>NC_134582.1:102137733-102866483 GCF_037038515.1 Microtus pennsylvanicus
AATTTTGTTTGGTAAGTACGTAATATTAGAATCTAGCCTTTGCAGCAGCTCTTCTCCACAGATACTGACAGCATCCTACTGAGACTCTGTGAATCCCTTGCAAGCAAACTTTTCAGGGATAGGCTGCCTTACATGGGAAGTGAGTATATTTTAAATGGGTGCCACATCTACCTCCCCATTCCTTTCCTGACTCCTGTCTAGGAAACAGAGAGCATGGTTGTAGGCTTTTGCTGTAAACTCTGCCATCCTCAGAGCTGTAAGAACAACCCTTCCACTTCAGTATCAGGAGCTCCTAATTCTCTTCAGAGAACCCACCATGCTGGTGCTAGAGCCTGAACATATCTTTATGGATCCATCATGTCTTTCTACAGCCTAAGTTTATTATATTTAAAAGCTATATACAGCAAGCCGACAGCTAACATCAAATTAAATGGAGAGAAACTCAAAGCCATTCCATTAAAATCAGGAACAAAAAAAAAAGAAAGAAAGAAAAAAGAATGTTACAGATGGCTCGACTGTGCTCTGGATAGGACAATCAAGCCATGGAATTTCATCTGATATGGACATTGTTTCCTACGTGTCCCCAATGGTCATAGAATTGGAGAATCACAAGAGTGCTCCAAGAGAATTCTGCTCAGAGAAAATTCAGGTTTTATCTCCGGAGGCATTAAACCTTCCATAAATTCTCAGAACAGCAGGGATGTTGAAAATGTTCCATTTCCCTTCCATTTCTGTTCCAGTCCAATAAAATCAAAAGAACGGTGATCTAAAAAGGATGGAGAAGAGACAGTGCAGGGACCGATTGATTTTGCTTTCTTAGCTCTGTTCTTTGAGAAGGAAATGTCCAATGATTTGAATAGGAGATAGTGGTGAAGTTTGACTGGGAAATTTTTAGGCACAGAGTGATCAGGACATTTGCCTGGGAGCATGGCTGAAGATAGCTATGAGGGAGACAGAGACAAGTCAGGTGTGTGTTTGGACACATTCGGACCACTTAGCAAATTTCATGCTCTTTTTAACTGCATTGCAATTGCACAGTATCATTTTTCCATATTCCCTGCAAAGGTTGGCTCATAGAGACATTTGTGTGCTCGGTAGTATGGGTAGATTGATTAATTGCCAACTCACACTCTGAGTCTGATAGCTTGACATGTGTTAACTAACTGTGATGCTAAAGTAAGTTGTGAATTGTCTTATTTGCAAGCCAAGCTTTTGTTACTTATGACAAATTTGATAGACACTCATCCTAATGGTAGTGATACATTCTCGATCAAATGAACAAATGGAACTGACAAATTGGCTTTTCAGGCTTTGACATTTTAGAGCCAGTCTTTTTATTTTTTTCTTTTACACAATGGTAGAACCAGGCCTCTGGCTTCTCTTGGAGCAGGGAGAATCTGGTGACCAGGCTTTTGCCTTCTATAAGACTAGACAGCATCTTGCGTCCAGGGCTTTAATCCAGTGACATCATAGGTCAATGCAGGGACCAAGAATCAGCTTCAAAGTGCCCAGAGTCCCCTGGTGACTGGAACCTTTTGTCCTGTGGTTTCTAAGGTCACTATGAGTGTGGGGTTTTGGTTTATGAGGTTTCAATAGTCACTGAAGTACCTGGCTTTTATAGTTCTGTGGTTCCAAAAGTTACTATGGGCCAGTGGCTCAAACCATAGCCTCTGGAGAGTGGGTAGACTTCAGTGGGTCTGAAATTTGGTGTCCAGCCACCACCAGGTTCAAAGGGAGACCAAGGTTTTGATTCCACCTGATCACTTTGGTTCTCGGTGTACAGTCCCGCACTTGGTCCTGTTGCATTGTAGCCAAGATTAGATCACTTCAGCAGTTCACTCGATAATCAACTTAAGGTTAGATAGTCCTATAGCTGGACTGCGTGTGGATATTCCTCTAGAGAGGATACAAAACCCAGACTATCCCAACACACTTGGAAGAGGAGACCGAACGCCACTTCAACACATGTGTAAAACATGACAGTGCAACACAAAGCTATGACACAAGTGGCACACATGTTTCTCTCGCCAACGGACAGACTGCCTGGAAGGGAATCCGAAGTTTCAGAGATAGCTGAATTGGCTGAAAATAATTTTTAGAGTCTTACTGTTCAGAAGAATTAAGAATTATATAAAAGAGTCAAACAAAGGATGCATGAATTAAGAAAATCTATTAAAGATCTTGACAAGACAGTCTCTAAAATGAATGCAACAAGTGACTTAGTAAATTGGAGGCAAAAGTCCAAATTATAGAGGAAACCTATAACATGGAGATTGCAACATTTGTTATAGGAGGCCACTTGTTTATTCCCGGCTGCTCAGCCCCAAAATAACCACATAGAGACTGTATTAATTAAATCACTGCTTGGCCTATTAACTTTAGCTTCTTATTGGCTAGCATTTACATTTTAATTTAATCCATTTCTATTAATCTGTGTATCACCATGTGGCTATAGCTTATTGGCAAGGTTCTATGCAGCATCTATCTCTGGTGGGGTTACATGGTTTCTCCTTGATTCTGCCTACTCTTTCTCCCAGCATTCAGTTTAGTTTTCCCCACCTAACTCTACTCTGCCCTATTACAGGTCAATGCAGATTTTTATTCACTAGCTAATAAAAGCAACACATATACAAAAGGACCTCCCATACCAAACATTTAAAAATAAACAGAAACACTTAAAATGAAGGAGATGGTCAAGAAAATAACAACAGGACCATGCAGAAGAATGAATTTTAGGAATGAAAGACAAAGTAAAAATACACACACACACAAGTGTGTATAAATATGTGTATACATATTTATGGCAAAAGATTAAAGAGCATGAACTAAATATTTCCAAGAAGTCTGGGATACATTCACAAGGCCAAACCTTGTAATTCACGGAGTAGGAGAAGGCAGATTTAACAGTCAAGTGGAATAGAAAGGCTGTTTAATGAAATTTTATAGAAAACTTTCTTCATTTACAATGAGTAGCATCCGAACACAAGAGATATATAGAACACCAAATAGACATGAGCAGAGATAAAACTCTCCATGGCGTATTATAGTCAGAATGTCAAAAACACAAAGTAAAGAAATAATCCAAAAGCAGCAGGAGTGAAATGCTAACTCACCGACAAGGGCAGAAATATCAGAATCACCTCATATGTTTCACCAGCAATCACAGATGCCAGAAGAGCATGGAATGAAATAATTCAAGATCTGAAAGTGAACAGCTGTGATTCAAGACTGATATACCTGCTAAGATATCTTTCAAAATTGTTGAAGAAATTAAAGTATTTTAAGACAAATAGAAACTAATGAAGTTCATTATAACCAAGCCTAGTTTTATGTCTAGTTTTATGCAAGTGCCAGGCTGTCTTTGTGAATATAAGCATAACTTGAGGCTGGGTATTGTATACTTTTAACACTGTTCTTGAAAGGATTGTTTGGGGGATCTGTGATCTTTTGTTTTTTCAAAATTTGTGAAATATGAAATATACATTTGGAAGGTCATTACATTAAATCTGTAAATTAGTTCTGATAGTATAATCATTTTTCAATATTAGTTTTGCCATTCCAGGAGCATGGAATGTCTTTTTATCATCTAGTATCTTCTGTAATTTCTTTTTTACAGTATCTTGAAGTTTTTGTTGTAGAGGTCTTCCACTTCTTTTGTTTGATATTCCTAAATAATTAATTGTTTGGGAATTCTTTTGAATGAAATATTTTTTGCTAATTTCTTTCTCTGAGAACACACTGTTGGTATCAAAAGGCTACTTTTATAATCATTGATTTTGTATACTGTAACATTACTGTTTATTAAGTCAAAAAGTTTTCTAGAAGACTTAATGAAGCCTTTTAAATAAAGAGTTTTGTCATTTGCAAATGGAGATAGTTTGGCTATTCCCTTTTCTAGTTAATCATTTAAAAGGTATCTTTCTGTACAATCTAGTTGCTATAGCAAAGACTTTGAGCATTACATTAAATAAGAGAGAGGAAAATGCACGTCTTCATCTCATTTCTGTTTTTGGAAAATACTTGCACTTTCTCTAGATTTGATATAATATTGCTATAGGTTTCTTGTATATAAACTTATTTTGAAGGTGTTATATCCATTCCGCAAGTCCCCAGAGCTTTTATCATGAAGTCACAGTGAACGTTGTCAAAGGTTTGTCAGCATTAATTATACAGTTCTATTCTGAAGTTTATTTCCTTCGTACATTACATTTATTGTTTTATGTATGCTGAATCTACCTAGACATTCTGAAATGTCGCCTACTTAGTCATAATATATAATCTTTATGATTGGTTCCTGAACTTGGTTTGCAAATATTTTGTTGAGAATTTTTTTTCATCTATGTTCATCAAAAAATTATCTATACTTTTCTTTTTGAATTGCATGTTTACCTGATTTTGATGTTTGGGAAATACTGGCTTCATAAAACGGACTTTGTGATGTTCCATCACTTTTTCTTTTGTGGAATAAATTAAGAAGAATTGATCTTTTTTGAAAGTTGGTGGAATCCTGCAGTGAATTCCATCTAACCCTGGAGTTTCTTTGATGGGAGGCTTTTAATAACATTTTCACTTCTATTACTTGTCATATGTCTAAGCTATTTATATCTTTAGGGCTTAATTTTGATAGATAATATACATTTAGAAATTGTTTTATTTCTTCTGGGTCATCCAAGTTTTCAGAGTATAAGTTTCATTCTGATTTCCGTTGACATTTCACTTCACTGGAGTCAGATCTAATTAGACCAGTTTGATCCCTAATTTAATTAATCTGCATCTTTACCTGTTCCTTTTTGCAGATTAGTTAATTGTTCATCAATATTATTAACTTTTCAAAGCACCAACTCCTTGGCTGATTTCATGTATTGTTCTCTTATCTTTATTTTATTAATTTCTTCCCTCCTCAGTCTAGCTGTGTGCTTGCCTTCTTCCAGAGTCCTGTTTTTATTCCCACACCACAGAGTTTAAATATAGATTCCATATTTTAATGAAAAAATGGTATCTAGTCTCTTTTCTTCTTCATTAACCTATATTGTTTGTTCTTCCCACTCTGTGTTTTAGAGCTCTTCCTTTCTCTTTATAGACCCTGTTTTAACATCAGGTGTGCATATTTGTGTGTGTGTGTGTGTGTGTGTGTGTGTGTGTGTGTATGTATGTATATGTGTGAGATCAGCATATGAAAGAAAATATACAATATATATATATTTTAAATTTGGCTGATTTTGCTTAGTATTCTGTAAGTTACAGAATTGTGCTTTTCTTTAAAAGTGAGTAAAATTCCATTTTGCGTATTTATCATGTTTTTTATTATTATCTGTTGATGGGTACATAGGCTATTTCTATACCTTATGCATTATGACTAATGTATCAATGAACTTGGATATGAAGAAATGAGTAAATATGTATATGATACCCTGGGAAACCAAGAAAAAACGATCAAACAGGTAATGGAAACAGTTCAAGAATTGAAAACTGAAATGAAGGTAAGGAAGAAAACACAAACTGAGGACCAGCTGGATATGGAAAATCTAGGTCAACGAGCAGAGTCTACAGAAACAAGCATAATCAATAGAATACAAGAGATAGAAGAAAGAATCTCAGATTCTGAGGACACCATAGAGAAAATAAACTCACAGATCAAAGAAAACGGCAAAGCCAACAAATTCTCAACACAAAACATTCAGGAAATATGGGACAAAATAAAAAGACCAAACCTAAGAATAATAGGAATAGAAGAAGGAGAAGAGTCACAGCTCAAAAGCCCAGAATGCAAATCAAGACAACTCGAGGGCACCATATCTTATTACAGATGGTTGTGAGCCACCACGAGGTTGCTGGGAATTGAACTCATGACCTCTGGAAGAGCAGTCAATGCTCTCAATCGCTGAGCTCTCTCTCCAGCGCCTGTTTTTAAGTTTTTACTGTAGATTTCTTTAATATCCTTGGTTAGGTTTACTTCTAGAAATTTTATTTTACCTTTTGATCCTGGTATAAATGGCACTTCTTTTTCTATGTTCCTTCTCAGCAAGTTAAATATTTATATATAATAATTTGTAAGCTACTGATATATTTTTTAGTGTTGACTTCATATCTTTCTGCTTTCTGAATGTGTTTGTCAGATATAAAAATCTTGTAGAGTCCCGAGTCTTTTATGTATAGAATCACAACATCTGCAAATATGGACAAGCTGACGATTTGACCATTTTCTTATTTTAACCCTTCCTTCCTTCTCTTGATGTATTGTTCGAGGTAAGTCATCATGCACACCATTGATTAAGAGTAGAGAATTTGGGGCTGGAGAGATGGCTCAGTGGTTAAGAGCCTGCTCTTCCAAAGGTCCTGAGTTCAATTCCCAGCAACCACATGGTGGCTCACAACCATCTGTAATGGGGTCTGGTGCCCTCTTCTGGCCTGCAGGCACACACACAGACAGAATATTGTATACATAATAAATAAATAAATATTAAAAAAAAAGAGTAGAGAATTTTACTGATTTTAGATATATTTTTTCATTTATTCCTCCTCTAGCATAATATTGGCTTAACTTTGTCATATACAGCTTTTGTTATACTTAGGTATATTTATCCTATTATTTTTTAATGAGGGGGTGTTGAATTTGTCAAAGGCATTTTCTGATTTTGTTTAGATGGCTATGTGACTTTTGCCCCTGAATCTATTTACCTACTTACTGCCTTACTTCAGTGATTTGCTAACTTGAAAGATTCTTACATCCCTGAATAAATAACAACTTGACCACTGTATAGGAAGAAATCCATGTGTAATAGGGAACACACAAGCTTATGGATACAGTGAAAAGAGATGCCATTGCCTTTTTGTTCATCATGGAAGGATGGAGAAATCTCCATCAGTACTTTGATCAGGTCACTGAATGGTGCATCAGAGGCCTTCCATGTTCAAGCTATTAGAATGTGCAACACCCCCATCTCCCTAATGTATCAGAGAAAACCACACTTAAGGCAGGTCATGCCAAATTTGCAACTATTTATTGAAAATATTTGTTGCTATCTTTTTCTGAGAAATTTTATTATAATTTTTTATTATGTGTTTTTCTGTTGTCTTCAGTTTCCATGTTATGATTAAAAGCAACCCAGGGAGAAAAGGGTTTATTTCAGCTTACAGTTCCATCGTTGAGGAACTGAGGGTAGGAATTTAAGTCAGGAATCTGGAGGCAGGAGCTGAAACAGAAGCAGTGGAGAGGTGCTGCTTACTGTCTTGCTCCTTAGCTTGTTCAGCTTTCTTTCTTGTATACTGCACAGTCGCACATCAATAATTAAACAAGCCAATACCCCCATAGACTTGCCCATAGGCCAATTGTATGGAGGCATTGGTTCTTTTTTCAAGATTCTCTCTTCTGAGATTTGTTGAAATTTGTGTCAACTTGACAAAAACTTACCAGTACTTCTGCTTTGGTCTTGGGGTTATACTGGCTTCATGTAATGGGGTTAGTCATGGTTCTCCCTTTGTATGTTATAGAACAGTTTGAGGAACATTAATGTTGTCTTTGCTTGCTTCAACAGAATGATATTATTCAGTAGTTCACCAGTAATTTCTTTGTTGAAAGATTTTTCTCTACATCTTCTGTGGTCAATTTTTTAGAGCAGATCTGTTGTTGGGCGTGGTGGCACACCCGGGTCCTTTAGATCTCAGGACCTGGTTTACATAGCAAGTTCTGCTGCAGCTAGGGCTATGTTTGAGTCCCCGCTTCAAGAAGAACAAGGTAAAAGAAGAAAATCCACTGGGTTGAAGTAGTCAAAATATTATATTCATTCTTTCATTCTCTTTGGCTAGATTTTCCCAATCATTCGCTTATTTTCTTATTCTTAAATTCTTTTTTGTTTATTTATTTACTGAATATTCTCGGTGTTTCATTCCATCCACAGAACCACAGTCTAATCACACCTGCCAGACTTTGCTTTTTTTCTTTTTCTGTATCTTTGCCAATTTTATTTAAAATGTCATATTAAAACTTGAGTGTGTTTCTAGACCTCTTTTTCAATTACCTCCCCATTCTCATAACTTCTCAAGCCAAATACGCATTTTTATTTCCCAATTCTAGCCATAGTGCATTTAAAAACAGCAATGACAAAAATATCAGCAACCAACAAAACATGTGCTTCTTCTTTATTGTCTCCTAGGACAAATACAAACTCTCCAAACTGATGCACTTCATCCTGTTCAATGCACTGGTCGTTCTCTCCCAGGGTTGGATGTTACTGGCTAGGAGAATCAAGCCAGGGACATTCAATCCCTGGATCTTTGAGGTGTTCCCCTTGGTGGTATCTTAGGAAGATATTAGTATGTCCCATGAGAGAAGCACTTGCCACTAAGGAGTAATCTAAATTGAACCTTCTTAGCTATAAGTCTTTCACCTTATTGGCCAGTGTTGTCAGTATTACCCATTTCATTTAACACTTCATCCCATCCTCACAACTTCAAAAGCCTGGAGATCCTGAGAAGGGATGGGAAGAAACTTTGTATGAACTGATCATCTCTTTCTTCCCCACCATGTGACCCATCACCAGAGGATGAGAGAAATATACTAAATAATTTGAATTATGAGGTTAAGCAAAGAATCCTCCTTAGAACCAGACTTTGAAGACAAAGCTAAGTAAATGGGAATCCCCAGGGGCATGGTTGAAGACAGCTATGAAGGAATTTTGTAGCAATTTCATCTTTTTGATGGAGTAACCTAACACATTTCTGATTGTTTAAAAATTTCAGGATCCCGAGGCTAGTGCAGTTGTAAAGTACCTGTGTTGCCTGTCAGTACACTGAAAACTTGATCCCCCAGAGTATGCGGATTTAGTAAAGAGTCCTGAAATGTTCATGCCTAATAACCTTCCTCTTTGATTCTAATAACTCGACTCATGTCAATACTCTGTGATTCTACAATGAGATATGAGTGTTCTTCTTTAAATGTCTAGCTTCAATTATTTGTGACAGATTTTGATGGGAACAAGTCAAAGGTAAAGGTACATTTTCTATATAAGGGAACAAAAGAGCTTTGATATTTTGTTCTTTTTTTACTTTAACATTTATAAAATATCAATTTAAAAAACAAAGCCATTCATTCTAACTAAGCATGCATTCAACAGGGATAAAATTGAAAGGTTTGACCGAGTGGGTGATCAATGGTTATCTCTAAAGCAGACAGAATGGATGAGAGCTTAGCAGTTGCTTTGTTGGACTATACTGCCCTTTAAGACCTTGAAGTGGTATCTCACCTTATGAGACCTGGATAGAGGTGGGCGGTCCTTGGGCTTCCCACAGGTCAGGGAACCCTGATTGCTCTTTGAGCAGATGAGGGAGGGTGACTTGATCAGGGGAGGGGGAGGGAAATGGGAGGTGGTGGCGGGGAGGAGGCAGAAATCCTTAATAAATAAATAAATTAAAAAAATAAATAAATAAAATAAAAAAAGACCTTGAAGTGGGTATAACCTGTATTAGAATTTTTGTTCAGGCAGTGGATCATGTTATAAAAAGCAAAAAGCATGTATCTTCATCAGCTGCCTTCAAATCTGCTAGTCCTGACCAGGTAGGGTCGTCTTCATCTTTTTGCGTTCTATGGTGAATCCAATCTCTAAAACAGCAGCCAGCAACTATTAGTATTTTCTTGTTTCTATCCCTCTAAATGTGGAATTATAATTTGAGAAAAATTTAGAAATGTAAAATGTGCCAGCTAAGGTCATCGTTTTTTATGATCTCTGTGAGGATACCATTATTATGTCAATCATCTAACCACGAGAAGCAGGACCCACGTCTATGCTTTCTGACATGCAATTGATCCCAGAAGAAGTATGTTCTCACAGGACTGGGCATGCAGAGAGCCAAGAAGCTGCTATCTGACTATAGAAATGGATTGGACAAAAGAACAATGGAGGATCTGGTGTCAGTTCTCTCAGTATTGCTCCTGTACCAATTGTTCTTTATACATTCTGATGGTGCATGTATGTAGCCACTGCTTTTGGCAGCATTAGGTTTGCATGGAAGGCTGTAGAATGCAGATAGAGGAGTGTTTCAAGAATGTGGAGCAGTCAGAAGACTCACCTTATCCAGAAAATAAAAATTATCTAGAGATACCCAGTGTGTGAGATGCTGGGTTCAGCACCTCTGAGAAGGTTGGAGATGTCTGCACCCCCTCAGTGCTAAAGCTGGCTACAGGATTGGATGCCTAAATTTCAGTCTTGCAAAGGTAAGGGTTTCAAAAGTCATTGTTCATTTTAGGTCACATCTTTCATGTAGAAGAAAAGCATTGAAGTTTAAAGAGATTGCTTGCCGTGATGAGTATCCACTTAAGTTCCTCAAGGAGTCCCTTGCCATTTTCCTCAATGTCTCTGACTTTTGATAAGATGGTATCTCTCACTCCTTGTAGACCACTTATGTCAGTCACTAGATGGTGCAGGGGCTTTCTGTGTGCTCGATACTATGTACCAATTCCATTAGGACTTCAGGCTGAACAAGCAATCACATTAAAGGAAATAAAATACAGTAGCATTAGTTGCATGTAGGCTTCTCTCCAAGAGACAGAGGTAGCACATTTCTTTGTAATTTCTGTATATATGAAACATTTTTCATAGATGATACATGTAGCAATGTAAAATTTTACATATAATCCATTACTCTTACATTGTATAATTTGGTTGGGATTAAATGTATCAAATCAATAGTGTGTGCTGTTTATATCAATGTAGTTGCTCTCAACAAATATTATGTTTTTTCAAGACATAGTTTCTCCGTGGAACAGCCATAGCTGTTCTGGAAATAGCTCTTGTAGACCAGACTGGCCTTGAACTCACAGAGATTCACCTACCTCTGCCTCCCAAGTGCTTGGATTAAAGGCATGCGCCACCACCACTCTGCTAAATGTTATCTTTTCTTATGTCTCTTTTTTTCAACTTACTATTAGCACAGTGGTTATTAATAAGAATGGTAAGAATTATAATATACTGATACTAATAAAATAATGAAGGTAGAAAACTTTGTAAGTATAAGGGGATGCATATAGATATATGAGATAATGTTTAATTGTATGCATCGTTTTCTCATCTTCGCAGCTGCTGCCCAAGTAATCACACAGAGTCTTATATTAATTGTAAATGCTTGGCTGATAACTCAGGCTTATTACTAAATAGTTCTTAATTTTATGTTAACTCATATTCCTTATTTACTCTCTGCCATGAGCCATTATCTTTATTAGCATGGTACGTTCATCTCCCTCCTGCTCCCTGTAGCCAGAAGGCTCTTCTTTATCTCACTGTCCTGCTGGACCAGCTTCTCTCCACCCACCGGGTCCTTGCAGCTGCTTATGAAGTAATCACTCAGAGGCTTAATACCAGTTACAATTGTTTGCCCAATGGCTTAGGCTTCTTGCTTGCTAGCTCTCTGTGTAAATTAACCAGTAGTTTAACTATTAGTTTATGTTTTACCACGAGGCTTATGGATTAGTGGGTTGTTACCTCACATACTGCTTCCTCAGCGGCTCCATGGCATTGCCCTGATTTCATCCTCTCTCTCTCCCTCTGTTTTGATTTCCCACCTAGGTATATTCTGCCTGGCCATTGACTCAAACAACTTTATTCATCAAGCAATAAGAGAAACTCATAGTCACTGGATACAAAAGCACATCTTATGTCATCTCCCTCTACATCTGGCTGGTGATTCCTCTGACTCCACCCTCTTCCTTCCCATCACTCCCAGTTTGGCTTTCTTGCCTAACTTCCTGCCTGGCTATCAGGCTGTCAGCTTTTTATTAACCAAAGAGAGTAATATATACTCACAGTGTACAAAAGGATTATTACACAGCATTTAATATTAACTTTAAGGTTGATTCTGGCAGGGAATCAGAAGGGAAGGTTGCCACAGTTATAAAGTAGGACTGTGATGATATGTTTATTAGCCATCACAATAAAGAACATGGCCACAAACCTTAGGAGCATAACAGTGTTTTCCAGGACTCTCCTTTATTAGGTTTCTTTTTTTTCAGTTAAGACATAGAAGAGGGCAAACCAGACCAGGAGATGTGACCATGAAAGTAAAGAAGTAGAACAGCGAAGTCTTGAAAGTAAAAAAGAGATGGTGTAGTGTTCAGTGATGTGCAGGGCTGCCAGTGAAATCCATTTATAATACATAATAAATACAACTAAATTTTCATTTCCCTTACACGTACCAGACTATATATTTTACTATGGGTGTCATATTCAGTTCAGTTTCCTCGTGGAGTTGTGACATACTGGCCTCGAAGATTCCTGTGGTTTCATCCCAATCCCACTTTTCGATTTCAGAAGCGCTACCATTTTTATATGGGTTATTCCTCATGCTCGAGGTGCTTGGTACATGGGAGGCTATGTGGATGGCACCCTACTTTCTGTACATCAGATTCCAGTAGCACACTCATATTTTCTCCTCAGGGAATTTGAGATGACATAAAGTATCTGTAGACATTGCCGCATGTCTCTGGACGAAGGGACCCCTACCTGTTTGAGATTCTTCTGCCCTTTGTGCCGTTCATTCTACAGCAATGCTCACCAAAATCTTCTCCACACAGTGGGACACTGAAGAAATGATTCCTCCCAAGAGCATCTCAGTAAAACGATGAGCTGATTAAGTTTAGAGGAGCACAAGTGAGCCTAAGGGTGACTCAAAGTCAATGTTGCCTCTGACATGTCTATTGCAGCAGGAGTACCCAGCAAGGATACCTGTTGACTGGAGTCCCGCCTTCCATTAACTTCCCAGAGTCTGTACACGCTAGTGCAGAACGTTCAAAGCGATTCAAGGTGTGGTGGCTAAAAAAAAGGAAGGTCAGGCCTGGAATCCTAGAAGTGAGTTCCTCTTCTCTCCTATTTCAGAGAGGGTTAAAAGCCCACCAATATCACCCTAGCCATAGCTATATCTGTATTGTGTTCCTTATTTCTCTATCTAACTAGGCACCAAGCTATATTACAGGTTATCCCAGCTGCCTGTACTTCTTGAAGACTAATGACATAATGCTGGCACTCAGAGGAAAACATTGATTTCTTAAGACTCCACCCTTTTTGTTAGTCTAATATTTTTCCCGTCAGTTTTGCCATGTTCCCTGAAATGTGAATTGGGTGACGTATGTTTTTTATTCATTTTTAACTGATGTATCTAAGTGTATGTGGATGTGCATGGGAGTGGCAGGAGAGGCCAAAGAGATCACTGGGTCCCCAGAAACTAAAAACAGAGACAGTTGTGATCTGCCTGACAAGGGTGTTGAGAACCAAACTCCAGTCCTCTGTAATAACAGCAATCACTCTGTAACTACTGAGCCATTTCATCTGCTCATCTTGTATTCTTTTATGACCATTATGTCACCAAGTCACAGCCTCAGTCACCCATGTTTTGCCGTTTAACTAGTGTGAGTCTCTGCCAGTGACAAGACCCCACTGAAGAGTCTGTGCTGGTGACTTAGCCTGATAACTGCACTAGTCTCTGTGTGTAGTGCATTCTGAGAAGGCAGATAGACACATCACATCAATTTATCTGAGCATTAGGAAAAGCCTTACTGGAACCCAGTGTAAACGGAGGTTATTTTGTCCCACTCACATATCCGCTTTTAAAATAATCACGCCGAGGTTTAATATTAATTGCAAACTGTTTGACTTATTGTTCAAACTTATTACTAACTAGCTCTTACAACTTAAATTAACCATTTCTACTAATCTATATTTTGCCATGTGTAAAATATGATGGCATTACCTGTTTTCTAGTACATCTTTTTGCTCTGGGGACTTGCTGACTTCTTCCTGACTCCGTCCTTCTTCTCCCTGTATCTCTGTTTGGATTTCCTGTTTGGCTCTGTCCTGCCTGGCTATAGACCATAGCAGCTTCTTTATTAACCAATGGTATCAAAACATTTTCAAAGCATACAGAGGGGTTATCCCACAGCAATCCAGGACTTTTCCAGTCAGATTTTTGGCTTCCTGCTATAGAATAGGGCTTGAATCTATTTACAGATTAGTAGGCTGTACCCATAATACTCGTGCAACTATTAGACTATTGGCTGGCTACATCTTGCCTGGTGATGTCTGTGTTACCATGCAATTGACCAGGCCAATTGGTGACACTCCTCTCCAGTATCCAGCAAATTCCATTTTGGCATTATAAAAGCTAGTCAGCACATTGGGAATATCTATTTTATTCTCAGCCTTATGTATCCAAATTCTGTTATAATCTCTTCAGCAGTGGGCATTTACTATTTTGCTTCTTTATGCATCCACATTATCTGCAAGTACTTATTGATATATTGTTAAATAAATGAGATTTTTGATTTTGCAAAGAACACTCTTATGATGTATGTAGACTATCTCTCTTGTATGAAGTAGTCTAGCTGTTCAGTCTTGATTTATACAGTTCCTGGTGAACTTTTACAGTTGAGTTATTTCTGCTCTTAGGTCCAATTTTTAAGAAGGCCCATTGGAAATGCCTGTCAGTTTGAAGGTTTGGTTTAACAGTTTGATGTATGCTTATTTGCTTATATGATGAGAAAATTCATATAACCATATAAATGTTTGGTAGCAGAGCACTCATTTTATTTGTTCTTCTACATTGCCTGGGTTTGAATTTGTGTTTCAGATTTTGGTTTAATCTTTATTTCCACATTTGTGGAACGAAAACCCTGTGGACTCATCTTGCCTCACTTATCATTACAAAGCAATATGAAATGAATAATCTCCACTGTTGGAGGCTTGGATAGTAGCTTGGATAGAGGGGTAATGACTTCATTGCGCTGTGGATTAGGAATTCACAGAACTGGGATTCTTGTATGCTTAGGAAATTTATCTGCTTTCATGTGGATTTGAACAGGCTTTTGAAGCTCATTAGTGCAATTTTTAAAAATATGGGCAATAGTAAATCTGTGTTCTGTTGAGAGATCCTAGACAAAATTGTTATATCACTTGTTTTACACTTCTTCTTATTTTACTGAGTGAATGCACATGTGTATATGTACATGTGCATACATGTGTGTACATGCATAAACTACAGAGTATATATGAGGTCAAAAAACAGTTCTGGGGAGTCAATTCTCCCATTTCACTAATTGGAACCCAAGGAGTTGATTCAGGTCATTGGCCCTCACAGCTTTCTGAGTCATCTCTGTAGCTTACATGACTACTCTTAATATCCAAACAGCAGTCCAAAGGGGAGTCTGCCTAATCTTATACTTAAATATGGTTTTCATGTATGAGAGGAAATGTGATCTCTGTCTTCTGATTGCCTTCTCCTTCGCTCCATAGTTCCCTTCTTTAGACTTATTTTCCTAAGTTGCAATTCTGCTTTTATATCATATATATTGTGCTTGATTTTTTTAAATGTGTATTTACTAATCTAGATTTTGCACACAATGGAAAACTATGATATTTGGCTTTGTGAGTCTGGCCTATTTACTTAACCTAATGATCTCCAGTTCTATCCATTGTCTTAGAAAGGACATAATTCCATTAACTTCATGGCTGAAGGAAGCTCCATGGTGTATGCATACACACATGTACACACACCCACTGCATTTCCTTTCATTCTTTATTGGTGGACATCTAGACTCATGCTGATATTGGCTATATTGAGAACAGTGTGGTAGGAAGAATCAGTACACATTGTCTCTTTGCTTCTCTACTTACTGAGGAACAGCACAGTTGGATCTTACTAGAGTTTTAAGTTGTTTGAGAAGTTTGCACTCTTGTTTCCATATTGGTTGTACAAGTTCACATCTACCCCCAGTGTATGAAGGTGGCTGTTTCTTTATATTTTTGCCAACATTTGTTGAACTTTTTGAAATTCCTCTTTAGAAAGCCCTCATCTGTGTCTTGAAGATTTCTCCTTTTGTTAACCTCTGGCAGTTTCAACAGTCCAGGTCCACATTAATTTTTAACATTGTAACCTATTTTGGGTTTATTTTTGTGCTTGGTTATGAATGGCTGTATTTCCTGTCTTCAAATTTGAAAGTCCAGACTTCTGAGTACTCTTTGCTAATGATCTCCTTTCCACCAAAGGATGCTTTTGGAACCTTTGTCAAAATCAGGGGACTGAAGCTACATGGAGTTACTTCTGGACTTTAGCTCTATTTCAATGGTTTATGTGTCTAGTTGTATGTCAGTAGCATGATGCTTTTGTTATTCTTGCTTTGTAAGTTCAATAGAAATCAGATATTATATTATGTCTTAGGCTGTTCATAATCTTTAGAATTACTCTTGGTATTTGGAATCCTTTGTTTTCTCATACTAATTTCAGATTTTTTTTCTTGTTGCTGAAGAATATGATTGGAATTTTGATGAGGATTGCACTGAATCTGTAAATACTTAATGATAATTCAGTCATTTTCACCATATGAATTGTGCCAATCAGTGGAAATGGGAATTCTTTCATCTTCCATAATTTTTCCTTTAGTGTTTTAAAATTATCCTTGTTGATGTCTTGTACCTACTTGATTAGATGTGTTCCTTTAAGAGCTATTTCTCTTCTTTATTTTTTCTCAGGAAGTTTATTACTGGTATATACAATAGATGTTGCTTTTTGTATATTGATTTTTTTGTATCTTGAAATATTGCAGAGAGTGTTTATTTGGGGGATTACTAAGAGTCTTTTAAATATAGAATCATATTATAGAAATATAATTTGATTTCTTTGTTTTCTGTTTATAACTATTGTATTTTGAGCTCTTGCTTTATGCCCGATCCAAGACTTTAAGTGTCATACAGATAATAGTGAGTAACATGGACACCTTTTTCTTTCTCATGAATTTAGGGGAAGGGCTTTCTGCGACTTTGTCATTTTTTTATCTAATATGTTACCTTACCTTTCTTATGTTGAAATGTGATACTTGTATTTCTAGTTTCTTCAGGGTTTTTTTTTTTTTAATCATTAAAACAGGTTCTACCTTCTTCTGTGGCTTTTCTACATCCATTGAAATGATCATCTGATTTTGGTTTCTGGATCTGTTTATGTGGTGTATGGCTTCAATTGATTAGCACATGTTGAACCATCTTTATCTTACCAGGATGAGACTAACATGAACCTGAACAATGACCTTTTTTTTCCCCTTCTTCTTTCTTTTTTAATGCATTGGTGGGGCTGAAGAAATGGCTCAGTGGTTTAGAGCATTGCCTGCTCTTCCAAAGGTCCTGAGTTCAATTCCCAGCAACCACAGGGTGGCTCACAACCATCTGTAAAGAGGTCTGGCGCCCTCTTCTGGCCTCCAGACATACAGACAGAATATTGTATACATAATAAATAACTAAATAAATATTTAAAACAAAAAATGCATTGGTGTATTTAGGTATAGCATTAGTAATATTATACAGAAAACTTGCATATATGCTCATCAAGTAATAATGTATAAATTGCTCTTCTTGTTGAATGCCTGTCTGTATATGTTGGTCTCATACAATGATTTTGGTGGGATTTCGTCCTTTTCTGTTTCATGGACTACTTTGAGAAGCATTGGTTTCCATGCTTCCTTACATGTCTCCTAGAATACAGCAGTGAACCTGTATTTTCTATTAAATAAATAGACACTTTCTTACTGCTTCTTTGACTGATTCTTAAGCATAGGTCTACTGACTGGGTATACCCTCAGTAGTAGAGAGCTGTGGTGAATTGCTCTCTAAATGTCTTTTAGCCTTTCATTCTCCCCACAGTGTCTGCTGTTGAAGGACGCTGTGATTGTTGTGGGAGTTTTCATGCAGAGAGGCATATTGGCTGCCTTCTGGGCGTTTTGGAAAGCTGCTGGAGAAAGTTATTTCTCTACCAAGGTTTCATTATCAGGAATGCAAAAAGATTTAGACATCATTCAATTGGAATTCCACTTTAGCAATATTTTTTTATTTTAACTATATTATTGTATTTCATTGTTGGGAGCAGTAAACCCCCCAGATTCTGAATTTCTTGTAAACAATTTGTTTTTTTTTTCCTAATCTGAGTGCCTACAACTGCTCTGAGCACGAGATCCTCAGGAGTTTCTAATGGCAGGAGAGTGGTTTCTGGTGCGTTTGGCTGGGGTGTGGCTATCCCTATATAAGCTGCCCCTGGACACAATAAAGTGGGGCATTCTTGGGGGCATTCCTGTTTCAGTGATTCTGGCATCAGACTCTTGTCTCTGTCTCTATGTCTGTGAGTCTTTGTGCGTTTTAATCTCCAGCCACTTGCCTGGTGCATGAACTGTATGGTGGCGCATAGAGCACAGATGGGCGTGGTGCGTTGCATTTCATATCTTTTATTACTCTTCCCCACTGTTCCATCCCAATCTACTTCCTGAGTCCACCAACCCACTCCCTCACATCCCCATTGCCCCCATACCCCTACTTGATCCCTAGTTTATCCAGGAGATCTTTCTATTTCCCCTTACCAGGTAAATTCATGCATCCTTCCTTGGGCCCTCTTTGTCATGTAGCCTCTCTGGGACTGTGGAAAATTATAGGTTGGTTATTTGTACTTTATATTTAATATCCACTAATGAGTGAGTACATACCATGTTTGTCTTTCTGGGTCTGGGTTACATCACTCAGAAGGATATTTTTCTAGATCCATCTGTTTACCTACAGGTGACTAATACTCCATTGTATAAATGTACCACATGTTCCTTATCCATTATCTAGTTTAGGAGTATCTAGTTTGTTTCCAGTTCTGGTTATTATGAGTAATGCTGCTATAAACATAGTTAAGCAAGTATCCTTGTGATATGATTGAGCATTCATTGGGTTTTTGCTCAAGGTTGTTATAGATGAGTCTTGAGGTAGATTGATTCCCAATTTTCTGGGAAACTGCCATATTGATTTCCAAAGTGACTGTACAAGTTTGTAATCCCACCAGCAGTGGAGGAGTGTTCCCCTTACTCCACATCCTTGCCAACATAAACTGTCATTAGTATTTTAATCTTAGCCATTCTGACAGGAGTAAGATGGTATCTAAGAGTCATTTTTGATTTGCATTTTCCTGATGACTAAGGATGTTGAACAATTCCTTAAGTGTATTTTAGCCATTTCAGATTCTTCTGTTGAGAATTCTCTGTTTAGATTCATACACCATTTTTAAATTTGATTATTTTATATTTTGATGTCTAGTTTATTGGGCTCTTTATATATTTTGGAGATCAACTCTCTGTCAGATGTGGGGTTGGTGAAGATCTTTCCCCATTCTCTAGGCTTCTATTTTATTTTATTGACAGTGTTGTTTGCCTTACAGAAGCTTTTTAGTTTGAGGAGGTCCCATTTATTAATTGTTGATCTCAGTGTCTCTACTACAGGTGTTATATTCAGAAAGTAGTTCAAAACTATTTCTTTCTCTTCTGTAAGTTCAGTGTAACTGGATTCATGTTGAGGCCTTTGATTCACTAGGACTTTTGTTTTTGCAGGGTGACAGATATGGATCTATTTGCATTCTTT
Source organism: Microtus pennsylvanicus (assembly GCF_037038515.1). Classification (NCBI taxonomy): domain Eukaryota; kingdom Metazoa; phylum Chordata; class Mammalia; order Rodentia; family Cricetidae; genus Microtus; species Microtus pennsylvanicus. The sequence continues at coordinate 102,157,146 of NC_134582.1, forward strand.
GACATGCCACCATCCTGTTATATTAGCACCATTTGTTGAAGATGCTTTCTTTTTTCCATCGTATATTTTTTTTTGTCAAAAATCATTAGTTCAGACAATTCTTTGATTTGATTCTATTGATCCATGTGTCTGTTTTTATGCCAATACCAAGATGTTTTATTGTTTTTAATACTGTAGTTCCATAGTAGAGCTTGAAGTCAGGGATGATGATATATCCAGAAGTTCCTTTATTGTATAGGATTGTTTTAGCTACCCTGGGTTTTTTCTTTTTCCATAAAATGTTGAGTATTGTTCTTTTGAGGTCTGTGTGGGGATTTTGATGGTGATTGCATTGAACCCCTAGAGTGTCACTTTTACTATGTTAGTCCTACTTATCCATGAATTAGAAGACCTTTTCATTTTCTGATACCTTTTTCAATTTCTTTCTTCGAAGACTTAACGTTTTGTCATATAGGTCTTTCACTTGTTTGATTAGAGTTACCCCAAGATATTTTATATTATTTGTGGCTATTAAAAGGGGTGTTGTTTCTCTGATTTGTTTCTCAACCTGTTTATCATTTTTATATAATAGGGCTGATGATTTTTTGAGTTATTCTTGTACCCTGCCATATTATCAAAGGTGATTATCACCTATAGATTTCCCTGATAGAATTTTTGGGGTCACTTATGTATACAGTTATATCATCTGCAAATAGAGAAAGTTTGAGTTCTCCCTTTCCAATTTGTATCCTCTTGGTCTCCTTTTGTTGTCTTATTACTCTAGGTAGAACTTGAATAGATATGGAAAGAGTGGACAGCCTTATCTTGTTCCTAAAGGATGCTACTATTTTGTGTCATCATTTTTTATTTCTTTCCATTTAATTTGATGTTGGCTGTTGGCTTGCTGTATATTGTTTTTATTATGTTTAGGTATGTTCCTGGGTTCCCTGACCTGTCCAAGACCTTTACCATGAAGGTGTTATTGGGTTTTGTCAAAGCCTTTTTCAGCATCCAATGAGATGATCATGTTTTTTTCTTTCAGTTTGTTTATATGATGGATTACAGTGACAGATTTTCAACCATCCCTATATCTCTTAGTGTTTGCAAATAGTCTGTCCAAGACCTTCTATCTTTTAGAGTCTATTGAAAAGTTGTGTGTAAGTCTGCCTTTATATGTTACTTGGCCTTTTTCCTTTGCAGCTATTAATAATCTTTCTTTATTATGTATGTTCAGTGTTTTGATAATTATGTGGCCTTGGGACTTTTTCTCTGGTCCTGGTCTCAGGTTCAGGAACCTCCCTGCTGTGCTTTGAGTCACTGTTCCTTCATGTAGCCCACCTTACCAGTTTTAGAATCACTGAGACACGGATCCTTCATGTAACACCACCTATTTTACCGATGTTAGAATTACTATGGGCATTTCTTGAAACCCTTTCTCAAAAGTTCAGCTGAGAGTCCTGGAGAACAGATTTTTTAAAGCTCAGTCTTGGTCTTTAAGGTGCCCATGGGGGATGATTTGGTATTTTATGCAAATAATAAATTTCTACATTTGTTTTCATTCTGTCTTGTTTTGGTAGTACTGATGCTATTCTGGCTATGGAAGGATGTTTCATTCAAATTTTAACTTATGTTGAAATCAAAAGAACAAGGAGGAGAAAGGAAAAAGGAGAAGGATGGAGACTCTCTGTATGGGTAGGTCATTGTTGTCATAGCCCTTTACTACTGCTCATTGACTCTCCAAAACACTAATATCTGTACTAGTCCCCCCCTGAAACCTCAATTTCAGTGAAATGTCTCTGTGAACAGAAGCCTTTTCTACCTCACTTCCTCAGTGATTGACCCAGGTCTAGTATCCATGCTTGTGAAAAACACTCTTGAAATTGCATTTTATTAAATTGTATTGTCAAATTTCCCTGCTCTTAAGTTACCATCCTCTGTTTTGGAAATATGTATAAGTTATTAGGAAATAAGTTACGTGGGAAACGTATACTCTCTGCTTTGGATAATAAATAACTTGGATATAAAACATCCATGATGCCCACCAACTCTCTCAACTTTGATGGTCACAGGCTGAATTATAGCAGAGCGATGACATTTTACAGACACTGAAGAGGTCAGAGATTAGTTTATAGCACGGTACTGTGCAGAGATAATTAAATCATCTTAGTCAGTGGCAGGAGCATGATTGAGAGTAAAAACAACACTGGATCTGCGGGAAGAAGGTCTTCTTGCTGGACAATATTCCTGCAAGTCTGGCAATTTTGGAATATGGTAGATTTTTTTTTGAATATTTCTATACATAACCATCTAGTGTTGCTTGCCCTAGATATATTGTAATTCAACAGATTAAGGAAAAGAATATTTGATCCTACTTCATGTTCGGGCTTTGTGGGAGCCTAGCCAGTTTGGATGTTCACCTTCCTAGACATGGATGGAGGGGAGAGGACCTTGGACTTTCCACAGGGCAGGGAACCCTGACTGCTCCTTGGACTGGAGAGGGAAGGGGAGAGGAGTGGGGGAAGGGGGAGAAGGGTGGGAGGAGGGGGAGGGAAGGGAGGGAAATGGGAGGCTGGGAGGAGGCGGAAACTTTTTTTTTCCTTTTCTCAATAAAAAATTAAACTGAAAAAAAAATGCAAAAAAAATTTTAAAAAAAGAATATTTAAGTTTAACTGAAATTATCAGAAAAGCAAGGGAGAAGGAAAGAAAAGGAGAACATGAGATGGTATCTGATATTAAGTTTAAAAATAACAATAGATGTAGGTTTCCCTGAGTTTGGTAATCTAATGACAATTAACTCCACATCCTGTCTCTCATACATTTTGGGTTTTGTCATCTTTTCGCCTTTCTTCTCTTTCCATAAGTTCTTTGTTGTAGAAAGACAGCCCGACATTGCCACTTTCAAGGATGTCTGGCATTTAAATCAGCCTCTCACTTGCTTTGAAAGCAGTTAATGGGTTGCAATATCCTCACCCATAATGCTTTTCCACACTCAGGATATGGACTATTAGGGATTGTAGCAGCGAGTATGGGTGTTATAATTTGTGACCTTGATGAGAAAATCTGTATATTTGGGCAGGCTGATTGTTAATAGAGAAAATTACATGGGGCTAAAATCAAGGGAAGAATTGCGCTTCACTCCTCGGGAAAATTAGTTATAATGAATTTGACTTTCTGATCTACTCTGTGACCATCTGAACAAGAGAAAAAGAGAAAGTGTTAGACACCTAATGGAGAGGTCAGTGGCATGCAGATTTATAGCTGAGAAGTGAGTGCTTGTGATTTATGAGATTCCTCTGAATCAGATGGCAAATAAACTTTGAGACACTTTGGTTTTTATAGCAATGGGATAGCAAGCAGAGACTGTAGGAGGTCACAAACAGCAGAGGTGAGGAGTAGGGATGCCAATTTATAATAATCTTATTTACTCATTAATATGTTCTATGAGAGGGGTACCTGCCACTAATAGGGAATTTAGTTGAGAGCGTTTAATGCTCTTACACCATAAGACTATAAGAATTGCCCATTCCTTCTAATCTTCCATCCAGTTGTGATAGTGTCACGTAAGTGGAAGTATTCTGGCAAGGACAGTAGTGTGAGCAGTTCCGGATGTCCATTGGTATGACAATGTCAGAACTGGAAGTGACTAGAAGCATCAGAGCATGAGGGAAAAGTACTAAGCAGTGTACAGAGAAGTGAAAATTAGCCTGGAGAAGCCTTGCTAGACCCCAGGTAAAGATAACATGTGGTTTTATCGAAGATGATACTGAGCAGATGAGAATTCAGAGGAGTATGCCTGAAGACAGTCCTTGCAGATACTTAGAGCCATTATTTCTTTGGATCCAAGAACTGTCTGAATTGACATTTTTTTTTTTTTGGAAATGAGGGATATTGAAGTGCATTATCCTTGTATTTTTTTTCTTCAGTACAATGTGAAAATTGGCTCATGGTAGTAGGTGCTGGTTGTAATAAAGTATCCCAGGAGTTCCATGTTTTTGCTAGAATAACATGTCCCTCCTCGATTCTATTCACTTGACTTGCATTAACTTACAATGATTCTAGATCAGTTTGGATTGTATCTTGTTTTCAAGAAAAACATAACTTACAGCAAATTTTGATAGGAAAATCTCAATGCTTTTGATATGTTTGCTAGTAAATTGACAAAAGAAACAGTTACAAATTTATGTTTTCAGACGTGATATTTTTTAAGGCATTAGTTTTTAACAGCCCAAGAACTCATCAGTACACATGGAAAAGGCATAAACTGTACAAAAATGCTTGGAGGGATCAGTCATTAGAGCATCGCTCCTTTTCTGAGCATTTCAGAATAAATAGAATGCAGACTTAACATTTTCTGGGGACCATTTGACATCTCAAGATATTGACATGAATGGCGATCCTTTCTGCATTATAATTCAGGCAGCCAAGGAGGACATGGTAGAAAAATAGAGGAGAAGAATGGCCTAACAGATGTAAAGATGGCAGTCTATCTGTGGCAAGGTCGTCTGCATCTTCCTCAAATTCATGACGAATCTAGTAATGAAATGATAAGCACTTATTAATTGTAATGTTAATAATTATCATTCTGTAGTGCTGAATAAAGATTTGGGAGAAAACTAGGAAAGGAAATCTTTATCCCAAAATATGTATTTTCATGAGTCTAGAAGAGGCAGCCATAGATCTGTTAGTTATCTGGAAACTAGACCCAAGATCCCCCACATATATTTTGGACATGCAGCTGGTCCTAGATGGGGTATGTCCCTACAAAAATAGATAGAAGTTGGTACTTGACTGTAGATGTGGGTCTGAGTGAAGGACAATAAAGGAACTAGTGTTAGCTCTCCCAAGAATGACCTTTCCTATATCTTTGGTGTTGTCTCTGAGGTACAATATGTGCATCTTGATTTTGTTAGTTCACCATTTTCTTCTTCCTGCTTTCCATCAAATCTACCCAGCAGATAATATCTGGAAACAAAGCCACAGAAATGACAAGGACTGTTTTTGGTGGTTAAGATGAAGACAGACCAGTGATGGTGTGAGATCTCCTGAAATCTCAAGAGACATTCACTCTGTCCAGAAAGGACACTGTCCAAATTACTGTGAGGAGAAATCCCTATCTTCTGAAAGCCCTGGCTGTGAGGTGCTGAGTGAAACACCTTTGAGAAAGTTGGAGTTGCCAACAACCCCTCAGGCAGGAGGCTGGCTATGTCACTCTCCCAGGAGACATACTTCAAAAGCGTTTTTCTCTACCAGGGTCGCAGCTTTCACGAATGAGAAAAGCCAAGTAGTAAAAGGTGGGACCTTACCAGGTTGAGTAATGACTTGACTTCCCATAGTAGTCCTGAGAGTCTTGTTAATTTTGAAACTGTCTCTCTGATTTTAGAAACGAAAGCACCAACACCGGGGATTGACTCCAGATCAGCAATATCTGTTATTACATGCCTCAGGGTGTTGTTCCAGACAGTCAACAGACCTATGGTCTCTTTCAGAAGGACCTCAGGCTAGGCAAAAACAATTGAGCATCACATTAAAATGTATAAAAAACGGCAGGTTGAATTGCATGTGATACCTAGCGTAGTGTCTGTCACTTGTGTTATGCAATGTTTTGAGGATCATTAGCAGCAGTGTTAGTACAGTGATTTGTGAGTGTCTAAACATGAATTAGATCTTAATAGATTTTCTCTTCCTTTACTTTTTAAAGATAGTCTCTTCCTTCACTTTCCCTCATGTTTACAGTTACAGATATGTGAAGCAGATGTGCAGAATGTGCATAGCCAATGTATAAAATCATCAAAGAGCACAAAATATATGTGTGGTGCATTAAACTTGATAGAGTAAGGAACAGGATGGGAGGTGTCCCAGTTACTATTAACAGGTTGCCTAATGTGTCAGCCTTGCACCAGATGCCATATTTGCCGCCTGTGCAGCAATACAGTATTTCCCAAGATGTAAAGCCCAAGGAGAAGGCAACAACATTGGGTGGGAATTGTAAGCTTTCCCCATGGATTGCTCTGTTTCCTTCCTTTTTTCTGTAATGACCTGCAGCGTGGCGGAGCTGGGCTCCTACTTCAGTTGATTTGACGAGAAAATGAGACTGGGGCCTCACCTGAATATCTTGGTCTTCTGTCGTGTTATCTGGAACAGGGAGGGAATAGTTGTAGCATAGCAGGGGAATTTTGTCCTTGATGCCTGGACCTTTAGCATACTCTTTGTCCTAGAAATGATGAGAACATTAGGGAACTGGAGATGTGAGTCAATGAATCCATGAGTAGTACATTAATGCATTTGGTCTATGTTCACTTTTAAAGGATGAGCACTACATAAAAATATTTAAATTTAGGAATGAGAAAAATGATGCGTTGGTGTAGTTAATGAATCAGATCAGTAATATCACTGTTCCACTACCCTGGAAGCCTGTTAGCTTCTCTGAGTTGCCATTCCTTTGCTTTCACATGCTTTCTAAAAAGTTGTTATTTGAAAGAAAGAAAAACAAAAAAAAACCCATAACTACAAAACACTTAGTGTTTTAACAATGCTCTTTCCTGGAACATCACTGGCACAGTGAGTGAGTATCTGTGCTTGTGACCCTCAGCTTCCCGTTACTTGTTATCACTGAGTCTGTACACCTTGACCATAGAATTTCCTTAAAAATTCAAACTGTAATTTGATGATTATAATAGAATCCGTCATTGGAAAACTCATGCATAAAATTTTCAGAAATATCATACAGTGAAAAATGAAAATAAAAATAATATACTCAATGTTTCCTATTATCAATATTTATTGATATTTTCTTTTGTTAAATATATTATTTAAAATACCTTTATTTGAATTTTATAGTGAACAAAATTGTAAAGATTAATGACCCACTAGGGTTCCTAACAAGTTGGAAGGCTGCCAGTCAAGACTGCAGAATGAAGAACTTTCTAGTGATTAAGTAGAACTAGATGAATGTGTTTATTACACATGCAAGAGGCCTATGCTGCACGTTCCTTGTTTGACGTTCTTGTCTATTGTTACCACCTGAACTGACTTAGAGGGAGCAAAGCCTCTTCTTCCAGAAGGCGGAGCCTATTTACAGCTGCTAAAATGTTTCCTTCAAAATGGTAAACTCATGTTTTTCAACGTCTCCCAAGTTTGGGGATTTCTGAGAAGCTATAATTATTGCTATTATCATTGATTTTCTCCTCCCAGCATTATTTCTCTAATTGTAACTCTTCTTAATTTTAGCCTTCCCCTACAACCCATTCTGCCTTATTGGGTATCTGCTGTGCACTAAGTGAAAAATGATGGGGACTGGCACCCAGCATACCCCAAATGATGGTAGAGATTCTTTTCAGTCAAACATTGTAGGGTTTCCCATCACAAGTGGAGAACTTTTAATTAAAAAATAATTTAAAACATAGAAATTTCTCATAGAGAAAAAAAATCACTTAAAGACACCTCCCCCCCCCCCTTAAACTTAAAGATTTCACTAAACTGTTCCGTTCTTCTGGTTCTGTTTCTTGTGCCCATGAAGATGTGTTACATGATGTTTGGATCACAGGGCTTCTCTGCTGAGCTGCAGTACCACCCAGATACTGTTGTGAAAGCTCCTCGTGGGAGAAGCCGACCGTAAGTGAGGTACTTACGAACTCATTGAGTATTTCCGAAGTGAGGCGCTTGGTGCTCTTAGACAGGCCACGAGCTTGATTAAACAAGTACTCGAGCGTCAACTGGCACCGCCCATTTACCGCTTCACAGATGGGCACACACGCCGCATTCTCCCACAGAAGCATGCTCGATATGAGCGGCAGCAGGAGGGCCCCTGGCGTGAAGAAAGAAATCACTTATGTGGTCTTTTTCCAAGTGAAGTTACACATGTTATGCTGTCTAGGGAAGCCTTGTCTATCACCTCTTTTGTCCAGATTAGTACATTTGAGCCGACTTGGGAGAACAAACGTCATCCGCTATGAAAATCATCTCAATACGTACCCTTCATAACACGATCAGACAGGTGCTAAGACCTCTACTCTGATCACGCCAACTTTTCAGACTTGTGACAATGACTTGTGCTGATTCCATCAGGCGATAGACCTGATTAGTCATTTGTTCTTTCAAGAGGAAGATCAAGTATGTACCACATGCTTCCTCCCTCCCTCCCTCCCTCCCTCCCTCCCTCCCTCCCTCCCTCCCTCCCTCCCTCCCTCCCTCCCTCCCTCCCTCCCTCTCTTCTTCTCTTCCTTCCTTTCTTCTTTAAAATTTTAATTATTTTATTTTTTGAGACATGGTCCCTCTGTGTAGCCCTGGCTTGCCTGGAACTTGCTTTGTAGACCCGGCTGGCCTCAAAGTCAGAAAGATCCCCTTGTCTCTGCCTCCCAAGTGCTGGGATTAAAGGTGTGTACTTCACTGCCTGGTTAAAAAGACCTTTTAAACCTTTGTGATACAACCACAGAGAATTTTCAGAAATAAAAACACGAGGACCAGTTGGGGCATAGTATTTAAAATTTCTGCCATAAGGAATGAAGATTGAAATTACAATTCTCAGAATCTAAGCAAATGCCTGGTGGATGGAGGCCCTTGGGAAGTCCAGTTTCTTAATTAAAGGGCAGAACTAGAGGATACCATAAAAAACTAATCGTATGGGTAGGTTGTGATTACACTTGAGATGCCTCAACGAATAAGGTAGATCAATTGAAGCTGATTTCTGACATAAACCTCTAGCCCCAACGATCATGCACATGCCCGAGAATAAGAATACAAACACACATAATACAAATGCATACCCGTGAAAGCAAAAATGTGCAAAAATCCTGAACAAATGAGAAAAGCCTCTCCCAAAACAAAAACCCCAAATGATGTAAAAACCTGTGTAAAAATCCAAGTTTAACAGAACCTTTGATGGAAGCAATTTGAAATGTCCAAAGTTAAAGGAGGGAATTATTAAGATTAAGGTGTGGGAAACATCTAATCTCAAATACTCCAAAGAATTTAAAAAATCAGAAAAGTAATTCTGTTTGAAAGTTCGTTAACCAACCCTTTTAAGTATAAAATTAAACTCTTGTCAAAACTAACATTATCTCAATTTTCAGAAACATGTTTTCATGAGTTAATTTTTACTTGATAAATTCACACAGACAGACATACATGTACACACGTACACACACATACATCTTCTATTGCTCATTGAAGAGATATTATCAGTCTAGATATGTTACTCTTTTGTTTCAAATTTCATAAATTTCTTAATTGTTACAAATTCAGTTATTTCTATTTCTATTACTTTTTGAAGTTATAATGTATGTATATCAATTCCCCTTCATATTCTTTCCCTTAAACTTTCCCATTTACCCTTCCTTGCTCTCTTTTAAGGTCATGGTCTATTTTCTCATTTATTGTTGTTACATACATATATGTACTCGCTCAGTTTTCTTAATATAGTAAAAAATATAAAAGCCAATACATGGCACTTTATATTTTACAAAATCATCTGTTTGAGCCAATTTTTTAGGAGAGTATAAGACACACATCTGCTACTGTTGCCTATGTTAGGCTGAGAACTGAAAGTGTCAATAGGTTGATTCTAGTCAGTTGGTCCAGAGCAGTGACCTGGAACCAGAAAAGGATACGGGTTTCATTCTGGAATTGTTACAAATTGTATCTCTTCATTCCTGTGTTCTCATTCCAGATAATTTCCCATAGTAAGATGGACCATTCCTTGTCCAGAGGCTGTCCTGAGCATTGGAGATTGTGTTTCTACTCAAGAGATGCTAGTAATATGAATACCTTGTTCTGTTCACTACAATCCAGACAACACAAACCATAGAAATTGCTACATTTCTCTGGAACACAAAAAATTCTTTTCTGAACTGTTGATGGAAGAGTGTACTGTGTCTTGTGCCTTTTATAATGAAGATTATAAATTTTTCCTAAGTACTACAGGAAACCAAGAAAGCATTTCATCCATGCATAGTTTAGTGTAAAATTATGAATTCATTCAGCTTGGATTTGCATAAGTGAAAAAATACTTACAGGAGTGGGATTGAGACAAAGACAGCCACATCTCTGAGAAACCACTGCAGTGTGGATACCAACTGAAGAAGGCCACTTCACCAGAATCCTGCCTTCAATTAACTTTCCTCCACCTATATAGTCCATCAGACCACACCCAAAGGTATGCAGAGATGGGCTGTGGAAAGAAATGATATTTGGAATCCCAGGTGAGGGTCCCATGACCCTGACTCCTCAGGAAGTGTTGACAGTCTTATCGCCATAATAAAAGCTCTAGCTTCATCTATATTGTTTTCCTTATTTCTACGCGTAGTTAGCCTTCAGTTTTATCATAGTGGGATCATCACACCCAGATGTCACTCCAGAGGAATGTAGCAATTTCCTAACACTTCGTCTTTTCCCTCAGGCTCTTACAGTCTTCTGTCAACTCTTCAGCAACATTTCCTGAAAAATGTGTAACAAACTTTATTTTATTTCCTTTATGAGCATTGGGCCACCATGCCACAGTAACGATAATATAATATCACCATTTTAATTGATATAATTTTCTCTCAGTAACAATCAACCACTATAGAATTGGTCTTTGCTACAAGGTTAACAGCAAGAGGCATATGTGGTATAAATGTATTTTGAAAAGTTCATAGGCATACCGCATCTACTTATCAAAATAGCAATGAAAGTCTTCCAGTTGGACAAGGCTAGAACCTCCTTAGTCATAGATTTTGGCATGGCTTAGAATGCAAAACATGGGTTCCCATTTTGAACAAGTCTTAACCCAAGTCAGAATGTGGTTAGTTGGTTGCACTGTGAATGTGGTGCCACTATTGAAATAGTCATTATAATTTTTGCTTAGTTTGATTATTGTGTTACTATATAGCTTATCAAGTCATTTATTAATACTTCACTCCAGTATTCTGCCTAGTATATTTGGAATTATCAAATCAGCAGGTACATTGGGAGTTCCTAGCTCAACCCAGCCTTATTTATCCATACCCTGAAACAAGAGCCTATTATATCTTCATCAGCAGGTTTATCTCATTTGGTTTTGATGTACGTAACAACAGAGCATGTGCCTTATGGTGGGCCTTTGAGGCCTCACTGGCTAAACAATCAGGACAAAAAGCATCTCATCATATAATGCTAATTTTCAGATGGGGTTTTCATGGTCTCTGAAGATTTACTGCTACCTTCTCAACACAAGGGAAATTAATTTCGTAATTCAGCTTCGGGGCTCTCCTAGAAACAACAATAAGGCTTATAAATGTGTGAAAATATCCCATTGAGTTTACAACAATTGCCTCTACGTGTCATTAACAGGTTGTGTGTGTTGCTACTTATTAGCTCTCGAGAATACAGAATTATTCTCAAGTCATTTGGCTTCCTCATCCTTTGGCATCTCAAAGGGGCCAAGCAGCTGGCAAGACCCAGACATCCTGCTTTGGGCAGGGTTAAATTAAGTAGGTGATGGTGCTCATAGCACTTGCTACATTCCCTCATTTCACTGGCTCTGGGTACCTGATCTGTTCGAGGCTGGCTCTGTAATGGCTTCATTTTGGTCATGTGCTAAGTTCAACTTACAGTTGACCCCCTCAAAAAAATTCTCCAACTTTGGTACACACCATGTGTACCAACACCTCATTCACCCAGCGAAGGTGTTTGCAGTGGACATGTGGACACTGTATCATATAAATCATCTTATGGTCACAAGACAACCTAAATACTTTCCTTGTTCTCACTCCTGTTCATCTCTTACCGTCTGTTTCTTTCAGTTAATTTTGAGAACGCTATGAATTAATTTTAAATTAAGTATTCATTCAGCAGATGCACTTTTTCAAAATAGGGCACGAAGAAATCTATAATTTTATATTGCCTTTGTAGCATCTGTGTAAAATCTGTAATTTTATATTGCCTTTGTAGCATCTTACACAGATGAGAAACATTGAAAACACTGGCAATTCTGTTAGTGAACACAAGGAAGCGATTCCAAACCCAGGAGAACCTTTCACAGCTGCAGGTCCAGTGCCAATCACTTGCATCTCTTCTTCCCTTCAGTAAACTGTGCCTCACAACTCACAACACATCTGAAACCCATAAACATTTCATCTGCTCCTCTGTCAGTATTTTCAGATAAACTCTCATTTGATGACATCAAAATTCTTGCAATTTTCTTTTCCTATCATAATTTCTATATTATTTTACAAACCTATTTTTTGTCTCAATATCTGTTAATCAGAGTCACCAAAACTTCTCATATTATGACTGTGATCCTCTATTGCTAATAAGAGTGTGAAGGCAAACTCCCAGGCCCCACAAAACCAATGCTTTCTGGTGTAGAATGTTTCTTCTCCTGTGGTACAAAATATCTCTGCCTCTAAGGCTCTAGTATCAATGTGTGCCCATTAAACACATGGAAGCAAGAATATTGTGAAGCTTCTGCCACATTCAGTTGAACTATAGGGTTTTTGGAATTATTTTTAATAAGCAGTAATAATTAGGTATGCTATCCTCATTAAAAATTCTGGCCCAATTCTTCAGAAAAAAAAAGAAAAAATAAACTTATGTTTTATAAGGGTACACAAAAGGCACAAGATAACCAAAACAATCTAGAATCTGAGAAGCAAAACCAACTTAAACATTAAAAAAGTAACTGATGGAGGTATTACCATGCCAGATTACAAATAATTTTACAGGCTGTAGTAATAAAAACAGCAAGATAACATGAAAAGGAATTTAGAAATTAAAGTGTTATGGGATCCATGGTCAGTGGGATGACAAGAGGAGCTCCAAGAAAACATACCATTATGTTCCAAAAAAAGGTGAAAAGGAGAATGGTGTTGCCCAACTCTTAAAAGAAGGAAGAGCTGAAAACTTTTTCCCCTTTGGTTGAAGGTAAAACTTTACAGATGCAAAAATCTCACCAAGTTCAGTCAGGATACATCCAATGTTGTCCTCACGGACATTCAGTGAAATCATATTCCAGGAAAAAAATGAAAATAAAACATAATCTCCAAACCAGACAAGAGGAAATGCTGTGCTCCCTCCAGAGGAACACAAAATCTAATGTTTCAGAAGCTTTTCTCTGATCCATGATGCTGCTAATCAAGAAGCACATGGAATGAGAAAGGTTTATTCATAAATATGATACATTAGCTAGACTACCTTTCAGAAATGACAGTGATATAAAGAGTTTTCAGATAAAGTAATAATTTAAAAATTTTATGAACAGTAGAGGTTTTTTGGCACTGTTGGATATTGAATGAGGGACTATCGTAGGATAGCACTCAATAGTTGAGTGGTATCTTCATCCAGTAGACCTATGCTTAAGTTCGTTGAAATCGTCCACTAAGAAGGTAGTGTAGGAAAGTCTTATGTGCAACCTCGGATGAGTTCTAATTCCTTCCAACTGTGTGTGTGTGGCAGGGGAGTTCTTAGGATGTGCTCTTCTGTGTCATGACTACACCTGGGGCTGCAGACCCTGATACTGCCAGTAAGAATAGTGTCGCCTACAGTGGAGCACCCAAAGTTGACCGGAGTGAGGTGTATTCTATTCTTTTCATAGTCCTAGGGATCTTCAACTAGATAACTTTTTAATGGAACATTAATTTGGAAGTTTGGTTTTCTCCTTTATAGAGTTACTTATGAGGAACTAATACACCTACGTCATATAAATAGTCATATTAATTCAGAGAGCAACAGTAGATCACAAAAGAACTAGTCTCCAGAAATTTTTCATCTGAGTCACTATGATAGCCAAGACACAGTGATTCCCGTGCTAAAAACAGAAATCCCCCCAAAATTGTCTATATTCAAATTTAAGCATCTAAGTTACCTAACACACTGGGCTTTGCAATATTTATTCTACAGTACAAAAATCTACTACTCAACTAGCGTTCAAACCTCAGACAGGAGATATGGAACTATTTTTATAGCATCTGCTACTGCAAAATCACTCAGAAGGTATCCACATGGCTTTCACAAGCTGAACATGAAGACGAAGATGAAGCCAAAACATAAAGACAGGGGCGTCCGAACAGGACTTATACAACAATATGAGCATGCCCAACAGAAGCTAAGTCTTGGTGTAACAACCAGATAGTCATTCAGAAAACACATTAAATGAGCCTCTAAAATGGCAGACATCTCTACGAATCTTTTTTTCAAAATTGGAACCAAGTGCACAAAGCAAACCATGTTCTAAACGGCAAGAGCTCTCTAGGAACTCTCTAAATGATAAACCTGAATGACTACAGTATTTGTTATAACCCCCAAATTCATTTCCTTTCCCAGCTCACACATGTGCTTCTATGGACAGCATCATTCCTCAAGGTCGCTGCATCGGTAAAGAATACCTGCAATGCTATTCCAGCATGAGGAAGCTACAGCTAGGGCTTTCCTCAAGCTGACTTCACTCCAAACTGCTCCTGGACAAATAGATCTGTGAGTCTACTTCCTTGATTCCTTGTTTTAAGACAAATTTACTAATATAAATTAGTAAAGGAAAATTTATTTAGTTTGAAGTTTGGTTAATCATAGAGAGGAAAAATTAAGCGTTGTGATTTTTCTCTCCCACAGGTCTCACATTTTGTAACATAGGCTAGAACATGTGTCAGTGTGGCTGTGAGAGATTCTTTGCTTGTTTCTGGGCATTGGGGGCTATGAATTCTAATAGCTGTCCATTTTCAACTAGGGAGAGAGTTATTGTGCGATGTATAATTTTCATGTATTTTGAAACCCGGTTAGGTTTTTTGTTGAAAGATCCATTCCTTTGATTGGTATAGAATAGAAATGTTTTATGTCTGTTTTGGGATTACCTTAAATTCTCCTGCCTTGCTTGCCTGTTGAGCAAAGGAGCTGGGCAAGTGAGTAGAGATTAGAGTGTGACACCAAGGGTGGGGTGCAGGTGTTAGTTTTTTTCCTGTCTTCTCCAGATGGGACATTGATGTCGGATCTTAGGTACACAAGTGGTTTTAGTAGGGTTGTGTTATTGAGACCTGCATGTAACTTGAGTTTGTAAAGTTCTAAGGCAGTCAAGGTGGAATGAGAGAAGCAAAATCATGACAAAGGGGGTCACTCACTGACAAATGAGACAAGTTATACATTGAGATCAGGCCAGAGTTTCTACATAACAGCAGGGGAGAACCAGATCCTATGGCATTGAGTTTCCAGAGCAGTGATTCTGAACCTCACCAATACTGTGACCCTTGAATACATTTCTCTTGTTGTGATAACCCCAATCACAAAATTATTTTCAATGCTACTTCGTAACTAATTTTACTAATGTTATGAATCATAAATAGTTTTGGAGGTATGGAGCTTACAAGGGGGTCATGACCCAAAGGTTGAAAACAATTGTTCTAGAAGATCTTCCACTCAGAAAAACAGTTGATTAGAGGGATCAAAAAGGAAGTAATATTTATCACTACCCTCAGTACTGTAGATGAAAAACTTGTTGAGTGGGAACCATCCCAGAAAGTTCCATATCAAGTTGACCCACGTAGAAGAAGGTCCTTTATAGGGTACTCAGGTACCCAATTTTCAAGTACAGATTTGGTGGGTCCCTAGAGTTGTGTGAAATACTTGAGCCTTGTTGAATGATGACACCTAATATACTCTATTTTATGGTTACCCGAAAAATCATTGGAAGCAATGAGCATCAATGACTAGAAATGGGGAAAAAGTTGTAAAGCTGAAAAAGTCTGATCATGTCCTGGATGTTGTCAGCTACCGACCAACCTCACAGAAGGTAGATTGGCATTGCTTAATAGATGAGGGAAAGGAGCGGAGCAGCTGAAAGGATTTACTTTGCCATAGGGTTAAGGAGTTCATCACAACTCTTCAGAGAGTACACTGTAAACAACTCTCCCCTTAAGTAAGACTATTGAAGGGGAACACTGCATGGGAATACACAAGTTTTGCTTTAGGATTTGAACAGTAAAGGAATCTTGTGCTGTGGGTGGAAATGGGAACAGGAAGCATTGACATTGCTCACCCAGCCCTAGGCACTTCCAGCAGATGGTGGCAACTGATGAATACCTTTTGGCCACAGGACTGGATAACAGGCTCTTAGAGAGGGAAGACACCTTGAGTGTCAATGGGGACTGCATTTTAAATGTGGATCTGATCAAATGTCACTGGGGCTGCAACAAATTAAACAGATTAAAGTCATACACAATCTGTGTTGGTACTAAAAAAGCAGAAATCAATAGCCTCAAAACAACAAGGATAAATCAAGGGTAAATCAAACACATAAAACATAGGTAACAAAGAAAATCTAAAAGAAAATAAGAAATACAAAAGTGAATAAAATTTTGAAGTATTTAGCGAAAAGCTAATGCTGTCCTGAGACGGAAATTTGTAGCACCTGATGGCACTGGGCGAATGCCAACATCCCATACTGTAATCTAGTATGAGAGTAAATTAGAAACCAGAGAGAAAACAGAAGGAAATCAAAACAGTACTAAAAATCAATAAAACTGAATATAGGAATCTGAAAATAGCGAAACCACAGGTTGGTTCTCAGAAGAGAAAAAAGTCAGTAAAGTTTATAATCCTCTAAGAAGACTGACAAAATAAAGAAAATGCAGCAAATCATTGAAAATAATTTCATGGCTTGAGTTTAAATATTTCTCTTATGCTTATTTCTGAACAACTAATCCTTAGGCATGCTAATAATAAGTTTATCTTACAATAAGTTAATAAAAATAATAACAAAAAAGAAATAGCTACTAGGATATTAGTCAGCTAAATTTTTGAATTCTGGGGATAGATTGAAACGGACCTATTCATGAAAGTTCTTAAAGGCAAAGTCAAGGGTCGGTGCTATAAGTGCTTAGTCAGTTGTGTGAACTATGTATTGAAAATATCTAGCAAAAGTGTAGAATTTCTACAATTCTAGAAAAGTCCCAGAACCTAGGTATGGGGAGTTCCAAATATAGTGTTGTGCTGACTAGTTTTATATCAACTTGATACAAGCTAGAGTCATCTGAGTGGAGGAAACCTCAATTGAAAAAAAATGCTTCCATAAGTTCAGGTTCCACAGGTTCAAGCCTTTAGGACATTTTCTTAATGATTGATGAGGAAGGACCCAACCTATTTTGGGTGGTGCTATCCCTGGGATGTTTGGTCCTGGGTTCTATAAGAAAATAGGCCAGTGATTCTCAATCTGTGGACCATGACCCCTTTGAGAGTTGAATGACCCTTTCACAGGAGTTGTCAAAGACCATTGGAAAACAAAGATATTTATATTATGATTCATAACAGCAAAATTAGAGTTACCAAGTAAGGCAAAAACAATTTCATAGCTGGAATCACCACAACATGAGGAATATTAAAGGAAAGCAAAGTTAGGAAGGTTGAGAATTACTGATGTAGGCTGAATAAACTAGTAAGCAACAATCCTCCATGGCTTTTGCATCGGTTCTTGCCTCTAGGTTCCTTCCCTGCTTGAGTTCCTCCACTGACTTCCTTTATTGATGGATTATGATAATTCAAATAAACTTTTCTCTCCAACTTGCTTTTGGTCATGGCATTTCATCATATCCACAGTAACCCTAGTTAGTACAACTACAAATAGTTCCCATAAATACCTCCAAGAGAAGATGTTCTCATTACTTTTAACCCAGAGTTGGGTTGTTTCTTCACTGTGTTTTCCTATGAGATGGCTCTATGTTATGGAACCAGACTCCTGGAGTCCTCCTTGAGGCCCTCAACAGCTAGATCAAATAGAGTGGGTGATAACAACCATGCATCTCCTATCTTCAAATGCTGAAAACTACCACCTAGATAAATTTCTATTGTGAATTAATTCAGCAAATACCAGGATTTGTAGTGTACTCTCCAGGGGTTCTGAATTCTCCCACCCCCATACAAGGAATCAAACACACAATTGCAGTAGAAATGTAGACTGTTTATTTGAAATTATGGCATGTGTACACAATGGAACTTTATTCAGTGATAAAGAAAAGAGAAATCATAAAATTTGCAGGAACAGCAAGTTAAGGTGACCTTAACCCCAAAAGACAAATATTTCACATTTCTCTTCTATGTAAATATCATACTTACAGTGCACATGAAGAAGTGGAAAGGGGAATGTGGTTGTAGAATGCGAAGTTATAGTGGAGACTTTGAGACTGGACAGAGAGCAGTTGAGGAAGGGAAGCAGTTTAAAGGGCACACGTGACAGAAATTTGGAGAGGAGACTCTGGAGGCAGTGGGAGATGTGGGTCAAGGTCATTTCCTAGGTATTAGGGAAAAAAAGGTGGTGTGGGAAGTCCTTCTCTATATGTGCTGCTGTTATTGGTTTAAATAAAGCAGCTGCTTTTGGGCAATGACTTAATAGAATGTAGCCAGGCTGGAAGAGATATTTTTAGAGTGAGTAGGCAGAGTCAGGGAGAAGCCACATAGCTGCTGTCAGAGACAGAAGCCTTTGCTGGATCCTGCTGAAACTTTGCCGGTAGGCCACAACCTCATGGTGATGCACAGATTAATGGAGACGAGTTAGTTTAGGCTGTAAGAGTTAGCCAATAAGAAGCTAGAGCTAATAGGCCAAGCAGTGATTTAATTAATACAGTTTTTGTGTGATTATTTCAGTTCTGGGCAGCTGGGAATGAACAAGCAGCCTCTGTCTATAAAGGGGTGGAAATTAACATTAACAAAAGCAAATCTTCTTTGAAGATGCATGCCTTATGAAAATCCAATATGTCTATGCTAATTTAAATTTTTCCAAACATAATAAGTAATGAAAAGGAGAGTGATAGTGTATTTCCAAGTGAGAGGACATGGACTTGAATGGAGGAAATCATCAGGAACTCAGGGGAGCTAAAGCACTAAAAGCTGGGGTTTTCACACACCACAGCATTGGGACAATCTTTTTGTATATTGTGTGAAGATGTGTCTCTGTTTAACCTCACCTGCCTATGAAACTTTCTGGTTGGTTTAATAAGGAGCTGAATTGCCAATAGGCAGGTAGGAGAGGATAGGTAAGACTTCCAGGCAGAGATAGGAAATCTGCGAAAGAAACTGTAGTGCGAATTATTTGCCAGCCAGACTTGGACATATACGACAGAGGAGAGGTAATGAACCACTCGGCAAAATGTAGGGTAATATAAATAGATTAATTTAAGTTTTAAGAACTAGTTTGGCGAAAGCCTAAGCTAAGACAAGCTTTTATAATAGGAAGTCTCTTTGCCATTATTTGGGGGTTGGTGGTCCAAAGAAAGACCTACTATATTTAGCATCCAATGTGGGACATGTATATCTAAGCACAGGGCCTGAGAGATCCGATTAAAGTTCCAGACAAAGAGTTGGACACAGCTTCCTAGCGGGCAAGCTTGGAAGTGCTTGCTGTGTTCAACAACCCCCTCTTGTCAGATCAGTTGCAGCAGGTAGCCTGGACATTTACAGGTTGGTTTACATGAACATAGAAAGAGTGCAGGCACACAGAAAACCAGGTCCAGACCAAGAAAACCTCTAAATATGTACAGTATGCTTGAAAATGTGCTTAAGTGCTGAAGAAAGAAAAAATATGTAAAGAGGGAGTAAAGTAATATAAAAAGAACAAGTCATATAAGGATTGGAAATACCATATCAATTTTGGACCCTATATAGTACTTTACTTAATTTAATTTTTAAAAATACCAATGAACAACACAACAGTTACTGAGAGACATTGGATAGTAGACAAAACTGCTGAATTAAACCAGTCTATATATTTTAAGGATGCCTTAACTTCAGAATGGAAGTCAGGAAATTGTGTTGTATTGCAGGGGTGGGGGTATGTTTGCCTTTGTTTCCACAGGAAACCAAAAGCTATGGATTCTTTAAAAATTAATAAAGATCAGATTTTAGAGAGAGAGAGATCTTCTGAAAAATTTTGGAACCAGACATGAGGAAAGAAACCAAAAAAAAAAAAAAAAAGCTACCAGACATGTGGTGTATATGCTGATCCCTCACATGGGAACATTTCCAAGACTAGATGAGACATGATCAAAATTGACTGTGGAGTCCTTATGACATTTTGGTTATGCAGTCCAAATAGATTTATAAGATTGACAGATGTAGCTTCTCAAATAGAGAAAACTATCATTTTTAGCTCACTTGTGCACACCACAAATTCTATACTTGTGCTAATACAGATATGTATGTTACTTTTAATAGTCTGTGTGTTTTCAGAACAAAAGGACCAGACATCAAAGAAGGCAGGACAAATATTCTAGGTGATCCAGCTTCACAGAATGCCTTCATTGTTGCTTTCTCAAAAATTTGCTCAGGACAATTTCAAAGTGGTTGGCTAAGATGGTCCACTCTCATAGACCTCTGCAGCCAGGACTTCGGTTAAGCTCTGTACTTTCTTACTACATAGAGACAGGACAACAAATGATACAGCTGTTTCTCACAGGACGTGGTAATTATCCCAATTTTCTCAGGGTTCCCTAAAGATGCCATTACCACCAGACAACCAGAAGTAATTTTAAGAACATGACACTCACATTCCCAAGAGGTTGGGTGGGTGGTTTTTGGTCATTTGGTGAGTTATGAGTGTGCATCATCATTTAGGGGGTTGGTTACAAGTTATTATGTTCATCATCAGGGGATAAAAGCTAAGAATAAAAAATTAGATTCAAAGATGGCTTTCTTTTTCTTCCCTCTATACTTCTTTCTCTTCTATCTAGTGCTTAAAAATAAACACTAGAGGGTTGGGGATAAACTAAAAAGCAGCTACTAGTCAAATATTTTACATTTTTATGAATTTTTTAATATTGATATAAATTTTAAGATTATTTTGTTAAAATGTACAGTTTCTACTCTTGTTCAAGATATTGTACCTATGCAACCCATTTTAAAAATAATATAAAGTTCTAGTCCTTGAAAGCTACTATTACAAATTGTTTAGGATAGTTAAGAAATGCAGGTTAGGGGCCGGAGTGATGGCTCAGTGGTTAAGAACACATGCTGTACTCTATGAAGTATATGTGTGCCTGGGCCAGTGGTAGATTTCATTCATCCAAGGCTAAGATTTCTCCATTCTCATTGGCCTATGCTGATTTTGTGAGACATTGCCAGCGTCAGTCATCAGCTTTGCCTTCTGCATCATGATTGCTACTTCAGTGATCAGACTATCAGTCTCCAGCTGGCTTGTTATTATTAATGTTGACTACTATACTAGATGATGTGACTCATAAAAACACTAATTTAGAGGGCATTCTCAGATGATAAAAAGATTAGGCAGACAGGATTTTTGTGAAGGGACCATCAAAAGATCATAGATTTTATATATATTTTTTGCAAACAACAGTAAAAAGCCTCAAAAATATGTCCTAATTCACATGGAAGTATGGTGAGATATTTTGATTGCACTATGACACTCTCAACACTGATAAAAAAGTTTTTCTTAAATCAGAGGGTAGAACTAGCTATTAGCTGACCAAAATTAATCATAGAGATTCTAGAGGACCCAGGGCATATAGAGAGACAAAGAAAGTAGTAGGAAGGGGCTTAAAAAGATACTTGGCCCCTTTGGATCAAGAAATGAGTCACTGGTTGTTTTTCTGTCACTTATCTGACCAATCAGCCTTTTACTCTGATATCTGACTCTTGAACTTTCATTGATAAAATAATAATTAGATAATTGCTTCATCGCAATGCAGGCATGAGATCATGAGGAAGCTGAAAGCCATTGGAGCCACTGGCATAGCTGACTTTCCCTCCCTCCTACCATGTTCCCCACATGAGTCTGAAGTTTTCCCACTGCAGATTTTCTACAGAATCCTCCAACGGCAGCTAATATCTGGCCCCAAATGCCACAGGAGCCTGGTTCCCAAAGGCTGCCATAGTTAACTGCCCAACACAGCCCAGCTCTGTCCTTGCTTCCTGCCATGCAAGCTTCTGCATGTCCCCCTGTATCTGCCTTTCAGGTGACTTTCTCCCACTTTCTGTGGGTTGTGGCCTTTCTCTGGACCCCCTCCTTGAGCAACTATCCTGCTAAGTCAGCTACCTCAATACTCATTCAGGTATTGACTACTCCTGCCTACCTCACACAATCTCAGCTTTGAGCTACACAGGAGCAGCTGAAGTTGCCTTCAGCTGTGTACCACCTGTGTTCTCTGCCCACCCATGTGGTGCAGCGACAGATAGTCTCACACCTTGCAGTCATTATCAGCAGATCTGGTGGATACCAGGGTAAGGTGTCAAGGCATGAACTAAAAAGCTGCACATTAACACAATCACCAAGCCAAGCAAAATATAACTGCAACTCCAATAGTGGCCCAACATTCATGGTACCACCAACTAACCTCATTCTGATTTGGTTTAAGACTTGTTAAAAATGGCATCTCATCTTTTGTATTCTAAGTCATGCTAAAGGCTATGGTTGGGGAGGTCCTAGTCTTGTTTAATATGGAGGCTTTCACTATTATTTTAACAAATAGATGTGATGTGCCTATGAAGTTTTCAAAATACATTTATACATCACATGAATGCTATTAGCCTAAGTAGCAAAGACCAGTTCTACAGTGGTTGTTGGTTACTGGGAAGAAATCATATTAAAAATAATGACATTGTGTTATTTTTACTGTAACATGTGGCCCAATACTCATAAAAAAATCAAAAGAAAGTTTGTCACCTATTTCATTGATCAAAGAACTTTGCTGAAGAGTTGACAGAGGAGTGTAAGAGTCTAAGGGAAAGGATGAAGTGTTAAAAAATGGCTACATTCCTCTGAAGATATCTGGGAGTTGTGGTCTAAGATCTAACTGAAGATTAACTGAAGGTAATATGTAGACATAAAAACAATATAGATATAGCTAGGACTTCAACAATGGCAAGGAAACTGTCAACTTTCTTTGAGGAGTCAGGGACATGGGACCCTCATCAGGGATTCCAAATATCATCTCCTCCCACAGCACATATCTGAACACCTTTGGGAGTGGTCTGATGGACTATGTAGATGGTTGAGTGTTGACTGAATGAAGGATTCTAGTGAAGTAGCCTTCCTTGATTGGTATCCACATCAATCATCAAAGAATAAAGCAACACATATACAAAAGGACATTCTAGAACATCTCCCCCCTTTCTGCTTAGTTGAAAAGGAAGTTTTTTAACTGTAAAATAGCAAAATTACATATAACAACAGTTATTTAGTAAGAATTATAGCTACAATACTTAAACCCATTTTACATTTAGCAAATTAAGGAAAATATTCTATCATCTATCTTATTTTTAGGAATTTAAAGTTTTATATCTAGTTTATGTTTTATCATAATTAAGGAAAACTATAATTATAACTATTTAGTTTTCTACTCTTTAAAGACCCCAGAAAGATATAATATTACCTAAGTAAGTAAGTTTTGGAAGTTCATTGCAAGCAACTTCCAAAACTCTAGAATTGACAGGGACCTCTTGCTGCCTCGAGAGTCATTCAAAATTCTTCTGTAATTGGGACATCCATCTTCAGCCTACAGACCCATAGTACCCAGCAGACTTTTCCATGAAGCAAAAAATTTGAAGATCTATTCTGCTTTGTTATTGCAAAGTTTATCAGTTGATTTCGTCTATGTCCTGCAGAATATTTGGTAGTTTCTTTCATGAAGCAGGAACCCTGAAGGATCATCTCATCTTTTGAATAATTCAGCAGTAACTTTTCTGTGGGTCCAGTTCTATAGCATACTATAAAGCAGTCCAGGCAAGAGCAATTTCTTGCTCAAATGTCTAACTTTGTCACATTAAAGGCAAATTCGATAACAAGTTTCTTCAGTGCCCATCAACCTCTTTGAAGTAATTGGTACTGACAGAAGTAGAAATGTCTCACTATTAAGGAAAGTCTAAATTCTTAAAACATTTTAAAATTTATATTTTGTAGGTCTTTGGAGTTTTGACTATCATCTATCTAACTGAAATATATTTCTGTATATTTAGAAATCCTAACTAACATGACAAATTTGACTATTATGACTATCTTTTAATCTATATTTTTTAATTATACATTTTATTTTGAAATGAGCTGCACAAACATAATACCTTAAAAAAGAGTAGAAATACATATACATAGTGTAACAAAATTGATCTTAAATCTGTACAAATATACTAAGATCCATACCAATGCATAATATTTATCTTTATAACATATCACCCTTTAAATTAAAATAAACATTTATAAACAATTGTTTTGGGAATTGGGTGCTGTTTTCAAGACTACTTCCTGCTGATTTTTGGGTGAACTATTCTTAGGGTTCATGGAGACCTTTTATGGGATCCTGTTCCATCAAATCACAGTATCTTGGAAGGAATCCATAGATTCTTGTTTCCTGTGAAAATAAAAACAAACCTCTTCTCCAAAGTAATATATCCTTAGACTAAACTTTTGAAGTCAAGATACCTTTATGTTAATTTAGCTTAGCAGCCCCTAGAATCAAATGTCTCTCTGTAGTCAAAAATTCAAAAAAAATCACAATAATATACATAATCCAGGCTCTCTATGTATATTCCATCTTTATGTGGCTTGTTTTTATTTACTCATTTAATCTATAACATTATTGCTTTTACTGTCTTTTTTAAAGATTTTGTTTTATTTTTTTTTAAAGCATTTACTTCTTTTTATATTCCTTTTCTTCTCTCTCCTGATGGAGGAAGGTCATTGGCTAATAAAGGAACTGCCTTGGCCCATTTTATTGGTTAGGACATAGGTAGGTGGAGTAAACAGAACAGAATGCCGTGAGGAAGAGGAAGTGAGCTCAGACTCGACAGCTCTGCTCTCGGGAGCAGATGCCTCAGAGAGAGACGCCATGCTCCCGGCTCCTGGGCAGAGGCACGCTATGAAGCAAGCCACCAGGTCAGACATGCTGAATCTTTCCTGGTAAGACCGGTGCTCACAGATTATTAGAGATGGGTTGATTGGGATATCAGAATTAGCTAGTAAGGGCTAGAGCTAAAGAGCCAAGCAGTGTTTAAATGAATACAGTGTCTGTGTAATTATTTCGGGCATAAGCTAGCCGGGCAGGTGGCTGGGGTGTTGGGGATGCAGCCCCGCCGCCCATATTACTATGCTCTCCCAAGCCTATATACATTTATCCAACACTGTGGCCTATTCAGAGGTCTTTTTCATCTGAATCTGTCTTTATTGAATGTGTGTAATCATTTTTTGAACAGGAGCGCCTTTTTTTTTAACTTTTTAATGTTAAGCAGGCATGGCTAGGACCAACTCTGTAGCTTTGCCTGTTTGTTCTACCCCATCTAACATGGCAGAGACATGCTTACCACTCCAGCTCCAGGGATGCATGCAGCTCACAAATCCCATTTATGTTCAGGACCTCCTGAAAGAGCCAGAGGCATTCATGCTGCCATCATGAACCAGGAAGCTGTTCATTTTTTTGGTACTGACGCTAAGTCAAGAAGCTTTGTCTTGAAAGGTGTTGTGTCTCTGCTTGCTGCCAGCAAGGAGAGCCACCTGACAAAATGCTGCTATCAAGAAGCCTTGCTTAACTCTGTTCTTTTGTGTCTAGAATTACTTCCAAAGCTCTCTCAAGTTTTATGTGGATGTAGTTGGCCCATATTGACATCAGTTTGTAAATGGAGACTGCTCTTTTGTTCTCGGCCACCCAGACCCAACTAATCACACAGAAACTATATTATTTACAACACTGACCAATGATTCAGGGATATTTCTAACTAGTGACTACATCTTAAATTAACCCATTTCTATCAGTCTGTGTATTGCCATGAGACTGGCCTACCAGTAAGGTTTCTAAGGTTCTGGTGGGTCCTTCTCCTTTGGCAGCTACATGGCATCTCCTTGACTCAGGCTACTTTCTCTCTATATATCTCTGTTTGTATTTCCCACCTGGCTTTGCTCTTACCAGTAAGGTTTTTAAGGTTCTGGTGTGTCCTTCTCTTTGGCAGCTACATGGTATCTCCTTGACTCAGGCTACTCTTTCTATATATCTCTGTTCAGATTTCCCACCTGGCATTGCTCTGCTAATCCTTTGGCCAAAACAGCTTTATTCTCAACCAATAAAGCAACACATATAAAGAAGGAATACCACATTACAGGTCAGCCTCATGACAAGGAATGTTCTATTTCAAAATGAGAACGTATCTAGAATGAGAACACAGGAGTGAATAGGTACAATTTGTTACAGTTCCAGAATGAAGCAGGTAACCTTTTCTGGTCCAAGTCACTGCCATGGACCAACTGACTTGAATCAACCCAATGAAACTTTCAGTTCTCAGCCGAAAATAGACAACACTACCAGATGTGTGTCATACTATCCCGAGAAATTGGTTCAAACCAAAAAATTTTGTTAAAAGTAAAGCATACTAGTGTTATGTATTTGCCTTTATATGGTTGATAATATATTGTGAAAACTGAGTGGGTACATATACATGTAACAACAATAAATTTAAAAAGAGGCCATGAACTTGAAAGAGATCTAGTAGAGATACATGGGAAAGTTTGGCGCAAAGAATATGTAGATGACATGATTAGTAGGTCTCAAACAATGCACATGTTTTGTTCCAGAGGTGTGTGACAGTCAGTAGAGATTGTGTTGTTACATGGAAGGGCAAAGAGTGAATGTGTTCTTCTATTTCATGCATGTATACTAAGATGATGTATACACAGTCTTCAATGCACAGCACAGCGACAGAACAATGACCCAATTGAAAGTAGAAGCACAACTGTAATTGAGAAGTTACCTGGATGGAGACCACAGAAGTCTCGGGGTCCAATCTGTCACAGTTTCATAAGCAAACAAGTGACATTTTCTGGTTTGATGTCTCTGCTAGTGAGTGCGAGTCATAAATCAACCTAAGGAACATTTTTTTGTGTCAGCTAAGGTATACAGTTTTATGAGATGTGTGTCTTATATGACCTTGACAATTTTTTCAAGCAAAATGATTTTGTGAATGGTAAAGCATGCCAGTGCCATTTGACTTTATAGTCTTGATAAGGTTTTCAAGAGAAATACATTAATAAAAACTACAAAACTCATTGAGTGTGAAACAAGAACAGTAGGCCAGTTAGGCTTATTTCTCTGAACTGAGAAATAAGAAAATGTGTGTGAGAGCATGCATGTACATGTATTTATCAATTGTAAAAATTAATTCAGAGGAGCATGTTTTTGAAAAATTAAAAATTATGTGGATTCTGGCTATGCTTTAATTTCATGCATTGGCACAGGAGACAGCTTCCTGAATAGGATACCAGTAGCATAGACATGAAAATCAATAATTAATAAATGGGTTCTCATGGAACTGAAAAGCTTCTGTAAGGCAAAGGACACTGTCAAAGGACAAAATAACAGCTTACAGAATTGGAAAAGATCTTCATCAACCCCAAAATACTGTGGCTGGATAGATGTCTCAGTGGTTAAGAGCCTATACTGCTATTATAGAGGACCATAGTTTGATGGTTATCAGGTGGTTCACAACCTCCAGTACCTTCAGTTCCAAGAGGGCCTGATATCCTCCTCTGGACTCTGGGAGTCCTGCACTCACATGCAAAGACCTATATTCTCTCTCTCTCTCTCTCTCTCTCTCTCTCTCTCTCTCTCTCTCTCTCTCTCTCTCTCTCATTCTCTCTCTTTCTCTGTATCTCTTTTTCTCTCTCTCATACACACACATGGAGAAACACACACACATAATTAAAAACAAAACAAACTACAAAACAGCAATTGTCTTCCTTTAGGACTTGAACACAATACCATGGGATATAAAAGTCTATATTTATCAATCTTTCTTGTTGTTATTACAATCCAGACATTATAAAATTATACTTTATCTTTCAATTACCACTGAATCTATCTCCCTTGACTATGAAAAACTGATAAAAATTCAGAATTAAATTGCTTTGATTGTAAGAGTCATAAAAATCTCAGCATAATATTTTAGAAATATCACACAATGAAGAATTGAAAGTACAATAAATATACTTTAATGTATACATGTGGTTCAATATTTAAATTTAAAAACAATAAGTCTCTTAAATATGTATTATTTAATACATCTAGAATTAAAATTTAGTAATCACAAATTGTGAGATTTTAATGAACTGCTAATAATATTAAGAAATTTTAAGATGGTCAGTCAATAATGAGAAATGAAGGAAGGTGTAGTGATTAAAATTGACAAATATGAGTATGTATATATTATAGAGACTGAGATCCAGTGCTTATACTCATGGATGAACTAAAGTCCACATTAACTGACTAAAAGTATACAATGTAGATCCTAGAAACTCCATTCATCAAGCAGAGAGGGCTTGTTTACAACACTGAACCAGCTCTACTTTGGTAATTATAGATTAATGGCCCCAAGTTCTTTAAAAACACCTCAGGTTTAGGCTTTCTGACAAGCTATTATGATTACTGTTCTTTCCCTTGGCTTTCATTGTTTCTTTCATTTCGCTCTTCTCAATTGCAGCTTTTCCCTGTGAAGGAACTCTTTACTTTATGTCTTCAGTGCATCAAATGAAGAATGCCAATGGAGATTGACCCAAGCACCCAGTAACAGGAAGTCAGAGACTATCTTTGACCACACCTTCTATGGCTTTATAGCACAAATAGAAATTAAAATTTAAAAAGTAATATAGTATATCGCTGGAAAAGTTTTAGAACCATTAACTTCTTGATAATAAGGTTTCACGAACCTGTCCTGTCTTTCTTGTTCACTTCTTAGTGGCAGATGCTCTTCTGTATCTCTGACTGGATATTATCTGAGGTTTGATCTATGATGCTTTCTCAGTGCAGCGGCAGTGTGGCTTAGACATTGACACGCAGGCTCCTTTCAGAAAGAAGACAGAAGTAAACGGGTTATTTACAAAGTCTCGGAATGATTCTGAAGGGATTTATTAGATGCACTCAGATAAGATGGATGATATCTTAAACAAATACTGAAATGCCAATTGGCAACACCCATTTCAATCCTGAGAGAAGAGGTGGCACTCTCCCACAGGTGCAGGCTTTACAACAGAAGCAGAAGGGTGCCTAATAAGAGGAAAGAAATTAGCAAGATAAGTCAGTCTATTCCTGTGGTTAAGTGATTTTCCCATAGTTTTCTTGCTAGCAGTTTTGGGAAGCAGCATGCCAGCCCTGAAAGTGTTATATTGTACCTGCTTCATCTCTCCACATTGGCTGTCACTGCCAATCTCTGGGGTCAATGCTAGCTATCTCAGGTTATTGCCATTACTAGCAAAGGACAATACTTTGTCCTTGATGACATGATAGGACAATTCTTAGGACAGCTACTGTTAGCACCTAATTTCAAAATTTGTGACTGTGGTCCAAAGTGATTTTTGCATCAATTTCATTTTCATCAAATAGACAAACATAGACCTCTAACATTGCAAAACTTGTAATCCCCAGAGGGAAAATACAAGAAATAGGTTCCACCTTCAAAAGGTCATTTGGCTTTAGAGATAGTTTGACAAAAGATCTTCTGATGAAAGTCTGAGTGTGGTGAAGTAATTTCCACAACAGTGCTCATAATTGGAATTAGAAATGTTCAACAAAAGATGTAGTTGATGGAACAGCACAGAAAGTTCAGTGATTAAGAGCACTGGCTCTTCTATAGGACTCAGGTTCGATTCCCAGCACGTACATGTCATTGCTCACAATCACAAACTAGAGCTCCAGGGAATCCAACACCTTCTCCTAGGCACCAGGCATGCAGTGGTGTGCAGATCTGCATGCAGGCAAGACACTAACACAAAGTGGAAAAGACAAGCCTAGTCGAAAATGCAATAAAGCTTCATGTATGGGAAACTTCCTAAACTTGAGTAACTGAAATAAATACAGAAATACATTTATGCAATACACCAGGTAAGCAAATAATCTTTAAATATACAATTATACCAATATTGTCAGAATTCATATTACTTATAATTTTTCAAAGAAAATGCCACTTCTGTGTATTTATTTTAATATTGATAAACACACATAGTCATTGCCATTTATCACTGGAGAGATTTACAAAGTCCAAAATGAATTTAAATAGTCACTTTTTTCTTTAACACTGCATAAAATAAATGTCATGGTTGTTATTAATTCATCTTTCTGAATATGTCATCAAGCATATAAAGAGAAATAGCTCTAGCAGTCTACTTGACATTAACCAAATTCTCAAAGCAGTACGAGATACACATCTGCAAGCACCGCATAAATTAAACTGCATAACCACACATTTAGTTTGGGAGATTCGAGTCTGGTAATTATAATAGCATGAATATATAATGTTATATTCTATTATATATATCCATGATTATATATATATATATATACACATACATATATATATATATATTCAGAAACTATTACTCTTCCCTGGAGGAGTTGTGACAAATTGGACCCATATATTCTTCAGCTCTCATTCCTTTCACAGTTCTCAATTTCAGAGCACAGCCCCCTTTTTTTCTTTCCTTTTATTATTTTAAAATTTTTATTGGTTTTATATATCAACCAACGTTCCTCCTCCCTCTCATTCCTCCTGTACTTGCCCACACCCATCCTCAGAGAGGGTAAGGCCTGCCATGGGTAGTCAACTAAGCCTGAAGTCTTGAAGCAGGACCAGTATCCTCCCCTGCATCAAGGCTGTGAAAGGCATCCTACCATAGGAAAAGGGCTCCAAAAAGCTCATGTGCCAGAGACAGATTCTAGTCCCTCAGCTAAGGGCCTCCCAAACAGACTAAGCCACATAGCTGTCACCAACATTCAGAGGGCCTAGTTTGGTCTCATGCAGTCTCCCCAGCTATCAGTTCAGAGTCCATGAGCTTCCATGAGTTTGAATCAGCTGTTTCAGTAGGTTTTCCTGTCTTGTTTTTGACCCCCGCCCTGTTGCTCATATAATCCCCCCTCCATCTATTCAACTGGACTTCAGGGAGCACTGCCATTTTTAGGTAGGTCTTGTGAAATATACTGTTGCTGTTCTGTGCATGGGTGACAATATTGGCATCTCCCTAGTGTTAAACAGAAGTAGAAAGTAACTCAATTTTCCCTTCTCACCCTGATTTTGACAACACATAATGTCTCTACAAATTGCCGTATGTCCCTGGGACAAGCAATGGTTACTGATTGAGGACTACTGATGGAAGAGTCCCTTGTGTCTGTGCAGTGCTCCTGAATAGCAGTGACAAGTGTCTTAGTTAGGATTTCTATGGCTGTGACAAAACAAGCTGACAAAAAAAGCAAGTTGGGCAGGAAAGGATTTATTGGTCTTACACTTCCACACTGCTGTTCATCACTAAAGGAAGTCAGGATAGGAACTCAAGCAATGCTAGAATCTGGAGGAAGGAGCTGATGCAGACAGAGGTCATAGAGGGGTGATGCTTACTGGATTGCTTTCCCTGGATTGCTCAGTCTGCTTTCTTATAGAACCCAGCACCACTAGCCCAGGGATGACACCACTTACTTTGGCCTGGACCCTCCCCCACTGATCACTAACTGAGACAATGCCTTACAGCTGGATCTCATGGAGGCATTTCTTTGATTGAGGCTCCTTCCTCTCTGTTGACTCTTGCCTGTGTCGAGTTGACACACAAAACCAGGCAATAGAGCTAGAAGTTCTTCGAAAGGCTGTGTGACAACAGCACATCATTCTACCCAAGCATGGATGAATAACTTTATGCACTGAGTAGATAAAATACCTAGAGGGAAGGATTACTTACAAGAAGATAGTTGAGCTGAGGAAAGCTGCATATCTGAAAAACTCACAAACAGCATAGATATCAAGCCAGGATTCCTGCTTCCCTAGATCCCTGCATTCAGTTAAATCTCCACTTCTATAACCCAGTACACCTCCCTGTATACAGGAGTTAAGTTCTAAAAATCTAGGTAAAGTTCCTGTGACTCTACCTACCCAGGAAAGGTTGATAGCCTCATTGCCGTCACCACACTCCTAGCTACGTCTCGATTGCCCCTTGGCATGGCTCCAAGTAACGCCGTATGTGAACAAGTCACTTCTTATTCCTAATGATGATGGTAGGGTCACATCCAAAGCAATATAATTTTTTCCTAAATCCAGCCATTTCTTCAGTCTTTTCCATGGTTTTGACAACTCTTTGCCCTGTTTCCTGAACCACTGAAATGACAGATGTTTTTGTCATTTAAATGATTTTAAAATGATCTTATTACCATGCTACAACCTCGCTCACTTATTCTCAGTAGTGGAATGGGGACAGGTCTCTCATCAGAATCCCCAATCACCATACAGTTTGTCTGAAACCTAGGCTAATGACATCAGCAAACTAGATGCCTAAAAATATTTGAGAATGCTGATGGGCACATCAGATCTGTTTCTAAATACCACAGAGTTTTGGCCTGGTTGCTGGGTTCTCCACAAAGAACAGGGTTTACATCGAAGCACAGAGAAGTTGGTTGTACCCCAAAGAATTGTGTCACTATTGTGCCCCTGGTTACATTTTGCCTGGCTTTGTGATTGTGATATGATGCCACTGGGCAGGTCTGTTGGTATATCCAGCGTAGTGTGATTGGCACTGTCCAACCCCAAATCACACTGAGAGAGATATTTGCTCAGGCCAGACTTATTTTTCTATATCTGAAAGCAGAGCACATAATATGTTTATCATTCGGTTCTTACCATGTGGTTTTGCAGCACACTTCACAGCAGTGGGACTAGTCTTTCCCTAGGTAGGACCTCCGAGTCTTCCTGCTAAAAAATTGACAGTAATAATAATGGCATTGTCTTTTTTTTCAACAAGCATATGGCTTTTATGTCCCAGGTTCTTTACATATGACAGAAAATATGAGGTACGTTTTCTTTGTGAAGTCCATTTCTTTTGTTAAACCTAATGAGGTCCAATTCCATCTGTATTCCTGTAGAAAACAAAGCTTTCATTCTTTGAAATGGCTGAGTAAAATTCCACATGTACATATATATTTTTAAAAATCATTTTGGATTTATTTTACTCTGTGTATGAGTATTTTGCCTGCATATATGGAGGCGCACTCGTGCACACCTGGTGCCTGAGGATGGCAGAAGAGGTCACCAGATTCCCTGGTTCTGGGCTTGCCAGGAAGAGGGGCTATTAACCTGTCTTAGTTAGGGTTTATATTGCTAGGCTTAAATATTATGCCTAAAAATACCAGGGACAGGAAAGCATTTATTGAAGTTCATAGTTCCATATAGTACCATACTACAGTCTATCACTAAAGCAAAGTGAGAGCAGGAAACATGAATACTGGTAACCAAACATGAGCCAAGTCCTCTAGAGAACTAACAATTGATCTTAGCTCTCAAGACATCTCTCCAGCTCCATGCCACTTTTCCCTTTATGTGTCTATTTACTGATGGACATCCAGGCTTGTTCTTATCTTAATCCTGAACAGCATGGCAGGCAGCATGAGTGTTCAGTGTTTCTACAATATGCTGATCAGTTTATTTCTGTAGTTTAGAGGAGTGTATAGCTGGATTATATGGGAGGTGTACGTTGTTTGAGGACCTCACATTCTGATTTCCGTTATAGCTACCCTGTTTTACATTTCCAGATGCAGTGTATGTTGGTGTCCATTTATATCCTTCTCAGAATTTGTTGAACTTTCTTTTAGAATCCTTGTGAGGAAGCTCTTGTCTATGCCAGTGTCTTGAAAGGTTTTCCCAATGCTTCCTTCCAGCAGCTTCAGAATTCCAGGTCCAAATTAACATTGAGTCTCACATGGAATTTTGAAGCATTATTCTGATTATTCCTTATTAATAAAAATTCAGGAATTAGATATTTGGGTAAGAACCTGAAGGATCACAGAGGCAGAGAAACCACGAGTCTTCTCCTACTTGCTCCATTCCTTCCTCCAAAAGGGCCTAGATCCCTCTCTGCTCCACCTTACTACTTCCCGTCCTATCTATCTACAGTCCTCCAAAACCTCTGTGGTTAATTTTGTTCTACTAGTGGCTCCAAGCAAGCTTTATTTGTCAGAACACAATCAAAATAACCCATGACAGAATTATTCTGTACAAGGTTAGAAACAGGAATGAAGTTACCCTGTAAGTGTGGATGTCTAGGCTTCTGAGCACTGTTTGATGAAGATCCTCTTTCTTCTAAGGTATGTACTGGGAACCTGTCTTCATTTGGGTTATATTGTTGTACTTAAACACTTTGTCCAAAGGCACCTTAGGAAGGAAAATATTTAATGCTGCTTACAGTTCCACACCACAGGCCTTCACTGAAGGACTTTACAGGGCAGGAATTCAAGCCTAGAAACAAGAACTGAAGCAGAGGTTGTGGAGAAACTGGCTTTCACTCCATGGCATGCTCAACCTGCCTTCTCGTACAACTCATGGCCACTTGTTTAGGGGTGGCATTGTCCCCAGTGTGGGATTGCCGCACTCACGCCAATCATTAATGAAGAAAATACACTACAGACTTGCCAACAGGCAATCTGATGAAGGCATATTCTCACATGATGTTCTTCCCAGACAACTGTAGCTTATATCACATTGGTAAAAAAGGACAGAAGTAGCAGCAGCAGCAGCAACAACAACATAATAATAATAAATAACAAAAACAGCAAATCAGAAACTTTGGTAAAATCAGGGGACTGTAGCTACATGGATTTATATCTAGACTCCTCTATTTTGTTCCTTTGGTCTGTGTCTGTTAATGTGTCAATAACATGCTGTTTTTATTATTGTGGTTGTGTGATTTCAATAGAAACCAAGTGTCTTAGAGTTTTATTTCTGTGAAGAGACACCATGACTGTGGCAACTTTTATAAAGAAAAACATTTAATTGGAATAGCTTGCAATTTTGGATATTTAGTCCATTATCATCATGGTGGGGCATGTTAGTATGCAGGCAGACATGGTACTGGAGAGGATGCTGAGAGTTCTTCATATTGATCCACAGGTAGCAGAAGCAACTATGTCTCTAGGCCTAGCTTGAGCATATATGAGGCCTCAAAGCCTGCCCCCACGCACTTCTGCCAAGGCCATTATTAGGATAGCGCCTTTCCCTATGGTATAAGCAATCAAATACGTGAATCTATGGGGAGCATTCCTATTCAAACCAATAAGCAAGCGTGAAATCAACTCCAGCTTTGCTCATTTTGTGCAGGATTACTTCCATTCTTCTGAGTCTTTGCTGTCCCATGTTAACTTCAGAGTTTTGTTATTGAAACATAGGATTGGGATTTTGATGAAGATTCCTTTGAATCTCTAGTTTTTGATATTGTATCCATTTGCAAAAGGGTAATTCTATTAATTAGTCAACTGGGAAGTTTCTTCCATCTTCTACCCCCATGGGATAAAGATTAGTCACTCGTATTGGTTTAATAAAATGATGATTGGCCAGTAGCCAGGCAGGAAGTATATACAAGTGGGGCAACTGGACTAAGAATTCTGGGAAGAGGAAAGGCTCAGTCTGCAGTCACTACCCAGATGGAGAGGAAGCAAGGTGAAAATGTTGTACAGAGAAAAGGTACCAAGACACATGGCTAAACATAGATAAGAATTATGGGTTAATTTAAGTTGTAAGAGCTAGTTAGTAATAAGCCTAAACTAATAGGTCAAGCAGTTTAAAATTAATATAAGCCTCTGTGTGTTTTTTTGGGCGGGGGACTGAATGGCTGTGGAACTGGGCAGGACAGAAACTTCTGTCTACAGCCTCCAGTTATTCATTTCGTGTTTTAAGATTTTCACCAGTAATGAGTAAGTGCTCGCCTTATCCTGCATCCTTGACAGCAGGTACTGTCGTTTGTTTTATTGACCTTGGCCATTCTGATGAGGGTAAGATGAAATCTCAAAGTAGTTTATCTGTTGTCTCTTTAAGCTTCAGTTATATTACTTCGAGTTTCTTCGGGACTTGTATCATGAAGCCATTCTATATTTTGTGAATATGATTTTATATATGTATTAAGAGAATGATCTGGTTTCTGTCCTTAGGTCTACTTAATTTGCATACTATAATTTTTTTACTAGCATACTATATTTTTACCAGCAATCATCCTTGTATTCCTAAAATGAGACTAACTTGTCATGCTCAATGGTCTATCCAATACGCTTTTGAATTTTATTTGCAGTTATTTTTTTATTTTTTCCTATATGTTTGTTAGAAAAATATCTTTTTATTTTTGTTGTGTCCTAATACAGCTTTGAAAGCAGGGTAATACAAAACAAGTTTTGTAGTGATTATTCTCTTTCTGTTTTATGAAGTAATTTGAGAAACATTGGTTTTCATTACTCCTCAAATATCTGGTAGAATACTGCAAGAATCTATTTTTTCTTTGTGGATAAAATTTTTTCTTATTGTTTCTTTGAGCAGTTCAATAGGTCAGCTGACTGTACAAACCACTGAATTCCATAGTGATGTCCTAGCATGCACGAGTCCTTTCAGTTACTTCCAATACTACCAAAGAGAATTTTCTACCCACAAATTTGTCTTTTTTTGAAATTGTTTATTTACCCCATTTAAGAATGATAGTCTCTTTAGGCATAATATTCATAATAGACATTTTCTTTTAGTGTGTGTTACTTAATTAATTATAGGTGCCACAGATTTAGAAAAAAAAAATCTCTGACATTTGAATTCCTGTGCCTCTGTAGGTAAGGCAACATTCCGTCATGTCTTCTTTAAATAATTTTTTAAAATTGTCTTTTGTGCAATTTGGCTGTGTTGAATGTCGGAGTAGACACTTCTGGGTTTACTCTAACTGGAGTTGTAGCAAACTTTCTATTTCTAAGGTTTTATATTCCACCAAAGCTAAAATGCTTTCAGCTTTCCCATCTATGAGGGGTCAGGCAACAGCATTCTTTTTCTGCTTTTTGGAACCCAGAGGTGGCTCTGTCACTCTTTCACTTGTCGGACAATTCAGTCTGCAGCAATTTATTCTTTTTAGTCACGCTATTTTAACTGACTAGTTGAATAATTTATATTGATCTCATGGATTCCAATTCTGGGCTTCAAATTTGTACCCTATAGTTAAGCCAATCCAGTAGAAGTTTTCTTTGTTTTTATCTTTTGTATGTGACTTAGAGACAATAAAGTGTATAATATATGCATTTTTTGGTTATTTTTCTGTGAAAAATTGGTTCATCGTCAAAGCTGGTTTTCATAAAATGTCTGAGATTTCAATGTCATTGATAGGATCATAATTTCATTCCTTGATTCTAATAACTTGGTTCACATTAAATTATTGTGATTCTAAGTGAAATTGGGTCATGTCTTATTTCTAAGAAAAACTCATTTTGTGACAAATTTTAATAGTTTTCATTTCTTATTATTATTAAATGAGCAAAGACATTATAAAATATTGATTTTGTTAGATATTGACATTTCTAAAGTATTGGTGAGGTAACCTCTTCCCAGAATTCTCCTATTCTGGTTGCTTTGCCTACACTTCCTGCGTGGCTACTAGTCAATCTGTATTTTATTAAATCAATACAAGTAACAAATCATTACAGGATACAACAAAAGAATCTTTTAAGGGTTAGATCATTATGAACTGTCTCAGAAATAAACAAGAAGACTGGAAGCCTTTCATTCATCACGAACAATTTGGTGTCTCAGGATATTGACATAATCAGACACCTTTTGTGTGTCTCTGTTCAGGCATACAAACAAGCTATGTAGACCAAAAAGTTGGATTCCTCTTTGGGATTGCTGTAGATATGGCTCTCCTGACCAGGCAGTGTAGGTCTCATTTTTCTTAAGTTCAGGATGAACCTAATTACAAAATAATAGTCAATCAGTTATTATTTACATTATTAATATTTGTTAGTCCTCATTTTAAATATTGAATAATATTTTGAGAAAAGGTAGAAATGTAAATCTTGGAAGCCAAAAATATATGTTTCATGTATGTGGACCAGGGAGCCATAAGTCTGTTATTTGTCTAAAAACTAGACAGAAGAACCATGCACATATTTTTTGTAGTGCAGTTGATCTCCAGTGAAGTATATCAGCACAGGAGTAGACAGAATCGCTGCTTGGCTATTGACATGCTTTTGACCAAAGGACGATGGATAATCTAGAGTCAGTTTTCATGTGAGAAAATTTTCCATCTTCTCAGTGCTACCTCTCATGTGCCATTTGTATTTTATTACTTTTCTTAGGAGACAATTTCCCTTTTCTTCCTTCAACAATATCTATTCTCCATGAATCATGGACATGAAGCCACAAAAATGATGGGGGCCTAGAATACTTTTAGTTTAGGGATGATTTGTATGGGAAGATGCGCTGAAATGGTCGGGATATTTTACTCTGCCCCCAATTGCTTCCTGAAATCATTAACATTAATTGAGGTCCCTGTGTTGTTGGGTACTAAAGAAAGTACTTTTGAGAAGTTTGAAGTGCAACATACCCTTTAGTTCTAAGACTGTCTATGCTATTACCTGCCTAAATTTCCCTGTGGCAGATGGAGAATTAGTCTAAAGTTCAGTTTTCATTACAGATGTTATAGTTTTCATGAATAATGAGTGAAAGCAAGAGAGTTGAATGAGATGACTCACCTGGCTGAGTATAGTCTTAATGCCCTGCAGATTTTCTGTGAGTCTTTTGATTTGCCTATCAATCACGGTAACTTTTGATATGGTAGCATATGGAGTTCCATCAAGATCAGCCATATTGTTTTGTACATGGTACAGAAGATTTTTCCAGGCAGCCAGCATGCTGATGGTCACATTCAGAAGGGTCATAGGCTAAGAAAAAAACCAATTGAGCATCACATAAGGGTACCACTGTAGGTTGAATTGCATGTGGTAAGACTACTAGTGTAGTCTTTATATCTTGTGATTTTTTGATAATTAATTGAAGCAATATTGATACAATGCTTTGGGAATTATATAGCCATAGAGTAGCTCTTAGCATCTCTCTTCACTCACTTTTTCTTATGTTTTACAATTGCTGTTGTGCATAGCATATATACAGAATGAAGGTTCCAGCAAATCGTTAAGAACAGGTTATTGGTGTGCCACTTGGACATATATGATGGTAATTATTTTAAGTCATGGGCAGGTCATTAGATAAGTAGACTTTAGTAAAAACACAGTGGTACTACATGCCTAGTTATGATAGGCCATATTTGTACCCCATGGAGTATGAATAGGATGTTACTGGGCCCTAGGTAGTGGTGTCAGAGAAGAGTGAAGAAATAGACAGAAGAGCAGAAATACAGCAAGGAACATTTCCAAGTCAAAAAGAGTTGATGCCATGGTCAGTAGCGTTCAATGCTTCCCAAAAAAGCATTTTAGTAATTAGAGAAATTGCAACTCTTCTTGCTTTTCTTATTCCTGCATGTGAGAGTAAATTTAACCATGAAACTTCAAATCAATCCAAAGTCTCTTACATAATAATAGGTTCAATGCCAATGGTGAGGCTGTGATTAAAATAAGAACAATTTTATGAACAATTTATTACTTGAAAGTTGCTCTCAATTTTATTTTGCATATACTTTATCATCTGTGTAGTATGCTCATCCTTTTTTCACATTCCTGAAGGTGTGGTTACTGTGACTAAATGGTGCCTGTTTTCAGGTAGGAGGGTGTGGACTCACCTGCATTCTTTGAGCTTTCATTTTGCTGCTTGGGATGGAGTGGGATGCAGTGTGGCAGGTCATGGTGGGCTTGTTCTGGAACTTCTGGCCTGGGTCATACTGTGCATCCTGGAAAGGATGAAAAAAGTCAGTTAGTTGGAGCTTTGGAATGGAGTAAATGAACTCATGGGCAGAGTGGTGATTATTAATGCCTTTTCTGGGTCTGCTAAAAAAAAACATTTATTTTATTAGTTTTTGGAGAATTTCAATGAGTACTG
The DNA here is from genome assembly GCF_037038515.1 of Microtus pennsylvanicus. Lineage (NCBI taxonomy): Eukaryota > Metazoa > Chordata > Mammalia > Rodentia > Cricetidae > Microtus > Microtus pennsylvanicus. The sequence goes on from NC_134582.1 coordinate 102,196,854, forward strand.
TATTTGCATAATTTCCACCCCCACACTCTCCTAGATTCTCACTCCCTCTTGACTTTCTGTTTTCTTGGTTATTATTGTTACACATGTACAGGAACAGATATACATATGTGCACATAAGTAAGATCCGCTAAGTCAGTTTAGTGTTGCTCATATGAATGTGTATTTGTGAATACCCGCTTGGAATTGGACAATGTCTGAAGGGGCTTCTCCTTGAAGAACACTTGTTCCTCGTCTGTTTGAGGCTATTATTTGCTGGTAATTCTTTCTGTAGGGGTGGGTCCTTGAGAAACTTCCCTTACCCATGCTAGGATATGAAAAGTACATTAAATCTCAAATTAAGAAATTAAAAAAGAGACCCTTTGTATATTTACTTCTTTCTATTGGAGATGTAACCTAATTTAATTTTCACATCTACCCTATTAGCTTCCCATGGCTCACAACTTTACAGCTCTGATTTATCACTTGCCTAAAAGTTGCTATTTGCAAAGGAAGCACTAAAACACCAAATCTACAAAGCACTATATTGTAATGATGATTTTTTTCTAGGGTTACAGCTTAATGCCCAGTACACATGTGTCTTCAATTTCTTGATTCCTTTTGGAGCACACTGACACATTTTTTTAATTGCACATTATATAATTACATATTTTTTCTATTAGCACTGGAGCTATATATCATGAACATGTTAAATTTAATTAATATTTAAATAGTATATGATCCGATATATTTTTATTACTATATTTATTATTTAAATTTGGTAATCAGCAAAATTATGAATGTTTTGTGAGTTGTTACAGATGTTAATATGAAAGGCTGCCAGTCAGGAAATGGAGAATGAAAAAAATCGAACAGTTATCTCAGAGGACAGTATTAATAAATGTTCATTGTGCACATGGTAGCCTTGTGCTCATAGTCATTGACGTTGAAGCCCTCATCTATTTTTGCCTCCTGGGTGGACTTAGAGCAGATAAGATCCAGCCTTTAAAGTACATGCATCAGGAAGAGAAAGCCTGTTGATGGTTCTAACCCAGTCTCATTTTGTAAACTCATGTTCTCAAATTCTTTAAACAATGGCTCCCAGATTTGGGGGCTTTGAAAAGCTATTTACTATTACTATTATTGTTGCATTGCCCTCCTCCTGACATTGTTTCAGTCATTTTAAATCTTTCCAGTTCAAGGGATTCTTACATTTTGATTCTCCTTTATTTTATGTCTGCAGTATGCTAAGCGAAGAATTCCAGTGGAGATTTTGCAGAACACCCAAGAACAGAAAATCAGAGCCCCCTTTCAGCCATTCCTTTTTGGGCTTCATGCCAAGAGTAGAAATAAACAAAATACAGAAAAATCTTTTAAAAATGCTTTTGAAAGTATTTTAAAATACTTTCAATTTTCTCCCCAAATTCAATGATTTTATGAAGCTCTCATCCCCTCCCCCCATTTTAGTAACTGCTGCTTTGTTATGTGTTATTTGAATTTTGGTCCATGTTTTCTCATTTATCCCAGTTACTGACATTGGAACCTTTTTATGAAAGAGTCTGAAGTAAGTGAAGGACTTACAAATTCATTTAATGTTTCCAAAGAGAGGCGACTGATGGTCTCAGATGTGGTGCTTGTCCTGTTAAACATATAGCTGAGGACCTTCTGGCAGCCACCATCTTTCATGAGACACCTGGGTACAGAAGCCACATTCTCCCACATGAGCAGCGGCAGCAGCAATAGGGTCCCTGCAATAAGGAATGAAATCACAGAGACAATCTTTTCATGTGAAGTCACAAGAGTCATCCTGTATAGCTAAGCTTTTTATAGTCCCAGTGTCCTCTTTTGATCATTGTCGTATATTTGAGCTAAAATGAGGAAAAGATGCATCTTCTACTATGGAAATTTGTCAACAATTGGCCCTAGATGACATGATAAGAGAGGTTCTAGGACGTCTGCTATGACAACACCCAACTTTAAAATTTGTGACAATGATATATGCTGGTGTCATTATCAATGTGCTTTTGATGGACTTGGACCAACAAAAGTCAGTAGTTTGTTATTTCAAGAGGGAAGAAAAATCAACTACCGCTATAAAAAGGAGCTTTCAACTTCAACGATACTACAACAAAGTGTTTTCCTATATTTAAGTGTGAGTCTTGGGCTGGGGGTTGTCTTCAAGGTTAAAGTGCTTGCCATGAAAGCATGAAAACAGAAATTTAAATGACCAGATTCCAATTGAGTGCCCGAACTGTGTGGTATTCCAGTTTGCCTATAATATTGCCTCCTAGAGTGGGGACTTGTAATACATAGCCCAAGCTTGCTAGCATGACTAGTCACAATGGTAACTTTTGCATTTCATTGAGAGATCCTGACTCTACAACTAAGATCGAAGAACTATGAAGAGTGATTCCCTCTATTGAAACCTTCATTCTTTGTGGCATGCACACACAGCAACGAATACCTTCAATTGCACATACTACACATATCCATGAAAATAAAAGATGAAACAAATTGCAAGCGTTCAGGAACTAAATTTTACGGAGACTTTTATAAATGTAGCTTGGAGTATCCAAGATTAAACTAATGAATTACTAAAAGATTTATGTTTTGGAAATACCTACTCTCAAGTAGCCAAATAACTAAATATATCACAAGTTATGCAGTGTATAAGTTAACTAAACAATATATTATATATAAGCTTAAATAGTATTTTTAGAATTCACAGTGCCTTTAATTTTTCAAAGACATGGTGCTCTCTCCTGAGTTTGACACTTGATGAACGCACACACACACACACACACACTCCTACTATTAATCATTAGAGAGAATTACAAGGACTAACTAAGTACTTTTTCACATTTCTTAAAATGTATCCCATAATTGTCATTAATTCATTTTCTTGAAAAAAATTTTCAAGAATGTAAAGGCTAATAGCTAACAACTATAGCACATATTTTTATTTACAAATTAATTAGGATTGAGACAAATTCTCAAAGCCCAGTAAGACACACATCTGTGAGCACTGTCTGCTTTAGCTGAGTACTGGAAGATTCATTAGGGTGTCTCAAGCCCGGCAGTTCATGGTGCCTTGGAACCTAGAAGTGTCAACTGCGTGATTGTGACAAATTAGAAGCCTAGGCACCAGAGGTCCTCATTCCAGCATCAGTTCTCAATTTCAGCAGCACAGCAACTTTTAGCTAGATCCTTCCTTGTTCTGGAGCTGTCCTGTGCACACTGAAGGCTGTGTGCACATTTCTCTAATTTCTACACACTAGAAGTCAGTCACACTCTCACCTTTTCTCCTCACTTCAATCAAGAAATCATGCTTTCTACAGTTGTCGTTTAAAGGTTAACATTCTTAACAACCCCTCGTCTAAATATTCCGCAAAATTTTCTTACGCTGCAAAAATCAGAATGTGGGAAGAACTTCACAAGAGCAAAGAAAGTCTTCTATATGATGCCGGGCAGTGGTGGCGCATGCCTTTAATCCCAGCACTCGGGAGGCAGAGACAGGTGGATCTCTATGAGTTCGAGGTCAGCCTGGTCTATAAGAGCTAGTTCCAGGACAGGCTTCAAAGCTACAGAGAAACCCTGTCTCAAAAAATCAAAAGAAAAAAGTATTCTATACGAGTGACTATGTATACGATTGTAAAATGATGAATTAGGCTTTGGGGAACAGAAGTAAGAGTACTTACAGGAGTGTGGTTGGATCAAAGACAGCCGCATCTCTGAGAAATCCCACCACAGTCTGAGTGCCAACTGAAGACAGCTGCCTCACTAGATCCTACGTTCACTTAATTTTTCTACCGCCTATATAGTCCATCAGACAACCCCCAAAGCTATGCAGAGATGGTCTGTAGGAGGAAAGAAGATAGGTCTACAACTATATCTACCTCCTGATGTCTGATGTTTATATCACAGCCAGAGGAATGTAGTCATTTCCTAACACTCCATTCTATCCCTCGGGCTCTGTCAACTCTTTGTCTGGTTAGACTTGTAGCCCACTCAACAGGTGGGAAACCATGCCCAGTGTTAGAAATGTATCTAACTCCCAGGGACTAGTGAGGTCATGGATTTTAGAAGAGAATCTTCTACCACCGCTTTGATAGACCAGGTTAATTTGTAAGTCCTAAGAACATTCTAAACATTATCCCTATATCCACAGAGCTAGATTTTGATCAAAGAGGCATAGTCTTCTATGCATAGGTGTATATATTTGTCAATCTCCTGATTCCTGTTTTTTCATGCTACAATTTATAACATTATAGCTTTTCTTTGACCACATAATCTATACATTTTAAACATAAAATTAATAAAATTTTTAGAATGTAACTGTGTTAATTTTAACATTAGGTGGAAAACCTCAGCATAATTTTTAGGGGATACTACACAAAGGAAATTTAAAACACAGTAAAAATGTACCAATATGCCCATATCATTCAACACTTAATTTAAAAAATGCATTTTCTTTGTGGTATGAATGAGCATCCTTTAGGTATATACCCAAAAGTAGTAATGCTGGGCCTTGAGGTAGGTTGTTTCCTAATTTTCTGAGAAATCGCCATACTGATTTCTAAAGCAGCTGTACCAGTGTTCAGTACCCCCAGCAATGGAGGAGTGTTCCCTTTACTCCAAATCCTCTCCAGCATAAGCTATCATTAGTGTTTTTGATCTTGGCCATTCTGACAGGTGTAAGATGAAATCTCAGAGTTGTTTTGATTTGCATTTTCCTGGCAGCTAAGGATGTTGAACATTTCTGTAAGTGTCTTTCAGCCATTTTAGATTTGTCTGTTGAGAGTTCTCTGTTAAGTCTGTATTCCATTTTTTAAATTGGATTATTTGTTCCTTTGATGAATTCTTTGTTTATTTTGGTGTGCTCAACTATGTTCATATCAGCTGTATTTGTGATAGCCAGAACCTGGAGACAACCTAAATGGCCCTCAACTGAAGAATGGATAAGGAAAATGGGGTATATTTACACAATGGAGTACTACATAGCAGGAAGAAATAATGACATTTTGAAATTTGCAGGCAAATAGATGAATCCAGAAAACATCATATTGAGTGAGGTAACCCAGAAAGACAAATATAATATGTATTCGCTTATCAATTGCTTTTAGACATAAAATAAAGAAAAAACAGCCTACAATTCACAAACCCCAGAGAACCTAGACAGCAAAATGGACCCTACAAAAGACATACATGGATCTAATCTACATGGGAAGTAGAAAGAGATAAGATTTGAATAAGTTGGGATCATGAGGATCACGGGAGAGGGTAGAATGGGAGGAGAGAGGAAGGGGCAGCAAAAACTATATAACTCAAAAAACAATAAAGAAAGAAAAAATATATTTTATTAAGTATGTATTATTTAAAATATCTAGAACTTCGAGTTAACAGTCAAAAATTGTAAAAGCTTAATGGACTACTTAGGATAGTGAAAAGTTCTAAGATGCCCAGCAAACGATGGGGACTAAAGGAAAGCGTAGTGATTAAAGATGAGAATAGAAATAAATTTTATTACAAATACTGTGACTCTGTGTTCACATTCATTGACGCACTGAATTTCTCGCTTACTGTGGCCCCGGAGGCTTATAGCACGCAATATACAACCTATAAACTACATTTGCTGGGAAGAGTGGGCTTGCTCACAATTCTGAACTAGGAATGCTTGGTTGTAAAACCATGAACCTAGAACCTAATTTTCAGCTTCTGGTCTCAAGTTCTTAAATATGGACCCCAGATTTGGGGTTTTGGTAAAACTGTCATCATTATCATCATCATCATCATCATCATCATCATCATCATCATCATCATCATCATCATTTACTGTCATTGTTATCCCTTGCTGCTACTGTTTTTTTATTTTAATTATTTTCTTTTTAAAATAATTTCTTTCCTTTCTTTCTTTCTCTCTCTCTCTCTCTCTCTCTCTCTCTCTCTCTCTTTCTTTTTCTTTCTTTCTTTCTTTCTTTCTTTCTAGCAAACAACTATCTTTTTTTTCATTATACATACCAATCCAAGTTCCTACTCCCTTCCCTCCTCCTATTTCCTCCACCTTCCCAGCCCACCATCCACCATCCACTCCTCAGAGAGGGCAGACACATTGCTTTGGGGGAAAGTCCAAAGCTTTCCTTACTATATCTAGGCCAAGCAAAGTATCCATTCAAAGAGAAAGGATTCCAAAAAAGCCAGTACAAGCAGTAGGGATATATCCTGGTGCCACTGCCAATGGCCCCACAGTCTGCCCCAGCCATACATCTGTCACCCACATTCAGAGGGGCTAGTTTGGTTCTATGCTGGTTTTTGCCCTGTCCGGTTGGAGTTGGTGAGCTCACATTAGCTCGTGTAGACTGTTTCAGTCAGTGGATATCACCATTATGGTCTTGACTTCTTTTCTCATATTCTCACTCGTCCCACTCTTCAACTGGACGTTGGGAGCTCAGTCCAGTGCTCATCTGAGGACCTCTTCCTCTGTTTCCATCAGTTGCTGGATGAAGGTTCTATGGTGATATTTAAGGTATTTGTTAATCTGACTACAGGGCAAGGCCAATTTGGACACCCTGTCCTGTATTGCTTAGGGTCTTAGCTGGGATCATCCTTGTGGATTCCTGGGAACTTCTCTAGTGCCTGGTTTCTTGCTAGCCCCGTAATGGCTCCCTCAAGCAAAATATCTCTTTTCTTTCTCTCATCTCTGTCCTTTCTCCATCTTGACTATCCTGTTCCCTTAAGCTCTCCTCTCCATTCCCACTATACAATTGAAGGCAGAGCACAGCATACCGCTATAGGGAAAATGTTCCAAAGAGCCAGCTCATGCATCAGGGACAGGTCCTGTTAGCACTGCTAGGAGCCTCACAAAAGACCAAGCTATACAAGTGTCACCCACATGCAGAGGATCTAGGTCATTTCCATGCCCGTTCCCTAGCTGTCAGTTCAGAGTCCTTGATCTCCCACAAGAATAGGTCAACTGTCTCTATAGGTTTCCCATCATGATCTTGACCCCTCTTGCTCATATAATTCCTCCTACCTCTCTTTAACTGGATTCCTGGAGCTTGGCCCAGTGCTTGGCTGTGGATCTCTGCATCTGATTCCATCAATTACTGGATGAAGGCTCTGTGATGACAATTAGGGTAGCTACCAATCTGATTTTAGGTGAAAAACAGTTTAGACACCCTCTCCACTACTGCTTAGATTGTTAGCTGGGGTCATCCTTGTGGATACCTGGGAGTTTCCCTGGCACCAGGTTTATCTCTAAACCCATAATGGTCCCCTCTACCAAGATATCTCTTTCATTGCTCTCCTCCTGTGTCTTGCCCCCAACGCAACCACACTGATTCCTCATGTTCCCATCCCCATCCCTTCCCCTCTACCCATCCACCCTCAGTTTATCCAGGATATTTCATCCATTTCCTCTTCCCAGGGAGATCCATGCATCTCTCCTAGCATCTTCCTTTTTACCTAGCTTCTTTGGGGCTGAGGATTGTAGCCCAGTTATTCTTTGTTTTACATATAATATCTATTTATGGGTGTCTACATACCATGTTTGTCTTTCTGGGTCTGGATTACCTAACTCAGGATGATTTTTTCTAGTTCCATCCATTTGCCTGCAAATTTCATGATGTTATTGCTTTTTTTTACACTGAGTAACACTCCACATTTTCTTAATCCATTCTTCATCTGAGGGGCATCTAGGTTGTTTCCAGGTTCTAGCTATTATGAATAATACTGCAATGAACAAGTTGATCAAGTGTTCTTGTGATGTGTTTGAGCATGCTTTGCATATATGTCCAAGAGTGGTATTGCTGAAAATAATATTATCAGTATTTACACCACTTTAACTTTTGAAAGACAAATGTTTCTTGTGTGAATTTATTTTACAAATTATAAACACAGTACACCCTCAAACATTTTGCCATTTATCACTGGAGACATTTACACCATTCATGATGAATTTGAATAAATTTACTTTATTTACATTTCAAAACATAAATGTGATAGTTGTGATTAATTCATCTTTCTGAACATATCATCAAGACTAGAAGGAGAAATACCTCTAGTCAAAGGTCCCTTTTACAAGACTATTTGATATTAACCAGATTCTTAAAGCAATACAAGATATACATCTGTTAGCACTGCATAAACAAGACTCACAACTGAAAGTTTCATTAGGGTTGATTCAAGTCAGGTAATTGATAGCTGTGACCCAGGAACTAAGAAAGATTTGCTCTTCTCTGATGGAATGACTGCAATTGTACCCATGTGGTCTTCTTCCTGTCACAGTTCTCACAGTCATTCTTTACCAGGATTCATTCCTTGCTCTAGAGAGCTTTTCCCTACTTGGGTAGCAATGTTGACATCCCCTTCTTGTTCGCAATCAAACAGAAGAGGACACTCACCTTTTCTTCCTCACTTCAGTTGTAATGGCACATAGCCTCGCTGCACATTGCCTTGTTTCCCTGGGACAAGTAGGAGTCACTTACTGAAGACCACTGATAGAAGAGGATATGGGGCCTATGAAGTGTTCTGTACAGCAAAGATTAGAAAGTTCTTCCAAAGGCTGAGTGACAGCAATCATCTTACCCATGTATAGACGAATAATAATATGAATTGAAGAGGCTAGAGGAGCATAAAAGAATTGCTTACAGGATCATGGTTGAGTTGAGAAGAGAAACATGTATGAAAAACCCACAAACTGCATGAATATCAAGCTAGGATTATGGCTCCAGTGAAGCCATGATCTCAGTTAAATTTCCACTTATCCACTGTAGTATATCTCCCTCTAAGCTATGCAGAAGTTAAGTTCTAGAATCCCAGGTAAAGTTCCCAGACTCTATCCAACCCAGGGAAGGTTAATAGACTCATTGTCATTACTACATTCCTAGCTATGTCTCATTTAGAAGTTAAATTTCAATAAGAAATTTACTTGCTTAGACGTAGCAAGAGTAGACTTCAGGGATATCTTACACACATTCTGGGGAAAGATGACATTATATACTGCAATCATCTCATATCTTAAAGATTTGGAAAATATCTAGAACTATAAATACAAGTTAAGAATTTGGAATAAGGTATCGTCCATGATGGTAAAAAGGCACAAAAGCTTTATGGTTATTGACAAAAGCTAGTTTCAAGATTGTTACTTTTATAAAGTTTCAACCAGGTAAACCTTGAGGTTCTACATTCAGTAAGGCTACTGCCACTGCTGTGAATGTATAGAAAAGTTATACAAGATCTGAATGATAAAGAATCTTTACCATCGGACCTACTAAGCTCTTTCTTTCTGCAAGCCTACTTCATACCATTAGAAATCGTACCATCTCATAATAAAGTCTCTGTTTCTACTGCAACTGCACATCTCTGCTCAGTTTCTTGTTTAGAGACATTAAACCTGGAACCCTTAAGGGTTGTGCTCAAAATTCCTGTATCTGGTGATGTCAGTAGCAGTATATACACCTTATGCCTATAATTTTGCTATTTTACTTTATTTTGGGAGCAGTTAAGTAGTACTAGTAGTGACTGTCTGTCACTTGAAAACTCTTGTGACAATCTACTCTGGTTGTGAGCCAAGATTGGATGTTACTCTTCATCAGATGCGAGGAAATGCTCATTCAGTGAAGCACCTTGCAGAGTTATCTGGCACCCACATACCAAGGCACATCTTTGGTAGGGATTACTAACCTCTGGGGGGGGGGTCCAGGATGGCTTCCTTTCCCCTTCCCCCTAGGTTGTACCTTATTAATCAGTTATAATCTTTTTTTCTTTGCCTTTCCTTTATCTTCTTTCATTTCCCCATAGATGGCCTTCATGGATGTAGGGGATCCTACATGGATGTGCAAGAGGTCTGTAGGGCACATATTATAGTCCTTCTTTGTACTCTCCTTTTTCTAGTTTTTTCTTCCTGCTTCTTTAAATCAGTGTTTGGATGATTGATTTTAGCTTTCTTGTCAACTACATCAAGTGCTACAAACTCCCCTCCATTACCTGAACCCTATATATTCTGAAATGATTTATTAATTTTCATTCAACATTTTATATATTTTTATTTCCTTTGTTTCCTATGGCATGTTTGGAAGTGTGTGGTTCAATTAGCAGAGATCCTAATTGTGTTTAGTTTTATTGATTTACACTTTTCTTATAACCAACGGACAGGTTGTCTATGCTTTAACTCCCTTTTGGTCTGTTGTAGCTCTGGTGAAGTTAGGGGCCAAGGAAGAGCCGATCCCATATTTTAGCCTGCCCTACACATGGCCCCTCTCTGACAGGCTCTTAGTCAGTCCTGTTCAAGGTGTTTACCAGCTGTCACTGCTCAGGGCTAAATGAGTAATGTCCATACTTTAGAGTTTCATTTCACCCAGAATGTAAGATTACCTTACAGTTCACACCCTCCCATAAAGCTCTTTAGTTTTGATATACAATGTGTCGCCCTCTGTCATGTCCACACTTCACATTCCTAACCACAGGGCGTAAGTGTAGACAGTGTCTGCTCTAATGAAGGTAAGGAATTAGCCATCCCTAGGGCAAGCTTCATTGTTTTAACCTTCACCACTCTACACTTCCCAGACGTTTCTTTGTGTGTGTGAGAGCCATGGTTTACTGGGCTCTGGCATCAAACTTTCTTTTCTTTTCTTTTATTTTTTTGTGGTTTTTCGAGACAGGGTTTCTCTGTGGCTTTGGAGCCTGTCCTGGAACTAGCTCTGTAGACCAGGCTGGTCTCGAAATCACAGAGATCCACCTGCCTCTGCCTCCCGAGTGCTGGGATTAAAGGCGTGCGCCACCACTGCCCGGCTTGGCATCAAACTTTCAACAAAGACCAATCTCTGTTCATATCAGTAGGGACCAATACTTCTATAGCTCAACATTAGGTACCAAGCTCCTCCTGAAAGGCCTTTACACAGACATCTACAACCATTACTATGGTTTAGGGAGGAAGTTGGTCAGTCATTAACAAGTTCTCACTTCCTTAAGGGGTTAGGAACCTGAACTTATTTTATGCTACAGGGAAAATGGAGACTGAAGTCAAAATGGCAATATGCAGGCCTAGGTGTTTTTACCCGTTCCCTTCAATTATCATGCTCTTTGCCATCTCTGAATACCATGAAATTTTCAGACAGAAAAAGTGTTAGGATAACTATTGGCCTCTGAATTCACAACTCCTTGGCATTGTCATAGAATGTTTTATCTTTTATATGTCCTCTTCTAGTTTCAACTTCATCTCATATTCACACCATGCATTCTATCTCCCCATGCCCTGAAGGCTCAAGTCACAAGACAGGGAAGGCAGAGATGAACAGTCCTTATGCTTCTTTTTCTTCTTTTTCCCCCTGGATTTCTGTAAATGTAACATTGTCAACATGTATTGGAGGGTTAGAAGAAATGAAAATCTGACACTACAGTATTAAGAGTATATTCAGAAGCTCTCAGCCTCTGTCCCTCCTAGTGATGGGAGGTAATTCTCATGGATGAGTAAAAGACAGGATGAGAAGGATAACTGTTGTTAGAAAATCAAATTTGGGGAAAACCTAAGTATATCTTCATTTTAAAATCTAATATAAAATGCAATCCTATTTTCCTCATTATATCTCAATTATTTTGCTTTCCTGATTTTTTTCACTGTCATTAAAATATATTATTTTATTTTTGAGTCTCTATAGCTCTAAGGCAAGTAAAGTTAGACTGATCTGCATATAAATATTCAAGAAAATACTCTACACATACAAAAACCCAATGCTTAGGGGAACAGTGTTCAGCCATATAAATTTCTTCCCTTGTATCCAGTGCTGTTTTAATTTCAATCTTGTGCCTGCTTCTAATGGTAGTGATCTAAATATTTCATTATGTAATGGAATAGACTACCAAATTGGTAGATGATGGCTTCTAGGAGAGGAACAGTCTGTTTACTTTAGGGTATGGCCTATGCTGCAGGACGTGGCTCTACACCCATACCCATATGGGTAGCACAAATTGTACTTAGTAGTTAATAAATAAAAAATGAAGAGGTTTTAAATTTGAGAGCCAGATTAGGGGATGTGTGGCAGACCTTGTGGGGGCAATGGAGAGTGGTTATGATGAAAATACATTGAATGCATACATATGAAGTTTTCAAAAAACAGATAAAAACATTAAAAGAAGTTGAATGCATTGTGCTTGCCAGACTGATCATGTACAGAGTAATGCTAACATAATTGACTTTTAAAAAGACTTCGATTTAGCTTTATTTGGCTTAGTGTAATTTACTGAGAAGAGTGATTTTGAGTCATAAATTCAAGAATTTCTTTTAAAGCAGTTGAATTGAATAAGCTTCTCAGTGAAATTCACACACAATTTTAACTGTAGAAGTTACCACTGACTGGGCTCACTTGGTTTCCATCCTCATTCTGCATGCTATGAAGACATGTCTTTATACATTGGTTGTCTTTTACATTTACATATTAGTTGCTGTGGATTGCTTCCAGACTAATATGGTTTGATGGACTAAGACCTCCTGAAAGGTTGCCTTGAATATCCCCCCAAAATTACTTCGCATAACTGTTGACTGAGATAAACCAAGCACACAGGTTATACCATGAAAAAATTGATTAACAGTGCCCCTAATTAGCAGGAAGTAGTCTAGAAAACTATTTCCATATTCCCAAATATTGTTTATAAACATCTGTTTACATTTAAAGGGAAATATGCTATAGAGACTTGCATTGGTATGGATCTTGGTTTACTGATACAAATTTAAGACCAATTTTATTATATGTATATTTCTGCTCCTGATTAAAGTGTTTGGGCAGTTCATTTAAATTATAACGTATAATTAAGAACTATAGGTAATTAGAGAGTTGTCCATAATAGTCAAGCTTGTTTTCATGTTAGTCAGATTTTCTAGATGCACAGAGATGTATTTGAGATGGATAAGGATTCTATTTTTTATTTTTCCATTCAAAAATTTATACTTCCTCCCCTCCTCCCAATGCCCTCCCATTCCCTACTCACCCTCCTTCCTTCCCCTCCCTGCTTGAGAGGGGGCAGGAAACCAGCCCTGTGGGAAGTTCAAGGCCCTCCCCCCTACATCCAGGCCTAGAAATCTGTGCATCCATATAGACTAGGGTCCCAAAAAGCCAGAACATGCCATAAAAACAAGTCCCAGTGCCTTTATCAATGGCAACTTTTGTATGTGGTAGAATATTTTCTTAAATACTTGCATGCAGAGTTATCCAGTGTTTCTTGATTTAGAGCTATAACAACTAACTAGATGAAGGTAAAGCATGTTTTAATTAAATTGAAAATATCTGGAAAACAAGAGAAAAGAAATTTAGAGTAAGAACATATAATAATATTTGTAATAGTGTCTGAAAAATGAAAATAGGCTTTTTTCCAACTTTTGTTTTCTAACAGAAATTATCCTTCACATGCAACATTTCATTTTCTTTTAAAAATATTTATTTACTTATCTATTTAATATGTCTGCCTCTGTGTGTGTGTGTGTGTGTGTGTGTGTGTGTGTGTGTGTGTGTCTGAGTGTATACATGGGTACCAGCACATCCTTATAGATTCCTGTGGAGTCAAGAAGAGAACAATGGATTCCTTAGAGCTAGAGTTATAGGCAGTTATGAGCTGCCCAAGATGGGATCTGGACACTGAGCTTGGGCATTCTGCAAGAGCAGCAAGTGCTCTTAACTTCTGAGCCATTCTTCCAGCCCCTGTCTTTACTCATTTTCTCTACTGTGAATTTTTTCTTTCACCTCTGACCAACAAAGCCCATCTGGAAAGACAACTATGTAATTCCAGAGACTTCAAAGGAGGTCCAGTATGATATTAGTAATACCTTAGACAATTTTTTTAGAGACAGTTGACTAATTGAAGTATCATCAATCCATTGCTTTTCTCCAAAGTGAGTATATAGATTATTAGAGGTTGAAATGGCAGGATGAGTGTAATAATTAGTAATCCTGTGAAGAATGTCTGTGTTAATGAAGTGATTGATTGTTAATAAATAAAATTGCTCATGGGATTGACAGGAAGGGAAAAATGGCATCGCATTTCCCAGGTGAATGTCAGCTAATGAGTTTGACTTTCTAATCTATTGTGGATCTATAAGAACAAAGAAGAGAAATGAACACCAAGGCTCCAGAGTTATGGGTGTTGAGTGGTCATGATGCATGAGATTTCTCCATATCAGTTGGTCGTGGAAGGAAAGCTGCTTAGAACAACTTCTGTTTAACCAACATGAGTCAAGAAAGACATTGTAGAGATGGCCACAGATGGCAGAGTTGAACAGTGGCTAAGGTGTGATCATTAAAGTTCTACATTAGGCCTTATGTTTTCACCACTGATGGGTGTCCCATGAGAAAGGCACCTAACACAATGAGAGGACTCAAGGTAAAATCTCACGGGAACCAAATCATTAAGATGGTGGTAGCGGATTTTCCATTTCATCTGATTTTTTATCCCATTCCAGAAATGCGTAAGAAATAGAAATAGCAAAGCAGGAAGGAGAAGCAGCATTGTAGGAAGTAATGATTTTCCCCTTACCTGCCATGTGATTTCAGCCACCAGAGCATGAGAGGAAAGTCCCAAATCATTGGAATAGAGACTAATTTGAAACTAGTCCAAAAAAGCCTTGTTAGAATAAGAGTAAAGAAGCATGTGACATATGTATACAGCAATGCTATGGAGACCAAATTCTAGAGGCAGGTGGTTGAAGCTGCTTTCTCTAGAAATCTAGTATCATTTTGTATTTATAGCTTCCCACTTCTTTGAGAGATAATTTCATTAATTTAGAGACAGGATAGCTGCATAACCTTTGTATTTTTGTCAATTTTCCGTAAAATTAGATTTTAGCTGGTGGCTGGCTTTCATAAAATACCTGAGATTTCCATGTTCTTGACAGAATAGGTAAAGTTATCATGATGTTTTCTGTGATTCTAATCACTTGGCCCACATTAACGTACTGTGACTCTAAACTAAGTTTTCCAATTTTTTTTTACCTTCAAGCAAAGCTTGTTATTCATGACACATTTTAAAAGGAATCACAATTTCTAAAATACATTTCCTGTTGATTAAAGAAAAGAATTTTTGATAAATTATTTTTTTTAAAAAATTCACATTTCTAAAGAATCAATTTTAATTTTTTAAAAAGAAGACACTCATTATATCCAAACACACATCAAAAATGTGTACACATTATTGTGCAATGGTGGCACATGTCTTTAATTCCAGCGCTCAGGAGGCAGAAGACGGCAAACCTCTGTTAGTTTGAGGACACTGTGGTCTATAGAGCTAGTTTCATGACAGCCAGGGTAACAAAAGAGCTCTGTCACAGAAAACCAGAATGATTAAAGCCGTGGATCATTATGGACTATCTGTGAAGCAGATGGTATAAATTGGCATTTGGGTTTACTATAGGCCCAGAGCAAAGATACTAAAAAGGGTACCAGTGGCAACCTTTTTAGTATCTTTGCTCTGGCAATTCAAGGGCTATGAATAGCAAACAGGTGAGTATTCATCAGTCACCTTAAGGATGCCAGTCTTAACAAGGCAGAGTAGTTCTTAGTTTCCTTCACTGCAGGATTAACTTCATAACTACATTATAATCAGTTATTATTGATATTTGTTAATCTTTAACCCTTCTAAATGTTGACTAAAGTTGGGGGTAGTCTAGGCATATAATTCTTCAACCAAAGATATAAATGTTTTCTGATATACAAGCAATCCCAGATAAAGTATGTTCCGACATGAGTAGACAGATATTATTAGTTAATTATAGATGAAGGATTGTCTAAGGGATAATGGAGGAGTTAGTATTAGCTCTGTCATGAAGAAACCTTTCTAGCTTCTGAGTATTATCCGATGTACCATTTGTAACTCACTAATGTTGATAACACAACATTTTCCTTTCCTTGCATTCAACCAAATCTATTCTCATACAACATAGGAACAAAAAACATAGAAATGATGAAGACTGGACTTGATAGATTAAGATGCTAATAATCTGGGATTCATGTGATCAGAGTTGCTGTATCTCCGGGGACTTCCATTCTGACCAGGAAAAGTACTGTCCAAATCCCGCGAGGAACAACTGCCTTCTTGTGAGATCTGTGGAGTGTGAAGTAAAGTGATTGGAAAACTTCAGAGAATTTTGAAGTTGCCAGCAAGGTCTTAGTCATGAGACGGTATACTGTATTGGATGCCCAAGATTCATTCTGGTAAAGGCAAAGGTATTTGAACATTCATTTGTTAGGACAGATGTCACAATTCTCATGAATGTGAAAAACAAAGTGCGACGAGAGGGCTCACCTGGCTTAGGATAGTCCTAATGCTCGCCAGAGTTTTGATACCTTTTCATCAGTCACTGACTTTTGTATGATAGCACCAGGGGCTTTTTGTATTGCACTCATGTCAGTCATTAGATGTCGCAGAGGGTTTTCCAGGCGCCTGACACTCTGATCAGCAGTTTCAGTAGTACTCAGGCAGAGCAACCACTATTGAATACCACATTAGAACTGCAGCCTTGGGTACACGTGATAACAAGTGTAGTTGCTGTAGCTCGTATAATGGGATTTTTGTGAACATTAATTGCAGCAATGTTGATAGAGTGCTTATGAAGTGTCTATCCATGAGCAATCTCCCAGCGAATATTAACTTTCCCTTTATTTCTTTTATGCCTAACAGTTATTGATCTGTAGCAGACACTGAGAATGTTTGATTACAGACCTTTTAGCTGCTTCCCTTTCTTTGCCAGAAATTAGACCACACCATGTGCTCTCCCTACTGTCTCCCTTGCACGCTGCCTCTCCATATGCATATATCAGGAAGAGAGTTAAAGAAAAGCACAGAACCTATTTCCTGCGCAACTTCAAGCTAAATTTATCATCCTACTTAGTGCCTGACTTGCCGGTAGACTAGACTAAACTCCATGAGGTAGAACTTCCTGGAACTTTCTGGAAGCTTATTAAGTCAGAACTTTCTTTTGACCTCTCGTTTTTGTGGTCTCTATGCATAATTGAAGACTCCTTTCTTTTCACACACTATATTACTCTATACATGATGGTCATTTCTCCTCGATGCTTTCCCATTTCAGGTCCAATGGATGTTGGCTTCGTGAGAACTCTAGGTTCTCTCTCTTCATCTAGCTCATCTGACAGACAATCTCATGTCAGCTCCTTTCCCAAACCACCAGCATGAAATTTATAACACGGATTTCTAGCCCCATCAATAGAAATATGAATTGATAACAGTTCATATTTGTGCCACGTATACATGCATAATGCTATTTAACTTAAAACAAGTTAATATTGGTTAAAACTGAAATTCAGGTGGAAGAAATGATCATATGAAATTATAATTTGCATAATATACTGACTTTGCCATCAGAGTTCATAGCTAACAGCCTGTGAAATGTGTATAGTGTTGGATAAAACCTGCTTATAATGAGCCAGGAGAAGGCAGTGAAGTCAGGTGGGATGGATAGGTAGTGAGAGGAGCAGGAGGAAACCCAGGAGAATCTAGAAAGTGAAGGGGCAATGGCATGATGGTAAGTAATGGGAAATGGTGCTTACGGAGGAGCACTTAGTAAGATACAATAGAAATAGCTCAACTTGCTTTCTTTACACATAAACAAATGTAAATTTAGTTAGGAAAGTTCAAATCTGTTCAAGGCTATCTATAGAATAAGAGGTTTGATCGCACGGGCAGGGTTTAAATAGAACACCCTCTTGAATAATTTATGAGTCTGTTTCAAAATTACTTAGCATCTGGGCATCCGGGCGGTGGTGGCGCACGCCTTTAATCCCAGCACTCGGGAGGCAGAGGCAGGCGGATCTCTGTGAGTTCGAGACCAGCCTGGTCTACAAGCGCTAGTTCCAGGACAGGCTCCAAAACCACAGAGAAACCCTGTCTCGAAAAACAAAACAAAACAAAACAAAAAAAAAAAAAACAAAAATTACTTAGCATCTGATTTTAGTTATACTTTATCAGCTATATAGTTTCGATTTTCCTTGGAGTGTTCACTTTTCCTCCACTTTGCTGCAAATCTGCTCATCACACCTAAGGCAGAACCAGTGTGCTTTTCATCTGATTTGGTGGCATACATCTAGGTCTGAGGACTCACCTAGTTCTTCAGGTTTTCCTCTTGTTATTTGGAATAAGGCGAGAAAAAGTATGGCAGACCATGGGGACCCTGAATGAGAACAGCTGGCCAGGAACATACTGTTAAAACTGGAAGTGCTGAAAACATTCAATTAATTGTGCTTTAATAGAGTAAGAGAATCCATAAACAGAGCATTAATGATTTAGCTCCAGTATGAGGGAGCACTGCTTAAAATCCACAAATTTAGGAATTAAGAAAAGTGACCTGTTTGTCTACTTTTCCCCTTTAATCTTTTGTTCGCCTAATGGTTTAGTCTCCCAACCTCTTGCCACAGTAGCATCCCCTTTTTTCCCACTCCTGCTGAAAGTAAGCACTAAACCCCACAGAACTGCAAAACACTCTGTGACAGGTTGTCTACCTCTAGGATTTAAGTCCAAGTCATAGTGCCTATCTACCAATATTATCAGTCTCTTGATTTCAGTTGGTCCAAACTACAATAATATCTTTAACTAGGCAATAAAAATTATATTGTTCTTTCAATTATCATTGAATCTATACACCTTTACCATATAAAATTTAAAAATTCAGAATGTTGTTGTGATAACTGCAGGTAAATCTGTCGTAAAAATGTGTAATACCTTAGGAAATACTGCATGGTAAAAATTTAAAATATAAAAATACACTTTCAGTGTGTAAATATTAAACAATATTTAATTATTTTCATCTTAAATTTACTTACTTGACATATCTATTTCTTAAATATACTCATTACCAAAGTAGAAAAGTTTAATGGATTGCTAAGGGTATTAAAATATTTAAAGATGGTTAGTCAAGAATAAGTAAGGAAAGGAAATCAGTAGCTAAAATAGACAATATGAACATATATATTTATTCAAAACAGTGAGGCTCTGGGTTCACTTCCATTGATGTGTAAAAGTCCTCACCTATTGTGGCTTCCTTGAGTGACTTACAGCAGATAGCATTCAGTCTTCACAGTACCTTCATTAGGAACAGAGGACCTTGTGATGCTTCTAAATCAGCCATCTATTTATAATTGTAAACTCAGTTTCTTTAAGTTTTCAAACATTAGCTTTCAGGCTTGGGGGCTTCTGTAAAGCTATCATCATCATCATCATCATCATCATCATCATCATCATCATTTTCACATGCTATCATTGTTTCCTTTATTTTAATTCTTTTCAGTTGCTTCCATTCCCTGCCATATAATTGTCTTTATTGGGTGTCAGCAGCGCAGCAGGTTATGAAAGCCAATGGAGAGTAGCCCCAACATCCAACAGTGGGAAAGTGGAATTCTTGTTTACTTAACATGTTTAGGGCTTTTTATCTCAAAAGTTGAAATTTAGAAAAAAATAAAATATGTCAGAAGAAAGATAGAACATAATTTTTTGAAAAATTTGGAATTTATGAAAATGTCCCATTCATTCTCATCACTTTTTATTAGCTAATGCTTTCTTGCATCAGGCTGTGGCACCAAGCTTTTGACAAGACTGTCTTTACCCTCATCATTTAAAGTTGGTTCATGGTGCTTTCTTAATTAAGCTTCAATGAAGCCCATTCATAGATGTGGCGCTTCCTCTTGAGAGAAAGCCACAAATAAATTAGATACTTACAAATTCCTTGTTAGAGGTTTCTGAAGAGAGGTGGCTGATGTTCTCAGATGAGATGTCAGCCCAAGTCAAACAGGTTCTCATGGGTCAACTGGCAATACCCTCTTACCGTTTTCTTCAGGGGCATATCCCATCCTCCCACGGGTCTATGTCCAACCAGAGCAGCAGCAGGAGGAATGTCCCTGACCCAATAAAAGAAATGACTGAGGTCATCTATTCCTGTGAAGTTACAAAGATGATCTAAGGAAGCCTTATCTAGCCCGTGTGTCTTCTTGTTGCTCAACATTGTATGCTTTTTTGGCTAGGGTGAGAGAATGAACATATTTTGCTATGAAAAATTAGTTCAGTAATTATATTTGCACAGATGCATAGTTTGAACACTTGCCAGCTTCCTGTGGTTCTGGATTGTTCCCAAAAGTGTGTCTGTAATACACTTACTTTTAGATCATACATTAATTCTGAGTCTGGGTAGTTCTGCACTGAAACAAGGAAGGTTGGTCTTTTTGATAACCATTGAGCTAAGTGTCTATTGTCTCGTTATACAGTAGCCTTATACAGCAAATATTAGTAAGTTCATTTGAATGTTGAATGACATCAAAGAAAGCATTATATCCAAGCAGAGCTTTGCAAACACTGAGTTGACCAGGTCTAGAGGAACAGGAGTTACAGATTACTTACAGAATTATGGCTGAGTCAAAGATAACTCAGTCTCCAATAGCTGCATGGCTATTGGTTGAGGAAAGCAGTTTCTTTGTCCTGCTTCAGGTTTATTTTCTATCATGTATATGCTTCTGAATACCATCTCCTAAGTGGTGCAGATCTGTGGGGGCATGAGTAAGGATTATGTGAATTACAGAGCAGGTCTCATGATAATCCTACCTCTCAGGGAGTGTTGACAATATCCTTATCACTCCTACAAGCCTAACTGCATCTCTGTTGTTTTTATGATTTCTGTATCTCGACTAAGCTCCACACTCTGTGTTGGATCGCCACAGGTACCATCGCCTCATAAGCATGGATAGTCATGCCTTGCCTAGAGGAAAGCAGATATTTCCTAACAATTCATATTTTTCTCAGACTACTACATTCCACTGTCAACTCTTCTACAATGTTCCCTGACACCTGAAATGGATGATATGTGCTTTCATTTTTTTAATGACCATTGGATCACTATGGCATAAAAGAGTTGCTTGTTCTCAGCAGTTTAATTGATGTGAGTCTTTGCCAGTAAATACCATCCACCATAAATTTTTCTTCTGCAACAATGATTGATAACCATAAGTAAATATATGAGTATAAGAACTTTTTTATATGGTTCATAAGCAAATGACATGCATTTTTCAAAGCAACAGTGAAAGCCTCTGGAAAGCAGAGACAGGCAGATCTCTGTGAGTTCGAGGCCAGGCTGGTCTACAGACGGAGTTCCAGGACAGGCTCCAAAAGCAACACAGAGAAAAACCCTGTTTAAAAAAAAGACACAGATGGGGTTCCTCAATATAGAGCAGGATGTACAATGTATAACTACCTGCAAAGTACCCATAAGAGTTGTGCTGCTTTGCACTAGTGATTATACCTTTCCTGGTTTGACAGTCATGTTAACCTGTAGCTATACAGGTCTATTGGACACACTTCATCCCAGTATCTAGGATAGTCTGTTTTGGTACTACCAAATGGCCCATTGTGAGATTCCAGCTCAAACCTAGACTTATTTCTCTATATTCTAAAACCCAAACAAAACAAACTGAAACCAGACCATATGGTACCTTTAGCAGCATGGTCTTGCCACTTTGTTTTGGTCTATACCCACTAGAAGTGGCAATAGCATATATTGAATATAGGATGTTAGAAAGCTCCCTTGTCAAAACTGCTAGGAAGCAGCAACAGAATCTATCTTGTTTTCTCATATAATTTGTTGATGTGCACCTCTTCTCTAGGGACTTGAGACCATTAATAGTAAGTCATTATTGAATATTGTGTATTAATTCCTGTCATTGTGTTGTTTTGTGGTGTTGTATTAGACAGATTTTAATTAAATGCTCTAGAATTCAATCGCATTTAATTTAATTTAATTTAATTTTAGCTCAAAACCCTCAAAACCTCTTCTACTGTGATTGTAACTTTATGTGAGCTGAAACCTACTTCTGGGAAAGACACAAAAGTTTTCCACTTTCCAATCATCAACAAACCAACTTGACAACTCAGAAGTCTACCAAGTCAGGAATATGTGAGGATCTTACCTTCCTCAATTAGTTCATCTATAATACAGAATGAAGGTGGTCTAGTTCTCAATAGGCTCAGGAAATGACAAGTTAACTGGAATAACAGACATATTTATATAAGATGTTTGGGTCTCTTGGATCTCTATAAATAATAAGTCGGCCACAGGTACAGCTTGGTGGGGAGAAATTTGTACTTCTTTTTCTATCTTCCTCTTGTTTGGCAAAGATATCAATGAAATAAATCAATTAATTGTCGTTCCCCTATTCTGTTGTCTAATTTTCTTGGGAAACAAACTGAGGTGAAGGGTACAGGAACCAATATCATTAGGAGGTATTTTTGCTGAAACCAGCTGCAGGAAGACTCCTGGCTAACTTGTTTGGAAAATCTTAGTTATCTGGAGTGGGGATAGAGATTATCTCCACATTTACCTGGTCCTAGAATGTCTGTTATTTTAAGTACATATTGGTAAACTGTGCTTTTAAAGGGCTCAATTTCTTTTTTTAAAAAGATTTATTTATTATATACATACAGTGTTCTGCCTGGATGTAAGCCTGCAGGCCAGTAGAGGGCACCAGATCTCATTATAGATGGCTGTGAACTACCATGTGGTTGCTGCGAATTTGACTCAGGACCTATGGAAGAGCAGGCAGTGCTCTTAACCTCTGAGCCATCTCTCCAGACCAAGGGCTTTATTTTTTACAAGTTTATTTATTTTTGTTTATGAGTATGTGCCTCTGTGAGTTCAACGTACAACACTTCTGTCAGGGTGCCTGCAGAGTCCAGAGAGTATCATCTCCCCTGGAACTGGAATTGCAGACAGCTGTGATCTGCCTGATGTGGGTGCTGGGAATTTAACCCTGGTTCTCTGAAAGAGTAATAATATCTTTTAACTGCTGAGTCATTTCTTTTGTACCAAAATAAAATTTTTGATCTTGTAAGAGTACTCTTGTTGTCTAGATGTGTTATATATGTATATATTGACAGTCATGACATTTCCACTACTGTAGTGTTATTTTTTAACTCGTTTTTCAAATTCCAGGTTTTTTGTTTCCTGAGACTAGAATTTCTTGTTTCCTGAGACTAGAATTTGGATGAATTTAGACATCCTCTCACTTTCATCCAGGGCCACCAGACTCCGTTAGTACTGCTTCACCTGCAACTTAAATGGTCTAGTAAGGTTTCTTTATTTTTTACTCAGATTTTGTATTTTATGTCCTTAGTTATTTGTTCATTGGAAGCATTTTTTTTTTTTGCAATTTGCGTAAGTTTAGAGATTTTCTTGTATTTAGTCTGTTGATTTCTGCTCTCATTATAACCAGAGAATAGAATATGTATGATTTCATTACCTTTAACGTTGTTCCTCTGGACTGGATGGTGGTGCAGCATGTGCCTGGAATCCCAGCACTCAGGGCAGAAACAGGCAGATCTCTGTGAGTTTGAAGCCAGCATTTTATAAAGCGAGTTCCAGGACAACAGGGTTGTTACACAGAGAAAT
Source organism: Microtus pennsylvanicus (assembly GCF_037038515.1). Classification (NCBI taxonomy): domain Eukaryota; kingdom Metazoa; phylum Chordata; class Mammalia; order Rodentia; family Cricetidae; genus Microtus; species Microtus pennsylvanicus. The sequence continues at coordinate 102,220,249 of NC_134582.1, forward strand.
CCTGTCTTAAAAATCACGCCACCCCAATCAAAACCTCGCGGCTCTGAGAGCTAGAGGGACAGTTCAGAGGTTAAGAGTACTTCTAGAGATCCTAGTTCAATTCCCTGCAAACATATGGTTGCTCACAGTTGTGTAGAATGAGACCTTGTGTGCTCTTCTGGGATGTAGGCATGCATGCAGGCAGAATACTATACGTAAACAGTAGGTAAGTCTTTAAAACAAAACAAAAAAATTTAAAAAATGTGACTCTGAGAGTGTTTAGTCTGGCCATGGGTCAGAGAGGAGCATGGTCCTTTATAAGTACCTGGCCACACCCACTGTGCTGCCAGGTGTCCTTTCCTTTATGACAGGCTCTTCATCCCTCCACTGTGTGCTGCAGGTATAGATGAACAATATCTTCCCCTAAAGCTCCCATTGCCCTTACAATAAGAGATCATCTTCCAGTTCACATCCTCAAGCAGTACTTCAGATGTGATCTCCAGCCGCTTATTCACAGGTCCGTATCCTGTTGGGAGGTGGCGGAGAGGAGTGAAAAAGTGCCTACCTATAAGACAAGCTTGATCTTTTTCATCTTCTATGTCCTATTACTTTATCTTTCTATTCATGCTCACTGTTACCCAAAGTTTAGGGTATAGCCATGAATTACTGCACATTTGATTCCAACACTGAGCAAAACTCAATAATTTTGTGCCTTTGAAGGTGACCCTCTTCCTCATCCAAAAAAAAAATCTGTATTTAACATTGTGTGTTTCTGCCTCTTCACTGTCCTCACATGCAGGCAACCTCATATGAACCTGGCAGGGGTAATTCCTACTCCACAAGATCGTCATTCTCTACCACACAACGGGAAGTACTAGATCATTAGGACCCACCAGTCAATGTCTAGTTCAAGTTGCAGGCTTTCCAGAGGCTTCTAGCGCTCCTATCAACCTTTTACTTAGGAATTCTGGCTTGATCCCATCACAAATCTTGCAACATTTGCCATTGAATGATCCCTTTTGTAAAACTGGGTTGTGTCTTTAGCAGTAGAGAATTACCTTCAATTTCTGAGAGGCAACTAAGGGCAACCTCAAAATCCTGTATAGTTTGGGGAATCTCTTGGACTTCCTTGACTAATTGGAAAGGTGGTTTATCATGCCTGGTGCTGAAGGTTTTGTTAGAGTGCTCTTGAGGGGGGCATTGTTATCCGAAGTGGCATGAATTATTTAAACTATATCTGCATATATGTGCATAATTTATATATACTGTATATAATATTAAGTAAGTATAAAGTTATCTGTCTTCCTATGGCTATTTGTGTGCAGGTCTCTGCAAATGTTACAACCAGTGGGATAAAAATACAAATAAGGCAAGAAGGCAATTTAGATGAACAGAACTCAGCAGTCAGTGTTGGCTCAAACTTCTAGAGTCTGACACTGGAGAGCTTATTTTAGGCATATTTAAGTACAGTACAGTTTAGAAAGTTTCCTGGTGTAGCACAATTGCATACACACAATAAGGCATAAATACATCAAAATTCTTCTCAAAGTATATGCCACTTCTTTCAGGAAGATGGATTCTAAAGATCAGCTACAAATTAAGAATAAATTAGATTGATCTTAATTTATGTGTATGAGTGCTTTTCTCCACGTATGAATGTGTACCATAAGTTCCTGATGCCTGTGGAAGAGTAGGGCATCAAATGCCTTAGAACTGGAGTTACAGATGGTCTTGAACCACCATGTGAGTTCTGGGAACTGAACCCTCATTCTCTGCAGGAGAAACAACTGTTCTTAATCATGGATCCTACCTTCCACTCCACTGAGAAATTATCTTAAAAGAGAAAAGTTTTATTTTGGCTCATGATTTCAAGGGATACGATCTATACGTTAAAATGTTGGTTTGGGTCCACATTATACAATATGTTATGATGAGAGCAGACAGTAGAGAAGGCCTCTTCACATCATTGCAATCATAACTGGAATGGGGATCAGGCAGATTGGAGTCCAGTGTCCCTTTAGGACACACATCGGGTTTATCCACTAAGGTTTCTGCTACCTCAGTATAATGCCACAGACTGGGGATAAAGGCATCAGAACTTGATATCTGTGGGTATTTCAGATTCAAAATATAACAAATGAAATTGTACTCTCTTAGAAACTGGACACTAAGTGAGTAGGAACAGAGGTTGTTTTGTTTAGGGCTGGCTTCGTAAAGGCGATAGATTAATTTCATTTATGTTTAGCTTTCTACTGTTATTTAAAATGTATATTGTATTAAAAACAGAAGGGGACAAATGACATGACTGGTTACTGTTGGAAATTATCACTTATTTTACTCTGGTATATTATACAATTAAGTAGTGGCATTTAACTTTATTCATTTTAAAATTTACTTAATAAAAACTTTTAAAAGACTTTTGTCATACAAAATGAATGATATACAAGAAAACCAAGTTCATGTGCAATTGATTATAAATAAAATTGTCCTCACCTTCTCTTACCATCATTTTTTCCCACATATCCTCATTTCCAAAGCCACACTCCCTCAATGATCCACGGCCTGTGGATATCCCTATAGGTTCCATGTCTTTGGATTCACCTTATTGGAGACTCATTGGATACTCTATTTTAGAGTATTAGCATTGTATTTCGGCGTGTTTCTGGAAGAGAGACCATTCCTGAAAGTATAACTGCAGTTGTAGTAGAGACCCTAAGGTACTAGAGATGCTAGGACAATGGAAAGTCTACAAAGTACAGAGACAGGTGTGGAGTGGAGCTGGGCTGAACCTCGCAGACAAGCTGTGTATACTCTGAATGTCAGAGCTGGAGAAGTGAGCCTACCAAAGCCTTTTGGAGCCCATGAGTGAATCCCAAATGCTAGACACTGAGATATAAAATATGGATTTTATGACTTAGTTTTCATTTGGAATAAGAAAGTATTTAATGTGATTTTTTTTAAATTTTATAGGCGCCCACAGTTAAGACTTTGAAATTTTAAAGAGACACTGAACTTTTAGAATGCTAGCATTTTCTGAAAACTATTGGACCTCAGTAAATGGATAGTGTTTTATACTATGATTTTAGGATGAGATCATAGGGACAAAGGCAGGAATGGTTATCGCTTAATAGTAATGTGTTTGTGTGTCAGGTTGAGAAAGAGTGAATTGGGCCGGTAAGTTTTTGTAAATTTGATATAACTTAGAGCCACCTGGGAAGAAGGAGCCGTGATTGAAAAAAAAAATGCCTCAATCAAATTAGCCTGTGGCTGTGTCTATGAAGAGCTGTCTTGATTGATGCCCGATGCGGTGCAGCTTAGCCCACTGTCAGCGGCACCCTCCCTAAGCAGGTAGACTTAGGCTGCAGAAGAGGACTCTGAGCATGGGCCAGATGGAGAGCCAGTAAGTTGCAATTCTCTATGGACCAACTTCAGTTCCTGCCTCTGGGTTCCTGCTTTGAGTTCCTGCCCTGATTTTTCCTGGTGATAGATTATTCCCTAAACTAAAAGCTGAAATAAACCTCAAGTTGCTTCGGTCTGAATGTTTTTATCACAGCAACAGAAAAGCAAGCTAGAACAAATGCCAAAACTTTTCCAGCAGGGGTCTCCACATTACCTGGGTATAACGTATACAACAAAAAGTAACTTCTGCTTTAAAGCGACAATTCGTCACTTAGTAATTAGTGCAAATATATGGATCATTTTACTTATTAAAAATATATAACATACTGATATTGTAAAATTATTCTAGGTGAATCCATAGGTAGGCTGCTTTCTCCTTTTCTGTGCCAGTACATCGTTGGGAATTAAAACTCTTATGTCAAAATCATAAACACTATGCAATTCTGGAAAAATTTTGTTCTCACATTGGGTCACCTTTCTTGTCTACTTTGAGCTGCATTATTTATGCATTTAGTATCACCCATTTTACTAGCTTTAGGAAAGTAATTTGCATATTTATGACACTCCTGGAAACAGCTTTTCTTACCTCACATTTGCTCCTTGTGTTGCCTGTGATAGGTCATTTGCTGTTTTGTTTAAATAATCCAAATGTTTAATTTCTAGGTTTGATTCCTTTCTGTTTGGGTATCACTGCTGTTATTCTGAGTATAGAAGGATAATATCTTCAAATGTAATTTTAGTTTGAAATGCATAGAAAAAGAGTAATTGGGGACTCACTGTGTTTGGGAAGGATGCTATTATTATATTTTTCTGAAATACCTATTCTAGCTATTTCTCACTGGCTTTCTAAAACACTGGTGACTGTTGTAAATCTTTTCATAAAACTATTGAATTCAGCTAAATGGTGAATTAAGTAGAGGACTTTTGCTATTTCCCCATGAGTGGTTTATCAGAAATCTCAAACTCATGCCTGATATAAATGCTGTGCAACATATATTTCCTAAAATTGAATTTGTATTATCCTCAAATATCCACCTTGATCAATTTTCCTTCCATGTGTGGAAAGGTTCTTAAATGAAGAGAAATAGAATTGTATGCTCTCAGCAACCAGTAACTAAGATATATTTATAAATTTTACCACCTCTCATAGTCTGAAGGCAAACATCTAACTTTTAACAGAAAAAGGCAAGATTTTGCATTCATAGGACAGACAATAGAGGTACTGATAGATTAGTTGGAGGTCTATTGTTCTGTTATGTTCTAAAATATTTAGAATATCACAGCTAGAGACTGGAGCAAGATTGAGATTTTAAAACAACTGCGGGTATAAAGGAAGAAGCTGTTATTGCAAATCAATGTTTCAGTGCACTCTGGGAATGTTTTCATGTCACTGAGAATTTCCTTCACTATCGCTGTGCAGGATGGTCCACTCGCCTGCTTTTCAGCTATGGCAAGAGAACAAATGAAGTAAAGAATTCTTTATTGAAATTGAAAGCATCAGGGAAGTAAGAGAAAAATGATGTGCAAGGATTACTTAGGTTATCAGTTGATATAAGGGAATAAATTGAAGATAGACTTTGGCTTGCCCTGAGTTTGAATACCTAATGGCAATTATCTTTCACATCCTGACATTCACTTGTTTTGAATCTCAGTCTTTCTTACTTAGTTCATTGCCCTGCATGCCCTTATTGTAAAGACAGTGTAGCAATGAATATGATCTTTTAAGGCTTTCCCACAGTGAAATGATCAATCATGTTAGTATGCTTGGCAGCAATTGACAGGTTGAACTACCCTCAACCATCACATTTTTCCAAATAGAATACATGGAATATTAAGAGTTATGAGAGCAAAAATAGGTGTTATAATTATCTCACGGAGAATGCAAGTGTGAACGAACAGCTTGTTAAAAGAGAAAATCGTCTTGGATTGAAAATGAGGAGGAATGACATTTAACTTTTCAGGTGAATGTCAGCTAATGAATTTGACTTTCAGATCCATTGTGGATTTATGTGGCCAGGAGAAGAAGAGAAATAGTTGAAGCCAGCTATGCTTCTGAGTTATTTCTGTGAAGTGGTCATGATTAATGAGATTTCTCTGTATCAGTTGAACTACTTCATGTCGTGGGTTATTTTGATCATACTCTGACACTCCTGAGACTGTCAATAAAGTGTACCTCGAATCACAGGGTGAAGCTAGCTACTAACTGACCAGAATTATCCATAGAGATTTTGGAGGACCCAGAACATATATAGAGAGACAGAAAGTAATAGGGAAGGATTTTAAGTATTCTCTGCCAGTTTGGATAGAGGAAGGAGAGAGGAGGTTACTGGTCCTTCTCTGCCATCTCTCTAATTAATCAGGTTTTAATTCCATATCTAACTACCAAGTTTTTATTAATAATAGAATAATTTAGATAATTGTTACATCTGGCATCCAACAAGGAGCTTGAACCCATGACCCTGAGATTAAGAGTCTCATGCTGGTTATTTTATATTGGTATGTATTTTCTATATTGATAAAAACTTAGGGTTATTTTTGTTATATTGTATACATGTTTCTACTCTTGTTTACGAAATTTTTGTATAGTGATACAAATTTGATGTCATTTTGTTATGTTGGGTTGTATGTTTCTTTTCTTACTTAAGGTATTGTACCTTATGGCTCATTAAAAATGTAATGTAAAGTTCTAGCCCTTGAAATATGCTAATAATAAAGAAAGACTGGTTAATAGTCATTTATATTTTGGAGATCAGACCTTTGTCTGTTGCGGGGTTGGTGAAGATCTTCTCCCAGTCAGTAGGTTGCCTTTGTGTCTTAGTGACAGTGTCCTTTGCTTTACAGAAGCTTCTCAGTTTTAGTAGGTCCCATTTATTCAATGTTGCCCTTAATGCCTGTGCTTCTGGGGTTATACCTAAGAAGTGATCACCTGTGCCCATCTGTTGTAGGGTATTTCCCACTTTCTCTTCTATCAGGTTCAGTGTTTTCAGGCTGATAATGAGGTCTTTAATCCATTTGGACTTGAGTTTTGTGCACGGTGATAGATATGGGTCTATTTTCATTCTTCTACAGGTTGACATCCAGTTGTGCCAGCACCATTTGTTGAAGATGCTTTCTTTCTTCCATTGTATACTTTTAGCTCCTTTATCGAAAATGAGGTGTTCATAGGTTTGTGGGGTAAAATCCGGGTCTTCTATACGATTCCATTGGTCGACTTCTCTGTTTATATGCCAATACCACACTGTTTTCATTACTGTAGCTCTGTAATAGAGTTTGAAGTCAGGGATGGTAATGCCTCCAGAAGATCCTTTATTGTATAGGATTGTTTTGGCTATCCTGGGTTTTTTGTTTTTCCATATAAAGTTGATTATTGTCCTCTCCAGATCTGTGAAGAATTTTGATGGGATCTTGATGGGGATTGCATTGAATCTATAAATTGCCTTTGGTAGAATTGCCATTTTTACTATGTTGATCCTCCCAATCCAAGAGCAAGGGATGTCCATCCATTTTTTGGTATCCTCATCAATTTCTTTCTTCAATGCCTTAAAGTTCTTGTCAAATAGATCTTTCACTTCCTTGGTTAGATTTACCCCAAGATATTTTATGCTGTTTGTGGCTATTGTGAATGGAGAAGCTTCTCTGATTTCCCTCTCTGCTTCCATATCCTTTGTGTATAAGAGGGCGACTGATTTTTTGGAGTTGATCTTGTATCCTGCCACAATACTAAAGCTGTTTATCAGCTGTAAAAGTTCTTTGGTGGAGTTTTGGGGGTCGCTTATGTACACTATCATATCATCTGCGAATAACGAAAGTTTAACTTCTTCCTTTCCAATTAGAATCCCCTTGATCCCATTATGTTGTCTTATTGCTATTGCTAGAACTTCCAGCACTATATTGAAGAGGTATGGCGAAAGTGGACAGCCTTGTCGTGTTCCTGAGTTAAGCGGGATGGCTTTGAGTTTCAAACTTATAGTCATATTAGGTATGTTTTCAAGGTCAAATAGTGATATACTTTAAATAGATAAATGGTTTTTAAATTCTTCTGAGACCTATAGAATATGGCATTTAAAATGTTTTAATAACATGAGACTTTTCAAGACAGTGAGACATGTCTGTTCCTGGCAGCACCAATTCACATCAAAAAGATATGATAATTGTCAAAGAATCTCCATATGGTGTTTCCTTTCATTGTGGAAAAGTTAGCCACTAGGAAGAAACTGCACTTGTCTCAACTGTTGATGGCATTTTGTCCAAACTGGGCAAGCAGGACACAAAAGAAGGTGACTGCCGAACTTTGCCATGACAAGGTAGAACAATTCTTCAAAATTTTCTGTTTTCACAAAAAGCCTGTCAGAAATTTTAGACCCATAGGTTAAAGACTGATACCCCAAACTTGCAGAGAAAAGTTGTGTGGCTGTCCAGGCAGCCAGACATTTTTGTCATTGCTATAGTTTTGGAAGCTGTTTGATCTGCACTTCTGTTTTCTCAGTAATATCATATTCTTTTCATTTCTTCAATGGGATTGAAGACTAGATAGTTAGAGTTGCAGTTTTCCTTGTTACCAGTTTTGAAAAAGAAACTTACAAAAGAAATGTAAAGTTTATAAGGTTGAGAGACATAAAAGCTTAAGTTGTTCATCTGAGAAAATATTTTGAAATCTAAAAAGATAGTTTTGGGTTGGTAATACAAGTTAAGATGAAAGTGAAGTAAGTACAAAAGTTTTGACTCACCAAGATAGGATAGATAATGGATTTGCCAAAATGCCAATGGACTGAATATTGTGAATATAATTCTTACCTGATAATTGTTCTTATTTTATATAATTCATTTTGTTAAAGTTAATTATTTTCATTTATATTTAGATAATACATGGTAATTGTTTTTATTGAATATAGTTAGTTTTACTATGCTTGAGCTAAAACCCCCTTTTAAAAATTTAGACAAAAGGGGGAGATTGGGGAGACATTTGCTTGTGCTGATTTCTCTGAGACAACCAATAGTGTCTGACCTTGATTCAAAGGGTGAAGTCCATATTCAGATGGTCAGAGAGGATCACAGAGTTCCTTGGTGGACTCAGAGGGATATAGAAGGGCATACGGAGGAGGAAGACAAGGAACCAAGGTGTGGGGTGGCCCTTTTGATTCAGGAAGTAGAGAGAAAAGAGTGATTGTGTCTGCATTTCTCTGTGGATATCTCAGATTTATTCCCTAATGTTTACTGTTGAGTTTTATTTTTTAATAAAACTATAAAAGAAATCACAATATCAGACCACCAATAAAAGTGTTCAAATATTTATTCTATAATATGTCTTTTAAAATGCACTTTTTATTTCCATCTGTGACATAAAACTATAAAAACTGTGTAGTTGAAGAAGAAGTATGACAGTTTGTTGTTGTTATTTTTGTATACAGAGCATCAGTTTTCATTGGCATCCTTCATTTAGTCCACTAGAGATACAATAAAGGAGAATTGCATTGCATTAATGGTGTGAACTGAAGAGAATTAAAATAACTAAGACTATGTGAGGAAGGGGAAGGAGAGGAGCCAAGGAAACCCGAAGCTAAGAGTCAATGTTCAAAAAAGTCACTAGTTTGTAAGTTAGAAGAGCTGACAGTGTGAAATAAATGCCTGTCTTTAGATTATCTCTTTTGTAAAGTATCCACTATGTAATGTTAATCATTATGTGTCTTACAGATTTCAGAAAGCCAGATCACACAGAGAATTATAATGGATTATTCAAACCATTAAACTCAATATTACACTTTGGAAGACATACTTGAAATGACTAATGGATTCTTTTTTAACCTTGTGAGAACTTGCTTATTGGTCTTCAAGTATCCTAAGATGCTAAATTCTAATATCAATTTAAACTTAATTGAACAGGATAGAAAAGGGCTTTTAGAGATCCTGCCCACCCTCTGTAAAGGGTTGCATTATCTAATGCTAACCTCCTTTGTCTTCTGATTCGGAAAACCATCAAAGAACAGTGAGTATAGCCACAAAGCATTTTGAAGAAAAAAGTATTCATGGTGAGAAAATATGTACACAAATGCTATAAGGCTATAAAAAAAGTCAATGTTAAGATGGCTACTCTGTTTAAAAACAGGAAGTTTTCTAAGGCTCTCCATACTATACGGGATATGGGTGCTGCTCTTGAATGAATGCCAGAACAAAGTGGTGAGAATTTATAAAGACACAGTGTCATTTGATTGAAAGACATGGAAATGTCATGTTGGGATAGACATGGAAACTCCTAATGTACAAGCAAGCTTTCATAGTACAGATAGTCCTTTGCTGACCACTGTGATAAAGGAGTCATCTGCATGATAATTTAACTCACTATTCAGTCAAGAAGTGACTTCTGGCCCAATCATGATACAACTATGATGTAAATAACTACAGATTTTCTGAGAGTATTTAAGCCTACTACTGTCAGAGGGAACCCATATTTAGTACTGTAGATCAGGTTGAGAATCTGTGGGTAGGAATGTCCCAGTTCCCAATATAATAGGCTTTTGCTGTTGTTATAGTGGATTGATATGATGTCCTATCATATTGGTCTCTAAATATTTATGTTTATATTGATACATTTCTGAAGGTATCAACTTAGCATACAGAGGCAGACTATTTATATTGCTTGCTGATTATTTGCAGGAAGTCATACCATTCAAAATGCTAAGGATAAGTGATTGGCACAATGTGACTAATATTTAGTAAAGAACAAAATCTATATACGTCAAGGAAAACAACACAAGAATATGAGAATTGAGGAAATGGTCACAGTGTTGGGGAGTAGTCATTTTTTTCTGAGCATGACAGCCATTGGTCATCATAAATTGAGGTGATTGGGGTCATTTACAACATAACTTAGCAAGGAAGTAAGAAAAAGAAATAAAGAAAAGGAAAAAAGGAAAGAAAGAAGGAAGAAAAAGAAAGAAAAGAAAAAGAAACAGCTACTATTAGGTCAGGTCAGTGTTTGGTATTGAGTCTGTTAATCCTCTCTAAAGTGGTTGTCATGAGAGCATCACCTACAATCTGAGAAATTACTTTTTTCAACTGTCCAGTGAACTGTGACCTTAGGGGTAGTGTGCTGGCTTGTATAGGAAGTAGAAAGTTAACTGACATCAGACCTCCATAGAAGCAACTTTCCTGACTCAGTTACCATGCCTCAGTGGGACTTTTCAGAGATGCAGCTCTCTCAAACAAATTTCTTTAAGAAACTTCTTGCCCATGTTCCTCTAAGACTGATCAGCTCATTGTTTTAGCAAACTGGGCTGTGACAGACAACTTTGTGTTGTAGCATCTCTACCCTATGGGGCATGAAGTGATATTTACTCATGAATCACCTTAGGAGAAAAGCAACAGTGCTGAGAATTTTCTAATTATCGTTCTATGAAGAAAATACACAATTGTAAAAACAGACTGTAGATAAGCGATTCTCAATAGGGAGTCTGTCTTTGTCCTAGAGACTTGTCAGTGTTTAGAGACATTTTGTTCCATCTTAATTGAAATGATATAGAGAAGAATGGCTTTGTAGTATCTAATTGAAAACAAGCAGGGTCATTATAACTGCAACACACAGGTTGCTCCAGTGTAAGAAATAATGCATCTCATAAAAAGTCAGTTTGGAGCTTGGAGAAATTAGAGCTCCCTGGTTAGGAGCAATGGTTATTCTTCAAAGACCTGGTTCAATCTTCAGTCCCCATGAGGTGGCTCGTAGCTGTCTATAACTCTAACTGTCTGGTCCCTAAGACTCTGTAGCCCTCTTCTGGTTTCCAGGAGCACCTTACACAGGTGGCAAACAGACATAGATAAAGTCAAAACATTCATGTACACAAGTTAATAGAATTTAAGGTAATTTTGAAAAGTCATCTTGCTGAAATTATGATTATTTTTTACTGCAATGAAAACACAAGGGCCAATGGGTTCAATCTGTCACAACTTTAAAATCAAGAAAGTGATCTAGTTTCTTGAGTTCTCTATATATTTTGGAGATCAGACCTTTGTCTGTTGCGGGGTTGGTGAAGATCTTCTCCCAGTCAGTAGGTTGCCTTTGTGTCTTAGTGACAGTGTCCTTTGCTATACAGAAGCTTCTCAGTTTTAGTAGGTCCCATTTATTCAATGTTGCCCTTAATGTCTGTGCTTCTGGGGTTATACCTAAGAAGCGATCGCCTGTGCCCATCTGTTGTAGGGTATTGCCCACTTTCTCTTCTATCAGGTTCAGTGTTTTCGGGCTGATATTGAGGTCTTTAATCCATTTGGACTTGAGTTTTGTGCACGGTGATAGATATGGGTCTATTTTCATTCTTCTACAGGTTGACATCCAGTTGTGCCAGCACCATTTGTTGAAGATGCTTTCTTTCTTCCAATGTAAACTTTTAGCTCCTTTATCGAAAATGAGGTGTTCATAGGTTTGTGGGATAAAGTCCGACTTTAAAATGCTAATTAACCCAATTAAAAAATGGGGCGCTGAACTGAACAGAGAATTCTCAACAGAAGAAGTTCAAATGACCAAAAGACACTTAAGGTCATGCTCAACCTCCTTAGCGATCAGGGAAATGCAAATCAAAACAACTTTGAGATATCATCTTACACCTGTAAGATTGGCTAAAGTCAAAAACACCAAGGATAGCCTTTGCTGGAGAGGCTGTGGAGGAAGGGGTACCCTCATCCATTGCTGGTGGGAATGCAATCTTGTGCAACCACTGTGGAAGTCAGTGTTTCGGTTTCTCAGGAAATTCGGGATCAACCTACCCCTGGACCCAGCAATACCACTCTTGGGAATTTACCCAAGAGATGCTCTATCACATGTCAAAAGCATTTGTTCAACTATGTTCATAGCAGTATTATTTGTAATAGCCAGAACCTGGAAACAACCTAGATGCCCTTCAATGGAAGAATGGATGAAGAAAGTATGGAATATATACACACTAGAGTACTACGCTGCGGTAAAAAACAATGACTTCTCGAATTTTGCATGCAAATGGATGGAAATAGAAAACACTATCCTGAGTGAGGTATCCCAGGCCCAAAAAGACGAACATGGGATGTACTCACTCATAATTGGTTTCTAGTCATAAATAGGGTTCACGGAGTCTACAATAGGCGAATCTAAAGAAGCTAAGTAAGAAGGTGAACCCAAGGAAAAACATATAGTTATCCTCTTGGATAAGGGAAGTAGACAAAATTGCCGGGGGGAAAAGTGGGATCTTGGGGGTGGGGTGGGATGGGGGTTAGGGGAGATGGGGAGAGAAAAGGTAGAAGGGAAGGAGGGTGGACTTGGGGAAACAGGAGGATCGGGATAAAGGAAGGTTGGATAGGGGAGCACGGAACCACAATTCTTAGTTAAGGGACCCACTTTAGGGTGGGCAGGAGACTTGACCCTAGAGGGGCTCCCAGGTGCCCAAGCTGAGGTCCCCAGTTAGTTCCCTGGGCAGCTGAGGATAGGGAACCTGAAATGACCCTACCCTAGAGCAATACTGACGAATATATTGCATACCATCCTAGAACTTGCATCTGGCGATGGATGGAGATAGAGACAGAGACCCACACTGGAGCACTGGACTGAGCTCCCAAGGTCCCAATGAGGAGCAGAAGGAGTGAGAACATGAGCAAAGATGTCGGGACCACGAGGAGTGCACCCACCCACTGAGACAGTGGAGATGATCTACTGCGAGCTCACCAAGGCCAGCTGGACTGTTACCAGAAAAAGCATGGGATAAAACTGGACTCTCGGAACATGGCGAACAATGAGGGCTGATGAGACGCCAAGGACAATGGCACGCGGTTTTGATCCTATGCAATGTGCTGGCTTGGTGGGAGCCTAGCCAGTCTGGATGTTCACCTTCCTAGATATGGATGGAGGGGGGAGGACCTAGGACGTACCACAGGGCAGGGAACCCTGACAGCTCTCTGGACTGGAAAGGGAGGGGGAGAGGAGTGGGGGGAAGGGGAGAGGGGTGGGAGGAGGGGGAGAAGAGTGGGAGGAGGGGCAGAAGAGTGGGAGGAGGGGGAGGGAAATGGGAGGCTCGTGGGAGGAGGTGGAAATTTGTTTTTTTTTTTTCTTTTCTTTATCCTCCTTTTATCAATAAAAAAAAAAAAAAAAAAAAAAAAAAAAAGGAAAGTGATCTGTTCTGGCTCCTGGGACTTTTCTATAACCGTATTGACATAATCATCCTAATGAAAATTTCAATTCTGAAACTTTATGCAAATGCTGCCGGCAGATGTGTGACTTACTGTTTTAACAATGTGGTTCAAACCAAACAACATTTCAAAGAAAGGCAGACTAGTGTTATTTGCCTTCACTTTCTTGACACTATTTCTAAGGGAAAAAAATGAATTAGTAACAACCACAAAATTTATGTTGCGGAAAGCGTTAGTCTATTTGAACTTACCTTACACTGTTTAAATCTATCAGATAAAAAATGGAAACATATCTATGTGGGTTGCCTGGAAACACATCAATATTTCATCTAAAATAGTTCTGTTGCCTGCTACATTGCACAATTTTGCATATTTAGTTATTCGGGGTATTTTATTTTGGCTATTTTTCATGCATAATTCACTTATTTTTTGTTGGACATTACAAAATATGGAAATACACTTTTAAATGGGAAATTATTACACAGCAGCACTATTAGAGTTAAAACCTTTTGAAGAAAATGGTATGTTCATGTTGTTTCTTTCCTCTTGAGAGAATAAATTAGTGATATAGTAGAGGTTGGTATCTGTCCATCTGATTAAAAGATAATTAAAATACCATTAATCATTTCTGAAAATGTTAAGGGTGCATGTAATACAAAGCAGAAGAAGTAGATAAAATCAAATTCCTAAGATCTCTCTCATCCTGTGTCAAAGAAAAATTGTTACTCTATAAAAGGAATGGCAACAACCTTGGGGAAAATAAACCTTATGAGGGGGCAGAGTGGTTCCTGCTGCCCAGATATATACTGCGAGGGTCACAGGCATGTACACTGACACTGTTGAGATTCAAGTCTATAACGCTGGCATTCTGCCTCCATACCCTGCAAGGAACGGAACTATGAGTAATCATTTAACCTCTGTAAGCTATTTCATCAACACACTTTCATGATAATTATGAAGTCCAAGTCCACTCAACGGGTTGTTGTAAGAAGATAATATAAAGCTTTAAGCAGAGAGAAAAATCCATTGGGTTATTTTGGTGAACTGAAAACTCCAGGCCAAACATCAGGTTAATGACAGAACTCTTTTCATCCTCAGTGTTAGGACTTCAGCAAACAGGTATTGATTCTCGTAAGTCATGATGATGAAGCACACGGAAGGACTGTGTTGTTCTTGTCAAGTAAGTCTGTAACACACTAACATTAAACATTGATTTAAAAACAAACTAATAAGTCTGATGAATAAAAATTATAACAAAATAGGACATTAAGCTTTCTGAAAAAATGACTTACACCCCCCACTCAGGATTAATGTCATTTCCAAATGTTTATGAATAATAGAAGCACTTTGAGGAAAGAAAGGGCCCATAGGTATGGGTCCATTCTGTCTTCAGTAAAAGTCAGAGAGCTGGAACTTACTTCTGGTCCTTCAAGGTTATTGTCAACAGGTGAACCTAATATCCAGACTTGGTATTTCAGGTATTAAAAAGTAGATCTGTTTCTACCTCAAACAAAAGTCTAAGTATCTAACTAGGTTTCTTCTCCCTTTGGAAGATAACTATAGATTCCACCCAAGGAATGGTTTGCCTACAGAATGTTTCGGTCTAGGGTGTTAGCGTTATGTGTCTTGTTCTGGCAACAGAATTCTTAACTAAGAATGCCCATAATCTTTCAACGGGTCTGTTCATTTCCTCGTATTATGTTAATGCAGTTCTTTTAAATCTTACTCCTACTTTTTGGAGTTGAGGTATTTTAAGCAAATGGAAATTAAACATGGGCGATTTTTAGTATTGACTGGAACTACCCCCCGATACTATCCTATGCTTTTGTTTATTATTTCTCCTTTATCTATGTTCCTTTAGCCTAATAATTCTAACCCTCACGTTCCCATTCTGGAATGTACAAACTCGCCACAGATAGGATGGTGGCAGATGTCACCCTAAAAGGTGGCCTACAACAGAGGAACATTCCAAAAAACTAAGAGGTCACCCATTTTTCAAAGTATACAGTCATATAACTATATTTTTTTTTATTAAAAATACCATAGCGAGGGATGTTTATTTTCTCACTCCAGCTGAAAAGTAACACCCCATGCAACAGCATGCATGGAGGCTAGAGTGTCCCTAGGCATCCCTAGACAGAGTTACTCAACTCCACATGAAATGATCCTCTCAGTGATTCTTTGCTTTTACCAGGCACTCTGTTGCTGCTGTCAAAGCAGGAGAACGGGACCTCTGTGCCCTGTAGAACATGGCAAATGAACACTTCCAGTTGATCCTTCTAAATCCATTTGGCCACGCATAGATTATATCTGAGAACATCGATCATCTCTTTTCAGAAACATCCAGAAAATTTGTCAGTATGCCACTTACTTCTGGCTTCTTCCCAGAAGCCTTCGTGTGAGTGATTAGGCTACACTACAGTGAAAGGGTTGCCTGGAAGGAATTAAAATTAATAAAGCAGTGCGGAGAGCAGAAATGTAAGAATAATAGCTTTCCAGAAAACTCCACAGCAAGGAGTCATTGTCTGAAGAATCTGAGGTCATGAGTTTAGCATTACAGAAAAGAGAGCTGGTTTAGAATTGTAATCAGGTCCTCTCTTCCTGATGAAGGTGCTATTAAAACTCGATGGTTTCTTCTCTAAGTCAGTCCAGGAGAAAACAGTATACAAGATCATCGATACAGCAATAAGCATGCCATGAGAGCCTCAAGGATTGTAATAAACACATACTGTCACTTTTAACCATTGCTTTTCTTTCATTGCACATTCTTGACTGTACATCTTTTAACTTCCCTACATACCCACAATCCATTGACTTTACCATTTTGCTGATTATTAAATTTAAATAATGATTAAAATAACATATCTAAGAAAATATTTAAAGGTTTCTTAATGTGTAAATACTAAAATACAATTTTGTGATTTCATTTTGTAATATTTCCTAAAATATCATTTATTTTTATGACCGATTCTGCTATAACCGACACAACTGTATTCTAGCTCTAAACTGAACTAGGCTTGGTTAAAGTGTATAGATTCCATAGTAAATGAAGGAAAAGTACAATTTTATGCCTAATTGAACCAACAGAAAACAGGAGATTGATGAAGATAGATAGATAGATAGATAGATAGATAGATAGATAGATAGATAGATGGATAGATAGATAGATGGATGGATGGATAGATTGATAGATAGATAGATGAACATACAGAGTATTATTGTGCTCAAATCCCAGAGAAAGAGAATTTTCAACATATATAGTATTTTGTGGTTATTTTTTATTTTAATGCTTCCTTTCCAGTTGCTTTTAAGATGGGTGAGGAAACAGAAAAGAGTGGAATAGTAGAGAGATCAAGAGGTTAAAAAGCAGGATGGAAAAATGACATCACAGAGCAAATGATAAAAAGTAGATAAAAGTATCACTTTATTAATGCCTACATTTACAAATTTTATAAAATGCTCATATTTTTAGGGCTGCACAGAGACCAGACATAGCAGCATCCTGATTGCCAACTAATTGCCTCAGTTTCCACACTTTAAGCAGTTGACTCTTTCACCATGTCCAGGATAAAGAGTATGCTTCCAGCTGAATGTTCCAGTATTGGCTCCCATGCTCTGCCACATCTCATCCATCCCAGTTCCAAACACTAAGAGATGAGACCTAAAAAAGAAGGCAAGTTCTCAGCTCACGACTTTCACCTAAATACCTGTGGAGTGTGCTGGATTTGTCCTATATAATATAACAGGGATTCATTCCCAGAGGAAAATTGAAGAAAATGGGGGAGAAAATAAAAATCATACCATGTAGCTAATGAATTGTAAGTAAAATCACATACTAAGTAAATTTGCTGCAGCCACATAAATTATTCAGGATGTTTTTCCTATTTCAATCACATCCTTGGCCAGTGGAATTGAACTTATTGTTCTTTATATTTCTTTTAGTCATTAATATTGTGTGTGAGATTTGTATGTGCCTGTGAGTATCACACCACATTCATGTGGACAACATATGATTTTGTGGGTTCATTTCTCTCTTTCTACCTTCATGTGGACTTTAGGAATTGAAGTAACATCATACAGCTTGCTAAGCAAATACTTAACTACTTCACCATATCACTATCCATAAATCTTCTCATCTGTTGGAAGCTTGGAACTGATTAGAACATGCATGGATAAATTTATATTTATGTAAGTATAAGACATGCAAATTGAGTTAGATCTATTACATCTTCCCACTGTGTTTCCTTTGGTGACATTTTATATTACTAAACACTATACCATATAGTCGTAGCTCTCTAATCCTGCTAGGTTCACATCTGCTTTTTACCTATCTATTCCATCCTGTATGGCCCTGCTGACTTCTGAAACTGTACAAGCAGGTCTTATAAAATAGTGCTGGCTTCACAGAGTGCAACTATGGACACTGCTTGTTGACAAGGGTAAAACGTCATAGAGCTCCAGTCTTATGTTGCTATAATCTTTCCTTTCTTGCATTCTTTCATAGTCAATCTTACCATGGCATATTAAATATTACTAAACCCGTGCACATAGCAAACATGATCTATTCCCTCTGAAAGATTTTATTCATAACACCAATACTCCGTATATCTACTATGGATATTGGTAATCAATAAACATAAAAGAATGTAGAGGAGTTGGTATTTATTGATAACAATGTCACCTATAGAGATAATACAAAACACTTTAAGACTCTATAGATACTGCTTCATTCAATCATCTTCACAAAATTTCTAACTAACATATGTAACTGAACCTGAAGACATAGAATTAACATGATGTTCGATTATTGATTCTTATCCTTAAGTCCTTCTGACACTGATGATCAGTATGCTGGATGCCTGGATAAAACTCTTATACCCTATACTGACTAAAAAGGGTGAAATGAAAGAAGCTTTTGCTGCTATCATTTCAAAAGTCAGAGAAATTGATTTTAAAAAATCACAAGACTCTGGAGGACATTAGGACTACACTCATCCAAGTGTGTTTTCTCCTTGTTACACTCCTTGGCTTTTCTCATTCATGAAAGCTGTGACCCCTGTACTGACAGATTTTGAAATACCCTTTCCTTTGCCAGACTAGAATTTAGATATACAGTATTGTAGATGGCTTGTCAACAAAGAAGCAGATGTCAGTCACAACTTTCTCTACAACATTTCACTTTACAACAAAGAGATTTCAAGCAAGCTGTTCCTCACAGTAATTTGGATAGTACCTTTCCTTGGAAAAAACATGGTCTTTCCAGTATTCCAGCAAATATTATCACAAGTACTCTTGGACTGTCTGCATCTTAAGTCATTAAGCATAGCTCTCATCTTCTCTGTGTGTTTGTGTCCATATAGCATACAGAGAGTAGATTTGGATAAAAGCAAGAAAGGAAAGAGGTCTACTAACAAAATCACTAAGTTACAAATGGCACATCAGAGATAACACTGACGACATGGGCAAGTTCCTTCCTGACGTAATTGGCATTAGCTCCTCTATTGTCTCACAGTCAAATCCGTGTCCACAGTCAATTAGGAGCTATCTGTCTTGTAAAGTTATGCTTCATCTGTGATCAGATGTCGGGAATTTTGCCTTTTTGGTGTCTGGGTCAGTGTTTTGTGGCTAGTTCAGTTGGCAGCCAGATGGCCTCTAACAACTAGACAATGTCATATTTTCTTTTAGTAGTCTTTTCCTTTGATGCAAGTAAGTCACTCTATTTATATATGTGTTCACGAATATGAACCATAACAAAAGTGTATCAGCTGTCTGTGTAGATGTTTACATTTCTTTCCTTCAGTCCATCTTAAAGCTCGTGTCAAAGCAATTATTTCTGCTTGCTGGATAGATGTGCTCCTGGGTGAGGCTTGTGCCAAAATGACTTTCTTCTGGCCAATGACCACTGCTGACCTTGCATAGATAGATCCTTCTTGAATGAAACTGCTTCCATTTGTGCAAAGATCCACACCTACAGGGGTGAGAGAAAGTCTGTCAGGTTGTGTTGCATACCTTGCATGAATTTCAGCATCTTCAGGCAGTCATGGATGGCCTCCTCAGGACTGTTGTCTGGCAGCAAAATGTTGAGGTTGATGGTCAAGAATTTATCAAAGGTCAGTTTGTCCTTGTCTAAAAGAAGGGCTTAGCACTGAGTCAGACGGATTGTTGACATCACTGGTTGGTGGCATCCCTCAGCAAGGTTTCCTCAGTGTGTGGAGCTATTACAGTTAGATTCTGTCCTAATTTGAGTTTATCAGCTTCTTTTACAAGAATTGCAGATACCTGCAATGGTTCTTAAACAAGGCAGGCATCCAGAGGCCATAGGATCCAGTCTCTCTGAGATATAAGCTTTAGCTTTTCCTATGGATCCAGAGTCTGAGTCAGGACTCCTTTTGGCAATGCCCTTTCTTTCATGGACATGAAGATGACAGGGCTTGGAGACATCAGGGAGAGTTAAAGAAGGAACCTGTACTAGGGACTCAAGTTTTTTTCCTTTTGTTTTCTTAAGTTTTTTTCTCTCACTTTTTTTGCTTTGTTTCTTCTATCTTGTTTTTTTTTTTAATTTGTTTTGTTTTTCAATTAGGGTTTCTCTGTGTAGTTTCGGTTGCCTTGGAACTTAACCTGTAACCCAGGCTAGCCTTGAATTCAGAGATCTACCTGCCTCTGCCTTCCAAGTGCTGGATAAAAGCATGTGCCACCACTACCTGGCTTCCTTTAAGTCTTAAAGGCCTATTCATGTCCCCCAGTCCATTCCAAAGGGATATTGCCCTGGACTGTAGCAGAGCACAAGAGTTTGACAATTTTAATAAACTCGGGTATGCAAAGATGGCATATCCAATAGCTTGCTGAAACTCCTGAACCTGTTTCTTGGTGGTGGGAGCTAGAATTTGCTATTTAGGCCTGGGACAGTAGTCTTTTCTCTTCTCTCAGAATATATCCCAAGTAGATAACCCAGAGAGAGCAAATTTGGGCTTTTTCTTTAGAAACTTTTTAGCCTAACTGGTCTAGAGTTCCGAAAGTCCTAGGGTAGCTCTCAAACAGTCCTCCTTATCATTAGTGGACAGTATTAAATCATCCACATATTGATGCAAGGTTACCCCAGGGTGCTTACTACGGAAGAGACCAGTTCTGCTTGAGTTCTTCATTAAAGTTGGCGGGAGAGTTGTTGAACGCTTGAGGCAGTCTAGTTCAAGTTAGTTGTGCCAATATCTCTATTTTAGGTTTAGCCCATTCAATGCAAAGATGGACTGACTTAATTTTGACAGGGTAGATGGAGAAGAACGTCTCCAAGCCCTCCAACATCCAAAACAGTGTGAATTTCATGCTCTGGTGGCAGTAGACTAAGAAATATAGAAATTTGGGTCAGTCAGATGAATGGTTTCTGCCAGTTTGTTCACATCCCTCAAATCTTGCACTGGTCTATAGTTTTGAGTTCCAGCCTTTTGGATGGGCAACAAGGAGTATTCCAGACTGACTGCCAAGTATTAAGTATACTTGCTTCAAGGAGGCACCTCATAGGAATATTAATCTCTTCCATGGATTCCGAGGTGATGGAGCATTGCTTGACTGAGATGGGCATATCCCCAGATATTTGTTGCACTATGTTGGGTGGCAAATGTTTGGCCAACCAGGAGGATTGTCCTCTGCCAAAACTGTAGGAATTTCCTGGATCAATAACTTTTTCCATTCCCCTTCTGGGTAATGGGTTGAATACTGGAGGAAGAGATATTTTTCACTTACTGGGAAGGTTATAGTTAAAGCCTTAGAAGGGCCTCCCAATTGCAACTAAGAATGTGTCCTGAGAACAATGTTGCTACATGGAATTGTTCAAGAGGTCTTTCCCAGTAAAGGGTAGGAACAGTTAGCAATAATGACAAAATAATGAGTCACAGCTTTTGTCCTAAGTTAACAGTCATTTCAGTGGTCCATTTATATACTTTAATATTACCTGTTGCCCTCTGAATTCCTATTAGTTGGTAAGGGGTTCTATGAGCCCCTATAATAACAAATAGGTGGCCTCAATGCCCACCAGAAAATTTACAGGTTGTTCTCTGATGGTAAGGTTTTCCATAACCTCTTAGGAGTCTAGTTCAAAGGAGTATTCGCCCTGCTAATTCTCCAAAAATACTATTGGCATGTTTTTATTTATTTGGAAGGGGGAGTTCTACCTGTTTCTGTTGTGGGTATTCATTTTTTCAATGAATAATTTCTTTGTAGTAAGCCCACTGTTTCTTCTGTAAAAATTTTCTCTTTTTATCATGGGATGTGTAGGCAGAGTTGCAAGTGGCTGGGTCACAGTAGCCCATACCATCTTCTTTGTCAAAAGATCTTTGTTGATTCTGCTGTGAAACTTCTTCTGGGTTTTTCTAATAGTTCTGGCCTGCTCTTTCCTACAAACCCATCCATATTTTACAGTTTTCTATGTGTGTCAGGGGTCAATAGAGTAACAAAACACCAGGTTAATTATATAAGTTTTGCCAGGTCATTTGGGTCTATAGCTGTGGATAACCAGTAGGTATCTCGGAGGCATTCCATGAAATATAAAGAGGATTCATCTGGGCCCTGTTTCACATCTGCTACCTTAGGTAGGTTAGTGGGCTTTCAAGCTACCCATTTCATCCCTTCTAACAGAACCCAGTGGCACTCACTGAGGGACCCCCTATTTCCTTCTATAGTGTAGTCCCATTGGTGTATTCATCTTGGCAGAACATGGCTAATTGCCACTACCCTCTGGTTATTTGTAATTGAGTGTATTCCAGCTGCTTTCAATGGGAATCTGTTCCACCCTTTACTAGTGAAAAGGGTACAGATAATCTGCTGACAGTCACCCCACATGGGGAGAGTTGATTGAAAAAGGTAGAACCAATTAGAGAAATTAGGGAATCAGGGTTGGTGCTGAAAGGAAGTCTGGTTCTTCCAGTTGTAGGGATCTGTAGTGGAGAAATAGATGGACAGGTTGCTATTGTTAAAAACTGCCCTAGGGGAGAAAAGAAGGAGAGAGGTGCCATTCTAAAATCAGGGTCATAAGAGGAGGTGAGAGGGTCATATGGGCCCCCTGGTGGGTGTGGGTTGTGGAAAAGTCAGAAGTATAGAAGAACTAGGGGGAGAGAGAATGGGAAAGACAGGAAAGAACTAGGTGCCAGGATAGAGGTTGAAGAAGACAGACCAGCAGAGGGCAAGCGTTGAAGTGGATAGAGGTGCAGAATGAAGCTCTGGTGGTGAGGACTGGGGTGGCTGTCAGGACCTGATGACCAGTTCACATGTGTCTGAAAAGGGGAGTGAGGATTAAGAAAGAAAGAGACAAGAGACAGAAGAACATAATCGGAAAGGCTTTCAGAGAATACTGCAGCAGCCCAGAGTTTATTGCCAATAGTTCTTATACATGCCAATCAAAAGGGGATGGCACAGACTTCCCTCCAACGACAGAAAAAACAAGCAAGTGTAATTACCTCCTTTCATCTCAAAACACCTAGAACCACGGTCTAAGTCAAACATCCTATTGTTCTCTGGTCTTTGAAGATCAAGACATTTAGTAGCCACACCTTTGTTATCCTGTTATCTGGCCTTGAGGAGCAAGAATAGGTTTAAATCCTCTAAATTTTAGTCAAGATGAAACAGATTCAAAACTGTAAGCTTCTACTGGTGACAAAAGGGGAGGGAGGAGGGATTTTCCCTCCTGTCAGTCCTCCAGAGAGGTTCAGAGAGGGCTCCTGGGTCTCTGCTGCAGGCCCCCAAAGAGCCTACCTGCTGACAATCAGGGTTTGGTCCCCTTACCTGTTAAAGACCATACAAAACTTGAAGTGGAGCAGATTGGAAGCCACTTTGAGGTCTAATCTTCTGAGACTATCAAGATTTATCTAGCCACAAGGGAAGCCTTTCCATCCTCATTGCTCTCCACTATAAAACTCTGGGTTGTAATGACTAGGATGAGGTAACAATCAGCACCAATCCTTGCAGAAATTTACGTATTAATTATATTTACACAGACATAGAATTTGAAAAATGACTTTCTCCATATTTGTATTTCCTTTAAAAAATATTTCTGGGCTTTGCAAACATTTGGAACTAAGCTTAAGTTTGAACTATGCTAATCTACTCACTATCTTCAGATAGTTTAATATTCTGAGGGTTTCTGATCATTTTCAGTGTCAAACTCTTGTGAGTTTGGTATGATTAAATCAATATCCAATTTCAGTATTTTCATCACTGATGTGACAAGGATAAATAACATCGTTCATCTGTTTGCTTCATCTTCAAGCCTGATGAAAGTAAGCACATGATTGACAGGTCACCAAATTTTGAATAAAGATAGAATAGTGTCATAAAAATGAAGTCATAGTCTGAAGCTGTCAGTTCACCACAACAAGGTCATGCATTTTTCCCTTTGTCAAAAGCTTCAGATTTTTCTATACTTTGATATTTCTTTTTTTTATTTTTTATTTTTTTTATAAATTTATTTATTTATTAAAGATTTCTGTCTCTTCCCCGCCACCGCCTCCCATTTCCCTCCCCCTCCCCCAATTAAGTCCCCCCCCAGCCCGAAAAGTAATCAGGGTTCCCTGTCCTGTGGGAAGTCCAAGGAACCCCCACCTCCATCCAGGTCTAGTAAGTTGAGCATCCAAACTGCCTAGGCTCCCACAAAGCCAGTGCATGCAGTAGGATCAGAAACCCATTGCCATTGTTCTTGAGTTGTCAGTAGTCCTCATTGTCCGCTATGTTCAGAGAGTCCGGTTTTATCCCAGGCTTTTTCAGACCCAGGCCAGCTGGCCTTGGTGAGTTCCCAGTAGAACATCCCCATTGTCTCAGTGTGTGGGTGCACCCCTTGCGGTCCTGAGTTCCTTGCTCATGCTCTCTCTCCTTCTGCTCCTGATTTGGACCTTGAGATTTCAGTCCGGTGCTCCAATGTGGGTCTCTGTCTCTGTCTCCTTTCATCACCTGCTGAAGGTTAATATTCATGAGGATGCCTATATGTTTTTCTTTGGGTTCTCCTTATTTAGCTTCTCTAGTATCACTATATCACTTCAACTAATACAACTCTAGTATGTCTCCCAGAGAGGGAGACCTCCCTTTCGTGTCAGCTCTAAGTCTGAGAATCTATTATATAGGTGTTTCTTAGATAAAATACAGAATTCTTTGCTCCATTGATTTATTTCTTCACGTAAGACATGAACAAAGGTCAATTCATCCTACACAGGGCACTGATAACACCAAAGAACAATATTCTATTTGAGTCTAGTTGGGTAATAAAATGCAGTGACTGGACTTACATAGAGGAGAATGGTTTACTTACAAGAGCATGGTTAAATAAAAGACAATGGCATCTTTGAAAACGACTGCCATTTCAATATTGATTGTTTCATCGGGTTCTGCCTTAATTTAACTTCCTATCTCACATGTAGTCCAGCATAGCATCTCAGGGACACATACAGCTGTAGGTCAGAAGGAAGTCAAGCATGGAATTATTAGTAGGGTTTCAACTGTCTTCTACCTAACCCCAGGGAATTTTAACAGGCTCATTACTATCACCATGGTTCTAAATATAAGTGTACTTTTGGTTAGGACTATGAGTTTGTTTTGTATAACACTATAGCTAGTTTGATTCCTGGTAACTAATAATTATTTCTCAACCAGAGGAGAGTAAATATTTCTCAACACTTCATTCTCTTCTTCACTCTGAATCTTATTTTTGTGTGTGTGTGTGTGTGTGTGTGTGTGTGAATTCATCTGCAATATTTTCTTTTGCTAGGATGGGATAATACATAACATATGTTTGATGGTTTTCTGTGTATTTGATAATCTTGCACAGTACCAATTATTTTCATCAGTGTAACCTTTATGAATCTGCTGATATCCTTGGAACTCTGTAAACTGTTCATCTCTAAACAGGAATGAGAAATGTATGGATACAAAATTGGGTGTTATTAAGGCAATTTGGAGAACTTAAAATGTTCGTTGAACAAAATGAAACAGCTTCCATATTGGAGACTAGGGCATCCCTAGCCACACATTTTCAGCCAAGCTTATAGTACTAGAATAAGATCTGTCCACTTGAGCTCTGTGTTGTGCTCATAACAGTTGTAGCACTCTTTTCTTTTTAAAAAAATATGAACTGTTTGGTCTATGAGCTCAGGCACACTAGTTCTTACACCTTAAATTAACACATAAGTCTTGTCTATGCTTGTTGAGTTCTTTGCATATTTTGGAGATTAGCCCTCTGTCTGATGTGGATTTGGTGAAGATGTTTTCCCATTTTGTAGGCTGTCATTTTGTCTTGTTGACTGTGTCCTTTGGTTTGCAAAAGCTTCTCAGCATCAGGAGGTCCCATTTATCAATTGTTTCTCTCAGTGTCTGAGCTACTGGGGTTATATTTAGGAAGTGGTCCCCTGTGCCAATGCATTCAAGTGCACTTCCCACTTTCTCTTCTATGAGGTTCAGTGTGCTTGGTTTTACGTTGAGGTCTTTAATCTATTTGAACTTGAGTTTTGTGTGTAGCAATAGATATGGATCTATTTTCATTTTTCTACATGTTGATATCAAGTTATGCCAGCACCATTTGTTAAATATGCTTTCTTTTTTCCATTTCATATTTTTGCTGCTTTGTCAAAAATCAGGTGTTCATAGGTGTGTGGATTGATATCTGGGTCTTCAATTTGGTTCCATTGGTCCTCATGTCTGTTTTTAATGCCGATACCAGGCTGTTTTCAGTACTGTAGTTCTGTAGTAGAGTTTGAAGTCAGGGATTGTGAAGCCTCCAGAAGTTCCTTTTTGTACAAGGATTGTTTTGACTATCCTGGGTTTTTTGTTTTTCCACATGAAGCTGAGTATTGTTCTTTCGAGGTATGTAAAAGAATTTGCTGGGATTTTGCTGGGCATTGAATTGAACTGGTAGATTGCTTTTGGTAATATTGCCATTTTACTATGTTAATTTTACCTACTTAAGAACATGGGAGATCTTTCCATTTTCTGTTGTCTTCTTCAATTTCTTTCTTCAAAGATTTAAAGTTCTTGTCATACAGGTCTTTCACTTGTTTGGTTAGAGTTACTCTGAGACATTTTATGTTATTTATGGCTATTGTAAAGGGTGATGTTTCTCTGATTACTTTTTCAGCCCATTTATCATCTGTGTAAAGGAGGATTACTGATTTTTTTGAGTTAATCTTGTATTTTGCTACATTACTGAAGGTGTTTATGAGTTGTAGAAGTTTCTTGGCAGAATTTTTGGAGTCGCTTATGCAAACTATCATATTATTAGCAAATAGTGAGAGTTTAAATTCTTCTTTTCTGATTTGTATCCCCTTGATCTCCTTTTGTTGTCTTATTGCTCTAGCTAGAAGCTCCAGAATATTGAATCATTATGGAGAGAGTGGACAACCTTTTCTTCTTCTTCTTCTTCTTCTTCTTCTTCTTCTTCTTCTTCTTCTTCTTCTTCTTCTTCTTCTTCTTCTTCTTCTTCTTCTTCTTCTTCTTCTTCTTCTTTTTGATTTTTGAGACAGGGTTTCTCAGTAGCTTTTGGTTCCTGTCCTGGAACTAGCTCTTGTAGACCAGGCTGGCCTCGAACTCACAGAGATCCGCCTGCCTCTGCCTCCCGAGTGCTGGGATTAAAGGCGTGCGCCACCACCGCTCAGCTGGACAACCTTTTCTTGTTCCTGATTTTAATGGAATTGCTTTGAGTTTCTCACCATTTAGTTTGATGTTGGCTGTTGGCTTGCTGTATATTCCCTTTATTATGTTTAGGTGTGTTCCTTGTATCCCTGCTCTCTCCAAGACCTTTATCATGAAGGGATGTTGTATTTTGTCCAAGACTTTTTCAGCATCTAAATGAGACGATCATGTGGGTTTTTTTTTTTCCCAGTTTGTTTATATGGTGGATGACATTGATAGTTTTTTTTTTTTTTGTATGTTGAAGCACCTCTGAATGTCTGGGATGAAGCCAACTTGTTCATGGTTGATGATTTTTCTGAAGTGTTCTTGGATTTAGTTTGTCAGGATTTTATTGAATATTTTTGCACCAATGTTCATGAGAGAGATTTGTCTACAGACCAATCTTTTTCTTAGTAATGTCTTTGTGTGGTTTTGTTATCATGATAATTATAGCCTCATAAAAAGAATTTGGCAATGTTCCTTCTGTTTCTGTTGTGTAAAACAATTTGACAGGTATTGGTATTAGTTCTTGTTTGGAAATCCTATAGAATTCTGTATTGAAACCATCTGGCCCTGGCTTTTTTTGGTTGGGAGACTTTTGATGACAGTTCCTTTTTTTTTTTTTTTTAGCAGTAATATGTCTATTTAGTTTGCTTATCTGGTCTTCATTTATTTTTGGTAAGTGATATTTATCCAGAAAATTGTCCATTTCCTTGAAGTTTTCCAATTTCGTGGAGTACAGGTTTTCAAAATATGACCTAATGATTCTCTGGATTTCTTCTTTATCTGTTGTTATGTCCCCCTTTTTGTTTCTGATTTTGTTAATTTGGATATTCTCTCTGTCTTTTGGTTAGTTTAGATAAAGGTTTGTCTATTTTGTTGATTTTCTCGAAGAACTAACTCTTTGCTTAATTGATTTTTTTATTGTTTTCTTTGTTTATATTTTGTTGGTTTCAGCCCTCAATTTAATTATTTCATGATGTTTTGTCCTCCTGGGTGAGTTTTTTTTTTTGTTCTAGAGTTTTTAGGTGTTCTGCTGACTCACTTGTGTGGGCTTTTCCCAGCTTCTTTATGTAACCATTTAGTGCTATGAACCTTCCTCTTAACTGGGCTTTCATTGTGTCCCATAAATTTGGGGTTGTTGTATGGTCATTTTCATTAAATTTCAGAAGTCTTTAATTTCTTCTTTTATTTCTTCCTTGACCCATTGATGATTCAGGTGAGCACTGTTTAATTCCCATGTGTTTGTGGGCTTTCTGGAATTAGTGGTGCTGTTGAATTCTAATTTTAAGGCGTGGTGATCCGATAGGATACATGGGGTTATTCCAATTTTTTAAAAAAAATCTGTTGAGGTTTTCTTTGTAACCTAATATGTGGTCAATTTTTGGGAAGGTTCCATGAGTTGCTGAGAAGAAGGTATATTCTTTTGTGTTTGGATGGAATGTTCTATAGGTGTTTGTTATGACAATTTGAGACATAACATCTGTTTCCTTATTTCTCTGTTAATTTTCTGTATGCCAGACCTTTCCAATGGTAAGATTGGGGTGTTGAAGTCTCCCACTATTAGTTTCTGGGGTTTAATGTGTGATTTAAGATTTAGAAGTGGTTGCTCTGCCATAATGGGGTCATTCAGGCCTGCTTCTTGGAGGTTGCTTGCTTGGGGCTGTTCTAGCTGACATTGCTGCCTTAGGCCTGCTCTGGCGGAGGTCCCTGGCTCAGGACTATTATCTCAGAGGTATCTGATTCATACCCGGTCTGCAGACGTCTTTGGCTCGGGTTTTCTCCCTCAGTGGTGGGTTCCTTGTACCTGCTCCTGTGGAAGTTGTTGTCTTGGGCCTGTTTCAATTCAGGTAGCTCGCTCAGACCTGTTTCTGTAGGGATCCTTGGTTTGGGCCTTGTCCTGCCAAGGTCACTTCCTTGTACCTGTTCCTGTGGAGGTTGCTGCCTCAGGCCAGTAAGGCATTCTTATCTAGCTTCTTCTGTGTAGTTGCAGCACTCTTGAATGAGTGGTCACATCACACATGGCTTGGTCATTGTGTTAACCTATAGTTGAGAGTGTCTATTCAATAGTAAACTGAATGTTCTCTGGCATTATGAGATCCAGCAAGCACAGCTGTAGTTCACAGCTCTATCCTAGCTCCACTTCTTATCTCTTGCAGAAAGAACATATGGTATCTTCAGAAAATCTCTTGTCTTTTAGTCCTGGCATGATACCAGTGACAATAGCTTGTGTAGTATGGAGACCCATAGAGGCCTCACTGGTTACAGCATACTGGGAGCCTCCACTTAGTGTAACGGCCTAAATGAATGCAAACAGATTGTAAAATATATACACAGCTTTAATGGGGAAATTAGACTTACAGTACCACGGTTCCCGCAGAGAACAGGAAGCAGAAGGAGCGGCTGTGCACGTGCCTGGCAGATTTATAGGTAAACATTCGCCCGAGGCGGACATGCCCCCTAAGGCTGGGCTTATCCCTACAATTTAGAATCAGAGATATTTCAATAACTTTATGCCTTTTCAGTATATCTTTTCCCACTGTACCTGGAAACCTCTTTCAAATTTGTAACTGCTGTCTACTCTTCTAGATTTTCCACCATCTGTAGCACTAGATGTTAGCATTGAGTAATGTAAATTCTTAGAGAAGGTAGACCACTGCTGCTCACTCCAAGAAATGCAAGTTGATATCAATACTTGGTATTCAAGAAATACTAACAAAATTTAACAAGTTCAAACAGATTATGAAAAGATTTAATCACTTGTTTCAATCAAAGAGCAATTTTTGTTAGGACAATATATGCAGGAAACAACTGTGTTTCTAAGCTTTTGACAACATGCTACCACTTCTCTTTTGCCATTAACTTTGTAGGATATGTGTACAGTGCCAAAGACCTGGTCACTTGAGACAGCTTACAGTGCCTGGCCTGTCAAGAGGTAGATGACGAACAAGAATTGAAATCATCTCCTTCACTCGGCCACTTCTAGCTCTCTGTAACTGACCTCAAGCTGTGGCTTTACCTCTTTGTCAGTCAAATATGTCTGTTGAAAGAGTCCAGGGTTGCATGACCACTTTTCACCCACATAATCTTTCATTTCCTCCAAATATATCGTGCTCAACCGACATTTCACACCTTCAGGCAAAGTTTTCCAACTCTGGATACATCCTGTGCCCCAGCAGTATAGCCATCATTAGCAGAGTTTCTTTTATTTTTAGTTATTGATGGTGTGTGTGTGTGTGTGTGTGTGTGTGCATGTGTGTGTGTTACATATCTGTGTATATGTGTGGAAGATCAGAGGAGGATATTGAGTGCCCTGCACTATCCATTTCCTGCTTTGTTGCCTAAAGACAAGGTCTCTTGATGAATCTGACAACCAGAAAATCCCCAGTGGTCATCTTGTCTCCACTTCCCACAGTTCTGTGCACATAAGATATGATTTATCATGTAATTAGGAGTCATACATCTAACACAGTGGTAGTATTAGATTTTAAGGAGTATTGCATGATGGTTAGAAAGAATACATGGAATTATTTCAAATTTTCTGTACATTTTAAGATTTGTCCTATGATCTAGCATGTGGTGTATTTTAGAGAAACTTTCAGATGCTACTTAGAATTTATATTCTTTAGCATTTGGCTGAACTATTTTGGAGCTATCTTTTAGGACCATTTGACTTAAGTTGTTTACATATGAGGTTTCTCTATGTTTTGTGCAGACAATGTATTATTAATTAGAGAAACTGGGTTGTTGAAATCACTTTTCCTTATTGGGTTTGTGTTAATCTGTGTCTTTAATTTCTATTAGTATGTTTTCTGTGAAACTGTGTGCATCAGAGTTTGGTATCACAGGGAAAGCTATTAGAACACACTATTTCTGGATTTGAAGGAATTCTGGCCCTCTAACCAGGGGTTCTATATATGGGATGCTGAATTGTTACCTTCAACAGAACTGTATCTCAGGTCGATGGGACTCCCAGAGCCATCTAGGAGTGTATACCCATACCACTATTGATGCTCTGAGAAGAAATCTCCAGTAAGCTGAGTCTGTTACTGACCTAGATCACTTCCTTTATACCAACTCCTGTTTCAGTCGCCAGTATGAGCTCTTATGTAATACAGCAGAATGGATGTTTAGTCACCAGGGAGTGGCACTATTTGAGAACAAAGAGAAGGTATGGCCCCCTTGGAGAAAGTGTATTAATGAGAGTGGACTTTGAGGTTTTGAAAGACCATGCTAGGCCCAGTCTGTCTCTGACTCTCTGTCTTTGGCGCCCATTAGTTCCCCAGCCCCCGCACCTCAATGCCTACAGATTAGGATGTAACTCTCTCTCATCCTAATTAGTTACTGCTCCAGCACAATGAGTTCCACCCTGCCTCCACCACAGTGATAACGGTCTGACCCTCTGAAACAGTAGGGAGGCCCCAATTAAATGCTTTCTTTTATAAGGGTTGCCTTGGTCATGGTCTCTTCACAGCAATAGAATAGTGACTAATACAGAAGTTAATGTCTTTATGTCTTCTTTATCTATAATAACTTTTGGAGGTCTATTTTATCAGATAATAATAATGACCCTTTTTTACAAATATAATGGTTACATGGAATGTCCTTTTCTCCTTTTAAATTTGTTCTTTAATAATTTCATGTAATGCACTTGGATCACATTCACCCTCTTCCCAAACTTTTCTCAGACCCACAGCCTTCTTTACATATCCAGCTTTGTGTTCTCTATTCTTTCTTTTTAGCTAGTCCAACAAGGTTTGTGCAGCCCATACACTCTTGGATGTGTGCCTTTCCACCAGACCATGATTAATCTGTCAGGGGCCACACCCTTAAAGAAACTGAGTCTCCAGTCTATTAGTAGAGCAGAATATCATTAGGCATCATTGCATCGTCATTATTTTCTACAGTTGTGTTGGGCTTTATCCTAGGTCTTGGGTCATCCAGCCTCTGGGTCCTGTGTCCAGATGTTCCAGGCAGTGTCAGGGGTGGGATTACTCTTTTGTTGTGGGTCTCACGCTGGTCCCGTCATTGCTTGTCCACTCCTTCATTTTTTTTTTTTTTTGGTTTTTCGAGACAGGGTTTCTCTGTGGTTTTGGAGCCTGTCCTGGAACTAGCTCTTGTAGAGCAGTCTGGTCTCGAACTCACAAAGATCCGCCTGCCTCTGCCTCCCAAGTGCTGGGATTAAAGGCGTGCGCCACCACCACCCAGCTCACTCCTTCATTCTTTATGCCACCCTTCTCCCAGCAAATTCCATAGGTAAGACAGACGGTAGGTCAAAGGTTGTGTTGGATTGGAATTCCAGTTCTTCCACTGGAAGTCTTTCCTGATCACAGGAGAAGGTTAGCTATGTATCTGTTATTGGTTATTGTCTTAGTTACGGTCATCCTTGTAGATTCCTGGGAGTTTCCTTTGAACTAGGTTTCTACCTGACCCTGAAATGCACCCCTCCATTTCCAGTCATCTCTCTCAGTACTCTCTCCTTCTACCCCCAACCCTGGGCCCTGATGTTCCCATCACTACCCACCTTCAGTCCACACCCAAAATCTCTACTATTTCCCATTCCCAGAGAGATCAGAGCATTTCCCCTTGAACCTTCCTTGTTACCTAGCCACTCTTGGTCTGTGGATTGTAACACAGTTATTCTTTACAGCTAATATCTACTTATTGTTGAGTACATACCATGTTTGTCTTTCTGGATCTGGGTTACCTCACTCAGGATGATTTTCTAGTTCCATCCATTTGCCTGCAAATTTCATGATGTCATTATTTTCATTTGCTGAGTAATATTCTACTATAATGGAATTTGTAACTCCAACGTAAATGTATTACATTTTCTTTATCCATTCTTCAGTTGAGGTACATCTATGTTGTTTCCAGGTTCCAGATATTACAAATAAAGATACTATGAACATATTTGGGCAGGTGTCCTTGTGGTGTGATTGAGAATTCTCTGAGTATACACCCAAGAATGCTATAGCTAGGTCTTGAGGGAGATCAATTCTCAATTTTCTGAAAAAATCTCTATATTGATTACCAAAGTGGCTTACAAGTTTGCACTCCCACCAGTAATGGAGGAGTGTTCCCCTTGCTCCATCCTCTCCAGTGTGAGCTGTCATTTGTGTTTTCATGTTAGCCATTCTGAAAGGTAGAAGATGGAATCTCAGACTCATTTTAATTTGCATTTTCATGATGGATAAGGTTGTTGCACATTTCTTTAAGCATTTCTCAGTCACTTGAGATTCTTTTGTTGAGAATTCTGTTCAGATCCATATCCCAAATATTACTAGAAAGGTTTTATACAGCAACTGATGAAAAAAGACAGAGATTCTAGTTAAACATTAGATCAAGCTTGGGGAATCCAGCTGAAGAGAAAGAGGAAAGATTGTAGAAGCCATAAGGTGCAAGAACATCACAAGAAAACCCACAGAATCAACCAACCTGGCTCATAGGAACTCATAGAGTCTGAACTGACAGCTAGGGAGTCCAAGTACAACTGACCTAGGTCCTCTACATATATGGGACAGTTGTACAGCTTGGTTTTCTTATAGGACTCCTAACTGTGGGAGCAAGGACTATCTCTAGCTCTTTTGCTGGCTTTTTGGGCTCTATTTTTTTTAAATACTTTGACGCTTTGTCTAGCCTGAATACAAGGGAAAATGCTTTGTCTTACTGCAACTTGATATGCCAAACTTTGTTTATATTTTTGGGAAGCTTGCCCTTTTCTGAACAGAATGAGGAGTGAATTAGGGAGGCAGAGGGGAGGTTTGCAGAGGAAACAGGAGGAGAGGATAGAGGGAAAATTGCAACAGGATGAAAACTAGCTGAACTAACTAACTAACTAACTAACTAACTAATTAACTAACTAACTAAAAAAGAGGAAACTGATTCTCAGCAGTTAACAATAGCTCCTTAGCTAGGGTGGGACTTTATGCCCAGGGCTCTTGATACTAGCATCTTGTCTGGTTTGAGTTTTTGCAGGATTTATTCATGTTCTCTCATCTGCTATTACATCATATGTGGATTTGGGTTTTCATTTCTATATTTTCCTTTCTTATTTTTAGTTAGGATATTAATTTTGGTTTTCATTATATATCATTTTGATGCTTATGTCACCATAGCGTGTTCTTGTTTTCTTGTTTTTCCCAGTACTGCCTTCCCTGGATCCTCTCTCCCTTATCTCTCTTCCCTTCCTACCTCCAATAATCACATTTCTGTTTTCAGAGCAAGTGTATACACACATACACACACACACACACACACACACACACACACACACACACACACACGGGGGGGATAAAGAGACACAAAGAGAAAGAGACAGAGAAAGAGAGAAACAGAAATAGAAAGAGAGAGACACACAGAGAGAAACAGAAACAGAGAGAGACAAGACACACAGAGGCAGAGAGACAAAGAGACAGAAAAGAGAGAAATCTAGACTCTGTATTTGAGAGAAAATGGACACTGTTTTCCTCTCCCTTATTACCTTCTGTTTTCCTTTCTCCCAACTCCTGGTGCTTCATTGTTCCTTCTTTAGCTTTATGGTTTATGACCTACATGCATATTTTGAGATAGGATTTCTTTTTTTCTGAAAATCTATTTTTTAATTTTTAATTTTATTTTGTGTGTATCAGTCTGTGTGAAGGTGTCAGATCTTGCAGTTACAGACAGTTGTTAGCTGCCACGCAGGTGCTGGGAATTGAACCCAGGACCTCTGGAAGGGCAGTCAGTGTTCTTAACCACTGAGTCATCTCTCCAGCCCCCCTACATGTATATTTATTTGCTTTAATCATAAGAAAGCAAATGACTAATGTCTTTCTTTCTGAAACTGGCTTAATCACAGGATTGTTTTCCTTAACATGTTCTTCACTTCCATATACTTTTAATGCAGGTGACTTAATTTATCTTCTTTACAGCTGAATAAAATTCCATTTTGTATCTATACTACATTTTCGCTTTACATTTATCTGATGATGAACATTTAGGCCAGTGGTTCTCAAACTGTAGGTCATAATTCTTTGAGGGTCCCATATCAGATATCCTGCTGATAGGATATTTACATTATGGCTCATAACAGTAGTAAAATTACAGTTATAAAATAGCAACAAAATAATTTCATGGTTGGAGTCATCACAAATAAGGAACCGTATTAAAAGACTGTAATATTAGGAAGGTTGAAAACCACCGATTTATGCTATTTTCATATATTGTATATTGTGAATAGAATAAACATGGCTGTGCAAGTATCTCTGTGGTATGCTGACTTACAGTCCTTTCAAAGTGTATATACATAAGCCATCAAGGTAAGCCCTGTGGTACTTCTAGTTAAATTATGGACATATTCTATAGTAATTTCTGTGGTGGTTGTATCAATTTGTGTTCTTACCAGCCCCATACATGCTATTCTTCCCTTACATTCTCAAGAATGTTTGTGTTCTACATGAGGGTATTTATCCTGGAATGGTAGTGACTATTAAATCTGTTTTTATTTGTTTTCATCTCACCTAATAATTCTTAAGTTAAAAAAATCATTGGTAATCTGTATTTATTCTTTTGATAACTATCTGCTCAATTCATTTCGCCATGTAAAGATTGGATGGTTTAATTTTTCCTGTTTCACTTTTAGAACTTACACTTTAAATAAAACCCCCTTTCTTAGAGGTAAAGTTTGCAAAGATTTCCTCCCGTTTTTAGGCTATTTCTTCTCTCTGATGACTGATTCTTTCACCATTTGTAAAACTGACTTTAAAGTGCATTAAACACCATCATGTATTGAAGACATGAAACTCCGAAGATGGTAGAGACAATACTTCAAAATACATGCATTTTGAAGGATTTTCAAGTGGACTACAATCAAGGACAGTGTTATTCCCATAATTGACCATGGACTACACAAAATTGAGACACTTCTGAGCAAGGAATAGCATTGATCTATTTTCTCAGGTTAACTGTGCCTATCATGGCCCCTTATGTTTCCATACAAAGTTTAGTATTGTATTTTCATGTTTTTAAAAAAGAGGTCATTGATATTTTAATGAAGATTATATTGAATTTTTATACCGTTTTGGTTAAAATAGCCATTTCAAAATATAAATCTTCAATTCCCAAGCACACAGTTTTTCCCTATCTTAGAAGTTCTTCAATATATATTTTCATTTTTATACTTCTTTAATATAGACATTTGTACCTAGTTAAGTTTATTATTACATATGATATTCCATTTGTTGAGGCCAGTATGAGTTGGGTATTTTCTGATTAATCTACAGTGAAGTAAATTTTGGTCTGTAGAAGAGCACTGAGCTTTTTCTTTGGTTTTTTTTTTTTTTTTTTGGTTTTTCGAGACAGGGTTTCTCTGTGGCTTTGGAGCCTGTCCTGGAACTAGCTCTGTAGACCAGGCTGGTCTCGAACTCACAGAGATCCACCTGCCTCTGCCTTCCGAGTGCTGGGATTAAAGGCGAGAGCTTTTTCTTTGGTCTGTGTTGCCATTAAATTAAGCTACTTTCTCAAGGTGTTTAGTCAGATGTAAGGATGAGTGTTCTTGTTCACTTTAGTTTTTTAATTATAGAATCACATTATCTGCAATTTAAATGTGTTGCCTTTATTTTAATTTTAACCTTTTCTTTCTCTTTTTACTCTAGCTAAGAGTTTGAGAATTACATTGAATAAGAGTTCAAAGAGTAGATATCCTCATCTCATTTTAGATGTCATACAAACTGGTCTTTCCTCATCACTGCAAATTGGCTTGCAGACTATCATATTTCTCCTCTATTTCATTATAAGGAAATGTTGAAATTTACAAGAGGAATCTCTTTGTCTACTGTGATGGCCATATAGATTGGATTTAGTAGACGCTTTATCTACTGTATTACTTTGTTGATTTATAACTGGACAGCCTTGGATGTTCAAGTGAAAATACCTTGGCCATAGTTAATGGTATTTTATTCTGTTGTTAAATTATTCTACAAATATCTTATTGAAAATATTTACATGTATGCATATAAAAGAATTTTTGTTTGTTGTTTGCTATTTTGTCTAATTTTTGGTATTAAGGTTACATGTCTTCATAAATTGAGTTTGGTATTGTTTTATACATTTGTATTTATTATATATTTTGAGGAACATTGTTGTCAACTCTCCTTTAAAGATTTGGAACATTTTAGCTGTATCTATTTTCTTTCTTTCTTTCTTTCTTTCTTTCTTTTTTCTTTCTTCCTTTTTTTGTTTGTTTTTTTTTAAGACAGAGTTTCTCTGGAACCTGTCCTGGAACTAACTCTTGTAGACCAGGCTGGGCTCAAACTCATAGCAATTTGCCTGCCTCTATCTCCCAAATGCCACCACCCAGCTTAATATCTGTTTTCTTTGTTGATAGAATTCTTCCTTAATATATCATTGATGAATCTTTATGAATTTGTACACTTCACAGGGAAGTATTTGGAGACCTGTGAGCAACTGGAGAGAGAAAAGGGGATGAGGAAAGTAATGTAAACATATTTTAATTCAAAATATATAATTAAACATTAGAAATCTCAAAAAAGAATGCATATACTTGATATTTTGAATAAAATCCCAATTTACCTTATCCTCACTTCTATAGTTTTTCCCATAATTTATTCATTTATTGACTAATCTCATCTTAAATGCATAGATCTTTCAGTCTTCATTCTGCATCTTTCTCAACCAATAGTCATGGCCTGCTAATATATGCATATCTGTACTGTGTGTGTGTTTTGAGGACATAAAATATAATTTCTTTTAAAATGAGTATTGCTTATTTATAAATTCCTCATAGTAAATACTTGTGAGCATAAATTAACAATTCAGTGGTAAGATTACTGATTATGATAATTTATTTCCTATTTATCTAATAAAACAATAAAAAAGCAATTGTCATTCTGGGGATCTAAAATTCCACATTTCTCTTATCTTATTGCTTTGTCTGAGACTTCAAACATTATATTAAATGAGAGTTGAGAAAATGGAAACCACAATTTTCTTCCTAATTTTGAGAAAATTTCAGTTTTTTTCTAAATAGTTGATATATATTTCTCAGTTGTAGCTTCTTTTATGTTGAGGTATATTTTTTGATTTCTAGTTTACTCAGATTTTTAATTTATTTTATTTATCCTTTGTGAATAAGTATTGAAAATTGTCTCACAGTTTACACACACACACACACACACACACACACACACACACACACACACTATCTTCCCTGTAAATTAATCATATTTGGTGACATTTTTATTATGTTTTTTGATAGAAATTATGTAATGGTTATTTGATTGGAAATGTCCCTTATAGACCCATGTATTTGGTCACTTGGTCCCCAGTTGGTGACAATGTTTGGAAATGTTATGGAGCAAATAGCAGAGGTGAAGACTTGATGGTGGCAGATTTAGAGCTTTTATAGACTAGCTCCTTTCCTCATCTCCATCGTTTTGCTTTCTGTATGTGGATGAATATGTGATCAAGACTTTTTGGATTCTACTATCATGCTCGCCTTTGCTGCCATGATCAACTCTACCATTCTCTACCTGAAACCCAAAATGCACTCCCTTTTTTGCTTTAGGTGCTCTTGTCAGGGTGTTTTTTTTTTTTCAGATAAATAGGAAATAAATTAAAGAGTAGTTGCTGTATTAAGTATCTTTTAAGCTATTCCTTATGAACTTTTCCCCACTGTCAATGGCTCTCCAAAGTTTTGTCTAGAAATAACAGAATTCAGTTAAGATGTCACTATATGGTAGAGGGTTAAACCATTAACCCCTCAAATTGCACCCAAATTTTTAAATTCATACTTAGAATGAACAGATTCCATAAAATTAAGGTGCTGTTTATTGCCAAGTCCCCTCCCTTTAAATGCCATGCTCTGTCTTAGAAAAATGCATGAATCTGTGGGAGAAATCTACTTTCAAAGCAGAGTAGTATTTGATATTATTAACAGAAAATGTCTGCTATATAAATTTGTTTGGGTTTCAACATATTTTGCTGCTGCTTCTAGGATGAAGAGTAGAATATATCAAGGTGAGTTGATATTTTGCTTGTATCCAAAAAGTAAGAGAAAGACTGACAGATTAATTTGGGGCATGTTATGCTGTGCTCTGAAAGACTTTGATCATCAACGTTACTGGCAAGAATTGGTTTCAAATAAAAGAACTGTGGCAATTAGAGATGAGACCAGTTTGTGTGAACAACTTTAACTACGAAAAGTCTCTTTTTTTTTCCTTAATCTGGCAGACAATTTTCTTTTAAATTCTGACTTTCAGATTTTCTGAGTTCTATTTGTCTCTGGATTGTATCCAATCAATAGGTGAAAGTAAAGCATACTTCTAATGTGATGAACATTTTCATGAAATGAAATAAATAGTAACGGGTATGGCTGGAGAATGAACGATAGAATTTGTTATTACAATTTAAAATTTAAGTAGACTCAGGTTTTCACAATGGTTAGTATTCTAAGGGTATCTTTTTACTCAAATCCTATTTTTACTTGATTTTCAATCTAACTTAATGTGTATGAGAATTTTGAATTAGTTCCCATTGTCTAGAAATCTGCAAAACCTATGGTATACATCAAATAACAACCTGACAACCATATAATATTTGATGATCTGAGCTGGATAGAGAGGATCTAAAACAATAAAAGCAGAAGACAAAATCTGGAAGAAGGAGGGAACAGAAACATTGAAGAACGGATCATTTGTCTTTCTAACTCTGTGACTTGAACCACCTGAGAATGACAGGAATACAAGAGATGAGATAAAGTTGAAATTGCCCCTAAGAATCCTCTTTACACCAAGAGTGAGGAGAGCATATGCTTTACATCTAAGTTGGTGAAAAAAGATGAGAATTCAGAGGATCGTGGTTAAAGACAGTTGCAATGAAGCCTAGGGACACTTCATGTTTATATCCTCATGTTTCAGACTTTTTGAAAAAGTCACAGTGCTTAGAGACAGTCCAGTTGCACTGTAATACTATTATCTGTGGATGTTCCTCAAGTGGTGGGGGATAGAGAGTGGCTGGCTTTCATAATGTAGGCCAAGATCTCCATGTTTATGAGATTTGGCTGGACTAATGAATAGCAATATCATTCTTTGATTTTCACCGATTCACTCAGGTAACATTTTGTGATTCTAAGGTTATACTATAAAGTATACTATTTGCCAGGCTAACTTCTGATATCTTCTGAGTTGTTTTTTTTTTTTTTTTTGGTTTTTCGAGATAGGGTTTCTCTGTGGCTTTGGAGCCTGTCCTGGAACTAGCTCTTGTAGACCAGGCTGGTCTCGAACTCACAGAGATCCGCCTATCTCTGCCTCCCGAGTGCTGGGATTAAAGGCGTGCGCCACCATCGCCCGGCGAGTTTTTTTTTTTTTTTTTTTACAATAATTCAGCAATATTTTTAGTAGGCTTTGAATTAAACAAAAGGTATCTTTACTAACTTGGTTTAGACATTTCAGCTTTAATTTCTAAAGAACAGACCAATTACACGCAAGCACAGGTTTAACATATAAATATGTTAAAGAAGCTTTGCATGAGTGCTTCTTTGAGGACCATCACTGAGGCAGAAGGAAAAGATGTGGTCTCAGCAGCGGCTTTTGAGCATTCGGCACTTCAGGAGCTTCAGATACATTTCCACGTCATTGGAGTCACTTCCCAAGCAGCGAAACAAGTTATAAAAGGCAAAATATCTAGTGTCTCTATAGGGCGACTGCAAATGTTCCAATTCAGACCAGAGTGGGGCATTCACATTTCCTCCAAGAGCAAATTTAGCCTAGTTATGAAAATAATAGTTAAGCATTAATTATAGATGAGATTTGGGATCCTATTTCTTCTACATGTTAAATTCAATTTTATGAGAAGTTAATATTGTAACATTCAGTCAAACCCATGCATTTTCATCTATGTGGGAGAGGACTTAAAATATGCTAGTCATTTAAAACTAGAAATGGGACCGATTGATATATTGTGTGGCATGAAATTGATGTCCACTGAAGTTTGTTTATTTGGGGTGTTGTAAATCTGGTTCCCAATTGAAAAACTTTCCCCAAGACAAAGTGGCAGTTTCAAAAGACTCAAAAGAAAAATCCACAATTTCATGTTGGGGAGTACATTCTTTGAAGATTCTCAAGGCTCTACCCATCTTCACAGACTCAATAAACAACTTCCAGCTGTGTAAATGCTGTCCTGCTGAATTCGAGGGAGAAGCTCTCTCAGACCCGTTGAGCGCAATGCAAGTTTTGCAGAGAGGCTACAGTTTCAACTTTCATGGTGGTCACCTGTGTTGGGGATTGGGGCTGGGACTTTTCTGTGATCCCGCTGCTTTTAAGTCGCCCAGTCTCTTTTCAGTAACTCAACTTGGTAGACCACTAATAAAATATTCATTGTTTCACCAAATTGGACTTCATTGTAGTTGTGACTTTGTTCTGCCATGGGTGCCCTTTCTGGGGTGAATAGAGCCGCTTGTCTTGTGTCTCCCCAGTGATGGGGGAAACTATCAACCAATCACATCTAATTAGGGTGTGGCTACCTGGGGCCCAAGTAGAAATACTGGGAGATCCAGGTGCACCGCTTTCTCTCTGTGCGGTGCTCGCTGGATCTATTGGATTTTGGACTTCCCACTCTTGTAGCGTGGGTTTCCCCTTTTCAACTATTGAAAATAATAACTGTTGTTCTTGAGCTGGTCTATTATTTATTGTGCCGACCTAATTCGTCAGCACCCCAGGACAACTCTCACACAGCACAGGGGCAGACAGATGGGGAGCTAGTAATATGATATCAAGGATCATGGAGGGGTAGAATAAATTTTGCCAGTTATTGAAATTTATATTTCTTCGAATGTCCCTGACATGTTTATGTGTTTTATAGATTCAGACACCACCCTCTCATTCTTTTCTTCCTTTCTACTAAATAAATACCCCCTAGAGTGTATGTGTACAAATCCATAGGGACCCTGAGAATTTGGAATTGGTGCCTAAGATATAGCAAGTTGAGCATTGACAGTAATACGAACTGCTGCCACAGTTACACATCTGTCTTTTGGTCTAGAAAGGTACTTTCCAAATAACTGTGAGGAACAACTGTTCTCTTCTGAGATCCCCGAGATTTGAGCGGCTGATGGAGTGCCTTTGAGAAGGTTGGCATTCTGAGTAGTAGTGAGGATACTGACTTAACTGCATACCCCGGTTTCTTTGCAGCAAAGGGAAGTGTTTGAAAATTCATTTGTCATTATACAGGTTACCTCATTCATGTGTGAAAAAGATGAAGAACTTTAGAAGCTGCTCACCTTGCAGGCGATCTTTTTCATGGACTCGAGGAGATATCTGTTTATAGTCTTTATCTCCAAGGCTTTCGTGAGGATGGGAGGAGTGCAGCCCAGTTTGTCAGCCATTTCCGCCCACAGGTGGTGCAGCGCATCCACCCAGGCTTGCAATAGAGTGTGCGCCAGTGTCAGTAGGACTTCAGACTAAGCAAGCACAATTGAACAATCTCATCAGAACAAAGGAAACGCAGTTGAGTTAGATAGAGACAGGCAGTTGATGCTCTAGTAGCTGAGATGGGCTCTTCCTTGGTTATTCATAGGCTTATTTAGAACATTCTTTTGGTATAGATTTTATTAAGCTTCAACTGTAGCCAATGTCCTCATGCTATAGAATTTTGACAAAGTTAAATTCAGAAATATCAGAGGAGTGTTTTATGAAGTTTCTAGGCAAGTAATAACTCTTAGCAATTGTCATTTCTTCCTTGACTTTCCTCTTTCTCTTATTGTGTTATTAATATCATTATAAGTAATGAACAAAAATATAGACATACAAAATGCTGGTAACACCAAGAAAAATGACAAAGGTGGAATTTATCTTGGGGAAACTTTGGATTTGTGATAATGTTCACTGTAAATCATTTAGGTTGCTTCACAGAAGGGAATCAGAAGTGAGAGACAACAAACATAAGTAGAGTCAGCACTGCACACAAACTCATCCCAAGAGCAGCTTGTTTTATCTTGAGGAGCATCAGGCTGCATTTTACACGACCCCTTTCCTCAAGTGACCTCTAGACTTATAGTTATGGCATAGGGAAGGATAGGGAGGTTAGAGAGGAGAGGGAAATTATGTAAAGAAATAGAAGTAGATCCAGGGAAGACATAAATGCCAAGAATAGATGATAAAGTGTTCAGTAATGTTAAAGTCTGCCAACACAGGAACCCATGTAGCATATGAGGAACCCAATGCCATTAGTGCTTCATTTGCAGATACATCCATACATCTATTTATTTATTAAAGATTTCTGCCTCTTCCCCGCCACCGCCTCCCATTTCCCTTCCCCTCCATACATCTTTAACCATGAACTCAGAGTTGGCTCACACTTAATACAAATCACTAAGTGCAATATCAGGCGCAAGGCATTAGTAAAATGGGTGTTCTGAATGGATAGTGTATGGATCTGCTATAATATTACTTAACAATGACTTCATGTAATTTTTTCCAATGGGATTGGTTCTTTTTGATTTGTCATTCCTTTTCTAATTTTTATTCTTTTCTACATGATTACCATATACTATTATACTGTCATATAATGTAAGTAATAAAAGTGCATGGGAAAGCCAGTGTACTGCTTCAGTTGTTTTGGTAGCAAATCAAAGCTGAGAACTCACTTCAATATTTTGTGCTTGCTCCTTGTTTTTTGGTCTAGAGAGGGAAGAAGTGTGGCATCTGATGATCCTCTTGTTAAACCCCCGGCCTTGGGCATAAAATTTATTCTGAAATGATGAAACGTTCAATTAGTTGTCATTTCTAAGTTGAGTAAATGAACCAATGACTTGGGCATTAATGTTTTAAAATTAAATAACCTTGAAATGAAAATAAGGAATGAGGCAAGCAACTTTTTATTGACTTATTTTCACTTTAATTATAGTCTCTTTTTTGATTATTCTGGTTTTCTAATCTCTCAATCTCCTTCCCTTCTTGTTACTTTTATCTTTTCTAAACATTACTATGTGGCAAGCAGGCACTAAAACCTCATCTATGGTCGCCTGTTTAACTACTCTCAGACAGATGGCATATTGCCTTCAAATACCTTCACCATGACCATGAATACGAGATCTACCTTCAACTCTAAACTAGACCCGCCATCTTAAGCTCAGGTCTTGAAATTCATTCTAGGATAGTTCTTAGCATTTGTTGGTTTCTGATGTTACTTGCTTATTTTTCTTCTTCATCAACTATTTTTAGTCTTTTAATTTCTAGTCAACCACCTAAATTCATTGTGAAACAGTTCTTCTTTATTGGAAATTTATTGTGTCCTAAATGAAAAACATTAAAGGACCTATGTCTCCTATACAAAAGAATAGAAAACCACAGTTTTATACTCATGAGTTTTGTACTAGAAGAGGAAGTTGAAGGAAAAGTTAAAATATTGAGAAAAAATTATTGTATTCTTATCAAGCATTTTGCATTTTATCAAACTGTGCTGTTCTTCTACTTCACATTTCAGTAGCTTAAGGTTATCCCTGTGAAGGTATATTATGTTGAGATCAGCCCGTGATGCTTTTCTGATTTCTGCTATGAAAAACACAATGTAAAGACTTCAGAGATCAGCAAGGATACTTACAACGTAAGTGGACAGTTCTGAAATTAGGTGATTCATATCCTGGCTTGACTTGATTGCCCAATTCAACATGTTTCCAGTGGGTGAGTGGTAGGAGATATTCCACACTGTAACATCCACAGAAGAGGTCTTATTCGCCCCCTGGACCATGGACACCAGCAGCAAGAGCAGTGTCCCTGTTAAAGAAGAAGATCACTCTGAGGTCTCT
Organism: Microtus pennsylvanicus; assembly: GCF_037038515.1. Taxonomy (NCBI): domain Eukaryota; kingdom Metazoa; phylum Chordata; class Mammalia; order Rodentia; family Cricetidae; genus Microtus; species Microtus pennsylvanicus. The sequence goes on from NC_134582.1 coordinate 102,265,208, forward strand.
TCCTATGAGGCTATCAAGAGTCACCCTGTCTGGGCAAGCATAAGATGCTCCCGGTGTCTTCCCTGACATAAATCGGTACTTCTTGTCTGGGTGGAGGAATAGCCTCTTCTGTGGTATATATTCAACTAAGTAATTATATCTGCACAGGTGTGTAGCTTGAAAAGAAAATGGATGACTATCTTGCATCTTCTATTACTTTTAAGAATGCTTTTCTATTTTTCCAAACATTTTTACCTTAACTTAAAGCTGAACCAGGGTGAGCTAGTCCTTCTCTTTAAGTAGATTAATGTCTGGGGGTTTCTGGTTGTTTTTCAGTGTGAAATTCTCAGTAGTTTGTCCTTTTTAATTCAGTGTCAAGTAGAAACATTTTGGGCACTGTTGTGTCAAGGAGGGTGTAGTTCATGGTTTCGTTCATTTTGTTTGTCTGATTTAAATAAAGACATGGTGCCAGCATTGCTGACAAGGAGGATGAAGGCAGCTCAGCCATGACTACAATGTCATAGTATGAATTTTCTCTCTCACCCACAGTCATGTTATAGCTTTGTTGCTTCGTCAAAACCTTCAGCTCATTTCCTCTGAATCTGATGCCTACAATAACTTTCTGAGTATTCTGGACCTTCATAACTATGATGACATTTTATTATTAAAAATGGTGTACAAAGTTGCCTGATTGTCCATCGTCCTAGGACCAGTATGTGGAGACAGAACAAGTGCATTGTGGACTTTCCATTTTTCTTGTCACACCTTGCACAGCTGTGAACGCTCACTGTGCATCTTTGCATACCCTACATATCTGTGAACTCTCATTGTGTGACTTTGTAGTCCTGAGCCTCTTGAAGTTGAAGGCTATCTGAAGTTATTTGCCTTACATAGAAAGAGTGACACATTGCTTGTAGATCGCCTAGGAGTCTGTCTGAAGTTATTTGCCTTACATAGAAAGAGTGACACATTGCTTGTAGATCGCCTAGGAGTTCTGTGTAGCGCAAACCTTTTTAGTTTGTGACAATGCTAACTGATGCTTTCGTTATCATCATCGGTTCACTTTTAGTTATATTGACTGATACATAGTTGTAACATATTAATAATTTGTACTTTCAAAAGGATGAACAGGTTTGTATGTATATATGTATGAAATTTAAGTCTATCTTCATTAGTCACATTAACCTGAAAGATTTCTGATACAAAATGTGAGTTTAAGACCCTAATGTTCACATAACTTTTGATAACTGCAGCTGGAAATTTCCAACATAAAAATAGGGAATTGGTAAAGATTCATGCATAGTAAAACCCCTAAACAGAAATACTAAAAAAAATCCTTGATATGCCAAGAATCATGAAGCATATAAATCAATCTTCAAAATCTTGCTAAAAATAAAATATCATCAAATAATTTATATCACATATGTTAAAGTTTAAAAATTCATAGCAATTTCCCAAATTTATTTGTGTACAACATATATCTCTCTATAAAACATGCCTATAAATATTCATTATATGTATTATCTGTAGGACTATCACAGCCTAAGATATTGTAACATCCATCTTATCATTATTACTAATACTTAAAAATGTCATGAAGACTCTAGAGACAAATTCTTAATCCTTACATGTTTTTCTTTTGAAGTGGTATTTTGACAGAATGAAATTTTCAAAGCTGTGTGGTCTGCATATCTGTTAGGCTTGTCTAAATCAGTCATCTCCACTGAAAAGCTCTTTAGATTCATTCCTATATAGCAACACGTGGAGGTGACCCCAGAAATATTACCACCCATAGACTCTTGTATTCTCATTTTAGCAAGTGTCTTTATTTCTTCAATTTTACATTTTTGTTCATCCCGTGCTTTGTAATGGAAGTGCCACAGAAATGTTCTCATTTTCCACACACTTGGCATAAGAAACTCTACCGTTTCCTAACTCAGGTCAAAGAAAGCATCAACTGACACTAAAAGCATAGGACGTTTAAACTAAGCTTGGTAAAATAATGCACTTCTTAATCTTATCTCAAGGAACATGAGTAAAAGCAATACTTACAGAAGCAACATTGCTGAGTCAAAGACAGATGCATCTCTGAAACGTCTCCCTGCAGCGTGGATACCCAAGGAGGAGGCTTCTGTTCAATTAAGTTTCCACATCTTATATACTTAACCACACCACCTTCAGGCCACACACTGCTGGGGAATTGGGGGAAGAGTATCCACAATCTCAGTGAGATTCCTGTGACTCTACTCCCTTAGGGAATTGTAACGGCCTCATGGCCAGAGACCTAGTTATATGTACATTCCTTTGCTTATTTCTTAGCCATGGCTGAAGAAGAAATTATATTAAAGGTCAACACAAGGAGAATTACGGTGCCTTAACACTTGGACTTTTTCTTTTGATTCTCATACAGCTATGCCACCTCTGTAATTTTCTCAGATCCTCAGTGGTATGATATATTTATTTCATCAGTTTCCTAGCATTTGAACACCAGGCAAAAATCACTTATTTTTAAGTTTAACATTTAAAAGGCTTTGCCAATATCAACGGAATACTATAAAAAAATTAGCTCTATATCTTAGACTGAAACTAGAAGTAATATATAGTTGCAAAAACACATTTATACGACTTCTTATTTGTTTATTTGTTTGTTTGTTTATTTGTTTGAGATAGGGTTTCTCTGTAACTTTGGAGCCTGTCCTAGAACTAATTTGTGTAGACCAGGCTGGCCTCAAACTCACAGAGATCTGTCTGCCTCTGCCTCCCGAGTGCTGGGATTAAAGTGCCACCACTGCTCATTTTTATTTGTTTGTTTGTCTTTGGTAAAAGATAGTTTAATGGGGACATTATATCCTTTTAGTGAAGCAACTGTTAAAGCTTCCCTGTTGGAATCTAGGGCATTCTTGTCAGATTTGCAGCCATCATTGTGGCTGAAGAAAACATTAGTTCCTTCTGTAGACCTAGGTTTAAATACAATCAAAATGTAGTTGACTCTTCACCCAAGAGTTATATCACATTGAACCAATTTATCATCCAAATTTGAATTCATCTTGAATGAATTGTGTTAACGAAAGGTGCGTTAGATTTTTTGACATACTTGATCCCAGTAACAAGCTTCATGTTGTCTGGCATCAGGAAATTTAGACAGCATCATGGGACCTTCTGCTTAGTCTCCCCTTTTTTCTTCAGAGTTATGTGGTATCTCTAGTATTAATCTAACCTTTCAGTTTTGGTATGATCCAGGAGCAAAGGCAACAGACTGCGTGGTGTGATGGTCCATAAGGACCTCTCTAGTTGATACTGCGTAATAAGTCAATTGCTCTCAACTGGAGTCTTTCAATAAGCTTATGCCTTGTGGGAATGCTTTTTCCTACCATGTCTGCTATCTTTTCTGTTCCTGTAATTGGATTTTCATATTGATTTGATACTGGATATTAATATTATGAATGCAATGCTTTTCAGTGCATGAAGACAATCTCTAAAGGGGCACTGTTGTTTGTTTCAAACAAATGCAAATTGATAATCGTATTCGGAGTCTAAAGAAATGTGACACAAAACAAGAAATGATCTCACAGTTTGTTCCAGTTTCTTCCAAAGAGCATCCTGGGTACAGTGCATGGGTGAGGGATGCTATGTTATTTAGCTTTTAGTAATGCACGCTCATTCCTCATTAGTCCATTTCCTCCTCATCCTGTGGCGTTTCTGCAGGACCATGGATCCAAGCAGCTAGCGGAGCAACTCTCACCAATTGTCCTAGCCATTGGTTAAGAAGGATAGAGGAGTTTTCACACTTGCCTGGTCTAGCTGTTTGCTCCAGGAAGGCCTCCCTATTGACAGTACTTATTGGGTCAAAGGGTCACATGAACAATGCCTACTCACACCAGATCTCATGTCCCCCAAAAATGTGTGCTTGATTTATAGTCACTCTTTTTAACAATATTCTCTATCTCTGCAACACATCTTTGCACTACACATATATCCCAGCACAGTTTCTTTATATGCAGAAAATGTACAGTAGATACCAACTCTGGTTTGTATAATTTCTACATCTGGGATAAGTATAAAACCTATTTCTGTTTAGAGTTCTGTATCCTCATTCCAGCACCATGGCTAACTATTCCCTGTGTATATCAGAATTATGAATTAACACTCATTTGGCTCCAGCATTCACCCAAAACAGTGGTTTGCCTGTCAGTAAGAAATTCACAAGTCTCTCATTGGATATTGTATCTCTAGTTACATAACCTGGCCTGTTCAGGCAGGCGACATCTGTTCTGTTAAAAGCTCCCACCATCAGAGGACTCCTTCATGGTCTGCTGATGTCCCCAAGTGTTCCATATTCTTTCTTCATCATTGAAAAATCTACATGATCTTATTTTAGAATGCCCTAGTAATATTTGAATGAGTTTATAAACCACTTCTCTCTTTTTATGTTTTTCTTTTTATTGAAACAGATTCTTTTCATATAAAAATGTCCTGATTTCTGCCCCCTCATTATTCCTCCCAGTTCCTCCTTACTTCCACTCAGAACCAGGTCTACCCTCTCTGTCTCTCTTTGGAAAACAACTAGGCTTCTAATGGAAAGTAATATAATATGGTAAAAGAAAAACTAACATATAAATTGAATGAAACAAACAGAAAGAAAAGAGCCTGAGAGAAGGCATTAGAAGCAGATATAGATGCAGAGTCCCACTTGTTTGTACAATCATCAATGCCCTAAAAACACTAAATTGGAAGCCATAATAAATACACAAAGGACGAATAAGGTAAAAATAGAGAAAAAGTAGAAGTAAAATAAAAAACACAAGATCAAAATTTAAAAAAAAGAAAGTCACAATAGGACATTATGACACAGAAACCTCTGGGTAAAACAAAATACTACTGTTCTCACAAGGGAAAAAAAGTAGCACTAAAATGACTTCTAATGACACTCTTCAGTGTCTTGCTCAGCTATCATCAGAGAAACTTCTTCCAGTAACAGATGGAAACAAATACATAATCTATATCCAGACAATATGCAGACTCAAAGATCCTGGAAGATTCTGCCTAATTTGGATGTTTCTATCAAATTCCTCCCCTCAGATCTCAGGAATCCCTGCAGAAGAGGAGGAAAAGAGCCATAAGGGATAGGAAACCCCATGAAAACAAGGTCCTCTGCAACAGCACAATCAGTGTGCACATGAACTCACAGAGACAGAGGCATCATGCGCAGGCCGGCATGGATCTACTCCAGACTGACCCGAGATCTGCAAGGAGAAGTGGATACAGAGACATCCCTAATCCAGAAGCCGTCTCTACCACTCCTTGGCATGTTCTCAGAGGATTCAACATCCTACTTCACAGATACTTACCCAGGCATCTTCATTGCCACCCTATTCACAGTAGCCAGATAATGCAAACAACCTAAATATCCCCCGTCAGATGACTGCATAATGAAAATGTAATACACAAACACAATGGAATATTAGTCAGCTCTAAAGAAAAAAGTGAAATTTGCTGGTAATTGGATGGACCTAGAAAAGATTGTATTGAGTTAAACCAACCCTCCATAGATATCTAAGGTTCCTAGCTTCAAATCCTCACACACAAATATACAAACATGGAATAATCACAGAAACCAGGAAAGTAAATATCAAAGGACCATAGGCATGAGCAGAGAGGAAGGTGACTTTGGAGGGAAATAGCAGGGTACAGGTAATATGAAGTGGAAAATGGAAAAACAGGCAATGGATTCCAGATGGGAAGGAGCCAGGGAGGTCAATACAGACAGAGAAGGGGACAAATTGATAAGGCCTTGAAAAATCGTATGATTTTATATTTACCTAACATTACGCACCACAGATAGTGTATATGTGTGCGTGTGTGTGTGTGTGTGTGTGTGTGTGTGTGTGTCTATGTAGCTTAAATGAAGTTAAGTAATTTGAGTTGACCATACTCCCTACTAGAACTGTAGACAAAAACTCCAGCATCAGGCATGACAAACCTCCTTTCAAGTGGTTGGTCAAGGTAGTTTAAGTGACTCTCAAAACAATATAGATTATTGGTGCAACCCTTGGTTGCCTCTCAGGGAGTTGAGGATTGGCCCCTATTGATGAAGATATAGCATAGTTAGGATACAAGCTTAAGATAATTTGAGATGGATACGACCTGAAAGTCTTCTGTAGTCTAGACTCCTGGTACCAGGAAATACTATGTAGGCTGCCAAGGGAGGGAAGCAATGAAACAGTCCTACCCAGGTGCAGTATCTGTGAACCAGGATAATAACCAATATGACAAAATGTGCATAGACTTGAGCTTACTGTGTGTGGGTTTTTTTGTGTGTCTCGTATGTATGTGAGCATTTTTAGGGTGACTGCTGTGACTTATATTTGTGGCATTAATGGATATATTGTTTGATTTCTTTTTGAGTTTTACCTTTTGCTTTTGGCAAAGCTGCTTTTTATCTCAGCCAGTATCAATTGAAACATGGAGTTTCGCTGTGTTTTAAAGGTTCTTCCCCTACCAGCCGGGGGACAAGTGTTCAGACATAGGAGCCTATAGGGAGATTTCATATTCAGGCAATGGTAGTTGATGATTTAATGTGACTGTTTTGATCTGATTAGTCTTTTTTATTTTTTAATTAAGATTTATTTATACTTTTGTCTGTGGTCTGCATGTCTGAAGGTGCCCAAGAAGGACAAAGGGGGCATAAGATCTCCTGGAGTTGCAATTAGAGGCAGTTGTGCATTGCTCAACATGGTTGCTGGGATCTACACCTGGGCCCTACGAAAGAGGAGAAAGTGATTTTAACCACCGAGACACCACTGTTGACTATCCTGTCAAATTATTCTCTGAGAGAAGCTGATAGTGTTTCCCCTGGAAACTTTTCCTTCTCCCCATGGAGTAGTCCAGTTGACTGGTTTTACTCTGCCCCTGCTTACAGCAATGGAAGAAGACCTTACTTAGTGTTGGGGCTTTGAATCCTTTTGGACATTGATTTATGGTTGAATATAGCATTTATCTTTTGCTGTAGCCTTTGTGGATGATATGTTTTGCGTACCACTTAGTCCTCTCTGGGAGATTGAGGTCCTGTTTGGGTCAGACCTTCTAGATCATTTCTTACTTACTGTCCACACTGTTTTTTCCCATCAGTTTCTCAAAGAGACATTTTCATGGTCACACAAAAATTACAGATAAACTTCTGAGTTTCTTTCAGTGCTGTAAATTCTTATTTCATCTCTCTTTCACATTATTTCTATATATGGCTAGGGATGTGGCTCAGTTTCATAGAGTGCTCAGATAGGGATAATAACCCTTGGCCCTCAAATGTGGAGGTTTCCTTCAGATAAGGGCTTCAGCCAGGATACTGGGTTCTCTGACCAAAGGACAGGAAACTTAAGTCACAAGGGCAAGAAAGATTCAGCAGGAAGAGCAACCCCAGGCTATCAAAGTGCTCCAGTCTTTGACAGAGAGCCTTAAGGCAAACCAGACTGAAAAACAGCAGAAGGCCTACAAGGACTGACGTAACAACGGAAACTGAACCTCATGCTCCAAGCACGGGGCTGAATGGAGCCTGCATCCAAGTCTTGACCAGTGGCTTCAGGCCTGAGGGACATCTTCCTACCTCAGCATCCTAGGCCTCACACGCCAAATGCAGAAAAGAATTTGTACCTGCAGGGGTTTCCAGTCTCTAGATGTGGGGACCACCCATCACTTCAGAGAGCCCCCCGTGCTCTGGAAGTCAGTAGTAGAGCTAATGACACACTACATACCCGTAGACTTACTCCGGAATGGAAGGCTCTAGATTGGCATGCTCAGGCCTTCCAGAGTATTGAGCAGTAACAGATTTCAGAGCCATGAAAGCTCCCAGGTAGCTAGCAGCAGCTCCCAAGAGTTCAAATTCTTTTCATTTAAATACCACTTGGCAATTGGTTTTAAGTAGTTTTGACATTAAAGGACCTCCCGTTTATTCTCTTTACTGTCTGTACCATTCTTGATGGAGGGCAAGATGAGAACCTAGTTAGAGTTAGGAGACGGTCTCCACCCGGTATTTTTTTACGAAGACGCTGGCAGCCTTGAATTCAGTTCCCAGCACCGCATAAAATGAGCATGCTGGAGAATACTTATAATCGCAGCACTTGGGCGATGGAGGCAGGAATTTCACAAGTTCAAGGTAATTCTTGGCTAATAAAACAAAACAAATAAAAACGAGACAAACAAAAAATTATTTCTTTGAGGTCTCCAGTTTTTTTTACTTATGTAATGTCTTTAAAAGCCCTCTTCATCTGTAATAATTTTCCTCTGAAATACTTTATCAGACATTAATATGGCTATCTCTCAATTTACAAAAAATGTAATACACACATATATGTATATATAATTTCTATCTGTATTCATTATTTTTCTTTTACCCTGAACCTATTTACTTTTGTTTGTATCATTGGAACTGCCTGTTGTTTTCCTGGCAAAGTACCATCTTCTACTCTTCTTCCCTGTGTCCTCTTCTTGCCTCCTTCAGTCCTGTTTTCATGGTCCAGACATGGATGTATGTATTCATGCATACACATGTATAGATAAATCTAGATTACAGTTATGAAATTGAACTAGTCTTTCCTCCCCTTCATTATCCTGTCATGTTCTTCCAACCTCATTCATTTTAGCATGCTCCCACAGTACAACTTATCTTCAATTTCTTTTCATGTGGGTATATTTATGTATGCATGGATGTTTAAACTGAAATCCACATGAGAAAAAAAAACAGGCAATGTTATGTTTTTAAAATTATCTCATTTTGCTTAATATGTGAATCAATACATTTTCCTAGAAATGCATAATTGTAATTTTATGATTGAATAAAATGCCATTGTGTATAAAGACCACATTTTCTCTCTCTCTTTTATCTGTTGATGGACATGTAGGGTGTTGCAGTTATCTTTTGTATTGGGACTAGCACAGCAAGAAACATGGATGTACAATTGGCTCTGTGGCTTGCTCTCCTAATTTGCCTCTTGGTTGCTATGGTGAACACCACAGTCAAAAGCAACTTGTGGAAGGAATGGGCTTATTTTAGTTTATAAGTTACAGTCTATCAAAGAAAGAGCCAGGGGAGGAGCTAGAGGCAGGAGCTTGAAGCAAAGACCATTGCTTACTGCCTTGCTCTCAGGGTGACATTCATCTACTTTTCTTATATAGCCCAGGCCCATCTGGGTAGTACCCACAGTTTCATAAACCCTTCTCCATCCATTAACAATCAAGGAAATGTCCCCGAGGACATGCCTACAGACCAGTCAAGTGGAGGTAATTTTTCAGTTGCTGTTTCTTATTCCCACATGTGTCTAGTTTGTGTCAATTAAACAAAAATAACTACTACACATGCTGACCTAGATTCATATGGATATCTGAATGTAACTGTAGCATATGTTAAGAGTGTCATGAATTTTCCGAGTATCCTTAGTAATGGTTCACTCTGATTTCTTTAACTTCTGTGTCACATTAGGTTACCATCAGCAGCTTATGATGCTGCTTGTCTTCCAATGCCTTCATCAGCATGGTTCCTCAGTTTGTTTTATGAACTGTAGTCATTCCAGGGTGGGCTAGCAGGGAACAGCAAAATAGTTTGGTTCCCATTTTCCTGTTGTCTAGAGTAAAAGTTTTTTTTTTAAATATTTATTTTTCTCTTTGATTAACACACACAATTCATTTGGACAGTTGATTGGATTTTTTGGTATTTAATTTTTTGAGTTATGTAGAGTGTTTAGATACTGACCCCCTGTCAGATGTATTAGTAGCTATTTTCTCTCATAACACATTTTATCTTCTTTCTCCTTATTTCCCCTTTGATACGAAAAAGTATTTTTAATTTCATATAATTCCATTTGTCGTTAGGTGAAGGGAGGATAGTATGATTTGTTACTGTAGTCCATGAGGGAAATCCTTGTTTCTGTGTGTAACTTGCAATGTTTTAACCTTGTAGCTTCCGTGTTTTAGGTGCTACATTCAGGTCTTTGATGTATTTTGACTTGAGGTTTTTACAGGATGAGAGATATGGATTTAAGTTTTTTATTCTTCTATGTATAGCTATATAGACTTGATGTTTTATCTCTAATGTGTGTTTTCAGCATATATGTTGAAACAAAAGTAGCTGGATGTTCATGAGTTTCTTCCTGGGTTTTCTATGGTATTCTATGTTCTACATGTCTGTTTCCATACTAGTACCATGAGCTTTTCTACTAAGATGCTGATTTTTTAAAGACAAAATACTGTAGTCATGCATCCAATCTTAGGTCAAGGTTGCTTTGACTATCCAGATTTTTTTTTAATTCTTCTGGGTAGCATCTACGATCTCTTTTGTAGGTTCTGGGAAGCATGCTATTCATATTTTAATAAGATCACATAAAATATGTAGGTACATCTTGGCAGTAGAACCATTTTTCCAATTTCAAGTGTGCTAATCCACAGGCATAGGAGCTTTTCTATCTTTTAGCATTTTTACTTTGTTCTTCAATCTTTTTCTCCATTGTTTTAAAATTTTCTTAGCTTAACTATTTCACTACCTTGAATGGGTTATTCAAAGTTATTTTATTTTACCTTGAAGACATTATGAATGTAAATTTTTTTCTGAGAGATTCATTATTGGCATTTAGGAAAGCTGCCTATTTTCTGGTTGACTTTATGTCTTGATACTCCCAGAAAGTTTTTATTCCCCCAAACGGAAATAATCATCTCATGGGGCTTTTTTTTTTTTTTTTGCTATTCAATAAGGGATTCATTGGCTTTTTGCCTGTCACATCTGTATCTCCTGTAGTCCTCCTTCTTTATTGTAGCTAATACTCTAGGAATTATATAGAATACAACATTTAAGTATTTAGCATATAAAAGGATAAAATGTTAGAACACTCTAATAAAAAGGGAAACATCATTGCTTGTTTCTGTTTTTTTCTGCATTCATTGTTGAGTGTCGTAGGGTAAATGACAGTCATCGACTTACTTAGGTCTCTGTAATTAATTGTCATTCATTATCAGCAAGCTGTTTGGCGTCATTACCCGGATTCAGTGAGTGGAGAACAGATCACATGGCCTGACCTAGGTCAGAGTCAACAGAGAACAGGATGCATTCTTTCCTGTATCTTCAGAATGCTCCCAGTCCCTGTTCTCTCCAGGCTACCCTGTGGCCATTGCCTTTTCATTGGTCAGATTTGTCTGCTGAAAGAGCCCAGGCCTAGGCAAAAAGATTCCATCCCCAAGTACTCTCCTTTTCCACAAAAGTTCACCCCACATTTCACAGCCCAGGCAGAAGTCTCCGATTCTGGTATTCAGCAGCAAATCCACACCTTCTGCATAATTTCTTTCAGTGGAGAAAAGAACATTCATATTCCCACACAGGGCGTGCTAAACTTTGTCATTATCACTGTTCTTTCTCTGCATCCAGTCGCTCATGCTTATTATTTAACAGTACATTTTGCACTTGCCATGGATTTATTTTTCACATTGTATGATGCTCACCAAAGCAGCAACATTCCGCACAGTTTTGATAAGCCAGCTTGTACCACTTCCTCCCATGGACAAACGATCCTTCAGACTTTATAGCCTCACTGAGGCCTATGAGCAATGCACCACCTGCTTGCTCTCTTTGTATTTTCCAAGGAACTCTGTGTTGATGCCAGAACAATTGCCATATTTTTTTCTGTTTATTACTTAAAAAAATCTATCTATTAGCATCCTACTAATTCAGTCTGTCTCTCAGACTCACCCAAACCTCTCAATCTAAATAGGATCCTAGACTGCTGTCCTAGCTAGTGAGTGAGCCGCTATTGTAAAGAGAAACACTTAAATTCCCCCTTCTTCTATCAGATTATCACCATTTTGCATTTACAAAAATAGTGCGTCTTTTCAGGCTTACAGAAGAGGTTAGGAACTCTCAAGCTTGCTTCCAAAAGAATTTTAAAAAGGTATCAAAAGAATGGCGTCATCAACAATAAGCCTGGGAGGATGCTGACTGGGCTCTCTCCCATTGTCTAGAAACCACAGCAATGGCTGTGATCTGTTCTTAATGGCAGAGTGGCAATCCTTTTATGAACCCATATTTTAAGCTGCTTTGGAGTAGTGACAAACAACACTACCCTCAGCAAATCATGTGTCTCCCAAGTTAACAAAATCTCTACTTTGCTTAGTCTATGAATTGATGATGGAGGACATTACTGTTGGGGTCCAAAGAAAGCTAAAGTGGCGAGTCCTTCCTCAGGTCAATTTATGCCAACTATTTTGACTTTATGATCCACTGTGGATCTAGGCAAACACAAGATAAAAGAGATGTGAAACTCAGGAGGGGTCATCAGTGAGCCAGGAGAGTGTAATGCGTGCGATTCCACTGTATCGTTGGAAGAAATCATACTTCAAATCACTTTTCTTTAATAGTTATTAGAGCAGACTGTGAAGGAGGGAACAGATGGTAGAGGACTAGAGTTGTTGTGGGAAATGCAACCATAGAATTTCTCCTGATGAAGACTTGATACCTTGAGATATAACCATTAAAATCACTAGAGTGCCCATGACAGGCCCTTGTCTCTGAAGTAATTTATTTTCAGCACCAGTATACAATAAATCTCATGCCATAAATCAGTGGTGTTAGAACTTTAGAATTGCTCCTAACTATCTCTCTAATTCCTATATGGTCAAAGGAATGAGATTTCAGAATAAAAAAGAAGAAGCATTGTAGGAATGACTTATTTCTGTCTCTCTTATTATGTAACTTCAGTCACCAGAAGAATAAGAGAAATCACTAAATAATGTCACCGTGAGATGAAGTCAAAAGAATCCAGAGAACCTTGTTAAGTTAAGTGTGAAACAGAATACTGGGAAAGTGTCTAAGGCGATACTTAGGAGATAAGAAGTCACAAGAATGTAGCTGGAGATGGGAACCAGAGAAACCTAGAGCCATTTTATGTTTCTATCCCAATACTTTTTGAAAGTTTTACTATCTATTGAGATGATATAGCTGTGTTATACTTGTATTATTATTGGCCAATGCACTGCAAGAGATAACCAAGCAAGGCTGGCTGGCTTTCATACTGTATCTCTAGGTCTCTACGTTTTGGGTGACATGGATTGAAAGGGACCCTGCAGCTGTCCATGCAGGCAGTAATACACGAAGAGATGAGACTAAAAGCCCGGTTCAGATTGACTTCATTAACCTTGACTAGACTTTGGGGAGTTTAATGACAGTTCATTGTCAGCTTGTTTAAAAACACAGTACAATTTGGGAAAAGATTTCCAGGAAGAGCCATTTCAATTCCAGACACACTATAAAGCTTAAGGTGTCACTCATAGCTCCTTTACAAAGTATATGTGACTGTGCATGTGACCGTGAGAGTGGGTTCCATAGCTAAAAGGCCTAGACTCTAATGTGATCTCTGATAGCATAGAGCTAGGTCAGCAGGCTATAAAATCTGTGTGACATCTCCTTTGAGGATGAGTAACAGTCTACGGAGGGAAGAGTCTGGAATAATCATTCTGGGGAACATTGGCAAGGTCTACTTTTATAGCAAAAGGTGGGTGAGGCCTACTTTCACAGATAGCAAAAGGTCATCAGGTCATTAACAAAATTCATTCCTGGCCTTCTGGGTAGTCAAACAGGTGTTTTATCCCTTGAACTGAGAAGAGGCCCCATGTGTTTAACATTCCTGCTTACCCTGGTGATCTGTGGGTTCAAGGACCTTTGTGCTCTGAACATCTTCTCCCTTCTAAATTTTTTATAAGAAAAATCATGGCCATAACAGAGGCCAAGGTTAAATGTGTTGCCTCTATAGCTAGTCTAATTAATACTGAAAAGCATAAGTGAATTATTAGACAGCTAAGAGAGGACAGAGGAAAGGGGAAAGCCATTTTCAATTCTCTTGGTTAATTTCTGCTAGTATTTTTCCTGCGAGCAAAATGGGTGTAATGCAGCCTATTCCACATAAAGGTTTATAAACAATCCTTAGCATAGCAAAACAGTGTAACACTGTCTCCTATCCTGGTGTTTCTTTTATCTTTCCTCACAAAGGCATTTGGATTCTCATTGACAAGAATTAGCATGCAATACAGTCCTTAAATGCAACTATCATTTTTGGGTTAGTCCTTGTTTCCCCCAAGTCTCAACTTGATGAGTTAAAGTGCTGATTCCTCCCCCAAGTTATCAGTTTACTCTCACTCTTAGGACAATTCCTTTCAATGGATTTGTCATCTGCCTGCAGATGTTTCATTGATCCGGTGGTCTCTGGATGTCCTGGTTGAACACATCAGATGAGGAGCCATCTGGGACATTCTTTATTTTCTGGAAAGATATAAGAATAACCTCACGTCAATGTTAGAACATTGAGAGCTATTTGTTTTTGTTTACCATTTACTTTAGGTTGTGTTTCCTTTATGGCAGATGCTTTGGGACAGCAGAAAAAGTATTATCTTTTAAGATAATTTTTTAAAAAAATTTAAGGGTAGCCTAGGTAGACAGCATGTGAAGACTTAGGAGGATGTAAATATCCCTTATCTATCTATCTATCTATCTATCTATCTATCTATCTATCTATCTATCTATCTATCTATCCATCTATCTATTTATCTATCTTCCAATTATGTATCTGATAGTGTTGTTCTGTAATAGGTTGATGTTGTAGATTCTAAGGGACTTCACTAACATGACTAATCTTAAAAATTCTCAAGCCATTTGCTGACACAATCATTAGCCTTATTGGTATTTAACTCTAATGAGAGTCTCTAGAAAGAAAATATATAAGGAGCTATTTGACAAAGTTAAGTTTCAGATATGATTCAATGGTATTTTGCTTGAGTTTCCAGGGCCCTATGCTATGCTTGGGGTTGTGCTCTGTGACTGAGTAGTTAAGGAGAAGCATTGTACACATCTGTAGCACACTTAGAGCACAGGTCTTTAGATACCTGACAGCAAAAGATGTACACGACACAGTCATATTTACAAATGTCAAGATGTCCGTTCGTTGCTAATTATGAATTAGAAGTTTGGAATACTGTATATAATTTGTGTTTATGCTGTATAAAACCATGTCTTTGATAGAAGATAGATCCTCATGAGCCATTTTTACCTATTTTCATTGAGAGAGTCTGATCTTTTATCAGACCAAGGGCAGGCATAAAACCGAAGAAAAAACAAAACCTATTCAATTAACAGTGATCTTTAACCTTTAAAGATTTAAACTTAAGGCTTTTTAAATTCAGATTTGGGATCTTTAAAATTTAAGACAATTTTAATTATGAGTTTAAAAAGATTTTCTTACTAGGTAAGAGAATATTTAGAAGTACCTAAGAAATATTATAGTATATCCTGAAGTAGAAAACAATTGAGTTTTCCTATATAAAATTGAAAATATATATCCTGCTGGTGTTGTAAAGGAAAGAAAAATCAAAGCATAACAATTTCATAGAGGAAGAATTTGCTGGAAGGTTTTAGGTTTTACTATATTCTGCAGAGAGTAACAGATTCTAGGGCTGTAACAAAAATGATTTTAGATGAAAACTTCCACACAATCCAATTTTAATTGATTGTCTTTTTTATTAAACTCCTTTTGACCTCCAAAGGGATTTAAAAAACATGCAATTGTTTGAAATATTTAAATCATCATATTACCTATCAGAAATATTTTAAAACCTTTTTTATTTTAACTTACTCCTTATTTTCTTTCTAAACTTACCTCCAACCTGTGTAAGTTGTTATTGTTAATGTTTCTGCTATGTTGTAGAAATCTATAAATGTAAAAAATGAAGTAAAATTATAATAAGTATAATATAAGATGAGGTAAAACTTCTTATTTTGCTAATGCTGTTGTCAAATTGATGAAGTTACTCTCAGCCTCTCCAAAGCTTCCCAAACACACTTCCATATAACTGCTTGCCAAATTCCAGTGCTGAACCTGCTAGGATTCTTGGACCCTAGTTCATAGGACACGAGTTCTTCTCTTTCACGTCTCTCTAACCTTCCTTCACGCACCTGTCAAGATTCACGGCTTGCTCTGTTGCTTTTCCTTCAAACTTTAAGAAACTTGTTCTCAAGCTTTCTTCTGAGTCTGCTCAATAATTCTTTTGCTAACAAGATGAGAACCCCAGAAGGAGTACTCACTTTCCCTAGTAATATGAGCTGTAAGATTGTCTGGTAAGCAGAACTCCATTAAAGATTAAAGTGTGAAAGAAGTTAAAATCTTGTGTTTCTTAGAGCCAGAAGACAAACTGACCTACCCCAAAATACCATTTTTCTCCTGACTTAATGAAGAAAAGGTCTTCTTGGCATATTCCTTGGTCATTGGCAAGAGAAGATTATTTATAGGGTCAAAAGGAAGGGGAAATGACATGTCATTCCTTAAGTGAATGCCTGTGACGTCATCTGAATTTCAAACAACCTTGTATCTCATGAACTGAAAAAAATTAGATTTTTATAGAGAACCCAGCAGGGAAACAGAAGTGATTCAGTGCTGGTCCAGAGAGTATTTGTAAATGGGGGCATTCTTAACTGCATCTTGGTAGAAACCCTTGTTTGAACCCAAATCTTTCTCAGTGAGGGGAAAAGCTTCAGAGACTGCTAAAAGGCCACCAGGTATGACACAGCTCTTTTACTGCCAGACACTGAACTCTGAGCCATCTCAACTGTGTGGGTCTTAAGTAATGATTATGTTCTATGAGAGAGGAAACTGCTATGCTCAGGGGATTAATTTTCTTCTAATCAGCAATAAATCTTCACTATCATGTCAACAATGTCATAATTTTCGTATGTTTCCCAATTCTATATTCAAGTATCAGAAAATCAAAGGAATAGAAACTCGTGAATAAGAAGGGGAAGAAACGTCAAAGACTTGCTCATCTCTGTCTTCCTAGACTTGTATCTCAACAACCAGAGAATTAGAGGATAGTACAAGTGACGTAAACATGAGATGCAGGGAATAAGGGAAGAATGTGAAATGACGTGAGTGGGAGATACAGAGAATTAGGGGATAGTACAAATGATGGGAGTCTGCGCTGCAGGAAATGAGGGAATAGTGCTAAATGGTTTAAGTGTGAAATACAGAGAACTAAGGATAGTGCTAAACTATGTAAGTGTTGAGAAGAAGTTGTAGTTGTTCTAGAAAACTTCATACATTTGTAAGATTTTTTTTTTCGTAGGCAGTTAGCTTGGCAAGATTAGGTCTCCTGACTTCTCATCTCTTCTTGTCAATTGGCCAATCAGCTCAGATTGTGAAGTTGAGCTTCCATCACCCGGAAATAGCACTGCCACCATCTCGAGCCAGAATAAGAGACAGAATAAGTCGTTTTTGCTAAATGTGCTTGCTAGCCTGATATTTGGATTGTGTTCTAGACTTTTTTTTTTTTTTTTTTTTTTTGCAAAAATGAATTGTGGATGGAAGTGGGGTAGGGGTAAGTGGAGGGAATGGAAGGAAGGAGTGGTAACTTGGATTGGTTTGTATAATGAAAGAAGATAGTTTGTTTTCCTTTTGAAAAAAATGAAAATAAAAAAATAAATTGCCTTGATGAGCTACATTTGTTTTGTCCATTTGTTCTTTGTGTGACACCAAGACTATTCTTTATTTATTCTTTATTCTAACAAACTGAACACATGGAATAAGTCTAATACAATGCTAAGAAAAATAATTCTGGTGAGTGAAGGAACATGTAGAGAAATTCAGAGCTATTTCATATGTGTTATAAACACATTTCAGAGGTTTTGAAAACTGCAGTGTTCTTAGTGGAGAGCTAACTGTATAGCAATTATGTTGTCTGTCAGAACCCTGTAAGAAAGGGTTGATCAAGAATGACTAGTTTTCTTAATAGATACCACATATTCTATGTTTTTGAAAACCTGGAGACACTGATTAAGTTGTTGTTATTTTTGATACAAGAACTTGACACATTGAAATTTTCTGATTCTGATTTTTCAGTAAGTTGCAAAATGTTGCATGCCTAATGCATGTTAATGGAAGTATGTCCCTGGAATATACCAATAGTATAGTGTAGTAGGAGCTGTGGGCCTCTTTCCACAGCCCGGCTCCTGGCCACCTGCTAGCTTATGCCCCGAAATAACAACACACAAATTGTATTCTTTTAAACACTGCTTGGCCCATTTCTATCTAGCCTCTTCTAGGCTAATTCTCACGTATTAATTTAGCCCATTTCTAATAATCTGTGTAGCA
The DNA here is from genome assembly GCF_037038515.1 of Microtus pennsylvanicus. Lineage (NCBI taxonomy): Eukaryota > Metazoa > Chordata > Mammalia > Rodentia > Cricetidae > Microtus > Microtus pennsylvanicus. The sequence goes on from NC_134582.1 coordinate 102,283,348, forward strand.
TGCTAGGTACGCTTACTGGAAAGATTCTAGGCTGCGTCCATCCTGGGTCGGAGCTTCATCGCATGTGCCTCAGAGAGCAGAGCTATCACATCTGCCCGGGAGAGGGGAGGATGGCGTCTCTGAGCTCACTTCCTCTTCCTCCCAGCATTCTGTTCTGTTTACTCCTCCCACCTATGTTTTAACCTATGAGACCAAGCAGTTTCTTTATTACTTAACCAATGACCTTCCTCCATCAGTATAGGGAGATCAGCAAAACACATTTTTGTCAATTCATTTATTAGATTTTGGTATTTCAAAACATTCAGTTTTCTATCTTTCAAAAAGAAATACATTGTACCAAACATGCCTTCAAAGGGAAAAATATAAAGGAAGTCTTATAGCCATAAAGCACCATCCAAGGGCATCTCTGATAAATATCTTCTGCTAGGTTTGTAGGAGCAGGCATGGAGATTTTGGCACCTCACGATCTTCAGATGAGTGTAAACCCTACAGAAACCTTTGTGAAGGCCATGTAACAAATTATAGTAAACAAAAGGGCTCCTGTCATTGTTGTCTGGCTACTGCAGGAATTGCACTCCTGACGAGGGAGGGTAGTCTGCTTTTCCTTCATTTCATATTTGTCCAGGATCTCACCAGGAGAGCCAATCAAGTACCACATGTGTGTAGGAGCTTTGATAGCTATTTCTCTTAAATGTTGGAGGTTATGAAAGGATTTGTGGAAAGGAACAATACACATAAACACACACACATTCATTCATGAAACCCAGGAACACAAAACAAGGCTTCCTTCATAACATACCAGACAAAGTATGCTCTTATGAGAGTTGACAGATGGACCACCAGCAAGATGTTCCTTGATTTTAGAGATGGATTTGACACATGGACAATGAACAACCTGGTTTTATTTATTTTACTAATCGAACATTACATGTCCTCAGCCTTTATCTATTATGAATTCTGATGTTACACTATTATCCATCTCATTTCAGAGCAAATCAGCTCTGGACCCTAAACTTTAGGTCCAATAAAAATCGTGCTTGGTGATGGACAATAATCAAGGGATGACTAGACTAAGATCATCTGTTGAGGTAGTTGGGCACAGAACTTTCTGCCCAGGAAGATAAAGGTTAAACAGCTGACTGCAAGGAACAATTACTTTTTACTGAGATATGGATGAAGGTTTCTGCATAAAGTACAATCTAGAAAGTTCAAGATGCCAACACCCCTGAAATAGTGAGCTTTTGGTGTATAGAGTAAATTAGGATTTAATTAAATGGAAAAGAATTTATGTTTACTAATATCTTTATGGCTCTATACTTCTGAGCTCCCAGTTGATGTATATTGGCTGTAGAAAGTCTTTTACATAGATATTTGTAGACTAGCAGACAGAAAATTTTATTCAATTACCCCAAATCTATGTAACAAAAAGCTTGTTGCACATTTATGTTAATGAAAATTAATCATTATACTTTATAAATATTCAGGATAAATTTATATATTCCTGCCTTCAGATATGCTTTGAAAGAGAAAAATAATTTTAGGAATTAAACTCTCTATTTAGAATTGAGAACAGTGAAGGCTGCTCCACCATAGATTGTGAGTAAGTATTTAATTAGTAAATTTATAGTGGAAAGTAGAAATAGATTTTTTTTGTAACTGAAGCTAAAATTTATAATGGATACAAACTGCTTAGTTTGGGTTTCCTTTTATTTGCTTATTTATTTTTAAACTTTATTACTTTTATTTTTATTTAATTTTTTTCATTTCTATTTTACATACCAGCCAGTTTCCCCTTCCTCCTCTCCTCCTGGCCCCTACCCTTTCCCTTCTACCTCCCTCACCATCCACTCCTCCTCCATCTCCATTCAGAAAGGGCAGGCCTCTCATAGGCTTGCACAAAGCATGGCACATCAAGTTAAGGCAGGATAGAACTCCTTCCTTTACATCCAGGCAGGGCCAGGAAATTCTGCATGGGGAACAGGTTCCCAAAAATCAGCTAAGCTCTAGGGAGAGGTCCTGCTGTCACTGTCAGAGCCTTTACTAAGAGACCAAGCAATATGATTGGCCCACAAAGCAGATTGATGACTACCCTAATTGCCATCAGACATATTCTGTCCAGTAACGGGTGAAATCAGAGGCAGAGCTCCATAGACTAGCACTGCACTGAGCTTCAAGAGTCTTGCTGAAGAAAGAGAGGAAGGAGGGCATCTTCGATACCCTTGGGTTTCGACTTCAACCAAGGTTGCGCCTTCATGAGTGGCCTCTCAGGGTTATTCTGCAGGACCACCAACCCATTACAAATATATAGTCTTGGGTGCCCTCCATAACCCCGTCAGGTTTCAGAGGAAGTATCATGAGGGAGCCACTTACACAGGGCCATGCTTCATTACCAGCTTGATGTCCTGCCTCTGCCACCTTGGACCACAGCATCTGTTTGCTGACCCAGAAGAAATATATCTCAGGAGAGTTGTCCTGATGAAGCTGTTTGTTGTTGTTGCTAGTAATGGTCAATTATGCAGGCTCAACTCACCAGCAAACATTATTCCAGTGTGCTGGCTGGTTTGCTGTCAACTTGCCAAAAGGCAGAGTCATTTGGGAGGAAAAAAGAGCTTTCATTGGCCTGAAATGTAGGGATGTCGATGGGGGCATTTCCTTGATTAATGATAGACGTGGGAGTTCCAAAGTCACTGCAGGTGGTGCCATCCTAGAGCAGGTGGCACTCAGTGGTATGAGAGCATCCTGGGGAAGGCACGAAAAGCAAGCCAGACAACAGTAATCCTCCATGGCCTCCGCTTCATTCTACTTCAGGTTCCTGTTTGATTTCATACCCCGACTTCCCTCAGTGATGGACAGTGGTGTGAATGTGTGAGTCAAATAAACTTTCCACCCCATTTGGTTTGGATCTGTGATTTTATCATAGCAATAGAAACCTAGCCAAGACACTCAGCGACACATGCAATGTTTCCCTTCTGCAGACGATCTAAAATACTGCAGGAACAGCCCTGAGAGATAGTCTTTGCTCCCCTATGAAACTTCATAATCTAGTTCTCCACCATCTGCTCTTTTACCAGCGTCGTCTTCCAAGCACGCACAGAACAGCAACACTCCATGCTCCAAGCATTAAATGAATTTCTAGATGAATGTATCCAAAACTTCCATAATTCTTCCCGTAAACCACAGCATCAGGCATGTCTCCGCAGTGCTCTCTTTCCCCCCGCTGCCACTGTTTTGGTTTGCTTTCTGATGCTATGATGGAACATTCTGTGGAAAAGCAACTAGAGGAGGAAATGGATTATTTCAACTCAGGCTTTAAAGTCACAGTTCATCATTGGAGGAAATCAGGGTAAGGACTCCAGCAGGGACAAGAGGCAGGAACTACGGAGACAATCTGCTTACTGGAATCTTCTCAGCTTGCTTTCTTATTGCTTCCCAGGACCACCTGTCAATGAGTAGTACTAGTGCTGCCCACAATGGGAGGCACCATCCCACATCAATTAACAATCAAAAACATTCCCCCAGAGACATGCTTACAAGCCAATCTGACCTAGCAAGTTCCTCAGTTTACTTTCCTCTTCCCATACAATTTTATTTTGGGTTGAGTTGGCAATAGAAACTAACCAGCACAAATGCTATTGTCAAGGTTTTACAGAGTTTGAAAGGATTGTCGGAGTGTTAGAAATATGGCCCATATAGCAAGGAAAATAGTAATATATATATAATAAGTGGCAGAAACTTATAAAAATAAATTGAGTCACATTTGTTCATGTATATTCTTCATCCCTCTGGTTTTTTTGAATTACCAGGATATGTAACATATAGACTTTAAAAGGGCTTTATCATACCAAGAGGACATTTTTGTCTATATGCACCAGATCTCATTTTTATTATGTCACATTGGAAATGTTTTAAAGATGATTCATATTCTCTGGAGATATCTGAAGAATAATAATAATTTTTATTTGTGATTTTTATTTATTTTGAGAATTTTATTCACAAATACTCTATGCCATTTATAACCCCTCCTCCCACTTCTATACTCTCTGATATGCCCCCCAATTTCTGTCAGATTCATAACCTCTTATTTCATAATTATAATTGTTATACATATATAGATATTTGTAGAATGTTCTGAGTCAGATTGCTGTGGCTCTTATGTACATCTATTTAGGGTTGGATGCTTGGGATTGGCAAAAGTATCAGGGACTCCTCCTCAGAGATGACTGACTTTTCTTCTTTCAGGAGTTATTGATTGCCTATCGTTCTTCCATTATGGTGGGAACTTGTGAAATTCCTTCTATCCTTGTTGAATTATTAATGTCCTTTTACATACAGACCTAGTTTCAGTGTCTGTCATTCTATTTAATCAGTATAATTCATCACAGTGCAGTATAATTCTTTACTGTGTATCTGCAGTGCCCCAAATGAAGAATGCCAATAGAATTATGTTACCTAAATAAAGGAAGGAGAATCATATCTTTCTCTCTCAGCCATGCTGGTCAGGGCCTTATGCCGCAAGAGTAAAACAAAGGGGTATTTTATAAATAGTAAAAATAAAATAAATGTATTTTAGCAAACATTTGAGTTTCACATTTTTTAATCTGACTTGTTTTCTTTTGGCTATGAAGATACATTCCTTGAGATTTGGATCCTGAGGCTTTCTCTTTTGCAGTACATCTCATCTCAATGATTCACATGAAGAGCCTTTAAGAAAAGAAGCCAGAAGTCAATGTGTGGACTTACAAAGTCAATGAAGGATTTTGTATCCTTAGAATCTGTCTTTCTAGATACAGTGACAGTGTGCCCAAACAGTCCAGTTGAGAAAATTGCATTGTGGATTTCTCCTGTCACACTTGAGCACTGAGGCCACGTTCTTCCGCAGGAGCAGGATGGAGGTGAGCACCAGCAGCGGTGTCTCTGCACAGGAAAGCTAACACGCAACCTTCTCTGAGGTTACTAGTCACCTTGGCAGTGGAAGCACGTCTGTTCACACTGGTCTGCTTTGTATACATGGAATTTCCACTGGCAGGGAGTAATACGCATCTTTTACTGTGCAAATTTGGCTAATTAATTGTATTGACACAGATTCAGGTTTTGAAATGACAGTGACTTTCTGTATCTTTCATGTAACTCCCTGCAGGGCTTCTGAACGCTCCTAACATTTGGATCGTAGGTTGAGCTAGAGTAAATACATTAATATCTTGAGGGATTTTTCTGATTTTCAGGAATACTACACTTATGAGTTTGTAATGTTAGTTCAATATCTAGTAGCATTTTGTATATCACGGTCACTGGGAAAGGACAGTTCAGACATTTGAGTCTTATTTATCTTATTTCCAGATGAAAATAAACATATAACTTCAAATTTACTGAAACTGAGGATCAAGTGAATGACATCATAAAACAGACGGCACAGCCTGGAAACACCAATGTGACTCCCTAATATCATTCATGTCATCCTTAGAATATTCAGTTCTTTAAAGTATGAATTTAATGTGTAGAATATCTTAGACCTTCTATGATCATAAAACTTGCTTGGTAAAATAGCCTGCAAAACTTTTGTATTTTTCCTAGTTTCAATCTTGTCATTTGAGGCAGCAACATGCTCACACTGGGTGCTGTGCTCCTGAGGTCCCTTGATGCTATATAACAGTATAACACTGGCTCTGGGATCTTCATTTTATTTTATCTCCCGGCTTTGTACAACACTAGTTCACAATATTTATACTTTTTACACTGATCAATATATGTATCCCGTAAATTTATTTTTACAAATGAATTAAAGACATAATTCTAAGCCCCAGCACTCAGTCAGCAGGTAAGAGTCCTGCTGGCAGGCCGAGTCACCACCTGTTGGGCTCTGTAACCCAGTGGCTCTACAACAGCAAGACCTAAAAATACCAATGCAGATGAAGTAGAAGAAAATGACGTTGAAAATAACTTTAAGAAGATGATATAGGCTTTTAGAGAGTAAATTAAAAAATCCCTTAACGAAATTGAGAAAAAGATAAACAAGAAATTGAAAGAAGTCAATGAATCCCTTAAAGAATGCCAAGAAAAAAAATCAAAGAGGTGAATGAAACAAGTCAAGACTTAAAAATTGAAATACAGACAATAAAGAAAACAAATTGAGGAAATTCTTGAAATAGAAAATCTGAGTAAATGAACAGGAACTACAGATGCAAGCCATAGCCTCTTATTCTCTTCATCTTGGCCACTTGTGAGTCTTTGTAATAATCTTCACTACTGCAAAATGAACCTTAAAGATGTGAATTGAGAATTTTATTGATCTATATGTATAAATATAAGATATGATGGAGCAGTTAAATATATGTACACTTAGTAGAATCATAGTGGTAGGTTTCATTTAGGGCTTTTATGATATATAGCCGAAGGTTCTTAGCCCAGTTCACAGTAATAGGCATGAATTTCATCTTGGGGAGGAAGCCTTAATATCCAAGAATATATATGTTAGTTGTTCTCATATCATTCTTGCTACTATAGAAACAGATGTCATGTATTGCCAGACTAGTTCTTATCGTAGTTTGCATGGTCACATTTGTGTAAGACTATTGATTACTTTTCTCCATCAGTAGAATACAAGAGCAACGTTGGGCACCATGAAAGGTAGACAGTAGAGGTGTTGGAAAGTCAACACAGGATCGGAGTCTACACGTTCTATGAATTCACCATATAGTATCTTCAGTAACTGTTACTACCATTTTTTTTTTTTTTGCAGGATCACTGCATTATCTAGAGTTTCTATTGCTGTCATGAAAAATATGATCAAAAGCAACTTGGATAAGAAAGGGTTTACACACTTCCATATATTATAAGCCCGTCAAAAGCAGTTAGAGTAAGAGCTTAAACACATCTAGAATCTAGAGGTAGAGCTAAGGTAGAGTAAGAACTGCTTGCTTTCTTGCTCCTTGTGGTTTGTTAATCCTTTCTTATAAAAGCAGTGACTATCAGACCAGGTGTGGCACCTCCCCAAATTGCCTGGGCCCTCCAACATAAATCACTAATTAAGAAATTCCCCACAGGCTTGACTGCAGACTGGTATTATGGAAACCTTTTCTCAATTGGAGGTCCCCTCTTCTCAGACTACTCAGCTTGTGTAAAACTGACTTAAAAGCAAAACAAAACAAACTAGTCAGCACAAAACCCAAGAGCAACAGCAGCAGTCTGTATTATTAGGTGGTTTAAGAAGCACCTCAAAGAGTAGTAACTCACATTTGGCACTAGGCATTTTGTTTGATTATCAATGGAATATGGGGAAGGGTTTTTAGGGCTTATATTGTTGTGAAGAGACGCCATGACCACAGCAACTCTTATAAAGAAAAACATTTCATTTGGTGGATTACAGTTTCAGAGGCTTAGTTCATTGTCATCATGGTCGGACATGGTGGCACGCAAGCAGATATGGTGCTGGAGGAAGAGGTGTGAGTTCCACATCTTGCAGGCCACAGGAAGTGAAAAGAGACACTGGGCATGGCTTGAGCATCTGAGACTTCAAACCCTGCCTCCACAGTGATACACTTCCTCCAGCAAGGCCACACTCACTCCAACAAAGCAGCAGCTCTTAATAGTGCCACTACCTTTGGGGGGCATTTTCTTTCATACCACTGTAGAAGGCATTATGTCAGTTTATAGCATAACTCCATACATACCTGTTTCACATAAAAATATGTATATATTTTATAAGGCTTCTAAAATAGTAAAATTTTATATAATTTTTCCAAAGTTCCATTAGCCCTCTCCTATTCCCCAGTCATCTAACTCTTTCTGATCTATTATTTTCCTTTTTCTTTTCAAAACATGTTTTCTATCTTCCTCCCTCCCTTTAAATCTCAGCATTTTCCAAAAGTATCACATTTTTTCTCATATATTAGTCTATTTCCATTCATGGATACTATAATAAATAAAGCTACAGTGCTTATGAATGAAGAGGTATCTCTGTAGTCGGATATAGAAGCCTTTGGATATATGGCCTGGAGTGATAGAGTTGGGGTACCCATAGAAACTTTCCTACATTCTTAGGGAAATTTTACAATGATTTCCACGTTGGCTCTATGAATTTACACTCTCACGTTAGGCTAGATTGTGTGTGAATGCGTACGTTTAATGTGGACAGCATCATTTCGTGTGCTATGTCCAGAATGGATGAAAAACAAAAGAATGAGGGCCACAGCATTCACTTGTCTCTCTTTCTTGACTGTAGAAACAGTGTGACCAGCTACTTCATTTTCTTTGACGTGATGAACTGTGTCCTTTCCGAGTATAATGCTCAACATACTTTTCCTTGCTACAGCTTCTTCTGTCAGGATTTCATAATAACTGTGATAAATGCTATAGCTAGCCACATGTCATTTGTCATTTTTATTTTGAGGCACAACCATAGTACCACTAAGATGCCTTGATATAAGCAGCTATTATTGCTTGGACTGGCTAAAATGATTGTGAAACTGTTGTCATTCTCATTGTAGAACTGTACTATATCACCAGGATCCTTGTGTCTGATGAGCTCCAAGCAGGTTCTATGTTGGGCAACACGCGTTTATTACCAATTTCTGTCTACAAATAACTTGCTGAATTCTTCTGTACAGTTGCATGTCTTAGCTATGTGAATACAAATTCATAGAATTTCCGAAATATAGTTGGGTCAGTGAACAAGCTATACATGGATGTGGAGACAGAGACATGAAAAAGGAAAGAATTGGTGTTGTGTAGGTGTGGACATCGTCCCCATCAGACTTACAGTGTACATTTCTCAATTTAGGAAACACTGATAAAATTGGCTATTTTGCAGGAACATATGGTGTGTTTTGTTTTTGTGAACTAAGAACCAAGAACAGCCATCATAAGACCATTACTTGTCATTTCAACACATAACCCTATCACCTTATATCATGCTTAATTTCGAAATGAAAACAGTAACCAGATTATAATTATGCCTAACGTGATTTGACTATCCCACATAAAATTCAGCCTACAAAATGGGAAAAGGTTTTCAACAAGTCTGCCTCTGAGAGAAGGCAAATACTCAAAATATATAAAGAACTCAAGGAACTAGACATCAACAAACCAAATAATTCAATTAAAACGAAGTAAAGATATAAACAGAGAATTCTCAACAGAAGAATCTCCAACGGCCAGGAAAGCACGTAAAGAAATGTTCAACATCCTTAGTCATCAAGGAAATGCGAGTCAAACTGCTTTGAGATTTCATCTTACACTTGTCAAAATGGCTAAGATAAAACAGACAAGTGACAGCTCATGCTGACAAGGATGTGGAGCAAGAGGAACACTTCCCGTTGCTGGCGGGAGTGCAAACGTGTGCAGCACAATGAACTTACAAACGGTGGGTTCTCAGAAAATGGGAAATTGACCTATCTACAGACCATTCCTGGGTCTATACCCGAAGGATGCCTCATCCTACTACAAACATACTTGCTTGACTATGTTCCTAGCAGCTTTAGTCATAATAGTCAGTAACTGAAAGCAACCTAGATATCACTGAATAGGAGAATGAATAAAGAAAATGTGATTCATTTACAGAATGAAGTATTACACAACTGCTTAATAAAATGAAATCATGAATTTGCAAGCCAAATGGATGGAGCTAGTAAAAAAAAAATCTTCCTGAGAGGGATACTCCAGACCTAGAAAGAGAAACATGGCATTTAATTACTTAAAAGTGGATATTAACTGTTAATTAAGTGATAATCATACTACAATCTACAGACAAGGAGAGGCTAAGTAACAAGGAAGGCTCTTATGGGGACACATGGATCTCCCTGAGGAGGAGAAATAGGAAGATTGTATGACTGTACTGGGGGTTGTAGGGAGAAAGAGGGAGAGAGTATGGGTGAACATGACTGGAATTGGAGAGCATTTGTGGTGGTGGGGGACGTCATACAGTGGGAAAACCCTGAAATTTATGAGGGTGCCTCTAGTGAGGACTCCTAGTAATAAAGTATATGGAGCCTGACCTGGCCATCTTCTGAAACCAGGCAAGGCCCCTGCCTTGAGAGGGAAGCATTCTTAACACTGCCTGGATGACGAGAACCCAAATGATGGACATCACAGAGATTTAGGGTCAGAAAAAAAATATAGTCAGTAAAATTATTTCTAATGACATTCTGCTATACTCATAGATTGGTTATTTAGTCTAATTGCCAGGCTTCCTCAGACAACTGATGGGAGCCAAACATTAGGTGGAGAGAGAGACCAAGTTGGAGATCTCCATTAGGTCCCTCCTCTCAGAACCTGTGAAAGCCCCTGGAAGAGGGAGGAAGAATTATAGAACTCAGAGTAGTCGAGGACATCAAGAGAACACAACCCATAAAATCAACGAAGCTGAGTTTACAGCAGTTCACAGAGACTGAAGTGGCAATCATAGAGCCTGCATAGGCTCAGATGTGCTAGGTCCTTTGCATGTTACAGTTGTCAGCTTGTTTTTTTTTTTTTTTGTGGGACTTCTAAGAGTGAGGGTGTTTCTGACTCTTTTGCATCCTCTTGGAACATTTCCCCTTCTACTGGTTGCCTTGACCAACCCTGATTTGAGAGCTTGTGCCTTGTCTTGTTGTAACTTGTCATGTTGTATTCAGTGGATATCATAGGAAGGACTACCCCCCCCCTTTTTATAGGAAACTAAAAAGTAGTGGATCTGGGGGGAAGGGAGGTGTGTGTGTGTGTAACTGTGAGGAATGGAGGGAGGGGGAAAATATGATCAAAATGTATTGTATGAGAGCAGAATAAATTAAAAACGAAAAAAAGTGAGGGTACAGAGCCAAACAAGGAGTTCTAAAAACATGAGATTTAAATTGCAGAGAAAAGTTTAGAGAAATGTGTAACATCTTTGGCCACCGGGAGAAAGCAAATTAAAACTACTTTGAGGTATTATCTTCTTCCAATCAAAATGGCTAAGATTAATAAAAAAATTCACAGTAAGTTCTGGCAAGAATAAGAGAAAAGAGGAGAACTTATTCATTGCTGGTGGGAGTGTAAATTGGTATAGCTTTCGCTGAGGGAGCAGGCACAAGCCAGTGACCTCCTCTGGAGCAGGCCTGAACCAACAATCTCCTCTGGAGCAGGACTGAGGCAGTAATCCCCACAGGGGCAGGTACAAGAGAGTCACTGCTGAGGAAGCATGTCTGAGCCATCTGTGGGTTCAGGCATGAGTCAGGGACCTCTGAGGAAACAGGCCTGAGCCAGAGAACTCTGTGGGACCAGGCTTAACCCAGGGATCTCCAAGAGAGCAGGCCTAAGCCGGACATCTATGGAAACAGGCCTGAGCCTGCGACCTTTGCCAGATTAGGCCTGAACCAGTGACCTCCGCTGGACCAGGCCTGAGGCAGCAACCTCCACAGGAGCAAGAAGAAGGGAGCCACTGCTGAGGGAGCAGGCCCAACAGAGACCTCTGTGGGACCAGGAATAAATCAGCGACCTCTAAGGTAACAGCCCTGAGCAAGCGAGCGCCCTCTGCCAAGGCAATGACGTCAGCAGTGTTAAGAGGAAAGGTCATAGCATGAAATGCATGCATAAAGAAGCTAGAGTATTACACAGCAGAAAAAAAATAACATCTTGAAATTTGCAGGCAAATGGATGGATCTAGAAAACATTATATTGATTGAGGTAACTCAGACCCAGAAAGACAAATATCATATGTACTCACTCATAAGTGGCTCTTAGACATAAAGCAAAGCAAACCAGCCTACAATTCACAATCCCAGAGAACCTAGACAACAATGAGGACCCTAAGAGAGATATATATGGATCTAATCTACATGAGAAGTAGAAAAAGACAAGATCTCCTGACTAATTTGGGAGCATGGGGACCATGGGAGAGGGTAAAAGAGGAGGGGAGAAGAATTAAGGGGAGCAAAGAAAAATGTATAGCTCAATAAAATTAATAAAAACATTTAAAATTGTATTTTTAGGCACCAATTCAATACATCTGCCCTGATCCTATAAATCTACTAAGAATTCAAGCCAATGGGACTTTAACCCCAGCACCCAAGAGACAGAGGCAAGCAGATTTCTGTAAATTCAAGGCCAGCCTTGTATAAATAATGAATTTCAGAACAACAGGGTCTATACAGAGATCCTGACTTGAAAGAAAAAAAGGGAAGGAATGAAGAGAGGAAGGGAGGGAGGAAGAGTGGGACACAGGGATGAAAGAAGGAAAGAAGGTAATGTGTGCTTCATTTAGAATACTTACAGAGGTTAAGTTCCTAGTGAGTGACAAGGGGGTGGAAGATGTCTTTCAAGGTAGGGAAAAAAAGGATATTGCATTAAAAAAAGGATAAAAGGGAAATTAGAAAAGAAGCATTAAGTGAAGTAGAGACCTCTCTGAGGATTGAATGTGGGTTGGATGGGAGGGTGTGTGGAAGGAATGGGAGGAGGGGAGGGAGTGGGAACTTGGATTGATATTTTTAAAAAATCTAATAAATTATACACACACACATACACACACACACACACACACACACACACACACACACACACACTAGGAGACAGAGATTGAGGAGGAAGCAAGGGGAGGAATTACTAACAGTAAAGGCCTTTTGTAAAGCAATATAGAAACCCACTCCTGGAAAATTCATAATCATATACTTGTTTTAAATGCAGATGACCACTCCCAGAAACAGATTGCATTTTGTTGAGTCTTTGGTCAAAGGGGTTCTACAGACCTCTCCAAACATTACAGGCTATTGCCATTGCCAGTAATGTCTCCCTCTACAACATGATAATAAGACTCTATTGCTGAAGATACTACAATAACAACCTACCTGCAAGATATACCCACTGGTACAATAGTGACACAAATGGTAAGAGAGAAACCAGCCTCATTTTGATTGTATTCAAGGTCCTATTCATGAGATAGAATGATTTATATATGACATTTCCTACATTTATTTAACATGCTTTAATCATCTTCAATTACCTAATATCATATTCTTCCCCCTCCAACTATTGTTTTTCTGTCTTTAAATTATTATTTTTGCATATATACAAACATTGGAATATATAAATACAATATGCTAAGTCCATTTTGTTTTGCTCCTATGTTTCTATGGCTGACACCTGGTATTACATTGGATAACTACTTAGAGAGCTAACACCTAGTAAAGTAGCTTCTTCTCAGCAGTCATTAATTGACTGATTGTAGCATTTTGTTTAGAGGTATGACCTTCTGAGATTTCTCCCAGTAATGCTGAGATTCCAGCTAGTGTTGGGATTGTTAAGTTCTTGCTTTATATATCATGTTTTGAGAGGTGCCACTTCCCAAACCTGTGCAGAAGACTCAGTCTCTCAGCTGACATCCTAATAATCTGGTATTTGCAATCTATCCACCCACTCTTCCTCATGCTTCCTGAGCCTTAGTTATATGGATTGTGTTCAAAATGAGTCAATTGGAATTAAGCACCCCACGGTCCATCGGTCTATGAATTTTGACCAATGTTTCTTACTGTAACAGTTCCTAGGTACTGAAAAAGATGCCTTTATGATGAGGGATAAATAATACACTTAATGTGGGCATAAGGATAAGTTTTTTAGAATGCAGTTAAAAATTATACTCATTGAGGAATGTTGCAATGCTAAGTTCTCTAAGTTCAATGACTTTTCCATTCCTCAGTAGTTAGCTAGGTTTAAAGTACTAGGCGTTAATTCACTCCTATTGAACAGATCTTGAATCCAATTACACAGCTGTTGGTTGTGCCCATGATGTAGGTGCCATTATTGTGCCTTTGGGCTATCTTTCCATGCTGATCATTGTTATAGTTATTGTGACTGGTTAGGACTATTGATTTTTTTCTCCCTTGGAAGTTTACATAGAACCTTCTAATACTTTGAGAGCTAGTTGTAGGAAGGAGGCTTTCAGGCTAGTTCCAGTCCATTTAATCTATTCCAGTTTGCAAAGTGTGTGGATATTCAGTAGTAAGGATTTACCTTCAAAATCATGGAGTAAATAAAGAGAAATGGCAATAGCCTTTGTTGTTTGGGGAATCTTCTGGAGTCCTTTGACCAAAACTACAAAAAGATGATTCCCATTCTTGGTTCAGAGGGTGTGGTTGATTTCTTTTGAGGAGGGAAGCATTATCCCAACTAGCAATGTGCCTTCATTTTATATACACAGAGGACACGTGCCCATGTGCTCACAAGGTAATTTTAAGTAAACACAAGCAATGTGAATCCCTATAACATTTTCAAATGCCCTAGGTGTCAGTTCCCTCCTCTCCCCTCTTCCTCTGCATTTCCCTTCTTCCCTGCTCTTCAGTTAATAAATCTTACATTTCCCGCCCAGTTTTCCTTTTATAGCACCTACAACTTTCTTCTACTCTCTCTAGAGCTCCTTCTACACCCCCTTTCCACAGTTCCCTTTCCTTTCTTGATTTCTATGCTGACAAAATGTTATATAAGCTTATCTGAACACTTGGAGCCAGGAAACACACATAAGGCCATACACTTAGCATTGTTACTTTCGGTAAGGTTGATCTAACTCAGCATAATATTCTCTAATTCTATCAATTTACCTACAAATTTCATGACTTCATATTTCATTAGCATTGAATAGAGTCCCCTTCTGTATGTGTACCACATTTTTCATTGCCTGTTCATCCGCTGGAATGACATTTGGCTTGTTTCCATTTTCCTTACTACTGAGTATAGAGCAGTAATGAACATGACTGAGCAAGTATTTGTGTCGTTGGATGTTGTGTCTTTTGAAAAAGCCCAAAGGATTGGTATAGTATGGTTTATTGTTTTGAGGTTTTTGTAATTTCTACACACCAATATCTAGAGTGAGTGCACCAGTTTGGAATTCCACCAACAGTCAGCAGTGGCTTCTCTTTCTCTATATCCTAGCCAGCATTTGCTATCAACTGTTTTCTTGATCTAAGCCATAATTACTGGGTTGAGATGAAATCTTACATCCTAGTTGGTAAGGTTGTTGACTACTTCTTGAGTTATTTCTTTGCCCTTTTAATTTATTTTTTGAGAAATATATGTTCAGATACCTAACCCATTTTGTATTTGGTGTTTTGTTTCTTGCTTCTTGGTTTTTGAAGTTCATTTTGTATTTTGGATATTAATATTGTGCTAGATGTACAGTTGGCAGATTCTCTCCCACACTATATACCACTTGACTGTAGTACCTCAGAGGGCCAGAAGAGGGCATTAAATGCACTGGAACTGGAGTTACAGATAGTAGTCATTAGCCCTGTATATATTAGACCCTGAGGCTCAGTCCTCTGGAAGAGCAGTCCATGTTCTTAACAACAGTCATCTGTCTGACTCCTCTGGCATGTGTACTAAAAATATTATTTTTTGGCATAATATACTTCATCTTTAAGGTCCAATATTCTTTCTTCTCCTTGATCTGTCCACTTGTAATGCTTTCTTCCTACTTTTGTAAGTGGATTATTGAATTTCTCAATTTCTTATTAATTTCAGCTTGAGTTATATTCAATATCTCTATCACTTCACATCATTTCATTCATCCACAGCATATGTTCCCTTTGGGATTACTTAGGCATTTATTCCTATTTTCACTCAGTCAATTGAACTGTTTATTACTGTCTTTTATAAAGTCTTTGAGTTATTTGATAAAATTTATGATTGATTTTTTTGAAAGAATTGTATTCTTTTGTTCATTTAGGTAATTTGCATTGGTGAAAGTTCTATATTAGTGATGGATTTGAGGGGAGATACATGACCTTTGAATTTCAGATTATTTATCTTTTTTACGATGAGACGTGGGCATGCTGACTTCTTTCCTTGAATGTGCATCTGTTGTGAGAGTTCAGGCTGTATACCATCTGTGAGACATGGGTTATGGTTTGACTATGGTACTGGCATGGGTATTCCAAGGACTCTCTAGTTTGGATATATGCATAGACATACATCAAGGACAACACCTACAGATTGGATGTAGTGCAGGCTAGCTCTGGCTTGAGGAACTCCCAAGGCTAGACCGGTGCATACAATGTGTAGCAATGGCTATAGGGTCAGGGCATTAGGGAAAATTCAGGTGTGTGAGAATGCAGGGAATTCACCCTTCTGAACCCAGGCATAGATTGTAACACCAGGACGAGGCCTGTAGATTGATGTGGTATAGACAACTGGAGTGGACAAAGAGTGGAGAGAAAACTCAAGTAGTGGACCTGGGGCTGTACCCCTCATGGTTGTTACAGCAAACCTCGTAGCAAGCAGGAACTGTAGGACTGTGGTCAGTGATCAGTTCAAAGGAAGGAAGACAAGCTGAGAGAGGGAATCTAGATTTTATTACCTGTGTTTGTGTGTTTGTTAGTATGTGTGTATGTCTGTTTGTGCCCCTGCTATGCTATATGAAAACTGTAGGAGGACTGTTATATTTAGGGAATGTTCCAGCCACACAGAGAAGCAGCACTGAGAAGGATACGGAGGGAAGATTTGGCATAGGGATGATTTGTGTAGCTGCTTCCTCATATGTGTCCTTTCATTTTGACTTTGATTGTTACAGCTAAAATTTCGGCATTATACTTTCAAGAGTGGATATGTCAAAAGTACAGTTATATAATTGCGTAACAGTAACATAGTATAATACAAAAATTGTTAAAAATAAATTTCTGGAAAGTTAGTCAGTGTCAAGGTGGTCATTGACATGAAGCATCACATAAACTTCTGGGTCTCACATGAATTATCTCTACTCTATCCTTAAACTTTGTTTCTTGTTTAGCATCAGCTATGCTACTGCGCTGAACTTAGTAATTTGCATCCTCATGAAATTCTAACAAATTCAACAGAGACTCCTGAAACATAGACTTTCATAACCTCTCATTTAGTTCATACTGTCTGCACAGTGATACCTGCGAACCTATGAGGTTAATTGATTTCTAGATTTTCTGTTTATCTGTTGGAATAATTATTGCTGTCATTTACTTTGAGTAAGTTGTTTAAATGAAATCATAATCTTCATAGCAATCCATAGCAAAAACAAGAAATAAGACCTATTTCTGATGAAAAGAAAATAGTTGATATGTCCCCAGTTATCTTTTTTGGCTAGTCTTTGCCTATGCGAATACTCTACTCAGTCTTTTTCAGAATATTACAGAATTCAAATAAATATTACAACCATGCAGAGGACTTTTATCAATAAACCTTCAACGATTTGACCAAAGTCTTAAATGAATAAGTGAAAATATTTTATAGTTTTATTTTAAGTCATTACCAAATTTCATCCATGGCAATAACTTTTAAAAGCATTGGAAATATTTTCAAATTGATGTAACAAATTAAATTGGGAAACAAAATAGAATTTGAGTTTTCCAAAAGCAAATGTTTTAGATAACAATTACAATCAAGGTTGAATATAAGCTTCTGACTTTTACAAGGGAGAGGAAGCTGAAAACTGACTGACC
This sequence comes from Microtus pennsylvanicus, assembly GCF_037038515.1. Lineage (NCBI taxonomy): Eukaryota > Metazoa > Chordata > Mammalia > Rodentia > Cricetidae > Microtus > Microtus pennsylvanicus. Next base: position 102,300,750 of record NC_134582.1, read on the forward strand.
TTATATTTCACATGCAAGTAAGAGATAACCGAGGGGTTGCTAGACTTGTTTGGGTCATTGCATTCTCAAGTATTCTGAGAAAATGGGGTCACAACCCTGAATGGCAGAAGCAGGATTTAGATAAAAAAACCAAAAAAAAAAAAAAAAACAAAACCAAAAAAACCCAATTGTAGTGTGAAGAGAGAGATTGGATGGATTGGACAATGAACCTGTAAATAAAGGTTTTTTTTTTTTTCAGTGCTACAAATGCCGTTCATGTCTGACTTGGAGTGTCCACTTTCTGCTTTTCTCTGGAGCCATTCAACAGATGAAGGCAAAGAATACTGTGGTAAATCAGCCTTGGAGAAAACAGGTGAAAATCATAATAGATGTGAAAGAAGAACATGGGAGAATGTTAGAGTAGATTAAGCTCTTAACTAAGATTGTATTTTAGTGTCGTCCTTTGTTCATACCTTGCTCCTCACACTTTCTGCTTCTAATCGTCTTTCATTCCTTCACTCTTTGGATCAAAGTTCAATTCCCTTAAGTTTACTCAAGTATTTTCACTTGTATAAACTAAAAACAAACAAACAAACAAAAAAAACCCTCTACTGTGCAATTTTAGTTACCATTTTTGTGCAGATTTGTGTTTTAGAGTGTGACTATCTGCATCTTTTCTATTACTTCAGGGGTGACTCAGCATTCTCCACACTCTTGGAGCTTGAGTGGAGTCAGGATTTTCAAACCATTCTTTTTTTTTTTTTTTTTTGGATTGATTTTTATTGAGCTCTACATTTTTCTCTGCTCCCTTCCCTGCCTCTCCCCTCCCCCTTCAACCCAAACCATTCTTTTCAAATAGTCTGTGTCTTGGGAGAGTCTGTTGATTTCAGTAACATTGCCAAACATCCCAAGATGCTTCCCCTGCAGGGGACTTTAGCATTCTCATTACAATGAGGACAATAAGCTGTATCTACCTTACCTATTTCCAGGGCCACTAAGAGGGCCCATGACATGCTGTCAATTACCACCATTATCTCTACTCCATGAAGAATAGGGGATTTTTAATTTCCTAGGAAAAGTGATACCTGTAAGACCTTCATTATTTTCTACATGTATATGTATATTTAGGAAATCAGTTCTTAAATGTTTGCTGAATTTTGGGTGCTGAATAAAATTACTTCATTGTTTTTTCATCACTGGAACAAAAAATCAAGTACTAATCATATGTTAAGAGTAAGTGAAAATATTAAAAATGTAACATATACTATTTCCACCAAATTTACATCCAAAATAAAGATTATTATTTTCACATACTTTATACTATATAATGTAAATTTAAAGAATTATGGTTCTTTCCACATTTATTTTCTTCATGATATTTATGCATAAACATTACATATATGTTCCACACCTTTTATATGAAGGATTTTCTCCAGTCTAAAAGGAATGGACAGAGACTAATAATTTTGGTTTTTCATTTTATAAAATCCTTTTTTTAACTAAACTTGAAAATAATTTCAAGAAATTAGAGACAAGTAGTAGAATAATGTCTTTTTATGAAAAGATATTCAGCTTGAATGGAATTGCTGAATTTGTATAGATCCAATTGCTAGCCTTGTTCCTCAAGTTGCAAATACAATTAAATTAATTGAAATCATTCAGATCATAGAAGATTACTATGAAACAGGACTTTGCATGTTCTTTTTTCTGCAACTATTTAGACCTGATCCATGGGCTCCTATGTTCTCATTCCAATCAAATGTCTCTTTTGAAACATTTTTGAGATGTATGTTTCCATGTTCTGGGACCCATCTAGGCATTCAAGGTTGTGCATAATTATACCCGGCTTCTTTTACTAGACAATTTTACACTTTGTTTCTACCTCATGCCAGTTAGCAATGCAAAACTGTCCTTCTACATCTTGTTACACGTCTCCAGTGTAAGACATCTTCCTTTTCAGCCGCTGGTGTGTTCAACGGCAATGACTAGAAAGTTCTTTACATCTCTGTCTATCTTTACTTCTCTTGTTATACAGAAAGAATGATCACTCACTCCAGATAAGTTAAAGGCAGTACCCCACCACCACCACCAAAAAAAAAAAAAAAAAAAAGAGGAAAAAGTTGCCTAAACCAGGTTTCCAAAAATAATGCATTTTTTTAAAGATCAAGTGGATGAATGTTATGGGACAGATGCTTCCAGAAGTAAGGCTGAGTCAAAGAGGGCAGCATCTCTGAGGAGTGCAACCAGAGATTTGCTGGTGACTCACGAGATCAGTCTTGATGCAGTAGCGTCTTCAGTTAATGCCACGTCCTATATATGCAGAACACGATAAACAAGGTCACACACTGCTATGGAGAGTGATGAAATCAAGTCTGGAATCCCATGAGCACCCCAAGGCTCTTCCCCAGCAGGGGACATCCTCATTACTCTGGGGGAAAATAGAGCTGTGTCTGCTTGCCTTACTTCAGGACCATTGTTAAGGTCCATGTCATGTAAATGAGCACAGTTCTCTGCTCCATGAAGAATAAAGGCAGTTTCATATCCTAGGAAAATGTGTGTCCAAAATATTTAAAGATATATCCAAGACCTCCATTCTTTTTTCCATGTAAGTGTATATATTAAAATTATCACCTCTTACATGTTTACTGAATTTTGGATACTGCATAGAAATATTTCATTGTTTTCTGAGCATTGGTAGCAATCAGACTCTAAGTCAGTGGTTCTCAACCTGTGGGTCATGACCCTTTGGGGACATGAAGGCCTCTTTCCTAGGAATCACGTATCAGATATCCTGAATATTAGATAGTTACATTACAGCTCATAACAGAAAATGACAATTTTGAAGTAGCAACAAAAATATTTTATGGGTGCGGTTACCACATTGGTAACAGTCTGTTTATTAGGATCAGTATGTCCAAAATTTAACCATGATGTCTAGCCAGTATAGCTAGACTGTGGTGTCATATGCAGGCAACAGTATCCATTCTTACAAAAGATGCCTAGAATGACCCCCATGCAATGAACTCCCTTCTACTGCAGTAGCTGTTTCATCGCTAGCATCTGTGCCTCTTCTTATCTTCAGTGAGCTCTTGTCTTCGCACTTTAGTCTCCCAGAAATACCTAAGTGTTGTATCACGCCCTTTCCAAACCTTCTCTAGTAATTTCTCTTGTAATTTCGGCAATATCCCCCAAATTCTTTCTGGGTCCTCCCCCATTTATTCCATTTCAGTTCCTTTAGCACTTTAGAAACTTAGATTACTCTCCAATTCCTGCTATTCAGATCTATAAAATCCTTTCTTGTTCCTGTGTTGTAGTTCAGGGAAAGATTCTAAAGAAAAACATGAGTCTTTCCCTGCACCTCTTGCTATATCACCATGCTAGCTGTATTTCAAAGTTTCTTTGTTTGCCAGGCACAGACCACTTGGGAGATGATGCCTATGTCTTCTTGAACTCTCTACTTATCAAAAGAAGAGGTGAAATAATACAAAAGTATGCCAGACATGGGGTTCAGGAAGAATGCTGATTAGAAGTTGAATATTTAGCACAGATTCTTGTTTTTGACACCCGTCAAAACTGCAGTATATAGCCTCCAAATTTATTCAAATGATTATTTATATATAACAAAATAAACAGTATCTGGTCCACTGTTTTAAAGTGTGTCTCATATTATCACCACATATTGCAGTGTTATCCCAACTGCTGCCAAATAGCTATTGTACCTAAAATGTAGAGCTAGAGATTAAACTATAATCTGAAAAAATAAAAGAAGAACTAGGCTTCAAAGAGAAGCAAATAAAGTGAGTGCATTATCAAGTAAAATGTAAATGTTCCTGTCACTTAACCAAACCACAGTCAACAATTGTTACCTCCTTAGGAATGGGCACTGAGAACAAAGAATACACACAGCCTGTAAGAGTTCACCAGGGACTCTTCCACTCTTGAAAACTGAGTAACTGGACAGTGATGACAGCTCATAAAACAGAGAACTAAAATGATCATCTCCAGCAAGCAGCTACAACTTGAAGGTGACTGACAAGGAAAAATATCACAAGAGACTGGCATTCCCACTATCCCAAACCCTGGAAACAACTAATCAATGTTGGGCTTCTGGCTGCATTGATCCCAAGCTATTCCTGGACACATATGTCCATAAATCTGTAGATTCCTTGTTTTTTTTTTTATTATTTCCCCCAAAGACTTGGAAAACAAATTTTATTTCCACCAAAAGAAAATGGATCGTTTTGATATATTCTGGAAAAATATGCTGAAGAGGAAGAAATTGATTTAATTCAATTCCCTGTTTCTGTTTTATGATTTTTCCAAGATATAGATATGAGTTGTATCATTTATAATGTAATAGAAGCATAATGAAAAAATCCTAGGGGCAAGTTATATCAGCAACCCATTTTTATTATACAAACAGATTTAGTTGGATATAGGATTTACATCAACGGGTTTTCCGTGTATATTTGTTAGGTCTATTTTTTTACTCTCTGTTGTAGGAGTTCGTGGTCTCCCCATTCCCCCATAATTGACAGCTACATTTCACGTGCTGCATTCCAGACTGAATGAAATGACACAGGAAGTGAGGCAGGAGTGTTTATCTATCTCTGCTTCCTGTTTGTAGCAGCAGTGTGACCAGCTGCCTCATCTTCTTTGTCATGAGGAATTGTGTCACGTTGCAACAAAACACACAATAGACTCCTCTTTGCTACAATTTCATTTGCCATTTTTTTTGGTTCATCACAGTAGTGATAAACACAATCTGGACACTTGCCATTACCTAATGACTTACTAGTTTTCCTCATTTGTGTTGCAGCCACAGGACCACGAAGTTCCTGAGGTATAGGCAGCTCTCACTGCTTGGACTGTCAAGGGTAATTACAGGGTTGGGCCAATCCTTATCTGCAAAACTATACTATGTCATTTGGATTTTTGTGTGTGACTAGCTCCAGGGAGGCAGAACATGGTCTGTTAATCACTAGTGTCTGTCTGCTGAGATATCCCAGGGCTCAATGAACAGTGGTTACATGCAAAGGCTCACAAACACGATAGTTCATTTCACATCCTTGGGTGATATTCTCCAACTCTGTTCTCCATTGTGTGTCCCAGTCAGGCATGTAGCCCAAGCCTTTAGTGGAAAGTAAACAGTGTGCAATAAATTTTATTGACCTAATTACCCACTACTACTTTATGCTAATCCATTTCACTTTAAATTATCCCTCTCTATATATCCGTACCCTGCTGCTCACTATCTCTGATGAATTAAAACATTGGCTTGTCTTTCTCTTCAATAAGGTGAGCCTTTATCACATTAGAAGCACACAATGTCTTAGCAGATGCTTACCTCCTATGTAATACACAGTTTGGATTCAGTTACCAGGACTGTTCCCCCGGTGAGTCCCACCCAGTCACATCTCTTTTCCTACATTAGCTAGCTCACTGTGAACGTCTGTACCTCACCTCTCTTCAGTGTCAGGACTGGTTTTGACTTCCTGTGATGATCTCTGCTATTTAAAAAAAAAAGTTTATTTGGTGAGAAATTAGAGTTACACTTATCTGTGAAAAAAAATTAGAATTTAGAATATAGTTGAAAAATATTTCAGTTAGGTGAAATGGCAGTAGTTAATTCTCTTATAGCAGCCATGTGTAGTGGGTACCAGACATGAAAGAGCTCCTACTGAGTGGGTCTTACAACCAATTAGCTGGCTGTTGGGAAACTTCAGGATATATGAGTCACCATAACCTCTTTAGAGACATTCTGCCATTGTGATCATTGTGGTTCGTAGACATTAACAGCTCTGCAGGACTGTTGGCTATTTATATCCCTTAGCAGTTTGTCTACTTCCTTCTGGTACTGTGAGAGATAGTCATCATGGAAGAAGCTTCCAGGTAATTTCCTACTCAATTCTTCTAAGTCCCATGTACTATATTTTTTGGTGTCTTCATCATTTAGGCAGATCATCTAAATTCTGCTTCTCACCAACCCTGGAGTTGTAACCATTCAATACACGAAGGCAAAGAATACTTATGTGGTAAATAAAATACTGTACTAATAAGGGATGTGGAAGGAGATCAGAGTTTACTTTTGCCCTTAGGTCTTAATAATGAAGTAGATTTAGCTTTTGCCAAATTTAGTATCACACAGTATCATTTGTCCATCTCATGTCTTTTACCCACGCTTTTCCTTGTAGTTTTTCTCCTTACTGCACACACATTTTACTTTAGTTAATCTGTGACATTTTATCTCATGTTTTTGAGGATTTTTTTACTTGACTATCTTTCATTGTCTAGAGAAATCTCTACAAAAATCCTTAATTTAAGTGTAAAAAAGCCTGAAAACCTTACTTGCCTTTAATGGTCTGAGTGTGAAGGAAGAGAAAAATCTTAGCTTTCTTAGAGGCAGTAAACAAGCTGAGCTTCCCTTAGCAAATCACCTTCTTCTAGACTGAATAGCAAAAAATCTTCATAGATTACTTTTAGCGTCAATCAAAAAGGACGGACGATAGTATTCCATCCTTCATGTAAATTTCTGCACAAGTATTTCACTTTTCTGTATTTAATTTGTTTATTTTGGTTATTTTATGCACCACATGCATGTAGTGCTTGAAGAGGTCAGAAAAGGCAATTGGATTTCTTGGAACTAGAGTAACAGATGGTGGCTATTCACAATGTGTGTGCTAGGAATCAAACCCGAAGTCCTCTAAAAGAATTGGCAGTGGCCTTACCAGGTGAACCTTATCTCAAGGTTTTGAATCAGAAGGAGAACCCAGGATGGGGATCAGGAGTGATCTACTATTCTTACAGGATGTGATTGGTAACCAAAACCTTCTTGAGTGCTTATTGGAAGAAACCAAATTTTGAGCCAATTTCTCCAACAGGAAGGAATAAAGAGAAGATTATGTAAAGGATATCATATGTTATGCAGCTGTTCCACTAATAAACACACTAAACCTTTAACTGTCCCACCTGTGTGCGTCTTTGGAAATCTTTAGTATACCCAATAACAGGGACACCTGCTACTTCCAAGAAATGCAATTTGTATTATAATCAACAATAAAACTTTTCTGTCATTTTATAAGCCACCGAAATTCTCAGACTGTCAAAGAAAAGGAAACCCGGAATAATGGAGGGAATCGAACATCAGAGGAACATCTGTCTCTACAGTTTGGTGATGCCAAACGCCAGAGGATGAGGGGAAAGTAGCAAACAATATGGCTATGAGCTAAAGTTGATATTAACCTAGAGAAGTTTTATTAATCCAATCTAAATGGGAAATGCACACTTTATTAAGATGATGCTAAAGAGACAAAAATACAAAGAGTCATTGAAGACAGTCGTAGAGAAATTAAGGACCATTTCATAGCTGTATCATGGCATATTTCAGAACATGTGAAATTTTCAGACTACTTAGAGATGGCTTGGGGTCAATTCACTGCAAACATAGTTGATGAAAAGTGGCTGGACTTCGTAACAGATCCCAAGAATTCCGTGTTTGGTAGATTGATTCTTATTAGTGTCACTCCTTGTTGCTAATCGTTTGACACACATTGATGTTCTCTCGTTCTCAAGCTGCGAATCACGTAGTCACATGCCTAACTTCTGCTGTTTGTGAAACATTTTACGAAAATATGACACTGGTATTATGACCAATTCACTTTTTAGACGTTGGCATTGCTAAAGTGACAATTTCTGATCTTAAAGAACAGGTTTATTGAATCAAACATGCTTTAAAGAGAAAAATTAGAGGCAGCTTCACCCCCAGTGTGTCCCCTGAAGCAGAAGACTTATATTTGATATAAAATGTTATGATGAACCATTTGTTTATTAGTTGATGATCTTGAGATAAAATGCCAATCTTACTACAATGGTGGTACAGGTAGCAGAACTGGCTACAAGATACAAATAGTTGTCTTCATTGGTTGGCTGCAAGGACACAAATCCTGTCAGATAGAACACTTCTAAAAGTCGTCATCTCCCCTCTGAATCTAATCACTGAGAAGAGAGTCATTGAGGTAGAGATTATATGTTAGTATTTTTACTAAATATTGAAAACAGATTATTTGAGAAATGCAAGTATTGTCAAAACATATGGCTTTTCATTAATGTGGGCCAGAAAACCAGCGAGTTCCTACTCAAGTGCAAATATGCATAGAAATAACATCACCCTCAGCTTTAGCTGCTAATTCCCTGGGACTGTTTCAATCTTTGCTGCCATCTATGGTTTTGTTTAAATTAGTTATTAGATCAGGTGTTATTCCAACAAATATGGATTTGAAAAAGGGACAATGAAGACACTAGCTTCATTTCTGTTACTATAGGAATTTTACCTTTCTTCAATAAAGTCCCTGGATCCTCCATTATACTTTATGGCTTCTGAGAGCACACCACTTTTCTTTCTTTCTGTGAATTCAATTCTCCAAACAATGCAAAAATCTGAAACCTCAGAGCCAATGAGGTTTGTATTTAGTGATTTAAGATGCAAAGAGTCAAGGGATGGCTGTTCAAAAATCTGCTGAGGTAACTGGGTGTTACAGGAATTTTGTCTGTGTTGTTATCTGACCTCCAGTAGAGTCAAGCATTGGTTCGAGAGCCGGGTTTCACATTCATCTGGTTGGAACGAATAATGGAGTTCTCTGGTGGACTGGGAGAAGTGAACGAGAGGCTTTCAAAAGAAGAGGGGGGCTGAAGGGTTGTGCAGGCTTTTGGAGCCAAGGAGAGGGCCGTGGTGGTGTGGTGTGGTTCCTTGTGGTTATCTCAGGTTTAGTCTTAACATTTATTCCTATTTTTTTAAATAAATGATTAAAAAAATTGAAATAATTGGGCACCTGTCTTTCTGATGAGGGAAGGTGCTGTCATAATTACTGCAAGGATCAGCTTTTTCTACTGAGATCCCAGGATGTGAAGTACTGAGTCAAAAATCTTTGAGAAGGGTGGAGTTTCCAACATTCCCTTTATAATGAGGCCTTGTCATACATGGATGAGTGAATCTCTTTCTTGCAAGGTGAGGAATTTAAAAATTCGTATCTTGTCACATATGAATTTTCTGACTTGAGCATGAGAAAAGCTAAAACGGGTCAGTAGATGGCTCACCTGTGGAACATTACCTTAGTTCTCTTCAGGAGCCCTCTGTTGGTGGTGGTTTTGTTGCTGTTGTTTCTTCTTCTCAATCTCTCTGGCTTTGGGAAGGAGAACAGTAGGGACTCCTTGCATGACAGACATTTCAAACACTAGATACAGAAGATAGTTACAGGCCTTCAATAGACTGTGTACTATTTTCAGTATGATTTTTTTTGCAACTGCAGTTGAATGATCATATTGAAATAAGATGCAATAGGTTAACACAGAGCAGATATTTCTCAAAGAGGCTAAAATAAACTTTCCCTTTGCTCTTCATACATTACTTTGTAGATGATACACATCTTAGAATTGTAAAATGTAGCCCTTGACCTTATGTAGTAAAATTTTAGAGAGGATTAAGCTCAGAGAGGTAGGTAGAGTGTTTTCTGAAGTTTCCAGAAAGTTAATAACTCTAAAAAAAAATCCTTCCCCCCAAATTCCATTTCTCAGTGCTTTGTTTATATCACATTGTTAAAATGAGAATTTTAGGCCCACAAAGTCTTTCTCCCTTTAAGCAAAACAAGGAAGGTGGATTGGACCTGTTAGGAGGTGGAGAATAATGATTGAGTGAAATCATCTTCAGATGACTCATGCAGGGCATCAGACAAGAGTGATGATAACAATTATAAATAAGATTTGGCATGATATTGTAATCTCATCATTACATAAGAAAGTTGGGTTCTTGCTGGAGAATATAATACAGAGCATATTAGACTTCCTTCTCAAGTGACTTTCAATAATGATACAGGTGAATGCAGAGAAGAGGGTTAAGAATTTAACACTTAGGGGCAAACAGGAGTAAAACCAAGAGAAGATTTGAAAGTGAAGAAAAGATGTGAAGCGATTAGTTCTATAAACTGCTGCCAACACCAGCCCTTTAGCCACATATGATAAACATTCAGCATCAATAAGCTTTCATTAATATATATTAAACAATGAATGTCAATGTCAGTTCATACTTTCATACAGATGAAGTTGCCTTCTAGGGGCTAGGCACTGGTGAAAGGCTCTTAACCACTGACAATTTATAGGTCAATTTAAATGTCAACTTGAAGATTTCATTTATAAATTATCATTGATATTAGATAACTTTTATTGTTTCATTTGCCATTATCTTCCTACAGATGTGATTATATACTGTCTATACTGCCAACAATAATGCAAAATAATCTGAAGCCAGTGTGCTGATTCAGATTTTTTTGTGTAGATATATCCTGGGTGACTCATTCTGTTTGCTGGGCTTTTCTCCTTGTTTCCTGGAATAGCAAAGAAGGAAGTGTGGCCGATGTTGGAGGTCCCATGAACAAAGCCTGGGGTTATCCCTCCCTGTGTTCCCTTCTTCACTCTGCTCTCCATAACCTATCTTACTGGACTCTTTCTGTTCCATTATTTCCCTTTCATCCTTTTTCTCACGGTATTCTTTCATCCCTCACACATCCCAGCTCAACCCTTCGTTACTCACAATTCAATTTAACCCTTTACACCATTCAGGGGTTTCTATCTTTCTTCCCCTGAAAGCCACTCCCTACATTTCCTTAGTCATTTTCTGACCTCTGTGTAAATTTCAAAGTAATTTTTTGAATTTACAATTTCAAAGAAAATTTCAAAGATAATATCAATAAACTAGGGAAAATGTGATATTTCACTGTCTGGGTCTGGTTTTCTTTACTCAGAATGATTGTGTCCAGCTCCACTTATTTACTTACAAAATTCATAACTCTGTTTTTCTGAAAGGCTCAATTATATTCCATTGTATAAATTGATCAGTTGATGGACATCTAGGCTGGTTCCATTTTTTTGGCTCCTGTAAAACAACTAGCTATACATAGAAGTCTTAAACTAAATGTTTATTTGTCACATTGCACAAAACCCAGCTCCCAGTGGATCAAGGTCCTCAACATAATCCTGATATTCTGATTCCGACAGAAAATAAAGTGGGGAATACACTCAGAGCCGTGTTTTTGCTACCAGGTTAGCATTTGTTGTATTGTTTTCTTTGTGAAATTTTATGGTTTAATATTTGGATCATGGTGCTTCTTCCTTTAAGCTATACTGCATCATGACTATCAGCACAGAGCTGTCCAATTTGGGAGAAAAGCTGGAAGTCAGTGATGTATTTAAAAAGTTCAGTGAACATTCCTTCAACTTGGAGATTGATGTGGTAGACAATTATCATCTGTTCAAACGTTCCTTTAAATGACATTCGGCAGTGGTCATCTGCCATAGCACATGGATAGAGAGGATGTGCTCTGTCACACGAGCAGTTTGGCACATGGACTGGGGACCTAGATAAAATGTTTGAATGATTCTGAAATCTCTTGCTCTGATTACAAAATAACCAATAGTCCCCTGTCAATGGAAGTCTTATCACAGTGTCATCCCTTGTATAGTGCGGTACATTTGGATGTGTGAGTAAAGAACATCTTCCTCTGTAAAACAGCAGGCTTTACATTTTCATAGATTTGTATTTTGAAATATAAGTCTTTTGCCATTATTGTTATTATTTCTTATTATCAATACTTTCACCAGTGCTTCTCCATTCTTCAGATATTTGAAGCTTACATTGGGCCCAAATTCAAATCATTCTCTTCAGACAATTTAAAGTCTTGAGGTGTTCTGCTGACTTTGAGTACTACCACACTTGCTAACTTGTTAACAGTTCAAAGTCTAATGTTAACATTTTGGATACCACTGTGGCAAGGCAGCTCAGTTATTTTGTTTCCTTTATGTTCATGCCTTGCACATTGTCAGGAGCTCTGTGTAGTGACCTGTTGCCATTACTTTCAAAGAATACCGCATTGTCCATGCTGGCAGGATAGCACTAAATACAGAAAGGTAGCTTTTTCTCTTCCCAGCTTTCCATTACATACACTTTTCAAAATTTTGACAACGACAAGTATTGAGTTTCTCATCAATTGCCACTTAAATATGGACAAATACAGGACTCTAACATAGCAACAATTTAAACTCTCAAATAAAAGGAGATATTCCTCACATATGTCTCAGAATTAAAATCTGTTTAACTGGAATGACACTAATCTGAACATTGTCCTCATAAAACCCCCAATAAATGAGATTATAAATGAGCAACAGAAAACTAGAGAATTGAGAAAACATTGCACAGAAAACACTTAAGTTCAAATACTAAATTCATTAAATATACCCAGTAACCCATGTGAAATATCCATCAAGACTTTACATGTGAAGTAAAAGTTATTATTTTCATGTAATCCCTGCTATAAAAAGTAAATTTTCAAAAGTATTTTATGCATGCATTATATATATATATATATATATATATATATATATATATATATATATATATATATTCTACACTCCCTTTATTTCTCATCTGAAGGATTTTTCAGTCTAAGGTGTGCAAGCTCAGATTATTACCCAGAAATACTATCAGTTATACTTGGAGAGGAAAAAAAGTCTACGATAAGAACAAACTAAAAGAATTTATGTCTACCAAGTCAGCTCTACAGAGACTATCAGAAGGAATATTTTGGTATGAAGGGAAGATTAACCACACATAAAAGGACCCAAGGAATAAATAACCTCAGAACAGTGAACTTAAAGTGGTCTAAGAAAGCAAAGTACCACAATAAAACAACAGGAATTAATAAGCTGTATCCAATAATCACTCTCAATGTTGTCTGTCTTTATTTCCCAGTACAACAATACAGACAAATAGACTGAAGTAGACAACAGGACTCAGCTTTCTGTTCCAAGCAAGAAATGTTTCACCACGGAGGACATAGCCCACTTTAGGGTAAAAGAACAAAGAAGTTATCCCAAATAAATGCAACTAGGAAACAAACAAATACCAGATAAAACTAGAGAAACTCTGGAGTTAAATAATACCTAGAAGGCATCTACATCATGCATTCCAATCTCACTTATCTCTGTCTTCTCCCAATATCGCTCTGCCCTTGCCACCTCCCCCAACAAAGAAAACCAAATTTAAATGCACTTCACCTGGGCAATGTAGGTGATACAAATCTGAGGATCTGAGAACAGGAGAAATGGCCCTTTTTTAGGCTTGCTGTAGGCTGCATTGTGTGAGATAAACAAAGCAATGCTGGAGAGATTGCCTGGGTAGTGATGATGAAGGAAAACTGGCAGATTAATCAACCCAACTACCACTCAGATCCAGAACCAGGGCTGTCAGTTGGCCCACCCCAAAATCTCCTGAATCTATGAACTGCTGGAGCATGTAAAGGAGACGAACCTGCAGATCCCAAACAGCAGAATCTCCACTATACAGAACAACACCGGGATACCCAGAGGACCTCCTCCTCCTTCTTTTTCTTCTTCTCCTCCTCCTCTTCCTCCTTTTCCTCCTCCACCTTCTCCTCCTCCTCCTCCTCTTCTTCTTCTCTCTCATTTTTGTTTCTTTGTTCTGTTTAATTATTGGCTTTTCTTTTAAATTTGGTTTTCTTTGTTGGGGGAGGTGGCAAGGGCAGAGGGATATTGGGAGAAGACAGAGATAAGTGAGACTGGAATGCATGATATGAAATGCAAAAGGAAAAAGTAAAGGTTTTAAAAAAGTAGAACTTAGCTGTTGACTAAATCTGCTTCACTCTATTCATGCATTTGGATGCTTTCTACCTCTATGAGTATAGCATACCACCCCCAAGCCTACCCCCTTTAGAGGCAGGAGGATGCCATGTGGGAAATCAAGGTGGGGCTATAATGATGTTTTCTCTCAGAGTGTGTTAACATACTCATTACCATGATAGCTAAGCATGTGGTATCTGCATATCTGAGGACCATGTCTAGGATCCACGTTATTGGAAATAACTGCCCTTTCTCATGAAGCTTGGTTCTAGAGCCCTGTCTATGGGTGGTGAAGGAATAGAGGAAGGATTGCGATGCTGAAGAAATAACAGGCACATTAACAGAAAATCTGGGGTCACATGGGATGTCTAGATCCTCACGGAAGGAGAACTACTGCAATAACCAGGAACTTCATACCTTTATTAGGTACAGCATGGAGGGAGCGGGAGGGGAGGTATTAACTAATCTACATAGGAGGTGTCTGTAGTTGAACAGTCTTAGGCTGTAAATGTATGGGGAAAGCTGCAGTTGTTAGTTTCTGTACAAACTGATCAATTGTTAATAAATTTGATATTCGGACCAGAGGAGGACTGCTTTGCCAGTTCCAAGCCTGGCCTGTATTGGGAAAGTTTTGCCCATTCCCTTTAGGTCTGAGAAAATGGGTCTTTGACATGTATCATGTCAATAATACTCATCCATTAAGGACTTCATCTGATCTTCACTCATTCACTTAGGGTTTCCTTGGTTCCCCACAAATATTACAATTGTTTTTTGTTCCATGAAGGTGGATAGTTGGATAGTTACTTTATGCCATGGGAAAATAGCTATGTCTAAGACTTTCATTCTTTTATTCAGTTTCCTATATTTTTAATAACCTAATCTGAAGTGTTCACCAAATCTTGGATCAGATAATTTATTTATTTCATTGCTTTCTGAGCATTTGAACATAAGACTACAATAACAGTCATACATTTGGTGAAATTTAACATTCATGAGTCTTTGCCAAATATCCTAGGAGCATAGATAAATGCTTACTGTTACATATTAGGCATATTAGGGTAGTAAATAGGGTTCAAATACAGATGTATGGGAGACTCTCTGGTAGACAAGTCATGTTCCTTTAACCAAACAATTTCAGATGCCTTTTTCTTTATGCTTAGGATGTCTTTACCTCAGATTTTTAGACTATCTTACAGTAACCAATATAGGTTCCGTCAATGGAACTGGTCTTAAATATAACACCAGCATATTTATATCAATACATTTATTGCAATTAGATTCATTGCTATGTGATGTTTGGTTTGATAACTGTTCTTAGTGCTAGCTCACAGCAGTAGTCACCCATCACTATGGGATCTTCTCCCTCAATCTTAGACAGATTCCTGCATATTAAGCAAACAGAAGGTGCGGCATCTCATTCTATAATCTCTCACCTTCAGCACAGTTTGCATACAATACACAGACATTTTGTGCAATGTCTCTGGCTGTTCTGTAACTTGCTTTGTAGACTAGGCTAGCCTCCAAATCACACATATCTGCCTGTCTCAGACTCCCTAGTGCTGGGGTTAAAGGCAGCTATTGGAATTTTTCAATGACCTTGTGGATTTTACTTTCGCTTATTCCAACCATGCTTGGTACTTGCTTTAGTTTCTTAACTTCTGTCTTTATTTTACCTTTAGATTGCTTTCCAAAGCTATAGGATATTACATGTTCCATTATACAATGCAACCCTCTGTAGATGGTCATCAGAATTACCGAAGGTATAGAGTCCCCTACGGCAAATTAAAAAAAAGTTGTATTGGAAACAATTATCTTCTGGAATCCTTAAAAACTAAACAACAACAAAGTAAGATCTTCCAACAAGCAATAAAAGATCTCTCTGCTTCTTTCACTCGTTTCCTCTAAAGAACAATGCCATATACAACAAAATATATTTCAGACACTATCGTAGTTATCTCGAGAAAGTACTTTTCTTTTTGCTGCAGTTGACATGCACTGTCATCCTGACCTGATCTAGAATCATCTGTGCTTTGAGCAGGAGGAGAGTGGGAGAGACTATATCACAAGCGTGTCTTGGAATTTGGAAGCATTATACATGTGTCAATGGCTTTGTCAACACTAAAGAGGCAATACTCAGGACTCCTTGAGGTATATACCAATATCCCAAAGAGCCCTCCAGAGAAGGAGTAGTGTAGAATGTTAGGAATCCCTACAATGAGGCCCTAAAAGACCATTGTGTGAAGTGAGGATAGTATAGCATGAATGTCAGTAGAGACTACAGCATATTACAAATGAAATTGTCATGGAGGAAAGCTCCAGGCATCAAATAGAACCAGCCAACGAGAGAGGCTATGTGTGCTCCAGGCATTAAAGGTAAAGGGATTGGGCTAAACCAACAGCATAGAGCCAAGCTGATTCCATTACAAATTCCAGATGTCAGACACATGACTTTAGAATTTGATGCTTGTACTGGAGATTATGTCTTCAGGGGTATCATCCTTTATGTGCCCCATCCTTTTTTTTTTTTTGGAATAAGAACAACTTTTGTGATCTTGTGTGTTCGAACTGGAAATTGTGTTTTATTTTATAGAATCTCATAGTTAAGAGATTTTTTTTTTAAATTTTCAAGACAGGGTTTCTCCGTAGCTTTTGGTTCCTGTCCTGGCACTAGCTCTTGTAGACCAGGCTGGCCTCGAACTCACAGAGATCCACCTGCCTCTGCCTCCCAAGTGCTGGGATTAAAGGCGTGTGCCACCACTGCCCAGCCTAAGAGATTGTTTTGAGTCCCAGAAGAGGCAGTGGATTTATGACTAGTGTTGCTACTATGAAAGGTTGTAGACTCATAGACTCAATGTATATTGTGTTGTAATGAGTTTATGAGCTTATGGGGAAATGAAGTCGAAATTTATAGCTTAAAATTGTATGGTTTTGCGTCGTCTTGACACGGTTTAGATTTGTGATTGTCAGTGCACATTGACAACTTGATATGAATTAGGGTCACCTGAAAGACAAAGCTTTGGACATACCAGTAGGAAATTCTGTATTTGATGCTATAGAGGAGAATGCTCTCTGTAACTGAGGACAGCATTGTTTCTGAATGAAGAAAAATGACAAACCCCAGAGAACAACACATTTTTTTCTCTCTGTTTCTTGCCAACGGGAGCTGTGTGAACAGCTGTCTCACCTCACCTGCTATACTGAACTGTGGCTTCGTGCAATATAACCCATAACAAACTCTTCCCCACCAGAGCTGGTTTGTGTCCGTGCAATATAACCCATAACCAACTAACTCTTTCGCAGCACAGCTGGTTTGCGTCCGTGCAATATGACCCATAACAAACCCTTCCTCAGCACAACTAGGATTTGGTTAGGTATTTGATCATAACTGTGATAAATGTAGTTTGTACAGTTGTTATTACATAAGTTAGTCTTCCTTGTCTTGAGGCACATCCACAGGATCACTGAACGGCCTTGATGGAGGTACTCCCCAGTTCTTGGACTGACCAGTGCTAAGTGTGGAATTAAACCCCTCCACATCTTCCGAATTTTGCCTTATCATGTGGCTCTGATGTGTCTGACTGGCTCCAGGCCAGCCCTGGGGCCACATCCTGTTTATGTCCATACCTGTCTGATGAAAGAGTCCAAGGCCGGATGAACAATTTTCACAACAAAAGGTTATTTATTATTTCCCATAATTATAAGTTTAATTCAGTTTTATGCACAAAGGCAACATTCCTCAATGCTTTTTGGTATATACCAGGTTTCCCAATAGGACATTTATCATAATTTTATTTTTTTTGGGGGGGGGGCTTCAACCTCAAAGTCAGAAAAGCAAAACAGCCAGCCACTGGCTAGTAGCTCCATCTCAGTCTGAAAGAGTGATCCTGCCTCCGGAAATCTCAGAATGTGAGATTGTGTCTGAGAGCTGTCTCCTCCCATCTGCTATTCCTCTCTAGTGCTGGGATTAAAGGCGTGCACCACTACCACCTGGTTTCTATGGCAAACTAGTGTGGCTACTGGGATTAAAGATGTGTATCACCACTACTTGGTCTGTAAGACTGACCAGTGTGGCTGTTTTACTCCTGATCTTCAGGAAAGCTTTATTTATTAAAATACAAATCAAATTTAAAAAGGAGATGAGATTCAGATATGAAAATAAAAAAGGGAATATAGATATGATAGGATAAAAGGGTAGACTATTGAATCTACTCTGAAAGGAAACAGGAAAGATACAGTATAGATATGATAAATAAAAAGGTAGATTACTGAATCTGCTTTTAAAAATCAAATACTAGTCCATTGAATTGGACTTTTGTATATTGCATACTAATTTATATATTGATACAAATTTGAGATTAATTTTGTTAAAACATACTGTATATACATTTCTAATCTTGTTCAAGGTATTGTACCCATCAGTTCATTTAACAATAGTAGGCAAACTTATAGTCTTTGAAAGTTATTATTACCAACACTATAGGATAATAAGGAAATGTAGGATAGTAATTAGTCTCCTATTACAATCGAACTTGTAGTCATATTAAGTATGTTTTCATGGTCAAACAAAGATATATTTTAGATAGACAGGTTATCTTCAAATACTTCAGAGATCCACAGAATATGGCATTTAAGATGTTTTAATAACATAGGCTCTTTTTTATAAGAATGAGACCTGTCTGCTCCTGGCCGCACCAATCTACTTTAGAGAAGATAACGGGCATTGAAAAAACTCCACATGAACTACTAGGGCCATTTAATCTTAGTTGGGTTCCTGGCTGCATTATATTAAAACTGCTTCCGGCCACCTAGGCATATAAATATGAACTAATTTTTCATAACTACCCCAAACTATGGGGAAAAATGAAAGAAAATGAATTGATTTACTGTAGTCTGGATATATGTGTTAGAAGAGGGAAAATTTATCTGATTAAATTACCTCTCAAAATACTCTTATGAGTACATAGAATAATAGATTTATATAGAATCATAGATTTAAGTTACATCATTTATAGGTGGGAATAAAAGAGAATTTCAGTCATGAATTTCTATGGGAAAAGTGGCCAGCCGGCTTAGTTTTTCCTTTATTATCTTTTATGTTTGTAGACTTGTGGGATATGCTTCTTATCAACAGGCATAACATATGCCAATTTGTTTGCTATCTGGGGAGTAGAATAATTCTCAGTATTCTTTTGCAGGTTTATCTACTTTCCATTTACTGAATATGTTACAAATACACTAATCTGGTCAGAACATGAGCTAATTGGAAGTATTAGAGGTCTACATAGACCTGCTTAGATGTAGAATGCTGGTGTTTTGGTGAATGATCTATCAAAGAAAACCAATCCATGACAATCTTAAAATATATCTGGAGCATTGAGCAGCAGTAGATGGGTTTAGAACCAGAGGCTAGAGGTTGAATGGTGTAGGAGGGTCTTCTTTCTATATGTTGCTTTTATTGACTGAATAAAGAAAACTAACTTAGATAGGCAGAGTAGACAGAACAGAATGCTGGGAGAAAGAAGACAGGCAGAGAGCATCCATGGAGCCAGCTGCCAGGTCAGATATGTTAACTCTTTCCAGGTAAGCCACGACCTTGTGGTAACACACAGATTAACAGATATGGGTTAAAGCAAGATGTGAGAGTTAGCCAATAAGAGGCTAGAGATAATGTGCCAGGCAGCAATTTAATTAATACAAATTTCCATGTGATTATTTCAGAGGTTAAGCTAGCTGGGTAATGGGATGCAGCCTGACGCTCTTCCTTAAACAGGTGAAAATAATTTAGCATTTCCTACATCGAGCAATTATCCTGCCCAAGATAGTTCACCATATATTTTTGTTCAGTGAAGGAGAGTATACCAGAGGTGAGATTTCAGCTAGGAACCTTGATATATGTCAGAATTAGAGATTTTTGCCTGAGGGAATGAGATATAAATGCAACTTGCTTATTTGGAGGAAAGGAGAGCCTTTGGGGAACATACTTTTGATCTATTCCTAGCCCCATTTAATATATGTCTGGCCAATAAAGAGGCAGTGGGTATGGAACAGTCTAGAGGTTATGAAAACCAACAGACTTTCTAAAGAAGAATATGGAGTAAGGAAGAGATGGGCATGTCCTTCAGGTCCCCTTGCTAGGTGTAGGACTATGAATTCCTCCCACATTTTCCTTTCTGTTATCCATTTGAAGAGTTACCATATAAGAAAGCCACATGACTGACAGATAATTACTACAATAGTTAAATATGCTAATTACCTCATTTCCCTGTTGTATTTAACATTGACCTTTTAAGAAAATAATTGAAATTAGAAATGGAACACAGATATCTACTCTCTCAGCAAGATATCTGCAGCAACCGTGGATTTGACAAAGTTGTACGTCCTTTTAAGAAAAAATAGAACTATAAAGAAACATCAATACTAATAGGCAGAAGAGGTAATTCTATAGGCTACATTGTGATAGATACAGAACAAATGCAAACATTTTCTTTAAAATTGGAAAGAGGAAAAAAGAGCATCCATCCACTCTGTAATTTTATTATCCTTATTCAGTGTCATCTGGATTAGATTAATAAAGAGGAAGAAAAAAAGAAACATAAATACAAAACACAAAAGTCACATTATCTTAGTTTCATATGACATTATTCTATATTGAGAAGACATTATGAACTCCAAAATAATTTCTCACAACTGTGAAACACATTCAGAAGTGAGCAAAATGCAAAGTCTGAAAAGAATATTGATAGCTTTCCCATATACCAATATTGAAATTGCTGGGAAAGTAATCAGAAAAATTCCATGCATAATACCTACAAGTAAAAACTGAACAACTAAGAAAAAGCATATACAAATTGTGAAATATATCTCAGCCCAACTATGATAGAATAAACAAGAAAGAAATAGAAAAGGACACTAGGTGAAGGATATTCTCCCATGATTGTGAAATGACAGAACTGATATGTTACAAATGGCTATATTTTAAAAATCCATGGATTCAGTGTAATCCTCATTAGCATGCACAAGTCATTTTTGTCAGAACTAGAAAAGCAAATGTAAAATTCACACAGAAGCACAAAAATTCAGACTAGGCGAAGCAATTCTAACCAAAATAATCAGTGCCTGATGCATCAATACACAATTCTGCATTTAAAATATCTGAGTTATAGTCACATACAAAGAAAAGAAAGAACTCAAGGACACTAGTTAAAATTAAGGTGTGCATATTATGGAAGTACACAGGAGAATGAGAAAGTAACTCCTGCACACACAGCCACTTTATTTTCAATATGTATGTCAAAATCACAGGGAAAGAGTCTCTTCAATAACTGATTTTGATCTGTATGCAAAAACAGTATTATATTATGTAATGAAATGTACTTTGAATGAAATTATTGGATATCTAGTAAAAGGTCATTTAGTAAAGTCCTTGTCCCACAAGAAGACTTAAGTCAAGATCTATGTACCAAAAAACAAACCCCAAATGCCAGGCATGGTGTCATATACTTGTCATCCTAAAAGCAAAAAGACAGAGACAGGAGGACAGGCCTTGGTGGTCTGCTAATTTAGCAGAATCAATGAGCCTTAGAAATAAAAAAAACAGTGTCAAATAATAAATGGAATAATAATATGACAAAATAAATAGAAATTCTTTTCTTTAGCTTTAAATAAAGTTTATAAATATTTTTTTATTATATACATTACGGGAAACAAAATTCAAGAAGCCAAGAACAAATTCACCCAGTCACAAGAAACTCAATTGAATGCTTGAAACATTTCAAATCCTTTGTTTTATAAATCAGAAAAGTAGATAAAATTGAATTTCTAACACCTGTGTTATATCATCAAGAATGATGCATGTGTTCTTTAATGCAACACCATCAACCTCTGGCATTGTAAACTTTAAGCAAGTTTAAAATCTACATTATAACCATGTTACCTTCTCAAACCACTAAATATGCAATATCCATTCACTGTCTGTTTCGCCTTTGTTGTTTCATAAGATCTTGGTGGCTCAGAGGTCTAGAGTAAAAATAGAGTCCAGAGGGGAAAAAAAGTCTGAATCTTTTAGCAAAGGAAGAAATACATGATATTCTATAATGAGTTGATAATTACAGACAGTGGTATAATTGCATTGAACTTACTTGATTTATATGTATGTGTGTGTGCCTGTGTATGCAAGTGCACCATTTGCATACATAAGCTAGAAGACAGTAGAAGGAAGTACGAGATTCTCTAGAACTGAAGCTACAGGAGGTTGCAGGCTGTCTTCTGGCTGCAAGTCCTTTGCAAGAGCAGGACCTGCTGAACCAACTCTTCAGCTCCCTGTGGCATCATTTTTATGACATCATTCTTGTTTTTCCCAATATTAGTAAATAAGCAATAATGTACTTATTCTCATAAGTCACAGAAATAATGCAATTGAATGAACTGTGCTGTTCTGTCACATTATGCTAAGCAATGTTAGAATTAGACTTGACTTAAAAGTTGCAAACTATGTAATAGTGCACTAGCAATGAAAATAAGCAGAAACTCTCAGGAAAGTAAACTAGATGAAGAGAATGACTTGAACCCTGACTCACCATAGGGTCTAAATATTCTGAGAATACAGAAGTACTCATGAGATCAATAAATGTAAAAGATGAAGGAAGAAACAGTTTATAGCATGAATCTGCGAAAAGCAATTGCTTCATCCTTTTCTCACAGTGAAGATATACACTCCTTTACACAGCTTTAAGTACCAATTTGTGCCAAGGAGAATGCTGTAGACTGATAAGTGTAGACAGGGTGACTCTGGATACCCTCATGCAGCTAGAGTTCAGCATGGTTCCTCTTTTTCTTCGGCAGAGACTCTTGTGGCAGATGTCCAACTTGTTTCTGTGGGAGAATGCAGCCTCTCTGTCCATGTGCCACATGGAACGGATACTGCTTTGAGTACTTGGCAGAGCTGTTTGACTGTGTGCTCAGTGTGACTGGTCATATCAGTCTCCGAACTACAGAAGTGTTTTCTGAATTTGTAATTATGCCATGGCTTTCTGGCTTCTTTCCAAAATAGTCCTTCCTGCTGATAATGGAGATCCAATAGAGCTTATTGCAGACAACATCATGGTCCAAATTTCCAATAACGTGTCTTCATAGAGAGACGAATGCAGCTATGGAACAAGAAAAGAGCATGTTTCACGAAATGGTCAATACTAGATACAAAGATTATATTTTTTAAAGTATTAATTTAGTCTTAAGACAAAACATTGTAAAGCATGACTAAGAGAAATATTTGATTATCTTTTCCTTTATTTAGAGGGTACTTTCAATTAGGACACAGAGAGTATCTAATAAAGGAGACCTGCATTGAAGTGACTCTGGAGACACTCAACAATATTGCAGACACTGAGCTCAGAGGTTGTAATAATGTTGACAATCCCCTCTAGGTTCTCAAGAATCAAATGCTCCATCCAAACAGCTTTCTTCAAATACTATTTTTCTATTTCTGAGCTTGTTGACACATTGCTATGAAGCTTCCTTTCATTTTTCCCTTTAAATGCATGCTTGGTGTAATGGGTATCTTCATGGAAAATTAAAAAAAATTATTCTTAAAGAATACCAAAGCCTGAAGTGGGAGCTGATCAAGGTTTTTAAAATTTATTTTATGGAAAATATATCTATATACTTAATATATCATAATAAAATATTTTTGTAAAAAGAGAAGTTAGGCAAAAAAAATAAGCACATTGCATAGCTAATTTAAGAAAAAATATCAACGTGTCACATTTTCCTGGTCAGTACGCTAGCTCAGTCATGTAGGCTTAAATTAGCATCTCTTTTCAGTCACCATCCGTAATTACAGGGAAGGAGCAAAGCAACATCCTGACCCTTTGTTAGGGCAGCAACAGCCTGTCTGGAAGGCCACATGAACACTTCAAATACTAATTTGGCTTTAGAGCCTGGCTGCCATACCATATAGAAATATGGGCCTACAATAGAGAATTAGCAGACATGGAAAAGTGTAGAGCTGTTTTAATTATATTTTAATAATAAAGCTTGCCTGAAGATCAGAGGGCAAAGCTAAGCCTCTAGAGGCCAGGAAGTGGTGACACATGCCTTTACTCCAGGACCCAGGAGACAGAGGCAGAAGGATCTCTACGGGGTCAAGGCTACCCTGGGTTACACAAGATTGATTCAGAAACAGATAGAGGTGGTAGTGGCTCACACATTTAGTTCCAGTGTTTGGGAGTCACACACCTTTATTCCCAGCGCTAGGGAAGAAGAGACAGGAACAATACGGCAGAGAGGAATGTAAAGGGATCTCACTAGCTTGTGAAGACTGAGGTATGGTGGAGACACAGTGCAGTCTAGGCAGTCTGAAGATTGCCCCTTTGGTCTGAGCACTGACAGAGGTAAAAGGTCTTTCTAGTGGCTTACTACCCTGCTTCTCTGATCTTCAGTTTTAACCCCTATATCTGTCTCTGAATTTTTATTATTTGTGTTACAAAAAAGTTAGGACAACATTGATTTATATGATAAGAAAGAGTACTTACTAACAGAAATTTAATACCATCTCTCAGAAATGACTGATACCCCTCTTATGGAGAGAGCTAAAGATTTCCTAATATACACACTGTTGGGAACTCTCACTGGAGTGTCATTATTAGTAAAAGAATTTTGCCATTAATGGTGACTTTAGCAGGTGGTGCTGCCTCTCCCCACAGTATTAAAGAAAACCAGGTCAAACTTTGGTTTCAAAAACAAGTTGGCAAGAATTTCCTCTTCCACAAACACTACCTGAATTAACTTGAAAAAACTCTGAATTACTTCTGCTCACCTTTTACAGTTTCTCCTTTTTTTTGCTTGCCTAGATCAAGAGTTTATTTTAAGGTCAAATTTATGCAGACCTTCACATGAGGAATGACATACTTCCTTACTTTTTACACCATGAGTAATGCTTGAATGAGAAACCATGGATAAAGCCAAGATGACATTATCTTTATTTAGTCTGGAGAGTTGATTGTTTGATAATAGCATGGCTTGGCCCCACCCTCTAACCAATGAAGGATTCTGGAGCCTCTCATCTCAGATCTCCTTAGTAGTGTGTCTTCCAGGGTGACTTAGTGCACATAGAATGAATCTTGTGGTGAACTCTGGATAAGAAAAGACATCCAAGTCAAGGTCTTCATGTACAGGAAGTAAATGTTGTGAATGGAATATATAGAAATTAATTGTGGGCCAGAGAAGAAAGGAAGTAAACACTAGAAGCAAGAAATGAGTCAATGGCCAGGCGGTGGTGGCGCACGCCTTTAATCCCAGCACTTTGGAGGCAGAGGCAGGTGGATCTCTGTGAGTTCGAGGCCAGCCTGGTCTACAAGAGCTAGTGCCAGGACAGGCTCCAAAGCTACAGAGAAATCCTGTCTTGGAAAAATTAAAAAAAAGAAAGAAAAAAAAAGAAAATGAGTCAAAGATATTGGATGAACTACAGTGCTGAAAGAATGCTAAACTTGGTCAAGATACAAATCTTTTTCAATATTAGAACTTTCCAGAATTGTTATTCCATTTTTCCCTTTCTTGACAGTTTTATTTAATGAGGAGTAGTCTTTGCTTTCATCTATTAAATAGTTAAAACTTCAGAAAGAAATAGCATGGATAGTCTTTTTTTTTTGTTAACAATTTAAAAAAAATCAAGTTACAGGTATGCATATTTTATTGATGTTCAGAGGAGGATTGAGAAATACACCTATCTGTGGGTATAAAGATTAATATTGACAATGTAGTTAGATGGTATTTTCTAGTTCCATCCAAAGGGGTTATTGAGAAACATAGTACTAGGGAAATTCCCAGAAGTTCTCAAGGATGAAGCCAGCTATTACTCTAAGCAACAGTGGAGAGGACACCTAAATTGACTTTCCCCTATAATCAGATTGGTGACTACTTGTTATCATAGAACCTGACGGAAGCAGATAAAGGGATCTAAAGTGAAGCACTGGGTGAAGATACCCGAGACAAATTCAAGACGGGGAGGAGTGATAGTATGAACAAAGGGTTCAAGACCATCATGGTGATACCCACAGAAATAGCTGATCTGAGAAAATAAGAGCTCACTGACTCTGGACTGATAGCAGGCACACATGCATAGGACCAAATTTGGCCCACTGAATGTGGGTGGCAGTTGTAAGGCTTGAACAGTCTGTAGGACCACTGGCAGTGGGACCAGGATTTAATCCTAGTGCTTTAATTGGCATCTAGGAGCACATTCTTTTTGAAGGGTTACCTTGCTCAGCCTAAATATACTGAGGAGGGCCTTGGTCTTGCCTTGAAGTGAAATGGCATACTTTGTTGACTCCCCATGGGAAGCCTTACTTTTTCTGAGGAGTGGATGGGGATGTGGGGTTGGGAGAAGGTGAAGCAATTAGGAGGAGGGAAGAGAGTAGGAACAAAGTTAGCTATAAAATATGAAAAAATATTGTATTTAAAAATTCTTAATAAAAAGAAAAAAGCTTTAAAAACTGAAAATACAATATATGTGTAAAACAAGTCAATAGAGCACATATAGCAACCTGAAATTATTCGCAATTCCTCTGACGGGCACAAAATTTCATTCTTGAGTCCAACTTGATGTTTACTATGCCCTTAAAATCAACTTCTTTGATCAGTGTTTGCAGTGTAGCAGAGTGATTCTTGATCTATAAAATGTTTGACAATCTCGAAAAAAGCGTTCTTACCTACACCTATATACCGAAGATATTGAATATTTTTTTTTCACATTCAATTCTTAGTTTTATTTGGAGATCAATTGTGTGAGAGGTAAAAGACTTGAATCTAATTTCATTGTTCTCCTTATGTATCTCCAGATTTCCCTGAACTTTTTGTTAAAGATGCAGTTTTTCTCCAGTGTTTTTTTTTTTTTTGCCTCCTTTTTTGAATATTAGAAAGCTACAATTATGTGCACTCATTTTTGAGTTGCTGATTTCTATCTTTTGCTCTACATATCTGTTGCAATGCCAGTGCCATTTTGATTTTATTACTATTGCTATATAATATATCTTGATGTCTAGCTTGGTAATTCCTCCAGCATTGTTCTTTTGGTCAGGATTATTTGGAGTATCCAAATGAATTTTAGGATATTTTTGTCTATTTGTGTGAATTATGTTGTAAGGATTCTGATTGGGATTGCACAGGTAAATAGCTTTTGGTAGAGTGATGATTTAAGCAATATTGATTCTATCAATCCATGAGCCTAGGATGCAATTGCATGTTGTATCTCTCTTAATCTCTGTCTTCAGATATTACAAGTTTTCGTTATAGTTGAATCTCTGTCTTTAGATATTACAAGTTTTCAAGTTGAATTTTGGCATCTCCAGTTTTACTCAATAATATCATGTCATCTGAAAATAACAAAGTTTTTTTTCTTTCTCCTAGTTGTATTTGATTGATTTCATGTTGAATTGTCGTGGGTAGAGGAAAATCAGGCTAGATAAAAGATAGATCAATTATATTCTCTTTATTATAAGGGTCAAACTCACAAAACAGAAATGAGATGTCCAAGTTCAGCTGTGTAGCACGGGAACCACAGAGAGAATGAACTTTGGGCCTCCTAATTTTTCTCCTGGTACCCAGAAAGCCACACCCTAACTGGGTCCCACCTCTTAAAGATAATTGGTTGACAAAGATTCCCCATCACCTCCCCTTTTGTCTAAATAAGAGCAACCCAAACCCTATACAAAACTATATACAATAGAAGCAGATATCAAGTATAACATTACAATCAACATAAAAAATACTAAGCAAGGAACACATGATAAATGTTTTAATAAACATTCTATTCTAAAGAGTCTAAGTCTTGCATTGGAAATTTACTTGGCTAAATCATAAGAGGAAGGCTAACTAAGACTGTTTAATCTTCAACCCCACTGAAGACCTGAGAAGGTAAATAATATTATTACTTGAGTAAGTAGGAAGTGCAATCAAGCAGCTTACAAAGTGAGCAGTATATGACAGACAATTGGCTACCTGAGAAATCACCCAAATCTCATTTGCAATGTTGAAGCAACCAACTTTGGCTAAGGCCTAGTGTAACTGACATACCATTTTCAGAAGCAGGAAAAAATTTCAGAACCATCTTACCCTGTCTTAACAAGATTTGACAGTCTTTTCCCTTGTGCCCAGTTTATCCAATCCAGATATCATGTACTTTTCAGTGGTTGAGACATGGGCAGTTTCTTATCCAAAGGCCAGTTGTACCAAGAAGAAAACAAACTCCAAGTGGAGTGTCTTCGGTGCTCAAAATTCTCTTGGGAATTGATTGGTACTGTCTAAACAGCACATCAACAGAACCCTAAGTTATTTAAACGTCATGTTCTACAGATCTTTGAAGTGGTTGAAGATTACCTATCTAGGTAGAATATAATCTCTATGTATCTAAAAAACCTAATTAATCTAACTATAATTATAACAAACATAAATATTGACCTATAATACTTAATACCTGATAACTTCAAGACTAAGACTTCATATCAGAATATTAAATAATCTGTAAACAAATGTGCAGCAAATGAAAACAATGACCTCAAAATGTTAACAACATATAAATATCTTGATTAGTGGTAGGAATAATATATAATACAATATGAAATATATCCTAAATATTGTATCAATATATGAAATGTCTTGAAGAATGTATTTCATTCTTCTTTTTATTGTTCTAATTAATAATTTAAGCACAATGTTTGAAAGGAGTGGGGATAACAGATAGCTTTATCTTATTTCTAATTTCAATAAAATTGCTTCATCTTTTTGTTGCATCTTTACTGGTTTTGATGTTAGAGTATTCATCTTCTTTGAAAGTCTGGTAGAATTTTGCTGTGAATTCATGTAAGCCAGGATATAATACACAGAGATATTTCCAGGCCATGCAGTGCACTGTATGGTGGATATAAATTTTACTCAGAAAAAAAGGGTTTATATGCTTCATGGTGCTATCCAGAGTTGTAAGGATAGCTCCCACCTGGCAGTCCTAGAGCTGAGGTGAAGTACCTCCATCAAATTTAAAGACTGAGAGAGGCAGAGCCAGCACCCAAGGCTACCAAGACCAAGCTGCTTAGCATTTTAAGAAATGCTTCTGATCAAAAATTAATTTCATTTACACAATAAAGAAAAATTAAGATGGAAAAGAACTCTAAATGTGTCATAATGTTGGATAAATGTACGTAGGTTTGAAAGAGAAGAAAAAGAGTATAGAGAGTCATAAAATAAAGTTAATGCTTAAAAAAGGTAAAGTCTTTAAAGAGACAGATTACAGATAGTCAGAGATTAAAAGCAGTAAACAAAAAAATAAGCCATGTAAAAATGGAAAACTCACAGAGTCTGAATTATGTATGTTATTATGTTATCTTTGAATTTTTTGACTGTGAAGGAGCTAAGTAAAGAGAGATATCTCATTGTATGGGCTGCTAAGCTAAATCAACATGTATATTCATAAAGGTATTTTGACTTCTGAATTTGAGTCTAAGAACATGTTGCTTTGGAAAAGAGTTTCTTCTTTGTTTCCACAGAAGATGAGAACCTGTGGATTGCTTCAAGACCAATATGGTTTCATGGAACAAGACACCCTGAAAGGTTGCTGTGAATACCTCTACAAAAATTACTTTACCCAATAAACAGCAGGAAGAAGTTTGGAGAGAACTGTGCCCACATTCCCAAGTATTGTTTATAATTATTCTTTTACATTGAAAGGGAGATATGCTATAGAGATTTGCATGGGTATGTACCTTGATTTATTGATATAAATTTAAGATACATTTAGTTATACTGTGTATATATATTTCTGATCTTGATTAAGGTATTGTGTTTGTCCAGGCACTGATCCCACTGTTAGGTGTCACACAAATAGACCAAGTCAAACAATTGTAATACATTTGTAGAGGGCCTAGGTTGATTTCATGCAGGATACCTAGCTGCCAATCCAGACTGTGAGCTTTGAGACCAGGATAGCTGCTTCTGTGGATTCTCTTGTGATGGACTTGATCCCCATGACTCTTACAATCCTTCCTTCCCCTCTTCAACAGGATTTCCTAACACAGGGCTCAGTGCTTGGCTGTGGATCTGTGCAACTGTTTCTATCCGTCACTGGTTCCCTCATCACAATTGGGATAGTCACCAATCTGATTTCCAGAGAGGGCAAGTTCAAGGTACTTACCCTCTATTGCTCAGAGTCTTGGCTGTGATCATTCTTGCAGATTAGAGGGGCAGGTGGGGATGGTAATTTGAGGGTCAGATTAAGGATTAGTTGGAGGGATAAGTACTAAATTGAGATGTCTTGATATGGGTGTTGTTTTGGGCTAGGCTGGTGCAAGTGAAATTGCCGCTTTTTATTTTTAAATGAGACAACGATAACAAAATTCAAACGATAAAACGTTTATAGGATGCTACATATTTCAGAAGCAGATCAGATGGAAGAAGGCTTAGCAATTGTTCATTTTTAAATTCTTGCACTTTATGATGTTGAGATAAGTGTCAATCTTCTTATAGTCACCATCTAGGCAGCTGAGCTTGTTATAATAACCCAAAATGCGAACATCTTCATTTGCTGACTTTGGTGATGCCACTTCAGGCAAGGTAGGGAAGTTCACAGCTTCTGCATTTCTAGGGTAAAGCTGATTACCAAAAGCATAATCAACTATCAATTATATTTAAATGTTTTCGGTGCATATCCCATCTAAATGCTGAATAAAGATTTGTAAATTGTTAGAATTGTCAAAATCACCTAAATGTATGGATTTTCACTAATGTTGGAGAAGATAAATGCAAATTTGGTGTTTGCATTTTTTTTTCTATCTGATCAATTACATCTTACAAAGTTAAGGGATACACAGTCAACAAGTTATTTGATTTTAGATTTGGATTTGAGATGAGGACAATGAAAGAATAAATGTCCATTATGTCATTTAAGGAATGTACCTGTCCTCAACGGTCCTTGATTTTTCCTTTATTTTTTTTAATGGCTCCTGGTATTAAAATAATGTTCTTTTTTCTTCGTATTGAAAATATGTTTTTTCTCTTGCAATATATCTTATTTTTCAGCCAAATCAATTCTTTGTAATATATATACATATATATATATATGTATCCTTAACTTGAGAAGCAAGAATTTTTATACTTTATAAAAAAATGGTTTTTATATGGTTTAAGATGCAAATAGTCAAGGGATGATGATGCTAAAAATACCTACTCAAGTCTTTAAGTGTCTGTCTTTTGAACCAGAAATGCTATTGTTCAAATTAAAATTAGGAACAGGTTTTTTTTTTCTTTCTGAGAACCATGGTATGTGAGAGTCTGAATAAAACTCACCACAGAAGGTTGGAATTGCCAGCATTCGCTTAATAGTGTGCCTTTTAGATAGCTGCATGCCAAAGTACTTGCTTGTTTGTTTTTATTTTTAGTTTTTTAAATTTTTTTATTTTTCACAAATCAAAATGCTTCAAAATTTAATTATTCTTTCTTTTTGTCACCTCACTTATGAGAAGAAAAGTAAAGTTAGAACAGCTCACCACGTTGAGAAGAGTTTTGATGCCAACCAGCTGTCCAGAGCTCTTTTCCTTGATGTCTTTGACTTTGGAGATAACACCAGCAGGGACGCCTTTCAAGGCAGATAGTTCTTCATTCAAGTGTCGCAGAGGTTCTTCCCAGGCATTCAAAAGAGTGCCCACCCGATTCAGCAAGAAGCCAAACTAAGTGACCACATTTGAGCAATTACATTAGAATCATCAAAATAAAATCGAGTTAGATACAGACAGTTTTTCTTGAAAAGACTGAGATAAACTTCCCCTTTGTCGTTCAAATATGTATTTAAAACAATCTTTTGTATATAATACCAGCTGCAGAAGTTGTGGTATTGTGATAAAGAATTTTAGAGTAAATTAAATTCAGAAATGCCATTAGAGTTCTCTGTAGTAATTCTCATGAAATATAATCTCTTTCTTCACTTTGATTTTTCCACTTTCCTTCATAATTTCTCTGATTTTATTAAGAATTATAGAGATACAAAATGTATTTTTCCATTAAGCAGAACAAAGTGGACACATTCTAACTGTGCAGATATATAGGGCTGTATGATAATATTTAATCTACATCATATTGTGATGGTTTATACAGGAACTAGGAAGTGGGAGATTAAAAAATAATATATCACCACAGACATGAGTGTAGAGTTATAATCATACAGTGGAATCACAACACACTGCTCAACACTGCACTGTATACACTTTGCTCCTTTCTGTAGCTGACTTTTAGGCATGACACAGGTGAGAATAATTAGGACGCAGGATCAGAAACAGAAATTGAAAGAAAAGATACTCAGAAGCCAAGAAGAGATGGTGAACTAGTTTGCAATCCAAAGAACTGGAAATACAGGGTTCATTATTAACTTATGATAAATACAACTGTATTGGCATTGTCTAAGCTTGCATCAATATGTTCTTATCCTTTAAGGTCAATGACGGTTTAAAAACCCCAAAAGAATAATATGAAGTCTCACTGTTGGGTAATGGAAAAGGGTCCTTAATACGGACAATAATATGAAAATATTACTTAGCAGATTTCACTATATTCAGCTGTACTGCATATTTTTCCTTTCCTTGCATATTCTGTCTCCATTTTCCCAGAAATATGATTATTATGTCTATTGCAATACTTATTAAGAACTTACAGCATGATAACAGTGTACTGTTTCAAAAGTTTTGTTGAAAAATACAGGGAGTGTGGACTCACTTGTTTTTTCATGGCTTCGCTTTCTGGAATGGAGAGGGAAGAAGTGTGGCAGCGGATGAGGACTGTGTCATTGAACCCGTGGGCTTCAGCATAGTGGTTTTTCTGGAATTGGTGAAATATTCAGTTGAGCTTGGAAATTGTGAAAAGAGTAAATGAACAGAAAGCTAATGCATTTAAAGTAAGTGCTAAAAACCGAAACTAATATATTAAATAAATGAGCTTTGAGAACATTTTAATTAAAATACAATTATGTTTTCCCCTTCCTTTTCTCCTCTCCAACCCCTCCCATGTCCTCTTTTTCTAACTCCTCCTATCATCTCACTCTAACTCCTTCTAAATTCTTGGCATATAGTTTAAATCATTATTGTTATATCTACACACACACACACACACACACCACACACACTCAATCCAATGAGTCTGTTCACTCATTCACAGTGTTTACTGTCCATAAATGATTGCATGAATGATTATTTTACATTGCATAGCCAATTTGGGGGCTCATTCCCAGGGAATACTTTTAACTACACTTTAAGCTTTATCTGTAGCGTCAGTTTATATTCATCTAACTTTCATATTTCCCAAATCCTGTTCACTATTTCAGTGTTTCTAGAAGTTATGATTTGAGAAGCAGGGGTTAAAGCTAGCAATGCCCTAAATCACTATTTTTTTTTATGTACCATTTGTAACAAATGCCACCGTGTAAAGCATGCCTAGCAAATACCTTGGCACCTACACAAGAATATTTCACCTAAGTCATTAGGAATGTAGAATAATATTGCATTGGTTAGGACAAAATAAAGCTTAAACCCTGCACAGGCTTTAAAGAAATATAAACCATGAACCAACTAAAATGGAAAATTACTTTGCTTTTGCATATTAATCAACATTTAGTTATTTGTTATATACTCCTACATCTTTATTATTTGTAGTAGCTCTTATTTAAAACCATAATTAGAGAATTGTTTGATATTAAAAATATTTTTAGTATGATCTTGGTGGTGACCCCATTCAGGAAATGCAAGTGATTAGAACAACAAGATTTACGGTCAATTTTGTTATATGTATAAATGTTTCTGATGTAACTTTTACTTGATAACTGTTTTGTTATATGTAATTTTGCTATGTTAAGGTTAAAGCCTTCCTTTTTTTGTTTAAACAGAAAAAGGGGAAGTGATGTGGGAGTGTCATATATCAATCTGTTGATTTTATTGGCTAAGCAATAAAGGAACTGCCTCGGCCCATTTCATTGGTTAGAAGATAGGTGGGAGGAGTAGACAGAACAAAATGCCAGGAGGAAGAGGAAGTGAGGTCAGACTCCGCAGCTCTCCTCTCGGGAGCAGACGCCTTCAGAGAGACGCCATGCTACCTGCTCCAGGGAAGACGCACGCTATGAAGCTCCAACCCAGGATGGACTTAGGCTAGAATCTTCCCGGTAAGCGCACCTAGGGGCGCTACACAGATGATTAGAAATGGGCCAGAGCAGTGTTTAAAAGAATACAGTGTCCGTGTAATTATTTGGGGCATAAGCTAGCCGAGCCAGGCGGCTGGGGATTTGGGGACGCAGCCCCGCTGCCGCTCATATTACTACATAAAAGGACTTCTAATGACATTCTTCTATATTCATAGATCAGTGTCTCATTTAACCATCATCAGAGGAGCTTCCTCCTTCAGAAGAACAAATGCAGAAACCCACAGGCACACATTATGTTGAGAGTAAAAGACCTTGGACCACTCAGGACTAAATGGAATATTTCCATCAGATCTCTCTACTCAGAGGTCAGGGAACCCTAAAGAAAAGGAGATAAAAAGAATATAAGAACCAAAGTGGAAGGAAGACACCAAGAAACCAAGGCCCTTTAAATCAACATAGTTTGCTGTGGTGGTTGCACATGCCTTTAATGCCAGCACTTGGGAGGAAGAGACAGGTGGATCTCTGTGAATTTGAGGCCAGTCTGGTCTACAAGAGTTAGTTTCGGGACAGGCTCTACAGGTCCAGAGAAACCCTGTCTCAGAAGAAAATAATTTAAACATATTTAAACTCAACATAATTTAAACACATATAAAGTCACAGAGACTGAGGCAAGGTGCACAGGGCCTGTGCTGGTCTGCACCAGGTCCTTTGTGTCTATATTATTGTTTACAGTTTCATAGGATTCTTACGTGTATGAGCAAGATGGTCTTTGATTTTGTGCCTCCTCTTGAGCCCTTTTCTTTTCTTTTGTTTGTTTAGTTCAATTCTGATGTATTAGTTTTGTTTTTATCTTATCTTACTTCATTGCTCTCCCTAAGGAGCCTGTTTTTTCTAATGAGAGACATGAAGGGAGTGGACCCAGAGTGGGGTACATGGGGTGGATCTAGGAGGAATAGAGGGAGATGAAAGGGCAATTAGTGTATATTTTGTGAGAAAAATATCTATTTTCAGTAAAAGAAAAAACAAACAAGTAAACGAATAAAGTAATATTAGTGATGAATAGCCCCCTAGATAAAGGAAGCGAGAAACATTTCTCTTGTTATTCCTAGCATGTTTTTAATAGAGAATTAAAATGAAAGCAGAACAAGAGATGAACATTAAAATAGTAGTGTTTCAGTCAATAGTCTACATTTTTTGCAACTGTCCTCTTATTGGCTTCACAGTTCAGTAGCTGCTGTTTTCTTATCCTTTGAGAAGGAAGGCCTGTTTCAGATTTAGATCATGGTGTGCTTTCCTATAGGATAGGCTGTATCACAGCCATTGTGATGGAGGCCTGATTTGTTATGAAGCCCGATGTCAGTGGGGGTACTTACAAATTCAGTGAGCATTTTTGAAATTTTTTGGCTGATTTCGTGAGACTGACTGCCTGCTACATCAAACATGTCTCCCAAGGAATTAAAGCAGCGGCCATTCCTCATTGCGCACATGGGTACAGATGCCACCTTCTCCCACAGAAGCTGGTTGGACAGCAGGAGTAGGAGCAGTGTCCCTGTTAAAGAAGAAGAGTGACTCTGAGATATATTTCTGTGGGGTTATGAAAGGCATCCTGTCAATGGAAGCCTTATGTGGTCAAAGTGGCCTCCTACCAAGAAACTCTTTTGAACACTGTAGGAGTAATTCAATTGGAAAACTAATCTAAGTAATCATATTTTCTCAGATTTCTATTTCGAATCATGAATGTCCTTTTTACAATTTATTAAAACTACACCCAAAAGTGTTCTGTATTCTAAAAGCATTTGGAGCTTAATTTAAGTCAAGGCAGGGTACCAAGCCTTTCTGTTCAAACCATTTAATGTCTAGTGAATTGCTGATATTTTCTATAATAAGAGATGTTATGAGTTTGTAGCATTTAAAAATATATTTGTTTTATTTTAAGTATAGCAGTGTTACATGTCAGACAAAGGCATCAGATTTTTGAGAATTAGAGTTACATATAGTTGTGAGCAGCCATGGAGTGCTGAGAACCAAACACAAGTCTTGTTCAAAAGCAGCTACAGCTCTTAACCACTGAAACAGGATCTAAATTTGTCTACTATCAGTTTGGGGCACCAGTATAAAAAGAACAGCTCTGTGAATTAGCTTTATCTTCAAGTTAGATGGGAACAAACCCACAATTGTTCAATAATACTAACAATGTAGAGTTATGCCACAATCTGAAATAAATAATTCTGTACCATAATGTCACATTTTCTTCTTTTTCAATATTTACATACAGTTTTAATATTTTTTATAATGACCAAGATTGGCATCATCATCAATTTACTTTTGAATGATGGACATATCAATATTTAACACTTTCAATATGATAAATCAGTATCTATTTATTACAAAGAAAATTCTATTACTTTTAGTGACACTAGTCTGATAAATGGATTTGGAAATGTGCAACTGAAAATTAGGGAATTGTTAAATTTTATTCATGGAAAGATAAATAAAAATATCAAATTATTCTGTAGTATACAAGATAGCCAGGCACCTTTTAAAAGTAAGTCAAAATGTTACACACACACATACATACATATGGACACACACACGTACACACACACACACACCAGACACAGACACAGACACACACACAGGTACACACATACACACGCTCACATTTATCATCTATAGGATTTTAAAAACCTAACAAGAGCTAATAATTTTGTTTTGTCACTTCATAAAATCCAAATTATTCTTATTGATAATCCATATTACTTGTAAACAAAAGGGAGTATAAGCAATTGTACGCTCTTTTCTGTTCTTTAAAATTTTTTTGTACGTTCTGATGTTCAGTTCACATTCCCCAACTCTTCCCACACCCAGGAACCATGCAACTTCATCACTTGCACAATTTTGTGTCATTAGAAAAACAAAACCAAAACATTTAAGACCAATTTGAGCTAACCAAATATTCTTTGATGTTCAGTCTTATACCAGAGCATGTTCAAATCATGAGGGGATACACATTTAATAAACTATCTTTTCCACTCCCAACAATTGCCTATGGCTTCACGGGTAGAGGATTGTGTGTTCAGTTTCCTTGCAGCTCTGGTATTTTCTCTCGTGTAAACTTGCTCAGGGTTTATGCATGGTGAAAGAGTATTTGCCTTGAATGGAATTTTAATGCTGTATAAATACATATTTGTTATCGTCATTGACTTGTCCCCAGGATAAAATATGAATGCGTCATTCCAGTCAAGCAACTCATAGCAGAGACCCAGTAATGAGTGGATGCTACCTTTTCCTTCTGTAATTGTTAGAAATTCTACCTATATGGTTTCATTACAGTTAAAAGTGTCAATGTTTGAAATTCTGACTTTGTGAAATTTATTATTCCATGTTCTAAAACTTAATGTGTCATTCAGAGTTGTGTAGACATACAACTCCAAGAACCCCTGGTCTGAGAGTTGTTGTATAGTTGCTATCTAGAGAAATGATTAGAAAGTACTTCTTACTTACTTTATCTTTTTCTTTTCTGGGTCTGGTATTAAAAAATACCTATTCCCTTCTTATATGGGGGAAATAACACTGTAAAAAGTAAACTATCCAAACCAGCTTTGTACAATCATGCAATGATTAAGGTCAACTGGAGGAAGTTGGGAGAAGAACTACTTACAGGAACGTGGTTGAGTAAAGGACAGCTGCATCTCCGTGGAGTCCCACCACAGCTTCGCTGCTGATTCAGGGAAGCTGTTGACCAAGTCCCGTCTCCAGTTAACTTTCCACCTCCTATATAGTGCAGCACATCATCCCCAAGGCCAGACACTGCTAGGGGGCAGGAAGAAGTAATGTCTGGAATTCAAGTTGAGGATACCATTACTCTCACCCATCATTAGCTAATAGCCTCATTACAACAATGATCAACCTAGGTATATAGGTATTATTTACCTCGTTGTTAGGTCATCACTATGGTTCATGTTGTGTTGTAAATCATCAGAGCTGTTTCTGAGCCATGAAGAGTGCTGCGAATTTCTTATCACATCTACAGTCTCTCTGATAATTCTTCTGTTTCTTGTACATTACAAAGGTAGGCAAAGCCTATAAAACTGTGCTTAAATCAAATTCAAACATATTTGTGTGTTCGTACAGCAGTTTTGCCACTCTTAGGTGAATCTATGTATCTGGCTTGGGTTGGTAATGGCCCTCTTGGACTGAGCAGGTCCCTTAGAGACACTTCTTAGCAGTGGCCATCATAATACCACATAATACTATAAAACCCAACTGTAACTTTGATACCTTTTACCTGTCTCAGCACATGTGGCATGGACTAGAACATGCGGCATCTCATTGCATGGTCTCTTATATTTAATACTGTTTGCATCCGACTCACTGACAATATTCTGTATTATATGGCCAATGGGGCCTCACTGATTTACAGGTCATGGGAAACTAAGTAAATAATTTATGTCATATTTCAGTAATCTTGAGATTTTAGCTAATACTTCTTCCAACCATGCTAGATAACTGCTTTCAAATTGCTAATTGCTATCTTTGCTTGTCCATGACTTTCCAAATCTGAACAATACTAGATGCTACCTTCAAACAATAGAACCTTAGAGATAGTTATCAGAATCAATGAAGGCCCAGTTTTACCTGCAACAAACAAACGAACATTGGCTTGAGTTGAGTATTTTCCTGAAACATTAATCAAGAAAGCAAGCAAAGCTCCTATTATTAAGTTATGATAAATAATGAAGACTCACAGTTGTTATTTCACTTGTATCCTCCAAAGTACAAAGTTGTCAAAAACAACGTGTACCCCACACTGCCTTATTTATCTAAAAAATACATCATCAGTATGTTCATATTCATTATTGAATTAAATGGATTAAGAATAGCCTACGAAGCTATGGCGCAGAACTTCTCTGCTGTTTACACAGTTTAGTAGCTCTTGTCCTCTCCCAGTGAAGGATTATTATTGTCTGAAGTTCTGATTATGATGTTTTCCGCTCCAATTTATCATGCATCCCAGTGATTAAAGTTGTGACACCGGATGTAGACTGGCAACAGACTAGGAATAATTTAGGAGACAAACCTCTAGAGATTACCCTCAGAAAGATTTGTTATCTGGCTACTTAAGTGGCAAGGAATTGCCCAGATGGAATGACTAGGACTAGGGGATTTCAGCAACAACATTGTACCCTGCAGCTTCTAGATCCTGGAAGCAGTATGACCAACTGTCTCACCTGTCTTGCTGTATTCAAATATGTCCTCTTGCAGTACGAACCACAATAAACTCTATGTCATGAAAGGGTTAGAGATTTTTTTAAATAATGTTCATCATACCAAAGAAAATGGAATTTTAGCAAAATTCATCACTTACTATGACATTAATATTCGTCATCTTGAGGCAATTTTGTAAGGCCATTGAGCAATCTTTGTGGAGTAGACCCCCACTGGTTGTCATGTACTGGGGTAAATTGGGGACAGGGTCCATTCGCTTACACAGAAGTGTGTGACATCACCTGACTTCTTGTGTCTGACCGGCTCCAGGCTGACCCTGTGGCTATATCTTACTTATCAGCCACGCATGTCCGCTGAAAGGTCTCAGAGCTGGAAGAACAATGTTCATACCGAAAGCCTCTCATTTCCCATAATAACAGACGTTCCACTTGGTTTTGTCTCCACAAGTAATTCTCCCCAACATTGGTACACATTCTGCATTTGAACAGGTTAGACACATTTCCACATCAACTATCATAAATTTTACACATTATGATGTTTGGTAGCCTTAATTACCCATTCCTAGCTAAAACTGAATCCATGTTACTTTAATGTTGTTATGTCTATATCTATATTCTGCTGCTTACTGTCTCTGAAAAATTTCAGAGCTGTCAAGAATTTATGCTCAGTTAGGGGAATGTTCACCAAGACAGCAGCAGTCAGTTCATTAATAGAATCAATACACCCATAATTTTATTGTGGCGGCATCCAGTCAGCAGTATATCCAGTCACCCGTATATGCCAGCAATAGCAACCGTTCTCCAAATGAAATGTGTGTATTGGCTCCTACTGATGGCATCTCCTTTACCACAGCAACAGGTTCACTGCTAACACCTGTATCTCTTACTCTCTTTCATGAAACTGTGCTCTTGACATCTCAGTCTTTAGAGACATATATATGAGTTATATATCCCTCCACCAACCTGTCCCTGGAGACTTTGCTTTGAAGCCATCCCAAGCTGTTCAAATACTTCTTTCTGGAGCCCCCTTTTCTTTACACATCCTGCCTCAGGAGCCCTTTAGAAGCTCAGTTTTCACTCCAGTCACTGTTGCTCTGGTCCTTGTCAACCTCTCTGGTTTGTACTTCAGCCAG
Source organism: Microtus pennsylvanicus (assembly GCF_037038515.1). Classification (NCBI taxonomy): domain Eukaryota; kingdom Metazoa; phylum Chordata; class Mammalia; order Rodentia; family Cricetidae; genus Microtus; species Microtus pennsylvanicus. The sequence goes on from NC_134582.1 coordinate 102,340,934, forward strand.
GAGAAGAGATAGTCGGAGGAGACACAGAGGCGTCCCTCCTGCACTACTCACCACGACCATGTTTGTACTCACAAAGGTCGTTTCTTGTTCCGCCACACAGCGGCTGAGAGCTGATGCCTACATTTGAGTAACTATACAACCATGTACCCAAAAAGGAATAAAATCTTCCCACAAGGAATCCTGCCCGAAATGTAATTCTTCTAGAATTTTAGTCAAGAGCTCTAAACTGTTTCGCAGTGCTCCTAAAAATGTAGAGAGTTTCAAAATATATTCAAATGTTGATCACACAGTAAATTTAAAACAGGACACAATCCTCTATTTAAACTTCATACTTTATCTCCTCTCATGATTTATTACAAGGTCATGTCACTTGACTCCAAACTTAAATGCGGAAATAGAGATTAAAATAAAATCGGAACAAATAAATATAAAAACCTGTTACATGAAACAATACAGAAAGTGAGTTTTCTGTTGAGCAAATGTGAATGTTCTTGTCAAATAACCAAACTAATTGGAACAAGTGCATATGTGAGCTATAAGGGTTCACTGTGGACTCTGTAACTCATGAAATTACACAGCTAAAATGTTCATTGATAAGAAATAAAATAATAAGAATTTACATCTCAAACGTAGAAGCTACCATTCTCTTCAATTTTTTTAGATATATGAGTTATAGACAAGTAACATTTGAGAGAGATTGAACCCAGGGAAAATATCTCAGCAGTTAGCATTTCATCCATTTTAAACACTAGGAACAGTCAATCAAAATTTTGTTCCTGGCTGCATTAAGCCTCAACTTCTGCTGTACATCCAAGTCCATAAATAACTTTGTTTATTCCCCTTATTTTCTTTTTTTCCACTTTTTAAATAGATTTTTATTAGCTCTACATTTTTGTCTGCTCCCCTTCCTGACTCTCCCCTGCCCCAAGGTCCTCATGCTCCCAATTTACTCAGGAGACCTTGTTTTTTTCTACTTACCCCTTATTTTCGAAATATTTGGGAAACAAACTGATAACAGAAAATAGACTGATCAATTTTAGCCCAAAAAACATGTTGAGTAAGAAAGAAAAATTTATCTAATTTAATTACAACTTCAATGCCTTCTGCAATTTAAAAATTTATCCAAAGTCATGAATATGGAATATATCACATATGGATGGGAATGATAGAAATACTAACGGTACACTTCTAGGGGCATTCTTAGGTTGTATTCATTCTCTAGTACCCTACAGATACCATGAAGCATAAAATCCTTATCGTTGCCAGTGTGGAAAATGCTGTGGCTGCTTCATCAATTCATTGGAAAGCTGAGAGTGGATGGTATTTTTGTATGTTCTAACATGAATAAGGAGCTCATAATCTCCCTATTCCTCTGGACCTGTCAAAACTACAAATTTTGTAAGTGTTCAGGTAACATACTAATACACAGGTGGTAGAGTTTGGAGTTTCAATGTAGATTATCCCCATTCCAGCCAGGGATTTAGCAGAGAATGACATTTACAGCAAGGGACACTTTGCTAGGTCTCAGTGACAGAGACTTTCAGGTAGATTGAATTTTTTATGTGAGAAATCATTGAAGATAGATGAAAAGGACAAAGAAGAAAAATTGATCACTCAAAGGAAATATGGCAAAGACTAAGTTGATCTCAAAGCAAAGTTTTAGAGAATATTAATAGAGTGACTATTGGGGGGGATTGTATGGAAACCTAATTCATTAAAACCTTCCTAAAATATATACAAATATGAAAGTTATCTAAGTGAAATTTCCAAACAGTGGAGGAGATGGAGGCCCTTGACACCAAAAAAGATTTCTAGTACCAGGAATGGGTCAGATCTAACTGAGTTGTTGGCTGAAGGAGTTCCATGGAAGTATCCATACAAAAGCTCTCCACAAACAGATGGTAAAGCCTTATTATTGAATACAACACCTACAAAACTCATTGAACACAGAGAAGTGGATCTGGTGCCTACTTAGAACCTGTAGTCATGTGGACTAATGTTCACATTAATGGGAGGAACACTTTACTAGAGGAAAAAGATGAACACCAATTCAACTACAAAGCCTTCCATCGACTATAGTGACATACCTACAGTACATGCTGCTGCAGTGGTGGCCTCAAGCATGTGGAAGTAGTCAACCAAAGTCTGACTTGAGGTAAGGCCCCCTCTTTGAGATGGAACCCCCATATCTAATGCTTTTTGGGGCGGGGGCAAAGGAACATAGTAATAAAATGAAAGGGGTATCCTAATAAAATCCTCCTAATGGCACTCTGCTATCCTCATAGATCAATGCCTTGTTCAGCCACCGCTAGAAAAGTAGTCTGCCCCAGATGATACCCAGCTAGGCACATGTACGAGTGAGAGAGCTTGGCACACTCAAATCCCTCCCCTCAAGGCTCTGGAAACTCTGTGGAAGAGGAAGTAGAAAAGGTGTTAAGAGCCAGAGGCTTGGAGAACACGAAGGAATCAAGGCCTTCTGGACACAAAAAGGCTGGCATGCCTATGAACTCACAGAGACTGTGGCAGCAAGCATAGGGCCCACAGAGGTCTGCACCAGATGGGGTCCTAGAGCTGAAAGAAGCAGACATATGACCCCAATCATAACCCACATGCTATCTCTAATTGATACAATAAATATCAATTTATTGATTAAATAAATTAAATAAATAAATAATTATTTTTATTCACAAATAAAAAATTTGTTCTCTCCAAGACAGTCTCACTGGAGGAAAAAAAAAACATTCTTTAGTAAAGTCTGTACTTCAAGCAGTAGATGGGCAACATGAAACAAACTCATCGACATCTTTGGGGTTCTTTCTCCAATATTGTTAAATCAGGACATTTTTTTAAAAAACATATAGGTCCTTTATAACTTCCAGTTTCATATTTTTATGGAATACCTTTGTGTGTAAATGTGTGTTTCTGTGTCTGAATGTGTTTCTTTCTTTTTTTGTTTTGTTTTTTGTTTAATTTTGTAAATTAGTTTTTATTGAGCTCTATATTTTTCTCTGCTCCCCTCCTTACCTCCCCCCCCCTTCAACCCTCTCCCAAGGTCCCCATGCTCTCAATTTACTCAGGAGATCTTTCTCCAGATAGGTTTTCTCTGTGCTGCTTTTGAGCCAGTCCTGGAACTAGCTCTTGTAGACCAGGCTGGCTTCGAACTTACAAAGATCTGCCTTTCTCTGCCTCCCGAGTCCTGGCATGCACCACCATCGCCTGGCCTCTGTATGTGTTTCTTATGCTTCTTCTTTGGCTCTTTTTTCTGTTTGCTTGTTTTGTTCTATTCCAATTTGTTTTTGTTTTATTTTATTATATTTTTATTTCTTAGATGTCTGTATATTTTCTAAGGAGAGGCAGAAAGTGTATAGAGCTGGAAGGGAAGGGAGACAGGGAGGAACTGGGAAGAGTATGGTGAAGGGAAACCCTAATCACAATATATTATATGAAAAAAATCTATTTTTTCAGAAGTAAATTTTAATAGAGTGCTAGGGTCTGTGTTCCTGGACTCCGGGAGGCTATCAAGTCTGATCAAGGGTTTATTGATTAAAGGACGCCATGCCAATGGTGGTGTTATATTTTTGTTTCTCAGGACACTGTGTTGGTGAATGACAGCCCAATGAAAACCAATGCATGCTAATCTCTAAATGTATGCTGATGGAACGGAAGGTAAAAATGATTCCCTCTGTTGGGCAAATATACTGCCACAGATTTTTATCTTCCATGAAAGAAAGTCATCTAGAAGGAGGTGTACTGCTCGGACTTATTCATCCAAGAGTGGACCCTTTTATCACACAAGTCTAACCAAAGAAGTCCATGGAACATTGGTGAAGGAGCATCTTCTGTGGCAAGTGAGAATGTTCTTGCTGTTTATTGAATATAACTTGAGTTCTACCCCCAGAGATTCTATTGTCCATATGCATCCTTCCCAGACAAGGAAGCAAAATTGACCAAGAGAATGACAGTTACTATAAAAATTCAAATATGATACCTCATCCCATTAACTGAGGTCATTGGAGGAAATAACTGATATAACAATGAAACATTTTTCTTTTAATTGTAGCTAATTTTGTTTTTGTTGATGCTGTTGTTTATTTTAATCTCCTTAAATTCTGAATACAAATAAGGAGCTCACACTTGCTTGGAGGGCCTATTGGGTGTTCAATGACCTGGTTCATCCTCTACAAGCTTCTAGTATGTCAATTTAACAGCTACTGTCTTACAGACCCAGAGTACCAAAATCATATATAAAAACAAAAAATGTGCAGTTGGGGACTTGCAGGAAGACACCATTCATGAGTAGAAAAAGTAACCCTAATTATTAGATGATTGAAGGAATATATGCTTAGAGTGTTTATCTTAGTACTAAGTTAAGTCTTATTGGTGATGCTATACTAAAAGTAAGAATGGTTATGGGCCAAACTTTCTGCATTGGACAGCTAATAAAGGGTCTCATCTTGGAAGAGGTTAATTATCATCCTCCTAGACCTCAGCACATAACTATAGTTCTTTGTCTATTGAGATGACACAGAAAATTCCCACTTTCACACAGACATAGCTTTTGACACTGCTATTGTTCTGGGCCTGTCGATTCATCCATTTCTAAGAGAGACTGAAGACTTCCACGTATTCTGCCTCTTACAATATTTTCAATCCTCCTTCTGTGACATTTCTTAAACTGTAGATGTAAGATACACACGATCTATAAAAACAGACTCAATAGAGTGTGTGTATGTATTTGTGCATGCATATGCAAATATAATAAAAGAAAAATAGACTATCTGTAACTGCAGGTGTGTCTCCCACCTGCCAGTTCCCAAATACCCACTCTGAGGCCTAATATTAACTACAAGCTGTTTGGCCTATTAAATCAGACATATTATTAAGTAGCTCTTACAACTTAGATTAACTCATTTCTATTATTCTACATGTTACCACAAGGCCTGTGACTTGTTACCTCTCATCTTGTTTCTGCAGCAGTTGCCAACATCTCCCTCACTCAACCTTCTTTGTCCCTGTCTTTCTGTTTGAATTTCCCACCTATGTCTATTCATCCTGGCTATTGACCAAATCAGCTTCTTTATTAACCAATGTTAATAAATACATTCAAAGCATGAGAGAGACATCCCACATCAGCTATCATCCTCAAGGGGAAAGTACATGTTAAGGGTTTGAGGGAAAATAGTTGGGGAAGGAAAGGGGGGAGTGACATAAAACAATTTTAATTTAAAATGTTAAAGAGAGTGATTACAGAAAAGCAAAAATTACCTACAAGTAAGATGACAGAAATTTTTCCACTCTATCCTGATTACACTATATTTGAAATGTTTAATGGAGTAGTTACAAAACAATAAGACAACATACATGCTATTTCTTTTCATTATCATTTTTATTTATTGCTCGAGCATTGACTGTATGCATATAATATGTTTTGACCAAATCCAGCCTATACTCTCTCCTCTCAAGTATTCTCATTCTTCTTTGCCACTTTGTCGCCCAACATCATGTACGATTGCAACCTACTAAGTTCTCATATTGCTGCAAGAAGGTATATGAATATAAAGCTATGGACAGCCTATCAGAACTATATCCCCCTCTATAAAACTGACACTCCTTCCACAGAAACCACCAATTTACAAAGCTTATCAGCTAGGGATAGGACTCTGTTCTGGAATTTTGTTAGTCTTGATCATGTACAATGTTATCATATCAGTCATGGTTGTGATTCTTGCTCGTAAAGAGTTTGTATGGTCCAGAAAATACTTTTGTAAGAATGATACACTAATATACATGAATATATGTGTATATATGAATAAAAATGTGTATATAAATGAATACACATATGCATATATATATATATATATATATATATATATATATATATATATATATATATATATACAATCACTCTTATGAGTGTTGAAAGCTTCATTTATCTGTGGTTATGAAGAAAACTATTTAAGGGACAGTTTAATTACTCTAACCATTTATCAGAAATGAACTAGTAGACACTTATGACCTATTTAGACACACTTTTTTGGATAAATTGGCAATGCCAATCATGAGTTCTGCTTTTAGAGATGGACTTAAGTTTAGGATAATGCAGCTGGCTACTTTCATAACATTTGCTCCACTATTAGATCAATGGGTATTTATTGCCAGGTAAATTTCAACTGTAACTAGTATAGTGCATAGAAGAAAAAAATCTTAATTACATTTCTAACTTGGAGAGTGGATAGTACTTTCCAGCTCTGTGATAGCCATTCAGAGAAAATGAAACTTCTGTGTTAGTATAGGCTAGATATCTTCGTGATTCAAATCCAAAATATCTTTGGCAATAAGATCTTACTGATATTTTCCAGAGGGAAAGCAAGAGTGATAACTTTCCTTTTCAGTATTTTAAGGGTCTGTGATAACACACTTTCCAGTACCTCAAACACAGGTAAACCACATCTGATCAGGCTTTTTGTTTGATAGCAAATGTAGGATGTAGGAGAGGAATTATTTCACTACATAGAATAACTCAACTGATATTTTTGATACATGTGTAGTTTTGGAAGATTCTACAATTGTGTGTTTGCATATAGCTTTTCCAAAGAATTTTAATGTTAATGGTACCTCTCTATTTCTGTTCTCTACCCTACCACCCCATCGACACTTCAGATAAAACTTGCTCTTCTATCATTTCTTTCATCCCTTTAGATAACTTGTATTCTACTATCCTTCTTACCTTTATCTATGATCACTTTTTAGTTTATTAAGTTCTACAGACACTATTTAAACCCAGTATCTAAATATTCTCAGGTAGGATCCACATATTAAAGATAAAATCAAACATTTGTCTTTCCAGCTCTGGAATACTTCCTTCACAATGGCTTATTTTTGAAGTTTCACCCATTCACCTAAGAATTTCAGTTTTATTTACAACTGAATAATATTCCACTGTGTATATCTGCCATATCTTATTTCCTGGCTATAGTGAATAGAACTTCAATGGAATGAATGAGTATCTCTGTGTTAAGATACACAGTTCTTTCTGTTAAGCCCAAGAGCAGGATAGCTGGATTATATAGTAGGACTGTTTCTAGCTCTTTGAGGAAACTCCATACTGATTTTCATGCCAATCTACCCTCCTAAAGGTCAAAATATCTTATTAGCGAATAACCAATTTCTTCTCTCACTGAAGAAAAATGACAAAATAAGAGAAGCAACAGCCTTCACAGCCCTCTGCTTCCTAATTGTGGAAGCAGTGTGACCAGTCACCTCACCTATGGTGCCATGATCAACTGTGCTTCCTTGAAGCATAAGCCACAATAAACTCTTTCTCACAAAGGCACTTTTGTTGGGTTATTGATTATAGCAGTGGAAAAACAGAATTTGTAGCAATGTTATTACCTATGAGTCACTAGTTTTTATCATCTTGAGGCATTTCCCTTCCCCAGGATCACTGAGCTGGCAGCTCCTATTGCATACACTGGTCAGGAGAGGGCCCATTCTCATCTGCAGAACTTTCGTTATACTACCTACCTCCTTGTGTCTGACTGACTCCAGGCTGAGTCTATAGTCATATCCTGTTTACTGTTTCCTCTTGTCTCCTTACAGGGCCCAAGGCTTAATGAACAATTCTCACATGCAGAGGCTCTCATTTCGCATTTACCATATAAGTTCAACCTAAATTTCAATCTAAATTCAAATCTTGGGTGATAGCCTACAATTCTAGTATACAACATGTGTCCTAGAAAGATACCTACCATAAGCTTAATATCATTCTTTATATTTTTTTTACCATATAATGTTTGGTAGACATGATTATCAATGCCTATTTTAAGTTAAATCCACTTATGTGTAATTATTTTTACCTCAATTTATATACCCAACTACTTACTGTTTCTGATGAATTTCAAGATTGTCATGAATCTATACTCTAACCGGGGCAGCTTTTGCAGCAAGAGCACATTCAACACATTAGTAGAAGCTCAATACTTTCATAATTTACAATGAGTGTCCAGTTACCAGTGTTCTGTGCCCATTTATGAAAATGATACCGACTGTTCCACCAAGGAACTGCTTGAAGTGATTCATATTCTCAGTGATACTTGTTTTATCATGTTACAAATATCTTCACCTCGTCTTCTCTTGAATGACTTTTTCTCTTGACTTTTTAGCCTCTTAGAAACACATTAATATCACATCTGATCTTCCATCAAATCTTCTCTAGAAATTTTGTTTTCCTTATAATTTATTTCGATAATAATGTCTTTGTTTCTTTACCTTTATATTCTCCCCATTTAATACTCTTCCTCCCTTCCTTCTTTCTGTTTCTTCATCTCCCTATATTTGTCTCTTTCTCAGAAAAAAAAACAGAACAGAAAGAAAATCAAAACCAACAATAAAAACAGTAGGACAAAATATAGCCAAACAAAATAATATGAAACAAAATTCCACAAAACAAAACAAAAATAATAACAACAGCAAAGCCATGTATTTCATTTTGTGTCAATCAGCCACTCCGGTGCATGGAATCTGCCCTGATATACCCATTCAAATGAAAAAAAAAAACCTAATTTTACCTTTCCTAGCAAGTAACACTTGCAAATAAGTTATTGGTTAGGCATGATACCCAAAGTCCACTGTTCCATCTCTGTGTTGGGAATCCTGGTTTGAACATTCAAAGGTTTTATTTATTTTTCCGTAGGCACTGAAAGTTCATATGTCCATCAGTCCCATTATATCTTGAACACACTATTTCCTTGGTGTCATACATCACTTATCTGTTAAAAAATTTCTCTCTCCCTTTTTTTTATTAGATTCTTGAGACTTGAGGAAAGGAGTTTGATGCATACATCACATTTAGAACTGGGTGCTCCAATCTCTCCTACTCTTTGGATATTGCCCAGTTGTGGTCTGTATTAATTCTCATCTACTGCAAAAAGAAGCTTTTCTAATGATGATTCACCAATGCACTGATTATGATCATAGTAAAATGTCACTAGGAATCATTTAATTGCTATATTCCTTTATCAGAATAACAGTAGTATGTATTCCTTTGGGCCCATGATTTATGTGTCTCATGTTCTTTTCCACTTTAGGAATGTTGGGCATAGGGTACATCTCATAAAATGGGCTTTAAGTCCAATTTTTATGAAAATGATTGGTGACTTGTACTATATCTGTGACACTATTGCCCAAGTATATTTTGAAGGCAGGTCTCTGATTTAGGTCATATGATTTATAGCTGAGTGATATTCATGATTACTAATCACATTTGTATGAAGAATACCTTCAAATACCATAAATAAGAGTCAGTAGAGTTAAAGTTACTAGGTGGGCAACAGCTCAACTTCTCCACAGTAGATGTTGATTTCATAATAAGACTTTACCATCAGGTTATGGATAACAGCGGATGGCCTTGGCTATAGCTTCTAGTGCATTGGGGTCAACAGGACCCCTTTGATCAATTGCTCAACAAAATGTAACCTTTTTCTGGCATTGGAAATTTTATTTGCTGTCATAAGATGTCTAGTTGGGGCATTGTCTCCCTATTATATGATGACTCCTTTTAAATTTCTTTCATATGTGCATATATTTTAACTGTCTGTAGCAGTGGGTTTCCATATACTTTAAAAAAATGCTTTAAGTATTTATGTTAAAGCCATTCCAATTCTCCCCAAATACTTCTTTCTATGAACAATTTCCATAATCTTACTTTAATTACCCCATTTCAATTACTTCAGCACTTGACAAGCCCAATTGACATTCCTGTCACTGTTACTCTAATCCTTCTAGACCAATCTGGTTCAATGTGAAATTTCAGGCAAGAGAAACGATACTCTGAAAAGAAATACAGGAGAACCTTCTTGCACCTCTTATTCTATTATCGTGTTTGTGCTAACAGAGTTAGTTTCTTTGCCTGCACTCTACAAGTAAGATATTATGTTTACATGTGAAATACAATAGCTTGCCCATCTCTGTTTAATAAAAAAATGAATCTAAAAAAAAAACAAGTCTTCCAGGAATATCTAGAATTCTAATGAGGAAGCAAACATAACACAGACTCATTTTTCATATCATTAAAAAGTGTAATAGCGATATTCAAAATTTATTTTCATCTTTATCACAAAATAAAATTACAGAAAACACGATCCAATATTCGAGTCTCAGACTGATTTGATGATTTAGCTCTTCTCATCACTTATTGAAGACTCCTACAAATGACTCTAAATGTTTGTTGTACTTGAAATGTGGAGATGAAGGTTAAAATAGAATCTGAACAACTGAATGCAAAATAGTCAATACAGAACAGCAGTAAAGTGTGTTCTCTGACAGGCAGTGTCTGAATGTGCCTGTCACATAACTGAACAACATTCAGCAAATATTGGGGTTTTTCTTACATTTGGAACCCAGAGTACAATTTATTTATGTAATAAAGTTTGTCAGGAGCACTCCAAATTATGTATATTTATAACTAAAATATTATACCCAAGAAACAGAATAAGCAATTGGAATTCTCTTTCCAAACTCAAAAGTTCATACTCTCTTCCGCTTATTCAACATATATTTAGAGATATTCAATACTAAAGAACGATTGAACTGTTAAAAAATACCCTGACACGCTAATTTCTTTCCACTACTAGACTTCAAACGATTAATCCAATTTGATTTCCTTACTGTGATCTCATACTTCCGGGGCATGTCGTCCATAAACATGTTGCTTCAGTTTTTCCCCTAAAACTGGGAATCAAATTGCTAAAGAAACTGGATTTAGTCATTTTAGGCGGGACAAAAAGGTAGACACAGAGAGAAAATTATCTAATTGACTTTATCTTTCAATATTTTGCCATCTTATAATCTAGCCAGAGGTACTGATATGGGCTAGGTTGCTTATAGATGGGCATGGGAGAGAATATCTAGCATGCATTCTTAGGGGCAAAAACGATCAGTCGTACATGTTGCCTCCATTCTCTATTACAAATACTTATTCTGTGAGATATCCTTTCCTTACCATTGAAAGACTTGGCAGATGTTGCCCTTACTCATCCATTTCTTTGACAATTGAAGCTGGAAGATTATTTCACCGTTTCCTCCTCAGTTCCTGCATGCTTGACAATCCCAGTAATTCTTTTATCGTAAAGGGGATTGGCTGATAGGTGAATTAAGGACTACATTGTTCCATTATAGAGTATTTCCTCTCCATCCTGGGGTTCAGAAAAGGATCATATTTACAATGAAAAACAGGTTTTGCCACATGTGACGTGGGCTGTCGTGAAACTTTGTTTTGTGAAGTGCTAAAGCAAACAAGAAGGATAAAAACATCAGAAAAGGCAGAGCCTCAAAGGAAAAAGCATCAGGGCTTATGCTGACATCAGGTCAAAGTTCTTTAAAAATACTAATAGTATTCCTGAGGCTGAGCTCCTGGGTCTTGGAGGTGGTTGAAAGATCTGAATCAGAGACAATTGATTATGTTTCTGTATGAAAATTAAGATAATCTCAGTTTTTTTTAAATTATGATGGATTTTTAAAATACTTTTTGGGTTTATTCATTTACTTATGAGTGAGAATTCTGACAGCATGTATATATGGGAATAACTAGTGTGTTAGGTGGCTGGACATCAGAGGAAGAAGTTACGGATGACTGTGAACCATCATGTGTGTGCGAATTGAACTAGAATCTCTGTAAGACTAATCAGTGTTCTTAACCACTAAGCCATCTCCTGCTTCTTCACTGGAATTTTGATGTAGATCATGGAACAATTGAATTGCTTTTAATAGAACGGCTATATCCACAATATTAATCCTAAGTATTCACGACCGAGATATTTCCATCTCTGGTATCTTTTTCAAATTCTTTACTCAGTGTCCTAAATTTTTCATTGTGCAAGTCTGCTCCCTTAGATTTACCCCAAGATGTATTTTAGGTCATTGTGAATGATTTCATTTGACTTTTTTCCCTATACGTATTAGTTTTATTTTCTTTGCTATTTCTTACTTATATAGTTAAGAATTAAAGGAGTATATTTAAAGGAGAGAAAAGGGTAGACATTTTTCTCTTATTACTAATTATAATGAATGAGTGCTGGATTTTCTCAAAATTCTCCTTCTGCCTCTAATTAGATGATTATGTGGGTCCCCACCCTTGAATCTCTTTATGTGATAGATTGTGTATATTTACATCTTTTGAACAATTTTTGTATCTACAGAGTAAAGTTGGCTTGGTTATCACTGCAAAAATTCTCAATACAATACTTGCAAACTGAATTTAAAAGTACACCAAATGGATCATCTTCTATGACTAAGTCTCACTGAAGAACATTTTTTAGCACTATTTGATTTGCTATGTGTTTTGGGATACAGTCTTGATTTTTTATATTTTTTTCAGTTAGAACAATAAAATTCATCAAAGAATGCAGAAGTTTAAAGAAGACACAAGGAAATAGCTCAGTGAACTTAAAGATAATAAACTTAAAAAGAATAACCGCCTAAGTGATGACCAAAAAAAAAACCATGAATATAAGCATGAATAATATGGTGAAAAAATTCCAGGATTTGAAAACAGAATTCACTGAAGCAATATAAATATTAATGAGCACTAAATTTTGAAATAGTTGTGAAAAGGAAAACACAAAAACTAAATGAGAAAATGTAGGAACATGATAGAAGAGAAAGTGGGAAGTAGTCTTGAACACATTGGCAAAGAGACTGTATTTCATGAATATAACACCAGTAGCACTGACACTGAGATCAACAATTAATAATGGGACTCCTGAAACTGAAAAGCTCTGTAAGACAAAAAACACTGTCAATAAAACAAAACGACAGCTTAGAGAATGGGAAAAGACCTTTACCAAGCCCACATCTGACAGAAGAATGATCTTCAAAATACGTACTCAAGAAGCAACACATTAAATTACAAATAATTCAATTAAAAATGTGATGTAGATCTAAACAGAGAATTTTTAATAAAAGAATATCAAATGGCCAAAATACACTTAGAAACTTGTTCATCATCAGGGAAATGCCTATCAAAACAATTCTGAGATACCATCTTATACCTGTCTTATACCTGGCTAAGATCAAAAACACAAGTCACAACTCACACTGGAAAGGATGTAGAGCAAGAAGAGCATGCCTTCACTGCTGGTGGGGGTGAAAACTTTTACCGTCACTTTGGAAATCAATGTGACAGTTTCTCAGAAAATTGGGAATCAACCCACCTCAATATCCAGCTAGACCAATATTGGACATATATTCAAAGGATGCTCAATCATACCACAAGGACACTTGCTCAACTATGTTTATAGCAGCATTATTCATTATAACCAGAACCTGGAAACAACCTAGATACTTCTCAACTGAAAAACAGATAAGGAAAATGTGGTACATTTACACCGTGGAGTACTACTACTCAGCAGTAAAACAATAAGCTCGTGAAATTTGTAGGCAAATCAATGGAACCAGAATAAAAAAAATCATGCCGAGTGAGGTAACCAAGAGCAAGAAAGACAAACTTGGTATTTACTTACTCATAAGTGGATGTTTGGAATAAAGTATAGGATAACCAACCTACAATTCACATTCCCAGAGAGACTGTATAACTAGAAGGGCCCCAAAAGAGATGCAAAGATTTACTTGGGAAGGGGAAATAGAAGAGATCTCCTGGGCAGATTGTGGATGGGGGTGGAGGGAATGGGCTATTTGAGAACTTGAGGGAGTAGGTAGGGTGGTCTGGGTACAGGAGGTGGGTTGGGGCAGGATGGATAGGGAGAGTAAGGAAAGAGATGTCTTGATGGGGGGTGTATTTCCAGGTTAGGGGAAAAAACCTAATACCAGGGAAACGCCCAGGAATCTACAGGAATGACCCTAGCTAAATCTTCTAGCAATAGTGAAGAGGGTGTCTGATATTAATCAGAATCAGCTTGGTGACTACCCTAATTGCCATCAGAGAGTCTATCCAGTAACTGAAGGAAGCAGATGCAGAGATCCACAGTCAAGCACTGGGCCAAGCTCAGGGAGTTCTACTGAAGAAAGGTAGGAGAGATTTATGAGCAGGGTGGGGGGTCAAAGCCATGAAGGGATACCTGACCTGAGCTCTTGTGAGCTCATGGACTCTGGGCCAAATAAAGAGCATGCCTACATGGGACCGACCTACAATGTCTGCATGGGTTTGACAGGTATGTAGCTTGGTCTGTTTGTAAGGGTCCTAACAGTGAAATTGGGACATGTCCCTAGCACTTACCTGGCTTTTGGGAAGCCCCATGCTAAATTATCTCACCCAAACTTGATACGGGGGAAGGGGGTTGGAAACTCTGCCCTGCCTTAACTTGATGTGCCAAGCTTTGTTGAAGCCCATGGAAGGCCTGCCCCTTTCTGAATGGGGATGGACAAGGAGTAGATAGTGAAGGGGCCGATGGGAAGCAAGGGAAGGAAAGAGGAATAGAGGAGGGAGGGGAAACTGTGGTCTGTATGTAAAATGAATTTTAAAATATTAATTAAATAAAAAAGAGAACGGTTTGAATAGAAAACAGACTAATAGGGCTCAAAAACAAATGAGAAGAATTAGAACACACAAACAAATGTTATGAAAAATCTAAAAACAGGAAATTAACATAGAAATTGTGAGACCTCATAAAAAGTGTTAATCTTAAAACTATAAGCATACATGAAGAATAGAGACAATCATATATAAATATATGCATATATAGGTATAGATACAGATAAAGATAGATAGAGATCAGAGAAGAATCTCAGGGCAATAGTATAGACCAGTTCTTCAATAAGATCATAGAAGAAAAGTTCTCTAAACCAATGCAATGTATTCTCATACAGATTACAAGAAGCATACAGTACTAACTAGAAAAGAAAACAAAAGTAACTTCTCACAGCATAGCTTAGATAAAGCAATAAATATACAGAATAAGTAAAGACTATTGGATACTTCAGGGAAAAAATAGAAGTTGTATATAATAATAAGTCCCAACATAGTAACAAACTAATTTCTCAACGGACTCTGTGAAAGGCAGAAGAGCCTAAAGCAATACAATCAAAGTTCTAAAAGCCTGTGCACATCAAAAATATCTTCAGTCATTGAAGAAGATAGAAAAACTTTCCATGATGTAAATAGGCAAAAGAATTTTTGTCCACCAACCCAGTTCTATAGGGAACAATGGAAATAAAATATTTTTTTCTTTGGACTAAAGAAAAGAATAAACATAGCTGAGAGATGGTAATAATTAAACAAAACAAATGAAGCTACAAATAATAAAAGACAAAATAAAAATGAGATGACAACCAGAAAAAAATTTACAGCAACCAACACCCGTCTTCAATTATAACTTTAAATATGAATAGTCTCAACTTTCAAATCAAGAGACATAGGCTGGCTGAATGGATTAAAAACAAAATACATCTTTTTGTTGTCTAAAACAAATGAATCTTAGTTTTAGAGATAGGCACAACCCTAAAGTGAAAGAATGGGAAAAAAGGTTTTCCAATTATTAGGACCAGAGAGGAAGCAGGTGATGTTTTAGTAATATCAGACAAAATAGGATAAAATTAAGCAGAATAGGTAAAGAAGGTAACTTATTATAATTGTGGAAACAATTAAGAAATATGATATTAAATTCTTAAACTTATATACACCAAATTATGGCCCATCCAATTTCATAAAGAAGTGTACTAGTAAAATTAAAGACACATATTAATATAATACATTAATAGTAAATGATGTTATATGTCAATTTCTCCATCAGACTTGTAAAGATTTCTCTGAGGTGAGTAAGAGCTACCATTGTCTGCAGTGAGCCAGTTGCTGTAATGACGGAAATGTCATGGGTAGCAATGCAGTCACTTCATTTGCAGAATGACCAGTGTTGCTAGCACATATAGACACAGAACACTACTCACTGGACTCCTCTGTTAAATTTAAATTATGGTTGTGTTGAGTCTTTATTAACACACTGAATGTTGTTTAATTTTTACCAAATTGAACATTAATTCATAATAGCTGCAGCAATTTTATATAACATATTTGCAGTAGTATATAGATGTCACAAGCAACACTAAAGTGAAACAGATTTACTTTAAGCATAGAGTGAGTATTTATGTGTACCCAACAAATCATACGCTATACAATAATGAAAGATGTTTAACTAGGGATAGGCATCCTGTTGGCATACCCAGTATGTACTAATGTTGAAGAGATACTGAAGATGCAAAATCAAGTTGAACTTCCATAAACTAAGGAAATGAGAATCATTGAGTTTGAACATTGTTCTCACACTTCTGGGAACTTCCAACGGATATGAATGGTTGATAAATGGGATATGGCCACAGGGTCAGCCTGGAGCCAGTCAGATGGAAGAAGGCAGGTGATGTCGTAAAGTTCTGTGTAAGAGAATTGGTCCTACCCCTCATTTACTTTGGTTCAGACAACCAATGGGAGCCTACTACATACACTAAAGTGGCCTTACAGAAGTACCTCAAGATGATGAGAACTAATGCCTAACAGGCAATGACGTTAGGACAAATTCCATTGTGCATTATCATGATGAATCTGGTAAAGTAACTTTGATGACATAGAGTTTATTGTGCTCATATTGCAAGGGGAATTCTTGAACATGATAGGACAGGTGAGACAGCTAGTCATACTACTTCCAAGAACAGGAAGCTACAGGATACAATCCTATTGCTGCAATTTCCTTGTCCTTGTCATTGCATCTGAGACTTAGCTCATGGAGTGCTGCTACCCTCATGTAAGATGCTTTTTGTGCTGCTAAAGTAGCGAGATATAGAATCTGTCTGAGAACTATGCCCAGAAGTTTTTCTTCTAAGTCTTTTTATATCATATCATATCATATCATATCATATCATATCATATCATATCATATCACAAAGTTATATTAGGCACCACAACTCTAACTTCTGAGATACACTATAAATTGAATTATAAAGCATCATAATCCAAATTTCAAGCAATGTACCTTCACAGGGAGAGGGAGAAGTAGCTACCAACCTGTGTAACAAGAATATTGGACAGTCTCATGAAATGTCCAGTATTTGCTAAAATGTAATTATATTATGTATTTCTTCCATTTTTAATTTTTATTTTAATTTGTTATTATGGTATAAATTCCTTTAAGACACAGCCAAGGAAATGTTTGACTTATGTTTGTTTCTCTTTTCCTTCAACAAGTGGGCTAGTTTTGAATACTATTTTTCACTTTAGATGTTGTTGATATTTAGTAAAAGGAAATTTATTGCATTGACTTGCAAGTATTAAAGAGCATAAAAGATATGGAGGCCAAGTTAGGGAGAGATAATTAGCAAATACTTTTTAGATTCTCAAATGTTATGCATCATTTTCAAGCAGTTCACAGATATGTCAGTTAATAAAAGGGAAGTATGGTATATACAGAAAACCAGGTTAGGACTTCATGATAAAGACAAATCTTGTGGTTAAAGTCACAGTTTCTAAAGTTCATGTGTACAATATTCTTGTGTGTCTGCCATATAATATTTCACTGCATACATACACTATCTCTCATTTTCACATTCTTAGATTCTTTTCATCCCTTCTCCCATAAGATCCCCTGAACTTTAGGGAAAAAAGTATAATATATATACTTATATAATATATATATATATATATATATATATATATATATATATATATAATTTAGAGATGAACAAGTCACAACCTCATACTCTTTGCACATTTCTCAGTTATAGTCTTTATGTAACAACCATTCCCTGCTTGTTTCTTTGACAAGTGTATAGAGATACACAAACCTATGGGTATAAAATACGAACTTGTGGGACAACTTATATATGTACACTGACTGAAATAATAATATTAAAATCTCCCTTCTGTCTTATAGCATAACCAACCAGGGGTTTTGTACAGGACCAAGCATAAGTTATGCAGACGGCTTCCAATCCAAGCCGTGATTTGATTATCCACATATTATCAGTGTTGCTATTGTCTTCCCATGCCAGACATTTTCAGTGCTGCAGGGATTTTGGATCCCCTTTCCCTTTGCTAGGATTCAGAGCCCCTTCAAGCATGTG
Organism: Microtus pennsylvanicus; assembly: GCF_037038515.1. Lineage (NCBI taxonomy): Eukaryota > Metazoa > Chordata > Mammalia > Rodentia > Cricetidae > Microtus > Microtus pennsylvanicus. Next base: position 102,358,994 of record NC_134582.1, read on the forward strand.
AAAGCTAGACAGTATGAATTAAGCCTTCTGCTAGAAACCAGCTCGTTTCCCCTTTTTACTAAGACTCAAGTAGACGGTATCTTCAGAAACTGGGCCTTACAATCAAATTCTGGAAGGTAACCAAGAAAAACAATATTATGCAATCTCTGGGGAATCTTGGAACCCCTCAGACCCGCAACTCAAAAAAACAAAAACAAAAAAACCAAACAAACAACAACAAAAAAATTAGCTGGTAATGGGATTTTTCTTAGATACAGTATAAGATCTGGGAGAAGCATTATCCTTGCATAAAAGACGAAGTCCATTTTAATTCCTTTTACATCAATATATGTGTGGTGTTTTGAATGTGAATGCCCCCCCCCAGGCTCATATATTTTAATTTTTGGTTCTTAGTTGCCCCGCACCGCGCCCCCGTGTCTGCACTTAGTGCGTTATTACCCAGTGCACGAGCTTCGGGCAAGGGAGCTGGAGGTTAAAATACACAGACACACACAAACAGAGAGACAGCGACATGGGTCATCCTTGAATTCCCCAAGAATGTCCCCTTTATTGTGTTCAGGGTCAGATTATATAGAGATAGCCACGCCCCAGCCAAACCCATCAGAAACCACTCTCCTGCCATCAGGAACTCCTGAAGGTCTCTTGCTCAGAGCAGGTGTATGCACTCAGATCCGGGGATTACAAGAAATTCAGGATCTGAGGTCTCACTGCTCCCAACACTTAGATGGTAGACTATTCAGGAAAGATTAGGAGGAGTGGTTTCTGTCACTGGGGATAAGCTGTTTAGATGTTTAAAAGTCCAAGCAGGCACAGCCTCTTGCTCTCACAGCCTCCTCCTTGTGGGTGGGATATAAACTTTTAGGTATTGCTCTAGTTCCACCTCTGTCTACCTTCTCCATGCTATTCAATATGATGGCTATGGACTCATCATCTAAAATTTCAAACAAGCCCCTAATTAAATATTTTCTTTTATGAGTTACCTTGGTTATGATGTCTATTTACAGGAATAGAATAGTAACTAAGACAATATATATGCATTCCAAGAATCTAATGCAATTGTGTATTTCCATAATAACTTTCCAAGTCTTTAGATAACCTCCCATCTCTCAGAGAGTTTATTTCTCCCTGTTTCATTATTGCTTTTGTACCATTCATACAACTCACATTCTCTCCTTCTTCTCTTGAAATTGCACCAGACTTGTTTCATGGTTTCTGTATGCACTGGACTTTAAAGTAGACAACTAAATTTTCCAAGCTAGTATGCTCATTTGAAGAAGAATATATAGCACTAGTATCTCTGAATTTGACTTACCTCACTCATAATTATTATTTTATCTTAAATCATTTCCTGTGAATTTCATATTTTACTTTTGATATTTCTGAAATAAATCCATTTGTGTATTTCTAACTCAATTCTTCACAGTAACTTAAGCAACCGTCTAAAACTGTATAGGGAAACAAAAAGACCAGGCATAGTTGATATACATTGGAGAAACTATAGTATCATCAACAAATGAAGTTTGTTAAAAATAAAACTAGACAATTATTTCTTGGCCTGCACAATATTCAACCTCATATAGATCAAAAATCTCAAATAAGGTCTGTTACCAAAATAGGTTAGAGGAGAAGGTAGGGAAACATTTTATTCTATAGGCATAGGAAAAGACTTTCTGAATAGGGCCCTGGTATACCTGCATGAAGGTCAGCAATTGACAATTATGATTGCATAAAGTTAAACAGCTTCTCCACAGCAAAGGATACCACACTTTCAGTGAGAAGGCTGCCTATAGACTAGGAAATTCTCCTTACTGACTATACATCTCATGGAGCATTGGTGTCTAGAAAAAAAAACTCAAAATCTTAAATACCAAGAAAATAAGCAATCTAATTAAAAATAGGCATATGAGACTAAAATGAATTCTTAAAAGAAGAAATGTAAATTGAAAAAATATTTTAAAAACTGAAAGACATCACAGTCTTCTGGAAAATGAAAATTAAAAATAAATTGAAGTTTCATCTTAGCACAGTCAAGATGGCTAATATGAAAGAAAGAAAAAAAGGAAGGAATGAAGAAATGATGGAACAAAAGAAAGAAATAAAAAAGAAAAAAAAGAAAAGATAAAAGAAACTGACAAGAAATGCTGAAGTGGATTCAGGAAAAGTGGTACAATTATTCCCAATGGGTGGAAGTTCAAACTGGCTCGGTCATTATTGATATTGGTGCAGAAAAATAGATCCAACCTGTACTTCAGCTATCCCATTCTGAGGCGTATTTAAAATGACTCTATATTGATCTACAAAGATTCTTGTTCAGTCATAGATTATAAATAAGTTTATAATTCCAGGAATAGTCTGTTTTATGAAACAGCCCACAAAAGCAATCAAAATAGCACTTCCTCAATATTATAAACAATCTTGTTCCTATAACGTTAGTGACTACACATAGCCTGGTAGTTCAAATTGTAGCAAGGTCTGTCTAGGACCGGATAGATCACCAATGTCTTTCCTGTTCTACCTGGTTTGAAAGACCATAGTTTCCCCAGGAGCATCTTCATGTATACTAACATTTTAATTATCCTCTGGTCCCTTATCTATTCATTCCCAAGAGCCAGTTATGTGATTGAAACTTTCTACTCAAAGTACTCCAAATCTCTATTTCCCTGTCACCTTTATTTTAGGGTTCACTCCCCTAAATGTATCCCCTTGCCAATTGCCTACTTCCAGTTTCTTAAATTTCATGAGTAAACCATGTTAAACACATAAAATAGATGATTTAATATTAGGTCCCTCACATGAGAGAAAAAAAATGCAGCTCATATCTTTGGTAGGGAAGTGACCTGACAGTATAATTTTTCTAGTTATGTTAATTGGTCTGTAAAAGTCATTATTTCGGTTTCCTTTAGAACTGAGTAATTTTCCATTTGTTATAGGTATGGTATGTTCATTACCTATTCATCAGCTGATGGGTAGCCAGTCTGATTCCATTTCCCGGTTATTGTGAATAGGGCAGTAAAAAGCAAGGATGGGAAAGATATAAATTCTTTTGAGTATATGCCCAGATGTCATATAGCTTGGCCAGATGGTATCGATTTGTAGTTATGTCAACTACTTTCATACATGTGTACACACTATCGACATTATTTCTACATCGTTTCTTCTCTCTAAAACTCTTCTCATAATCCCACTCATTTCCAAGTTCATGAGCTCTTCTAAAAAATGCACATATGCATGCACATACACGTGCAAGCACACACACATACATATGTACAACCTACTGATCTCACTTAGTGTTGCTAGAATGTGCATGTATTTAGAGCTGACCACTTCACCCTGACCTTGGAGAAAAATGATTCACCTTCCTTCGGTAGCCTGTAGTTCTTCATCTGAGGATGGGGTGTTGTGATGAAGAACTACAGGGCGACCGAAGGAAGATGAATCATTTTTCTCTAAAGGCAGAGTCCCATGCATGTTGGCATGCCACTTGGAGGAGTCATTATGCAGCTGTTATTTAGGCAACCATAGTGTTGAAAGTTTACAGGAGCTCCATCCCTGACATATCTATAAGATAAATGTCTCTTAGCAAGTGTCTCGGCCCTTTGATTCTTACTGTCCCTCCATTCTCTCCTTCACAATGATACCTGAACCTTAAATGTTGCCATTGTAGTCTAGATACAGAAACTGGGACATGGGCTCACACAGTATTTTTTGCTTTACATTTTGAGCATTGTGGTTTTATTACTGCCTCCGTCTCTTACAAAAGAAAGCTTCCACATACAGGTGAAGGTATAACTATGTAGAAAATTGTGGTAGAAAGTTCTCCTATAGAATTCATAACCTCCCAGCCCTTTATCATTGGCTAGATTTATACTACCAGAGGTGCATTTACTATTACCGAGAAGATTCTATATTCAATTAGTGAGCTGTTGTTTTCCCCTTAAATTACGTGTCGTTATTGCATCATTGAGGAAATCTTAATAGGCTGGTCACTGTTGTGTTCAAAGATGTTAGAGACAGGTAGATCTTTTGGTTGATTCCCTACCTTACAAGCTTACATAGCAATGTCTGATAGTATGAAAGCTAGTCCTCATTCCTGATCTTAATGTTTTTAGTTTTTTTTTACATTGATGTTGTCTATGATTTTCTCATATACAGTCCAGATATACTCTTTCTCTGACTTTTTATCATGAACAAATTTTAGACCTTGTCAAAGTCCCTTTCTGAATCTATTGAAATATCATTGCTTTTTTTTGTTTGTTTTTTTTGCGTTTTAGTCCACTTATCTCATTTATCACACTTAAGCATTTACATGTGTTGAAACATCGCTTAGTGTCCAAAATAAAGGAATTTGTTAACTTGTGAGGAACGTTTTGATATATGCTTGTATTTGATTTGAAAGTACTTAGTTGAGTATATTGGCAGCTATCTTCATCATTAATACTGGCCTATATTAGTTTTTTCAAATTGTGTTTTTTAATTGAGCCCAACACCAGTTTTTAAAATAGTGCTGGCTTCATTTCATATAAGATCTTTGGGAATTCTCTTGTTCCTCTTTTTAGTTTTTTTTTTTTAATTATTTGGGAAGTATCACTTGTAATCTTTGTTTGAATATCTGGTAGCATTTTGCTGTGAATCCTTTAAAAGTAGCCTTTCTTTTAGTCTTAATCATTGTGCTAGTCTCTTCTTTTGCCACGAAACTGTATAAGTGTTTGGTCTTTTCTTGGTTTAAATGATGATGCAGATGTAACTAGAACAATCTTTCAGGTTTCACAACTTAATGCAGCATAGGTATATAAATTATTTCTTTATAATGTTCTAAATTCCTTTGATGTTTGTTAATGTTTCCCTATTCATCTCTACTTTTATTAACTTGGGTGTTCTTTCTTGGTTAATTTAGCTATGGCTCTATCAGTCTTGCTTATGTTTTGAAAGAGCCAAGACTTAAAATTATTATTTTTCTCTTTAATTATCTCTTATTAATTTCTGCAAAGTTTTTTTTTCCCCTGTCTCCTGGAGTTATTTAGTTTGGCTTTGCACTTCTTGCAACTCTTGACTTGCACCACTAAGTCATTTATTTGTTCTTTTTCTGATTTTTAATATAGGTGCTTGGAGCTATAAATTTCTCTCTTAGACTGCATTTAGTGTGTCCCAGATGTTTTCTTTTCTTTCTTTCTTTTCTTTTCTTTCTTTTTTTTTTTTTTTTGGATTTTTGAGACAGGGTTTCTCCGTATCTTTTTTTGGTTCCTGTCCTAGAACTAGCTCTTGTAGACCAGGCTGGCCTCAAACTCACAGAGATCCGCCTGCCTCTGCCTCCCAAGTGCTGGGACTAAAGGCGTGCACCACCACCACCAGGCCCCCAGATGTTTTCTTATATTTTGTTTTCATTGTTATGAAAATTTTAATTTCCACTTTGACTTATTCTTCATTAAGCAGTGTCATTTTAATTTTTTTCAGTTTGTGTAAATTCCAGAGTTTCTCTCACAATTGATTTCAAGCATTTTTCTTAAATATGGTCAGATAAGATACATGGAGTAATTTCATATTTTTTCTTTTGTTGAACTATGTTTTATATCCCAATGTATAATGCTTTTCCCACATAGTTTCATGGGTTGTTGACTATTATGTGTATATTTTTAGTGTATGGGTAGAATATAATGCAGCTATATACTAGGCCCATTTGATTTAGATGTTTTATTTTATATATTTCTTTGTATATATTTTGTACATGTTATGTTTGTTAGACAAAATGAAGTGCTTAAATCACCTCTTATTACTGAGTTGTCATTAATATGTGTCTTGAATTCCAGTAGTATGCTTTATATGAAGTTGGGTGCTTTAGAAGTTGATGCATATATGTTTAGAACTATAAATTTTGTTTGGTATTATTTCCCATAATAACAATGAAATGTCCTTTGTGTTTTTAAAAATCATTTTGATGTTAATCCTATTTTTCAGGTATTAGGATAGAGATGCCTGCTTAATTTCTTGTCCCAGTGGCTTAGAATGCTCTTCTGCATTTGGTTTGGGAAGTCCTTCTGTCTATGTGTTGCTTTTATTGGTTAATGAATAAAAGAACTGGCTTGGCCTATAGCATGGGAGGAGGAAGGTGGAGTTAGAGAGAAGCCATGGAGCCACCAGAGACAGATGCTGGAAACTTCTGGTAAGCCATAACCATGTGACGATATACAGATTAATAGGCATGGGTTAAATTAATATGTAAGAGTCAGTCAATAAGAAGCTAGAACTAATGGGCCAAGCAGTGATTTAACTAATATGGTTTCTGTGTGATTATTTTGGTTCTGGGTGGCTGGGACAAACAAGCAGCCTGCCTCTAACATGAAGGCTCAGTGTAGGCACTAGTTCTTCTCTGACTTCTCTGTGTTCATTGAGTTGTGTGGGTATTGTGCTTGACAGTGGGGCTGCACTGGAACATATTTGACTTACCAAGGGCTGAAATCATAGGGAAAGCTGACTCCATTTCTCTTAGCGTTTACGTTTTATCAGTAGTCCATGACTAGTGGTAAGAATTTTGCCTTCTCTTCCCCATTCAAGGATTTGGTCTTGCTTGAGTTGCATGATTTCACAACTGCCATGAATTCATATGTATCACTCTCCTGCTATGTCCAGAAATCATCACTTCTGACTCTTACGTTATTTATGGCATCTCTTCTGTAATGATCCCTACCCTTGTGAAGAGAGGATTTGATTAATATGTCTAGCATAGGGCCAAATATTCCACAAGTTCTTATTGTATTTCCTTTGGCCAGTTGCTGGTCTCTGTATTAATCACCATCAATGGCAAAAGAAACTTTTCTGATGAGGACTGAGGTTTTTATTAGTCTATTGTTATAATAATAAATCATAAGCATTCCATTTAACACATTTTCCATTTATCAGAATGATAAGTATAGACCCTTCCTTAGGATATTTGACCTGACTTAGCATATGTTCCTGTGACAAATGACGGTGTCAGATATATATTTCATAAAGTTAAATCCAATCAGAAAGCTACTGGTTACTCCTATGATACTAGAGCCACTATTGCATCACTTGGCATGTCTTAGAGGTCAGTTGTTACTGTAGCTGGCAGGGATCACAGCTAGATAAGATTGGTAATTTTCTCTTCCTACACAATGTGTAACACCTTCCAGTACTTTCATAGCTAGCTAGCAGTGAAGAAGCTTCCAGTTCAGCACCAGCTTGATTTCTCCATGTTTTTGACTCCAGTATGCACTGTCTTCAGCAATAAGGTCTTACAGAACAGTCAATTCTGGAGGGTAAAAAGTAGCATTGGCACAGACTGTAATGTTTAGGAGTGTATGAGATGTTATACTCCAATGTTGCCCTCCGATTTACAACCCAGTTTAGAACTTCCTTTTCCATTACTTCCCTTTAATCATCTATACCACTGTGTTCTAGCCTCCTTCCTTTAAAAGCCACCCTCAACAATGAATACTTGCTAACTTCTTGACCTCTACGAGTATTCCAAATGAAATATACAAATCTGAAGATTCAAAGCTAAAATATATCAATGGAATAATCCATGGGAAATTTGTCTTTTTGAGTCTGGATTATCTCATTCAGAATGATTTTTTTCTAGTTCCATACATTTTCCTGATAATTTAATTTTTTTAGCAGTTGAATAATATGCTATTGGGTAAATATACCACACTTTCATTATTTATACTTAGTTTATGGACATCTAGGATGTGTCCATTTCATGGCAACTATGAATACAGTAGCAATGAACAAGGAAGTGCAGGCATTTCTAGAGCAGGCTGTAGGTTCTTTTATTATATACTTAGGGATATTATAGTTGGATCATATGGAAGATACATTGGTGTCCAACGTTCTTCTGTATATGTGTTGATTTTATTGGTTGATAAATAAATCGGTTTTGACCAATGGATTAACAGAGTAAAGATAGGCAAGAAATCCAAACAGAGATATATAGAGAAAGTGGGTAAAGTCAAAGAGGTACCATGTAGCTGCCAAAGGAGAAAGTCACCAGAAAGATTAATAGAAATGGGTTAATTTAAGATGTAAGAACTAGTTAGAAAGACACCTAAGTTATTGACCAAACAGTATTGTAATTAATATAGTTTTTGCATAATTATTTGGGACTGGGAAGCTAAGAAACGAATGAGCAGTCTCTGTTTACAGTATATTTTCATCTCTTTGATGAACCTCCACCCTCCACACTGATTCTTAATGAGGTAAGTAAAACACAGAAAGAAAACACATATGTAGACACTAGCTTTGAATTGTTAAGTGTGTATTTAGAGTAACAATACATGTCAGAAGACTAGCAAGTTACTATGTGAGATAATTTAAGGGAAGTGGGATTTAATGTTAGTAGTTTGAAGGTTAAAGGGAAATAATGGGACAGGAATATAGAAATAGATTGGTGGATAGAACAAGGTAGAAGAGGGAGAATGGAAAGAGGTAATTAAAATACTTTGAACATGTCCTCTGGAAATGATTAATTGTAGAAACTTATTATAATATACACTGGGGATACCGAGGGAGGATCATGGGTAAATAAAAGACCTAGAAAAGTGAGATGAATGACATATTATGGGCATGGGATAGCTGGTATGTCCACGAATTCAGAGAGGCTGTCATTATATACATAACTTCTGCACAAAATAAAGGCACCGTATAGGATGGACAGACTTCAAAACGCCAACTTTTGCTGAGATGTTATTGGGAAGTGATAGCTTTTGAGGAATCAGAGTCATATTTCTTTAGGTCTGTGGCAATATGTAATTCGTCATACACCAGTGTATGTGATACTACACTCTTGCCTTCATGGGTAGCACTAATACTGTATTCAGTGGCAAAAAATACACATATAAATTATGATAGAAGAGGGGTAGAAAGTTGCAACAAATGAGGATGTAGTTATGGTGTTGTGAGGAGGAGGAACAGGGCAGGAATGAATGAGTGTGGTCCAGCTACATTACATATATGAATGAAAATTTCAAAACACAAGCTAAATTTTTAAAAAGAATGTGAATTAACATATTATAATCAGGCAATTATAAATGAAGAGCCAAAGTGAGCCAGGGAATAGTCATGAAAGAAGTACATGTGTGAACAAAATCTTTGCCCAGTATTTTACGGCTTCACTGTTTTGAATTGCAGACTTCTTTAATTTTAAATGGTTTCTATTTGATTATATAAGGGGATTTAAATGGAAGTATGTAAATATACTTTGGACACATTTTGCCTCATTTCACAATACAATCTATTTTTTCTTTACTCCCTATCATGTTAGCTCACTTTGTTCCCAAAGAGAATATTATTTTGATTTAGGTATCATCTGCTCCTCTAAAAATACAGGAGTTTATCTTTGCGAAATTTTAGACTCTCAAATGAAAGAACATATATTTGCCTATTTAGTACTATCTTAATTAATTTAATGTAATTTTTTTCCTCTTGCATCCATTTTCTTGCCAATGTTATCTCTACTTTCTAGCTATCAGTCTTAGAAAATTCCACTTTGTTTATAAACCACACAATTGTTTATATTTATTTCCTGTGTTCATGGTCATGTATGGGAGGATTATTTTTCAGTGGGAGACAATAGCTATAGTCAGCAATACATTTAGTCATGCCATAATTCGGAGGTCAGAATTGTTCAGTCTTCTAATCCTTTATGTAGTTATCAAAAAAGTGTAGGAATGAAAATACAGAAAAAGGAAAGGAAAAAAAACCAGGAATGCATAGTTTCATTCCTTTTCGTGTAACTTTAATCAGTAGAGGATGAAAGGAAAAAAGCTAACTAGTATGAAAACGATGGTAAATTGGGTATCATCCAGAGAAGCCTTTAGGGAGACAGTATGAACAGAGCATGCCTAGTTGAGATGATGCTAAGACAACCAGAATTCAGAGGGGCTCTTTGAAGACAGTTGGAGAGAAATCAGGAACCATTTTATACTTTTATCCTAAGATACTTTAGGTTTTTTCAAAATAGCTCACAATGCTCAGACAATTGTGCTGTCTGAACTTTAAATGTGGCAATGTTTGGATTCTTTCCTTAAGGAACCAAAGAATTCCAAGTTTCGGAATTGGGCTGAATAAAACTTTGTAAAAAATGTCTCCCCTAGATTTTAATAACTAAGTACACATCGATATTTCCTAATGCTTAAGTTAATTGTGAAATATTTTATTTGCATGCCTAACTTCTGTTATTTGTCAAATATTTGGTGGGACCATGTTAATGATATGAATAGATCTTTTTTAAATTAAATGAAGTAGAACAGATGTGACCAATTGGCTTCTCAGATGGTTGCATGAGAGGAGTCGGTGTTTATTTTAAAAGAAGATAGCCATCATACCCAGCACACATTCAAGAGAGAAAAACTTAAAGAAAGTTTCACAGCAATGTATCATCCAGCATCATCTTGGAAACAGATGTGATGGAAAGGTCTTAACAGTCTTTTTGCTTTAATATTCTGCACTTCACAATCTTGAGAGACATTTCAACCTTTTGAGCATTTTTGCCTGCGCAGCGGATCAAGTTATAAAATGCAAAATGGCGATCCTCTTCATTGTCTGACATCAAGGATACCAGTCCAGACCAGGTAGGGTATTTCTCATTCCCTTCATTTTTACTTTGAACCTAATTATCAAAAGGAGAGTCAGCGATAAATTATATTTTAGTATTTTAGGGTGCGTAACATTTGAATACTTGAGGAGAGTATGGATTGCTAAACTCAGCCAAACCTATGGATTTTCATGAGAAATGAACAAAGGTATCTAACATATAAAAACTGATGTGTGCGTCCTCTGTATGATAAAATCTTGCAGAAGTTAAATGGGCTGATAGGAAGTTACTATATTTTGGATATGGATTTGAGAAAAGTACAAAGGAAGATACAATATTCATTCAATCTCTTAAGTAATGTCACATGTCCTCAACATACTTCCTGACTTGTTTTTTCTTCTCTTAATCGGTTCTTATATTGGAACATTGTCCTATGTTCTTTTCTTTTCTTTTCTTTTTTTTTTTTTTGGTTTATGTTTTTCAAAATAGGGTTTCTCTGTAGCTTTGGAGACTGTCCTGAAACTCTGTGGACCAGGCCAGCCTTAAACTCACAGAGATCCACCTGTCTCTGCCTCCCTAGTGCTGGGATTACAGGTGTGCCTCACCACCACCTAGCTAATCCTTTCTTATTTTCAACCAAATCAATATTTCATATAATGTGTATACCCATACCTGCGATTCAGTGACCATTGCATCAGGGGGCAACCTTGATAAGAAATCTGCTCGTGCCGGAGCGACTAATTTTCTTACTACAAAGGGTCCTGTTCCAATGTAAATGGTGAACAGATGTTTTCTTTAGAGATCCTTAGGATATGGAGTTCTTAGTAAAACACCCCTCACATAGTTGGAATTACTAGCCTCCTCGTAAATAGCGTTTCTATAATTCCAATCCCTAACATTTTCTTTTGTAAAGAGACATTTTTCAAAACTGGATTCTCCTTGCCCTGGTCACCTCTTTTATTTAGAAGAAATGTAAAGAAGTGTAAAAGGACCACTCACCTGGCTGAGAATGCTCCTAACCCCCTCCAGGAGTCCAGCGTTTTTTGCCTCAATCTCTCTGGCTTTGGAGAGGATAGTAGCAGGGACACCTTTCAGAGTAGGCATTTCTTTCGCTAGATGGTACAGAGGGACTCTCCAGGCATCCAGTAAGTTTTCCACCAATTTCAGTAGGATGACTGGCTAAGTAACCATATTTGAACAATCACATTAAAATATGAAAACCAACAGCATTAGACACAGACAGGCTTTTCTTGCTCAAGAGGGTGAAACAAGCTTTCTTTGTTACCTGAGTGCATATTTAAAATACTCTTTTGTAAGTTATATAAAGGCACGAAATATTTCCATTGACCTTGTGGTTTAAAACTTGAGTGAATATAATTCAGAAATGCCAGTAGAGCATTTTAAAGTTGTTAGCAAAGAAAATAGAAAAAAACCTTTTATTAAATGCATTCTCCTCTCATCTCCACTTCCCCATTTTCCTTCCTTCCTTCATCATTATTTTAGTAAGCGTTTTAGAGACACAGACTGTTTTAGTTATTTAGGAATACATGGAACATGCATTCTAAGTGTAAGGCTATACAATTGTGTAAGGGTATAAAATAACGTGCAATTTAAATTTCGTTGAGATCATTTATGGCAGGAAATCAGAAGTGAGAGAGGGTAAAGATTAAGAATTAAAGGAGACATGCATGATATGGAGCCTTGGCAGCACGCAGTGGGGATGGCTATACATGGTGAAGCAGCTTCTTATGCTCTCTGTATACCTTTCTTTAGTTGACTTTCAGGTAAGACACAGTAAAGGCAGAACAATCTGTTAGGAATCAACACTTAGGACCAGAAACATAAATAAAACCAGTAGGTGCCGAAAAGAAATGGTGAATGAGTTAGTAACGTAGAGCAGGCAACACAGGGTCCATTACCAAAATATCAATACACTCATACTGGCAATGTATAAGTTCACATTACTGCACTTAACAATGAATGTCAATAATTAAAAATTTTTCTAGGAATATGTAGATCTTGAAGATTTGGCATTGAAAAAGGTCCCCTCCATAAATGGTTTATAGACCTGTTAAATTTTACTTGGCTGATTTTCCTTACAATTTAAATCTACATAATAAAATTTATTTTTGGTTTTCATTACCTGCCCATTTCTTGCAGATATGATTCTCATTCTTAATATATTGACTATAATAGCTTATAGGATGGCAAAGCCAGTGTATGGATTGGTGAAAGAAAAGGTAGGGACTCACATGTGTATTTAGGGCCTTACTCCTGGGTTTTGGAAGATCGAGCGAAGATGTGTGGCATTTTTTCAGGTTCTTGTTAATGAGCTGGTGGCTCTGGGCATACTGATTATCCTGGAAATGATAAAATATGTGATTACTTGGTGACCAAAAAATTTTGTAAATGAATCAATGATCAACACACTAATGTACTTGATAGATGTTTCATTATTAAAATAAAATATTAATATAGTAAGGAAATGAGCCATTTAACTACATTTTACATTCAATCTATAGTCTTAATATCTATTCATAAAACTTTCAACTTTCCCAAAGTTTCTGCTATGTACTATTCTCAACAAAATATTCCTCTTCAGCAAAATCCAGCAAGGCTACCAAGTACCAATTTTTAAACTATCATTTGTAGTAAATGTCATGGTAAACAACTTTTCTTGCAAACATCTTGGCATCTGCACAAGTATCCCTCATTCAGTTCATTAGGAATAATAAAAAGCTTTGTATTGATCATGACAAAATATATCTTAAGCCCTATGCAGAATACACTAGGAAATATTATGCTATGAACCAATTAAAATAAAAAATTAATTGATTTTGGTATGCTAATCAATATTTAATTATTTGTTATATACTTCTAAATCTTTATTGTGTAAAATATCTATTATTCAAAACTACTACTAATGACATACTTGGTAGTTTGAATGGATTTTTAGGATGATTCTGAATGTCCTCGGTGACCTATCCGGAAATGTAAATGGCAGAAACAATAATATGTGAGATAAAGGTTTGAAATATATGGGCTTTGCAAGCATTGAGGCAACTTCTTGCAAGGCCATCAATGCCCAGAAGACACCATCATCACTTCATTGGCTAGAATAGAACATCTACCATAAAAACTTAAAGATGCCTTCATCATGAATGTCTGGCCTATTTCTCTGAATCAGATTCCCTTGCTACTAAATCATTTATCTTGAATAGCTTGAAATTGTTAATACTATTTGTTAATATGAAGATTAAATGTTAATTTTCTTGTTTTGAATGACTTGGCCTCAGTGTCCTTAACCTCTTTTAACATTAGCAGGTCACTGCAATGCATTCTTCTTTATTAGATAATACAGAATCCAAAGGTGAGTAATGCAAACCAACACAAGGCCACCAGATACAATAAGAAAGAATCAAATCTTTCCTCAGCGTGGCTTGTGTGTATTTATGTCACAATAACGAACCAAAATAGAAGTTTAAAACTAGAGAAAAGTAAGATTATATCTTAGTAAATATTTGACAATCCATGAGACTGCCCTATTTTCTGGTTCCACAACCTAGTAGCCTCTATTTTTTCCTACCTCTGAAGCTATACTGTTTGAAGTTTGAACTACGATGCTTTATGCATTAGACTATACTATAAATTAACCATTTCAATTTAGGAGCCGTTGGGTAAGAAGCTGGAAGTCAGGGGTCGTACTTACGAATTCAGTGAACATTTCAAATGCTTGTTTGTTTATTTTCTCAGACAAGCTCACTGCTCGATCAATCATTACTTCCAAAGGAGCAAGGCAACGCCCATTTCTCATGAAACACATGGGAATTGAGGCCACTTCTTCCCACAAAAGTAGGTGGGACATCAGTAGTAGAAGCAGTGCACCTGGAAAAGGAGCACAGTGACTAATCATCTGATCATCTGAGTTTGTCAAGAGTGGCATTATCAAACTAAGCCTTTGCTAAGAGTGGCCTCCTTTGTACATATGGTTATGTTAAATTTTGTAAGAATAACAAACATTTTCCAATGTTGACATTCAATTAATGGGTTGTACTTGTTCAAATTCATATTTTGTAATAGGAGTGTCTCTTGGTAGTTCTTTATTACTCCTTGCATTGCTTCTGCTGTCTTCAAACTTTTGGAGTTCAATGTAAGTGTGCCAGTGCGTGTTCACGTCATTCTCTTCAGAGAGGTCAAGGTCTCCTGGTTCTCTGGTGATTTTCAGTAATATCACTCAAGGGTTTGTAATTCTTTTAATTGTTAATTTTATTTTATTCATGGCCGTTTTTATTTTATCTGTATGTGTATGACATGTAGGGCTGGCAACTATAGCGGCCAGAAGAGGGATTAGATTTCCAGGGATTAAAGATATACACAATTCTGAACAGCCATGTTGGTAGTAGGAACCAAGCCCAGGTCTTATTCAAGAAAAGTAATTTTTCTGATTCACTGAGTTATCATTCTAGGCTCCAAATTTTTAATTTTAGCTCAGTATCCAATATTAGGATTTTGGACATCAGTGTAAGAAGAACAGTTCTGGTTCTGTGTTTATTTTCATGACAAATAAGAATAAACTCATCATTGTTTATTTACAAATACTTATGATAAAAGAGAATGGCATTATTATAATGAAGCCACATTGTGGAACTTCTAGTTCAGTGTTATAATGGCATGAGTTTCTTCTCTTATCAAAATATTCTTACCTTTCTTCTGAATTATGTTTTATACCAACCATGATAAAATAGATTGCTTGTAGAAATTCTACTTTTCATTGTCCCTACTCTCGGTAGCTTGGAGGAAGCAACATACTAACAATGGAGCTCCTGCACATCAGCAGGTTGTCAGCATTCTACACAACTACATATTGTCCTTATGGTTTGATAATGCACGTATTAAGAAGTTGCTTTTATCTTCTTTATGTTCTTTGTGTATCACAATTATAAAATGTTTTGTGATAAGCAGAATTGGTGTCATAATCAATTCATTTTTTCATGAAAGGTCAATAAAGGGCCATAACATATTAAGTTATAATGTTAATTCTATGAATCAATATCGATGTCTAAAAATGGAATATTTATGCACCTTCAGTGATACCAGTCTGAAAAACTCCTGACACTAAGGCTTTGAGAAATGCAGTTGGAAATATAAAAACTTAATAATATTTATACATCAAAAACACATAAACTGAATACTCAAAATAACTAAAACTATCAAAATACTCTGTGTTATACAAAAACCTTTTAAAATAAAATAAAAATAATTGGATAGTTTCTACTATGGAACAGAACTGTTCAAAAATCATAAAAGTTTTCCAAATTTATTTTATGCATGAGAGATATTTATGTGTAAAATAAATAGTAACACATTTGTATAAGTTTATCATCTGAAAGATTTTTCATAATCTAAGAGGAGTCAAAAGAACTAATTATTTTGCCTACAACTTCATAAAATTTAAAAGTTTGCTTTTGTGAAATTTTTGGATGTTAACAGTTCATTTAACTTGGAAATATAATCAAGAAGATAAAGGTAAATATTAGCAAAGTGTCTTTTGTAGTAAAGGGTACTTTTCTTGACTGAAATTCAAAGCTGTTTAGAGCTACATCTGCTAGTTTTATCTGCTATGTCAACAAAACTGAAAATATGATTCAGTTCATTCAAGTCAAGCAAGACCCAGAAGACAGAATGTTATATTTTTCCCACTGTAGTTGTAACAGATTTTACCTACTCTTTTTCTCTTATTCAGACTGAAAATGTTTGCAAGTTTGTCTTTATAGGGAGGATCAGTCCATGTTCTAGAACTCTCTTCAACACTCTTTGCTAAACAGACTCATGGCTGGTCTCTACCACCAGACACAGGTGCTATTCCTCATTTTTCCTGAGGTCAACCAAGACAATGTAAAATGTCTATAGCCATTGTTGAATGTCTCCAGGTAAGAAGATATCCCTTTGTTAAGTATTGCCCTCTTATCGACTAACCTCGCTGCCAACTCAATAATCCAAATCAAACTAGATCAGACTGAATTATAAGATGCCTAATTTTAATGGATGGCAACACTCCCAGGTGGCTTTCCAGGAAAACACAGAAAGGGGAATAGAGAATCGAAAGACCACCAGAGAGGGAAAAGGGGAGACCAGGTGTTCTATCTCTAAAGAGCAGTTTAAATAACCTCTGGGGGTGGTCTTGATCGTCCCTGGGTAGGGGTCACCAGTTGGCAGGCTTTCTTGGAGGTGGAGTCTGGACTGTGGCCACTCTCAGGAGAGGGGCTTGGAATAGAGTTTTCCACCCAACATTTTAAGATGGTTGCCAAGGGGCTGGAGTGAGACCCTCCCAACTAAACACCCTTCAGAATCAATGATACAATTGTTCATTGTGTAGTTGTTTCCTAGAGAAATAGTTGGAAAAGTTTTCTTAGGCCCTTCTTACTTTCCTGTGTAAGATATGAACACATTTCCATTCACTGAACATACAAGAAGACAAAAACAATAACACACACGCCCATACACTCATAAACACACAGACACACACACATACCCCAAAACAAAAGGACCAAGCCCAGCAACAACAAAGCAAACCAGTTCTAACCAGTTTCATTTGAAGGGGGAAGGGGCGAGGCAGGGAGGGGAGCAGAGAAAAATTTAGAATTCAATAAAAATCAACACTAAAAAAGGCAATGTTTAAGATCAACTAAAGGAATTCCCGAGAAGAGTGACTGACAAGAGCATAGTTGAATTAAGACAGCTATACCTCTAAAGAATCTCATTAAAATTTGGGAACCATAACACCATACACCATATAAGAACAATAACACCAGAAAGAAAGAAAGAAAGAAAGAAAGAAAGAAAGAAAGAAAGAAAGAAAGAAAGAAAGAAAGAACTACTTCTCAGTCCAGTTTTGTAAAACAAAGTAATATACAAGGTTGTCATTTGAAAGAACATTAGTTTAGTGACGCGTTACTTACAGAGGCACGGATGAGTTAACGACAGCTGCATCTCTGAGGAGTTCACAGTAGCACAGGAACTGACTCAAGAAATCCTCCCCACAAGGAACAAACCTTAAGTTAATTTTTCCTCTTATATAGTGTTTTACACCATCCCCAAGGCCATATATTGCCAGGGGGCAGGAGGAAGTAATATGCAAACCAAGTTGAGGAGACCTTGACAGCCCTCAGGTGTTGTTTACAGCCTAATTGCCACGATGATTAACCTACTTTTAACTCTTAGTTTACTTTATTCAAAGCATGTGATTAGAGTCCAAATTACATTGTAAGCCACAACAGTAAACTCTGCTACACGAAGACATGGGTGTTTCTTACTGTACCCAAAGAATTCATTATTTTCTTCATGTTCTTAGATATTTTAGTTACTACTTCTGAAATTTTCATTGACTCTTGGATGTGTCAAAATATTGATTTCGTTGTTTTTGGAGCATTGGAAAGAGGGTCAAGAAAGAGTTAAAAATTTTGAGCAATTTAACCTTGTGAATCTTTTTCAATATCTATGGAACACTGTATATCAATTTGCCTTAAGGTAATAGGTGCATAAGATCATAGTATAGGGCCAGATAAAAATGTTTAGAGGGGTTTTTGGTAGGAAATCACATTCATTATAGGAAAAAAAAACCAAACACATTCTAGTTGGAGCCTACCATATCCCCATTCACAGAGTTTTAGCCAAATATACAGTAAACAAACATGGGTTATATCCATTGAACTTGACTTAAATCCAAACACAGTTGTCTGTGTTTATAATGGGTGTACCACTATGAGATGAATCTGTACATCTTTCTTGGCTTGGAAATTTCATTAACTTTGTTTGAATAGTTTCCTTAGTGACATTTCCTGGCAGTAACCATCATACTCATATCTAGTCCTATGAAGTCAAATTAGATCTTCTGTCTGTATTTTAGCTTGATTTATGCACTTAAGCATCAGGACTTGTGACATCACATTCTATAGTCTCTTATATTTAGTACTGTTTACCTATAATCCTCTGACAATGTATTACATACATAGTCAACAGGGCGTCATTGTTGTATAGTTTACAAGTAGCTAGTAACTGGACCTTGGGATATATCAGTAACCTGTGGTTTTACTTATAGTCTAACCATAGCAGGTCCCGAATTAAGTGTGGGCTTTGCTCGTAGATGGCCTTTGAAATCTTTGCAGTACTAGATGGTGTATTTATGCAGTCAGACCCTTGCTGATGGTTACAGAGTCATCAAAGGTCTGGTATTCTCTGTCACAAACAAGTGCAAGTTGAAATGATTTCAGCATATACAAGTATCATTAAAAATAAAAAGTTATTACATTATAAAATATAATGAAAGATCTGATTTGTCTTGACTCCTCCAAAGAGTGAAATGGGGACAATATGATATACCCCAGGGAGTGCTTTATATGGCTGTAGATAACGTGCCATATTCCTTCTTTCTGCAAGGGAATGTTTCATTTTTGATATTGTACTAAATCCAACAATGAGTATCTTACAATCAAGAAATTGCCTTGAGTAGAGATAGAGATAATGGATGACTAAGCCATGTTGAAATGCTGATTCACTATGGGAATTCATGAATGGGCCCAATGAGTCATGTGCTATGACGAGGTATTAGCCGTGCGAAAAGGGACAGAAAACTATTGCATGAAATGTTAAAGTTATGTGTCATGTTGACAGGGGTTAGAACGGTGATTGTTAGTAGAGATTGGCAGCTTGATCAGGTCTAGAATCCACTAAGAGACAAATCTCTGGGTATTTCTATAAGGAAGAGGCTGTATCTTGGTACTTTTGGTGAGAGGACCAATTTATGGGTAGTACCACTCCATGGGTTGTGCCTCAGACTGAGTGAAGAGGACAATGGTAGCTCAGAGACAGTGTGTTTCCTGGTGGTAGGAGCAATATGACCCAGCTGTGTCATCTGCTCTGTTATGAAGCAATCCTACTGCAATATCAGCCACAATTAACTAGGGCACATCAAAATTGCTTTTATCAGATCACCAAAAATAATGGAATTTGTTCAAATATAATCACCCACGAAGCATTAGTCTTCATCATCTTGAGGCACTTTCCAGAACACCTGGGACTTTGGCATAGGCAGCTTTGAATTACTTGTGGTCACCAGGGGTATTACTTGAGTTGGCCATGAGGAAGTGGGGACCAGGCACATTCTTGTTTGCAGATCCTTGCCATTTCACCTGGCTACTTGTGTCAGACTGGCTTCAGGCTGGCCCTGTGGCCACATCCTGTTTATCAAACACATGTGTCTGCTGGAAGGTCCCAGAACTGGGAGAGCTATGTTCACATCCAATAGCTCTTATTTTCCATGATTGCAAAACTCAACCTGGTTTCATGTCTTTAAATGATTCTGTTCAATGCTGGTACACATTGCATCATATTAGGGCTCCTTTCCCACGTTAAAAATCCTTCATTATACATTTTACACTGTATGATATGTTTGGTAGAGATAATTGTCCATTCTTAGGTTAAGCTAAATCCATTCCACCTTAATGTTACTATCTCTATAGCTACATCTGGCTGATCACTGTTTGTTGAATCTTACACTTGTTATTTGTTAAGGATTTATGCTCAATTAGCTGGACATTCAGCAAACCTTAGCTGTCAATGTGTTAGTGGGATTCAATACTTCAAGTTAATAGGGGGCGGATAGTTAGCAGTGCCCGGTCCCCATATATGCCAGCAACAATGACCATTCTGCAAATATAACGCTCAAATTGATTTCCGCCAATGGCATCGTCTTCACCACAGCAGCAGGGTCACTGTTGACACCTGTGCCTCCTCTTGTCTTCAGTGAACTGAACTCTTGATATTCTCCTTCTCAGAAACATTCCAGTGTGTCATCTAGCCCTCAGTCATACCGCCCCTAGAAATTACGCTTTAAGGCCACTGCAGTTTCCCAACATGCTTTTCTTCATGGGTACCCTTACCACTCTTTCTCTTGTTCATGGCTCTTCATTACCTGACTTTACTTTAGCACCTTACCAATGCGGTTTTCACTCTGGGCACCATTATTTCCATCTCCCTAAACCTCACTGTTCTTTCTGCTGTGGCCCAGGCCGGATATACTGTGAAGAGAAACACGGAAGTCCCTCCTTGTATCTAGCATACTATTACCATGTTTGTGCTCACAAACACATTGTTATCAGACACATGGCAGTTGGGAGCTGATGCCTATCTCTGAGAAAATAGTCAACAGTCTCTCAAACTCTGTTCAATACAGAGATGGATTGAGCAATAAAAGGCATCTGTCAGGAAATTACCTAGAATTCTGACTAGAGAAATATAGCTTACGTTCAACCTTACCTATACCACTACAAATTGCAATGGAGATTGTCAAAGGGTATTTGTAATCCTTATTACACAATACTATAAAGCAGAAAAATATCTACTATTCAAGGCTTAATTTAATATCTTATCTAGTGTCATCACTTTTTGCATGCTACTGCAAGTGGCTGCAGAAGATTGTTGTTCATAAAATGTGAAGGCAAAACTTTAACCAAAATCGGAACAAGTAAATCAAGAAACGATCTACACAGAGCAGCAAATCATGTGACTGCTCTGCCAAGCAAAATATGAATGATGCTGTCCCACACAGCTTTCAGCAAAAACAGTCGTTACGAACAGGAAACATAAGCAGAAACTCATCTACATCTTAAAAGAGCTCACCAGGGACTCTCCAACTCTTCAAATGAATCGTTTGATTATCATTGACAAGAAAGGAGCTAGACAGCTAGAATATTCCTTCCATGTTCGAAAGGTGCTTTCTCTGCATAGTCTTTATGCGGGCTGGCAGGCAACCAACACCCGAGGGTGACTGAACTGGGAATAGCATAACACATGGAGTCCCCACACTCTATTTTCTGGAAACAGGTATTTAAAAAAAATCTTCCCTCCCATGTGTGTTAAAGCTAAACTGCTCCTGAGAATGTAGGTCCATAAACCTGTTGCTTCGGTTTCTCATGTCCCCCCCAATTTTTTTTATTTTTTTATTTTTGGATTTTCAAGACAGGGTTTCTCCGTAGCTTTTGGTTCCTGTCCTGGAACTAGCTCTTGTAGACCAGGCTGGCCTCGAACTCACAGAGATCTGCCTGCCTCTGCCTCCCGAGTGCTGGGATTAAAGGCGTACGCCACCACCGACTGCCTGTCCCCCCAAATTTTGAGAAACAATTTACTAAAAGAAATTATATTCACTCATTTTGGCCTGTACAAACAAGTTGATAGGAAAATTTATCTAATAGAATATACTCTTTAGCGCATGCTAAAATATTATTATAAATATATAAATATAATAAATAGTATTATAATTTATCTAGATATCGACTATATCACTTTCAGATATGAATGTGAGAGAATTCAAGTGTGCATTCTTAGAGTAAAAGTAACCAGTCCCCGACATTGCCTCCATACTCTATTACAAACACAGATTCTATGAGGTTTATGATCCTAGCCAACAGTAGCCCTAGCGGATGTTGCTGTTGCTTAGTCTATTCCTTTGATAGTTGGAGACAGAAGATTTTTCTACATTCTTCTTAGTTGTTCTTGATCTCAGAGTTGTTTTGATTTGTATTTCCCTGATAGCTAAGGATGTTGAGCACTTCCTTAAGTATCTTTTGGCCGTTTGAGAGTCTTCTGTTGAGAATTCTCTGTTTAGTTCAGAACCCCATTTTTTAATTGGGTTATTCAGAATTTTAATGTCTAATTTCTTGAGTTTTTTTTTATATATTTTGGAGATCAGTTCTTTGTCTGATGTGGGGTTGGTGAATATCTTTTCCCATTCAGTAGGCTGCTTTTTTTGTCTTATTGACTGTGTCCTATGCTTTACAGAAGCTTCTCTGTTTCAGGAGGTCCCATTTATTTATTGTTTCTCTCAGTGTCTGTGTTACTGGGGTTATATTTAGGAAATGGTCTCCTGTGTCCATGCATTGAAGACTACTTCCCACATTCTCTTCTATCAAGTTTAGTGTGGTTGTATTTGTTATTCTTGACTTCTTTTGAATTCCTTGAGTAAGTTTGTCTAGGAACAATGACTTTTGAGGCAGTCACACAGGTATTTATTAATATTATTCTATTTCTGCTACTACCTTAATATAGATTTAAAACACTTAATACTATATTTCTTCAATCTGGACTTATGAATGCTTCACGAGTTTGCCAATGACCTCTAAGCAACCTAAAATGTGAGGTCTTCCACTATTAAGTCCCCATAGAGGAAAGTGAACTTCCAAGCTATCTTTCTAGAAAGCATCTTAAATAAAACAGGATTTTCAGATAATGAAATAAGAAACCCAGTTCAACCAACATCTTGATAGATATAAAACTATAGAGATGGCACAAAGAAAATAAGGTTATAAGACAAGAAGCAAAGGAGGGAAAGACTGAAGTTAGTGAACCAATGAAAGAAATTGTTAGATAGATACCACGTTGTTAGGATGCCAAACCAAAAAAACTCAAGACTAACACGTTTTAGACCTTGATAGCAAATTCCATCCTACGTTCTGCTTCCTATACCCCATTTCTTGGACTGTCAGAGCTCTATAGAAAAAAGAAAGTTAAACTCCTTTTCACATCAGAATTTAAGAGAAAAATGCTATCACATATAAGTTTTTGGTGCTTATTGGGTTATTTTTCATAGAAACAAATCCTTTTCCTCATATCTGTTTTTATGTTTTTGTTTTGTTTTCCTATTTTTTTTTGTCTGAATATCATCTCTTCTTCTAACCACAGTGATCTCAGTAGAAAATAGGACACAGTGCTCCAAAATAATACATCAACCTTTTTTTTTCCTTTGGAACACAGGGAAAATATTAATTTTTCTGATATGTTTCATCTCTTTTGATCCAATATGCAGGAGAGTATGGTGAAGTCTGTTGATGCTTTATAGCTAAGCCAGAGATTGTCAAGAGCAGCATTATTTCCCTCTAAACAATCTTCTCACCAATTTATACACATTTCAAATGCAGAAAATGGGAACTTATCAAGTATGGACAATTTGAAAATAAAGACAACTCAACTTTTAAATAATTTCACTGCCTGTACAAAAACAGTCATTTTAGACTTTTGGTAAGCCATCCAGGTGTAATATAAGAAGATCTATGTTCCATAGTGTTGCATAAAAAAGATAATAGTTCTTAGAAAGGATTTATTAGAGCCTTGTGTACTACATAAATGCAGCAAACAATGGTT
Source organism: Microtus pennsylvanicus (assembly GCF_037038515.1). NCBI lineage: Eukaryota > Metazoa > Chordata > Mammalia > Rodentia > Cricetidae > Microtus > Microtus pennsylvanicus. The sequence goes on from NC_134582.1 coordinate 102,382,737, forward strand.
AGAAGGATATTTCAGAAGCTAAAAACACTCTGTTCCTTATGTACGTCTGTGCATGCCTTCATATGGATTTTAATATAAGACAACATATAAAGGAAACTCCTCTGTAGCTAAAATAACAGTCAGATCAAAACATAGAAATCACCATATTGAATTGATTACAATATACCATGTCTCAGGCTGTGGGCCCTACGTAGAACAAAACAGATATTGAAAAACATCAGTCTCCTATGAGCTCTAGCTGACCTTGTAAGAGAAATTTACATAAATGCAGACTACTATACTAATGTCAGTGTCCTTGGTACTGCTAAATGTAGAGAGGAATGAGTAAAACATACAGAAAAAAAGCAGTTAAAAGGGAGTCCCAATTTTCCCCCAAAGCTTCATAATCTTGATGGTTTAATATACATATTTGAATTTTGATGAAATATTGATAGAAAAATAAAAAGACAGCATATCTATAGGCTCATGCACAATCTTTTTATGACACAGGTATACCTACATCATCTGTAAAAGAAACTGAGCTTTGCTATAAGACATTAGTAAGCAGTCAGTGATCATTTTTTTTGCACCCATTATTTTAGAGTAATAAAATGGAAACCCCGATCATGAGAATAACTCTTGCATGACAAATAATAATTTATATATATTTTGAGGACAAGAGTAGACTACATTTTCTATGTGTGACATGGAAATGCACCTGTGGGAAACTCAACTCTATGGTTGTCTAGGCTTGAACAATGACAAGACCAACAGATCTGATAATGTGGATAGAAGAACTCTCAGAAGTCCCACCACAAGGTGAATTAATGACTGTCGAGAGGAAGAATTCATCTTCACCATAGAGGAGCCCTCTTATTGGCTTTCAGATACCAAGTGGTTGCCCTCAAATACCTATACACATAAGCAACACTAAATGGATTTCATAGGTATGTATGTGTTTGTAGTAATAATGATTTAAGAATAAGAGGTTATTAATTTGAGATGGAGAAGTGGAAAGATTTAGCAAGTGTTCTATGAATAAGGAGGTGAGAAACCATGTAAATACAGTTGTCATATGAAATTCTTAAAAATAGATATAAATTAATAATATACAGGATATACAAAATATACTATACATTTTCTATAGGAATTTTCAACATGCAGTGTCTCTATTCTTATGTAGAAATATTTTATCAAACATTTGTAACACCATCTCAATGCCAAAGCAACCATAGTAGTCTGAGAAACTGTCTCATCTCATAAGCATTTTCTCCTTGTTGACTTGTGGTCATTTTGTTTCGTGCTTATCATTGCCTCTGAGCCTGGCCTTAGTAAAAACACATTAGCAGATGGAGTTCCTTTAAAATCAACACAGGGTTGTCACTTTCATACAAGGATGAGTTGACATTAGCATTCAACATCTGACACTTTTTTGAGAATTGACTACTAATAAAAAAGACAAGTTTCCATGGTTTGTTTCAATTATTTTTTTTCTAAAGATTCACGGTACAGAGTTCAGGGTTCATGTGCAAAAGGTAATAATATAACTTCTAACAGTGCTCCAGACAGAGAGCACTACAGAAAACTACAGCAGGACCATCAGAGTGTAGAAAAATGTCTACCATCTCATATGTATTTATCTTTCTGGCCTATAGCCTCTCTAGTACTCCATTTGGTATTACCAAACACTCTTGAATGTGGGATTTCCCTAACCCCCTGCATTCAAGTATGCCTTTTTTCTCTCCTAAATGGTTTCTTCCTAAATTCTTTTTATAGGTGATTTTAATTGTGTGCATCTATGAGATGGTAGATGTTAACACGGCATAATGAACATTTGTACCAGATGGGTTACTTCATTAAGAGTCAATGATAAAACCTGCAAACTAATACAGGAATTCAGCACCTATGGGGATTAAAAACTCAAACCATTGCTTCCTGTGTGTTCGCAAAAGCCTGAAAACGTAAACAACCTAAGTGCCCGTTAACTGGTGAATAGATAATGAAAATATGTTATATACATACAATATGCAACTGTTAAGGAAATGAAAGCAAGAAGTTTCCAGAGAAATGGATGGACCTAGAAAAGATGATATTGAATGAAGTAATCTACATCCAGAAAGTGTATGTATGTATGTATGTATGTATGTATGTATGTATGTATGTATCTATCTATCTATCTATCTATCTATCTACCAAAAAAATTAAACAGATGAGAATTTAGGAAGACACCATTTTGAAAAGAAAGGGGCATATTCAAACAGGAGCTTATTGAAATTCTACATTCAAAAGTGTTTTGTTTTTTGTACTAAGATATATCTCATTGGTAATACAAAATGAAGTACCAGAGGGACTCTAGGACAGAAAGACAAAAATGCCGCATTTTCTCTCCCATTTGTAGCTCCTCAAATGTGAGTGTAAAGCATGGAGTAAGCCAGGAGCCAGGACGGTACATAGAGACCACAGGTGTGGATGATTGTGGAGGGGGGTGATGCTTGGCAAGGAAACAAAAGGATATAGATGACATGGGATGGAAAATGGAATAATTGGAAGGTGGTTCCGACTAGGGAGTTGGAAGGAATCAGTGGAGGAGGAAAAGGAAGAACAAATAACTCCAAGGTTGTTTGATACAGCCTCAAGGTGTCATTGAAGATTTACCTAAATTAATCATAATGCTCGAAAGTTATTTGTATATAAACATGCATCTACACACACATTCCCAACTGCTACATGAAACTACATGAGTTTGTTCAAGGGTCCCAAGAATTTATGTAGGTATAAAATTGGGATAAGCACTTACTGATACAGATTAGATCCAGCAGCTGTGTCCTGCCATTCTGTCCAGGCGAGCTGGAGTCCAACCACCCCAGCAAGAAGACAAGTAGTGTGACCCAGCTTCCTCAGCTTTTAAGCAGTCATGTATGCAGACAAGACCATGCCCTAGAGCTTGCTGCCCCAAATGTCATTGGATCGAAATTCCACAACACCCAACACATATACATTTTAAAGTAAATTGAAGCACTTGGGCTGACAATGCTTCCCACAACAACCATACCTTAAACTCCTAGGTAGTAAATGTGAGATAACTTTTAAAGGGTTGGTCAGAGAAGACCAAGTGACTCCTAAAATTATATAGATTATCAGTACAACTTTTGACTGCCTCTCAGAGTTTACGGGGGGCTGCGAGGGAGAAGCTATTGATGAAGACAAGACATTACACATTTAGGGCACACAACTCAGACCATTTGAGTTAGAGCCTAACTCAGAGCCTTGTTCCTGTGGTCTAGCTTCCATGGTTCCAGAAAATACTGTGCAAGCTCCCAAGAGAGGAAAACAGTTAAACAGTCTTATGCAGCTGGAATGCCTATGAATTGTAACAACTACCCTTATGATAAGATATTCATAAAGGTATAATATGTGACATTCCTATGCTGATGGTCAAAAACAGCCCTATCAACTGGGCAGTGGTGGTACACACCTTTAATCCCAGAACTCAGGGAGGCAGAGGTGGGCAGATCTCTGTGAGTTTGAGGCTAGCCTGGTCTACAGAGTAAATTTCAAGACAGCTGAGACACATAGTGAAACCCTGTCTTAAAAAGCCAATCAAAAAAGAAGGAAAAGGAGGAGAAGAAGAAGAAAAGAAGAAGAAGAAACATTCCTCTAATTTTACTTAAGGTTCACTCAAGAAAAGAAAAATCATTCCTCATAGAGAAAACCTAACCTCAGTGCTAGTAAGGTTGTTGGACCTTAGAAAAAAAACTGCTTCTATCACTTTCTTGACCAGGATAACTCTCCTTATTACATTTGAAATCTTATACTTACACCCACAGATATGTGTAGCTCCCACCCTTCACCAAAGATGCTTCTCTTTTCAACAAAGGGAAAACAACACTGAAAGCCAAAACCGGACACAGTGCAGAGATCAAAGGGTCACAAGAACCCCAGATCTCAGAGAGAAATCTACATCACAGTTCCTGCATCTCTGGCTCAGGAAACATTTCAGAAGAGGAGAGAGAAAGATTGAAAGAACCATAAAGAAAATCTGCTTCAACCAGTCAATCCTAAATATGGTTACATAAACAAGAGCAGAATAGCAATATCAATGGACATCTTAATACAGAAGGAGGAAATTCCAGAGGGCCCCACCCCCAGACAAAGAACCACAGGCAACTATTGACTGCTGGGAGAAGAGTTAGCTTTTCCCAGGGATGAGGCCTCTTACTGTTTTTTTAATGAATAGTCGGCTTTAGAACAGTCATCACCTTTAGAACTCTATTCATATGAACAGCAAAAATAAACTTATATTTCGATTTTTATATAATAGCACAAAAATAAATATATGTGTATGTAAACAAATAAAATAAGAGCCTATTAACTTGAGAATGAAGGCAAATAGGAGGAGTTTAAGGAAGGGTGCTTGGGAGGGGCTGGAGGGAGGAAATGAAGGAGTGTATAATTCTATTTCAATGAAAACACTCGTATATAAGTTAAATATTTAAGAAATGAAAAAAAATCAAATGTAAGCAGAGGCTGAAGATATGGCTCAGGGTTTTAAGAGTACATATTGTGTAAGGTGGCCCACAACTGCCAATAGACCCAGCTTCAGGAGATAGGGCACACTTTTTGGTCCTCTACATGTGCACAGACTCAGATATATACATCCATGAATATAATAGCTAAAATAAAAATTAAACCTTAGAAAAACCGAATAAGATAGAACTTACAATTGAAATTCTCCATGACTTATTTCAGTTGATTCCTTTAAATGTCAAGTTTGAACATTGTCTTTCCTAGGAATGCTTTGCTTCTGTATTGTGGGATCTTCCAGTGGACAAAAGAATACAGATCCTGGGAGGAACTGAAACTGATAAGCGCAGTCCAGGTAAGTGGGGAAGAGGCCATTTCGCAGCTGCCAACCCAGCTACCTTGTTTAGAACACTCCTGATTTGTATGCTTCCAGACTCCTTTTGGCCATTACTTTTTCACGGGTCACATCTGTCTGTGGAAAGAATTTAGGGTTAGATGAAAAATTTCCACCACAAATGCTTTCCTCCAAAAAAATAAGTTCAACTTACTTGTCCTCCTCTCAGGTAAGACTCTAATTCTGATATACACTGTGATCTCCTGAAGAGCTGTGTTTACAGTGAAAAGTATTCCCTTTTACCTGAGGAAGTACACTGTATAATATCTGAGGCATGATAATAACTAAACATAGAAGATGTGACATTATTGTTACCTTCATGGCCCTATTTCTTTCTTCATCCAATAAAGCCTAATGATCTAAATTGCTTTTCTTTGGTCTGGTAGTCACCAAAGCATTGGAATTCTATACACTAATGGGAAGCTACTGGCTGTACTCCTTCTTCTTTTGATGAATGAACTCTTCCTCGTAGCCTATTTTCCCATAGTCTTCCTATGTGTGACAGCATGTCTCCAGTCGTCACCTGAGTAATAAAACTCAGTGTTAGACGTAAGCAATACCAAAAGTAAGAGACTAGGGAATGAGAAGTCACATGCTGTCATGATAAAAAGAAGTCTGACTAGATAGAAGATAACATTACTTGACTTCTATAGTGCTACATAACAGTTGGCAACTGTTGAGAACTGCCACTAACAGACTTTAATTAAACCTAAGTTAAGGTAATTACTGAAGCAAACCAGATGTATCAACTCATCCAATAGTGTCCCAGCTTATATAGGTGTAGCCTAGTACATCCAGAACACATTTAAACACAGTTCCATGGACAGAACCTGATTTTTACAGAAAGCCTTGCTCAAAGTCTCCAGAGGTCGTCTTAGGCACTAATGGGAAATTCCTTCATATTGTTTGAGGACATGAATGTGACTTGTCAATACAAAAGTATCTGCATTTGCACCCTGTGTTACTCTTATGGGCCTAGAATATAATAGCAAACAATTGCAGAGCCCCATGAATACTGGCAAAGACTCATTAAGGCTAAGCTGCTCAGTGTATGTGATTCACCCTGTGGCCTTGTGTTCCCATGCTCAGAAACAATAAAACAAATATGATATCTTAGCCAATATTCAGTAAATATTTCAGAAATGGTCACCGAAATAACTAAGAACCTAGCTTGTGAGATTCCCATCAATTTTCCTAAGGTAGAGATGACTCTGGTTGTTACAATTAAAATTGGAGCCAAGTCTTGATCCTGAAATAAGCTGAATGACGTAGATATGACCACTTTACGCACCGTGGTTATGATGATGTTGACATCCTCTCAGGCGAAAGAAACATGGAGCCATCACTGAGATTGCAGGCGTGTCCTTCCGCCTGCCTTCTAGCAGTTTCTGGCCTTGGGCATGGAATACTGCAATATGTAGCAGTGGAAATTTAACGTAAAGCAGAGTTACCTGAAGCAGCTACCAGAATCAGCAGTTACGTGGCCGGCCTCATCCAAGATGTTGCTGTCTTTGACTCAGCTATCCCGATGTAAGTAATTCTTTCCCAGTCTCTTCTAAGTGAGCTTAAGCATTGCATTATTTTGCAAAGCTGGTTTGGACAATTTGCTTCTTTGGTGTTTTTGCTCTTACACATGAAGTGAATTAACCTTTATTTATGCCTAACTCACAAAAGTGAAGCCCAATGGAACAGAGGAGTGCTCTCTAATCATTGCACTGGAAAGCAGCTTCACAGTCTACCTTTGCATCAGTGGTGTCAACAGGGAAGTGTTCTTACCCTGGAGCTGGACAGCAATTGCTAAATATTTTGCATAATCTTGGTTGGCCTAATAGAAGAGAAGAATAGTACCTGGTCTAACAGCAGAATATGCTCAGTAATGTACAGAATGCAAATGGATCCACCTCTAAGAGTCAAAACTGCAGATTCTGAGACATTTGACTGTCTCAGATCACAGACTTTGATGAATTCCCTGTGTGACTGCTGCAGAAGGGAAAAGCATATTCTTGTTCTTGGGTCTCTGGTATGAGCTGCATAAATTGTGTGAACTTTATCTTATCATCAGTTCTAGAGACATATTAGACAAGCCTAGAAAATGTAGCTATACTGTTTCGTCAGTTTTGTTCAATCAGAATGTCCTTTCCAAAACATGAATCACTGCTGCTATTTGTTTTGATTTTCTTGGTAATATTTCCAAATAAGTAGATCAGTTAACAAAAACAAATTGTATTTTATTAAGTGAAAAACCAAGTCATTGGTTTCCTTGTACTCTTCTTAAACTATAAAAATCCTTCAGATGACAAATGGCAGGGATGCTGATATATTTATCTACTACATAAATATCTAAGAAGCGGAATTTAAATTTGAAGAAGCATCTTGTTTTATGAAACGTTATTTTCTAAAATAAGAATTTTCTGAAGTATGGTTTTTGTTGCATGCAAACGGGTGCTCGTTAACTTGCACAGTGCAAAGATTTTGGTATATTTTGTTATTATTTTAGTATTTAAATTTAAGCATTTTCCATGGAAAAAAATCTTACCAGGGTCCTAGTTTTATGTTACACATTTCCAATTGCATTCATTAAAACTTTATGGAACAGGGAATTCTTTTCAGATTCGTATCACTAAATGTGAATAGATTTTTCATGCTGAGACATATGCTGGTTCAATCCTGCTGAGTGTGGAAATTACTGATATGTTGCAGTTCTATTTCTGCCCATCTATGAAATAAAATCGGTGATAAAACCAACACCAATCACTGTAAAAGGAAAATTCAGGATGTATGATAGAGCAATGGAAATAATCAAAAAATCTAAACCACCAGGCATGTGACCAAACGTAAAGTCTGTACTTTACAAATAACAGTGCCTGGTGACATTGAGTTGCAAGATTACGGGTGTTGTCTCTGCAATCCTAATCTATATAAAAGCCCAAGACATTTAAGACTTGCCAGTATAAGGTGCAAAGTCTATAGTGTTGGCATTTTGCTTTTCCATACTGGCTAAGAACAGGACGTAAGAAAAATCACTTAACCTCGTTTGTCAATAGAGTTTAATGATAACAGACTGAGTTGTAAAGCTCAAATTCACAGAGAAAACAATCTGAAGCTTTTGGTAGCATGGCAAACGAGTGTGATTATTACTGTGGTTGAGCAAAGCCTACAGAATCCTTTTCATGACATGATTCTCTTTATCCTCAGTACTGAGCAACTGCAATTTTGTGTTTATTTTTATGAGGCATGAAGGTGAAATTGTGTGCTAGCCATACTTGTTAGGAGGGAAGTATCACACAGTAACAAAATGTATAGGAGACGGTGTCTACTTAAGATCCACATGAGCTCCCGATACACTAACCTGTCTCCAGAGAATGACTTCAAAACATTCAATAGCTTAAAGTCCAAAGGTTTGAAAATTTCCTAATGATTTCTGATAACAACCAAAAAATAAGGACTATCACCAAGTTCAGAAAGTTTTTATCTGTGCAAATGTAATTACTTAATTGAATTTTTTTCATTACAAGATGTCTATTCACAACCACAGCTGTCCAGTGACAAGCCAGACAGTGGCAGGCAATGTAAGAGATATTTTTCTGATAACCAACACAGAGTCACCGCTGATAACCACAGACGGATAGGTCCAGAGTAGCTGGTGTTCTTTTCTGTAAGTAGGGATACTCCTGCTGCTGTCGGTGTCAAACCTACTCCAGTGGGAGAAGGTGACTTCTGCTCCCATCGATGACAATGAGACCGACTATGGTGAGGGGTCCCTCAAGGCCTTGTTTGACCACTCCATCAAACTGTCACAGACCTCCAATGATCTCATGATGGAAATGCGCAAGTTGTTTGTAAGTACCTCATTTACTTCTGGCTTCTCCACTAAAAGAGCTAGCGGATTCCAGTCTTCACATGAAAAATCACCTGAACCGTATTTCTACTATTACAAGTTTCATAGATAAGAGAAAGCGGGAGCTACTGAAAAGTAAGAAGAATTCAGTGACTAACAAAATATGGCTCTAGTGCCATGCTATTTTTCTTAAATCCATTATTCTTAAATTTACATTTTGACGTAATACCTATTCGTCATATCTTTGGGGTAGATTTGATTTCCTTACCTTGTTTGCAGGAGGCCAGTCTCCAGTGAAGTCTTCAATTATTCACTGTAGACGTCCAGTAGAGGAGAAGTGAAGTATTGTGTCTTTCATAGAATGCATAGAACAAATCTCAACTCTTTTGATGCCAAATAGGGAAAAATTAGAATACTAAAAAGCTGCTATGCTCTCAGAAACCCTGAAATGCCAGGAGTCATTGTATCAGAGATTTCCAATGCATGCTTACACTGTGGGAGGGAGGGCCTAGAAGGGACATAAGTTAGTTCTTCCCAGTGATTGTATGTTTACTGTTTGAGGTCAGACAGTGTTAGTAGGAGATGATGGAGCCAGAGAATTCATGTTTGCATTTCCAGTATGCAAGTGCTCATTCTTACTCACGAGTGTCTTCCTTTCGTTCCCTCCTGCTGTTTTAGTTCTCCGATGTCTTCTCCTCAAAAATTTTCAAAAAATTTGTAAGTACCCTACTAATTTCTATCATCTTCAAAGACAAACATCAAAAATAATACCCCTCAGGAGTGAACAGGCAAACAAACAAAAAACAACTCAGAAACTTCATGCTAAGATTTGCAGTGTAATTTACATGACAAAGATCCCAAAGCAAACCTCAAGGATTTACCTCCACAAGGTCACACCATAAAAAGAGAATGAGAATTGGTCAGGTTTGGGAAATCCCTGATTTGAAAATGAAAGAAAAAAAAACCCCAAATAATGATTTTAGTATGTTTACCCTGCAGAGCTGTAAGAATTGTGTGTAAGGGTTATGTTGGGGCAGAACTCTGATTTCCCCACTCATCCTTCTCAGGACTCAGGCTCCTGGGTGTGTTGTTTATTTTCTATGAAGTAGAACTGAGTTATAACACATGTTCCCAGGGAGAACAATCCTAAATAAGACCCCATGTCAACAGGGGCGAGGACACTAAGTCAATGGCCTTTTAGGAACCTTCAAATGTTAGGAATCATTACATAAACGTTTCAGAGGCCAAAGTTTCTTCAATTGGAGGTACAGATAAGGATTGAAACTAGATTCTCTCCTACTGGTAATTATATGCCATATGTTCAAGGTTAGTCAATGGCAAGATAAACAGATAAGGCTTTCAGTACAATAATGGGCATCCCAAGAATGTCTATATTTGAAATAAATATATGCTTATATTGTCTTCTTATTAATTAGATGTTTTACTTATCATTCATGACTAATATCATTTAAGTTTTAACATTCCTGGCAATCCATTAAACTTTTACAAAATAACTTTTATTAGTTTTACATAAACGATATATTAAATTACTATAGTATTTAAATTTATATATTGATGAATATGTAAACATTAATTTCTGTTTCATATTTTTTTATTTGTAATTTGCATTTCCTAAAATGACCATGTTTCTTCTCAAGTAATTAATAGGTATTAATAAATATACACTTAATAATATTAATAAAATTGCTTTCAAGGATTATGTTTTACTTTGAATGGTACAAGTTATATGTGTTTAGTGGTACTGGAAAGAACATCTATAATGCCTAGATGCATTTCAGTTTAGACAAACAGAAAATAAAGATTAATAAATATAGGTTCATAGGAACTACGGCTCAAATTATAAATACAGATTATTTTTGAAACACTTTGTATTCCATGATTGTAATACTTTTATGGTTTCCCTTCCAACAAAAAGATTTGAAATGTGAGAACAGAAGAGTGTGGTAAAGAGAGAAAGAGTCTGAGAAGTTACAAATAATTGGGTGAAAACCAAATTGAGATTACAAATTTAATAGAAAAAAATTTAGGTAAAGGAATAACTTTTTAGCTTCTTCATCCTAGATTTTATATAAATTTCATTTGTACATTATACAAATGCTCATTTGTAAAGCTTATAGATCTACCGAACTAATTCATATGTGCTTCATGGATTCATTTACTCAATTTCCCAAACTGAACTAACACCGTTTCTATTTTACCATTTGTAGGTATTGGATTTCCTCAAGGATAAGAAGTACATGGTCAAGACTCTCAACTGCTGCCACACATTTTCTCTTAACACTCCAGAAACTGTGGAGGAAGCCAGACATATCTCAGTGAGTCCTTAGGCCATGGTTTTCACATAACTAGCTGAAGCAACCCATTGCCTTTGCCATTTTGTAGATTCTTATAAACACTATAACTACATCTGCAGGAAAATGGGGTGAGCGATTAAAGAGAAAAGCCTTGTGAGATAGTTGGTAAATTATAAGTTAAAAAGCAGATGTTAAATAATATTGTGGAAGAGTCATAAACTCAAAGGCCACACAACAATATCTTGTCGCTAGATTTTATTCATTATCATATAAGAACTTATTAACCGAATTAGATATCCCAGGATAGTAATACATTTTATGTGCTCCTGAGATATGCAAAAACAATTATCTTCATTATCTGTTAATAATATTTCCTTATTGGTACCATTTCTCATTACTGACCACCACTGTGACTCTTCTTGATTCTCATATCTCTCCTGGTTCTGCTTTTTATGTTTGTGTTACTTCATGACTTTTGCCTTTTTTTCTGAGACTTAATGGATGTTTTTGTACAAGCCAGTCATGTATATACTATGCAAAATTTCTTAGCCCTCTCAGTTACAATGAGGTCAATATATCACATCAAGTGCATTTGTAATTGTTAGGACCTCTCCCTTCTGAGTTCCTGTCATAACTTATCTCTCAATGAATAAATCTGACATCATTCTGAAAATAATAGGAAGAAGCAAAGGAATAAGATTTAAAGGAAAAAAAGAACGCTTGTAGATATTTTTAGAGACACACTCCATCAATAGGTACTTCATAGTGCAGTCTCTTAAAAAATTGCTAAAAATAGCTCTTACTATAGCTAGTTGAGGGAACAAAAATGAGGATTTAAAAAGATTAATGTAATGCATCTTTTCTTTGACTAGTAAGAATTAGTGTTTAGTATTTGCCAGATTAAACCCTTATTCTTAGTTATATGTTACCATACTCCCAGCAACCTATATGTTATTACCATTTGACTTGCTTCAATCTTTCATTTTCTTTAAATATTTCTGTTGCTATTCCCATTGATTTCTTTCTTCTTTTCATTTTCATGACCACTAGGATAGCTAATGAACATTAACACAAGAGACATTCTAAACAGTTAACTTAAGGTAAGATTCCTCCAAGGAGCACACACTGGATGGTCACAATTCCATTGTGATTTCCATCCTTGTTTCCATAGAAGTCAAGCTAGTGGTACCATTGTTCTCCCACTACACATGCCAAGAAGCAGATTGTTCTGCTAGAAGCAAGAGGCAAAGAATCATGTTGACTCAGGAAATTATATTTTATCAATAGCAGGCTACCTTCAAGGTATCTTTCTATTAATATTGTAAGATAACTTAAATAGTATAAATTAGTATAATTGTGACTAATCTAGTTTATTAAAATGGTGACTCTGAGCTAAATGTTTTATATTTGTTACTGGAGGCCTCTGTTTTTCCCAAATCATGTTCTATAGGTACCTAGTAGATTCCAAGCAAATTTTTGGTGTCCACAAACAAGCAAAACAATCTAATATGTAAGATCTTGCATGGAAAGCAGGTAGTAGAATTTCAAATGGACAGCAAAATACAATCAAAATAAAGTTTCATTACAAAAAGTAATTTATATAAGTTATTTATGTGAGTTTTTGTTATAAATTTATATTTAAAAAGTTATTTATGTAAACTGTTTCATTCTGGCAGAATGTAGGTGAATGGCAGAAATTTACAGCTCTACATCACTTTTATCTATAAGAGTGCTTTGTGTTATTCTTTCCAATTAAAAAAATACATGCAACTAATCCTTGTGTATTTCATTTATATGAATATTGTTGCGCCTTTATGATGTATAGTTTGAAGACTTCCTGAAGATTATCCTCAGCCTAGTGCATGCCTGGAATAACCCTTTGCATCACCTAGTGACTGAACTCGGTACTATGAAAGGCACCCCTGATGCGATTTTATCAAGAGCCAAAGGCATTGAGAACCTAAACAGTGAGCTTCTAGAGAGCGTCAATATGATACTGAGCACGGTGAGCAGTTTTCTTATTCACCACTTTTTTTTTCTTCTGATGACGTAGTAAGGGATGGTAAATTTTGACACACCTCACTTGACAAGAACGCAATTTAGGCATTCCTTCTTGCATGGGACTTCACTACAGTGATGGGCATAAAATAAAGCTTTTCTTCATAATCCTTTGGAGAGTAGCTTTCCTGAGCAAGGTGGCATGCTCCGGATTATTTTGTTCTCTCTTATGTTCACCCCTGGCCTACCTGCCTCCTAAGTGAGGAAACCACCGTCAGCTCTTCCACTGTACCGTGGCAAAACACCAATCTATACTTAGGTGACAATTTCCTGGCCCTATATCAATTTAGTCACAAAATACCATACTTTAAAAGGAATCAATTTACTGTAAAAAAATTATAAAAGTGGGTCTCCATCCTACTTTTCCGACGACAGGTTTATAGTATTCTGGACTAGATTTCTGAAAATCCACACAGCTGACCATCATTGTAAGTTACTAACATTTCCCTAACTAGAAGTCAATATTTAGAAGGAAAAAGGACAGAGAAATATAATCAGTGGTAATGTTAAGTGCAATCAGTGGTAATATAAAGTGTCTGACTACCCATTTGGTCAATTAGGTTCATCCTGGACTCAAGCAAAATGAGAAATACCCTGTCTGGACGGATCTGGCATCCTTGCAGGCAGCCGATGAAGAACGTCACTTTTTTGCTCTTTATAAACTGTTATACTGCCTCCGTGTTGATATGTATACAATTGACCTTTATCTCAAGCACCTGAGGTGTGTGCTTGTTAATGGTGATATCTGCTACTCGGTAGAATTCTGAGAAGATCCTAGATAAACCATCCTTTTGAAAAAGCTTCTTGAACCTTTATACTTTTTAAGGTAAACCTGAGTGTAATTGTTCTCCCTTATAAAATAAAAAGAGACATTCTGTCTATACCAAAGTGTAAAAATAAGTGTCAGTATCCTTGGTTCATTTAGTACTAAATGTATCAGTAGCACTGAAATCCCCGTAACACAAGGAATAGATATTGGATAGAAAAATAAGATGCCTCCGCCACTTACTTTAGAATCACAGCTAGTTACTATGGATGAAGTTATTAAAATAAAAGTGTGGCAGCAATAATAAAAGTATAGCCAAGCCATGCTACTTAGAAGTTGGAAATGATAGAACACTTTGAAAATTTAACCATTTTATTAGTTTTGTGAGAATTTTGCACAAAGTGTTTTAATAATATTTACCCCCAACTCTTTTTACCCCATTTCCTAAACATGCAACTTTGTATTCTTGTTTTTTTAAAGCCTATGAAAGTAATTATCAATGCTCATCTCCTCAGTTTCATCTCTTTATTTTGAACAAGTTTCTTTTAAGATGATTTCCACTTCATCACATACTGAAATTATATAATGCATCCACCTCCCCTCTTGTGGTCCAAGTCATATAATAGGAAATATGGAGGTGGACATTTCCTACAACTTTTCATCTTTTCCTGCTTCTTGCTATGCGTTCCTTTGTCTCTGTCAGAATTGAAAAAAGAGGATCAAGAAAAAGGGAACATATGCCCTATGGGCAATTTACAGGGTTCTTTCAAAGACTTTCTGCCGACAGTGCCACAAGATGAATTCCCTCAAATTGAAGATGCCTCTCTTAGGGTCCCTGAGTGCACTGGTATTTTCCTAAATCCAGGTAGGGCACTTCATCAGGAGACATTCCTGGCTATATTTTCCTATCTGCTCCAAATCACTGCCATATCTATCATGGTATGTTCTTTACCCATTGCCCAAATGCCGCACCACTGAAGAAGAGTAGCTGAAGGTATGCTTTCCAGCAACTGATAGAGAACCATGCATGAAAACTACCCCGTTATTGGAGTACCAACAGTGAAGGAGCGCTACTGAATTCATCCTGTGATCTCTACCTCTTCTCCTCCTCACACAAATACATCCACAGCAGCATGTCAAATAAGCAGCACATGTCACTGGAAGAATCAGATGCTATTTTTCTCTTCTTTTTGCTCTCATATGCAATTTTATCTAGGAACAATCCTCTTGGAGTCAGTCACACAAACATTCCGTAGGAAGCCACTAATCCTAATAGGCCTTCGACATAATGTCACAACACTTAAATTTCATTTACTTAGTCTTGACTTTTTGGTCGATGGAAGCTCAGTTCATCGGCTGAATCTGAGTAAATTAGGATTTACGCTTATCTCTCTGTTGGGGCTCCTGAAAGGAAAGATCGCTAGGCTATCTTTCCAGCAAGTATCAGAGTATCAGGTAGCATTAGAAACTGGAAGACAATGCAACTGGCATCTTGAGAAACAAACAAACAAATAAATAAAGCATTGAAACGGAAACAACAGAATTATGAGGTAGGGAATAAAATATGAAGGAAAAATTAATAAAATACAGGGTTGGTATGATAATATGCTGTCAAGATATCCAACTTCATGAGCACACTAAGCTACCTTCCCGTTTTGATTCACAGAACATATGGTGTCTCGTGTTCTCTTTTCATACCTCTTTCATTCCTTGCTTTCCTAGAAGTTTCATTCGCATTAGAACAATCTCTTCTTTCATCCATGGGATTTTGGCAGGTCTAAAGCAAAACAGGTCTAGAGCTTTTTTATTTTAGGAATTCTAGACAAATTTCTACCACATGAGAAAAAATCTTGATGTGCGTAGCACAAGAAACTGGTTTAACTGTTTCAGTTAAACCAATCTCAGCTGTCATACATATCCCGGAGTGTTTTATTTTTTTTATCTAAACCTTTCTATGGCTCCATATTTCAGAATAGTAGAGAAGGTTGTGTGCTATGCTAAGCTGGCAACATGTCCATTACCTCTCGGATGTAGGCAAAATGCTAATTATCCCAATATATTTCATCTTTCTTTCCATTCAAAAGGCAGGAGATTGTCGTGAGACCCACAAATACTTTATATTACCGTTATTGGTGGTCAAAAGCATCTTACACCATTTTCTCTAAATATCTTTCCCATTGATCTATGACTATTTCCCACACAGGGGATGGCAATTTATTGGAGGGTCTTGGAAGTAAATGACAATTCAATTTTGTGAAATTTTCAGTGTTATATAAGTTTATAACAAGATGGAGTTTCAGACTTTTGGAAAATCTCTCTGATGTGACAGGAAAAGGCCTCAAAGTGGTATATAATTGAAATAAAAAAATCAGACAGATTTCTTGCGGCTACAGGTATTATATAGATTCAGCAAAAAGTGACTAGAAAGGCTACTTAGAAGACATTTGAAAGAGTCCTTTAATGAGAGTCAGTGAGTGTCCCTAGCATTATGGGTTTCAATGTAAGATGGCATTTGAAGAAACAGTCTCTCTACAACAAGAATAACAATAGTGGCTTTAGAAAGAGTTCAATTCTGGAAATTGGTATATCTAATAAAATAGAAAATTATAACTCATCATGAGAGTGATACCAACCCAAAACAGAGGTTTTAAAATGTCTATTTTTCAGGAGAGAAGGATTCCAGAAATGAGTTGATGTACAATAAAGAGTAACACTTTAAAAGAAATTTAATAAGGGTGTTCCAATGATTGTCTAGGAAAAGTAGAGGCGTAAGTAGGGGATGGTTCCGTATGGGGATGTGGCAGATGAAAACGACAAAAAGACTTTAAACACAGACTAGATGAAAAGTTAATGAGGGATAATCAAAGAGAAGAGCAGTGAAAATAATGTTATGACCAATTGAACTTGGACTCGATTTTACCAAATGACATTGACTTTTTACCAGAACTTAACAAAAATGAGTAATTTGGGGCAGTCACAAAAATGAGCTGACTGAATCATACTAAGTATGAAAGGTTTGAGAACCAGAATGTCTATTGTTGGCAATGACACCTTGTAAGTCACTTGTTCTCTTTAAAGACTTTGCATAAGACAGATCTATTCTCTGTCATTTTTTTACAAGTATTTTTTTTAAGTAGAAAATGAAACCAATCCTAAAATAACTTCCCAAACAATCAAAAATAGCTTACACAAAATTTACAACAAATATACTCAGCAAGCATCTGTGTGTGCAGTTTAATAATGTGGCTGTTTGCCTGTTATAAACCACTGGATTTTGGTGCCAGATGTGGCCAGCTTGCTGAAGAATTTGTCTGCCTCTGTGTAGGTAGTTCGTACTTTCTGGGATAGCTGTCATCTCTAGTACTGGTCCCAGCAGAGCTCCGGCTGTCCCTGAGTCAGTGGGGACAGATATGAATGTTTGCCTTTTGCTCCAGTTTCTTTGCTTCAATCCACTTGGTCCCTGGCACACTCTAAACTGATTGCCCGCAGACCAGATGGACAGATTGTACTGCAATGACTTCCCCTGAGTGCCTACCGTCCTCTGAAGAACCTCCAGGCTCAAGGACTTATATGAGGAAAGACAGGAGTCTAAATCCAGTGCAGGCAGCAGGGTGACGGGAGAGGGTGCTGGAGACTAAGAGATGTGACAGGGTTCTTGCGCCTGTGCATATTAGCCTAGGGTTACTGTCAGGATTGCACAAGTCTTCAGGTTTCTGATCGTGCTGGTTTACACTGTAGTATCTGCAGTGACTCCACTGAACCATGGATATACGTGTGTGTGTGTGTGTGTGTGTGTGTGTGTGTGTGTCCCGATGGAAAGGTGGCTGGACAGTGCTTTCGTGAGTCACAGCACAGTAGCGCTTGATCAGAAGGCAGCAAAGTGCACTGAAATCTAGGCTTCCATGCTGCTCCTCTGGTTACTAAGGAGACCCTGGTTCTGAGGCTGCTGGATCCCAAGCACGTAAGCCATCTGTTGCTGGTTAGGTGTCATGAGTTACAAAACAGGCTACTGAGAGAAACAGCTGTGCTGACCATGCTGGGGGCTATAAGCCACCAGGTGTGTATATGTATGTGCGTGCGTAAGTGTATGTGTCAGGGCGAGCGTGCGGCAGAGAGGGTGGATACTGATGGGTTGAGTTAATTGGTAAAAAATTCTGAATCTGTTGAGGAGTCTGCAGGTAAGTTGCCTTGGAGGGACAGGATTTAGTGAGTAATTGGCACAAGGAGAGAGATTGTGTAGTTGAACATAGGAAAGAGCTATGGAGTCATGGTATAGCTCAGCTGCTGAAGATGCTGAGGGAATCTTTGGGGCTGGAAGAGAGATGAGAATGGATCCATTGCTTCGGGAGAATGTCATTTGTCTGAAGGGGTTGCTGAGGTCACTTGCCTGCTGTGAAGTCATGTGATTATTCAAGGGTAGCAGCAGATGAGTGAGTGCGAGAGAAGGGTGGTATTGCTGCTGGTGGTATTTCTTCTGGGCAGTACAAGAGAGACAGCCCCAGACAGACCGGAGTGATGTGACCCGCTTGCTCAGGTTTAGGTCACCTAGTGCCACACCTGGCTTAGATACCCTTCCTACTACTGTCTTTATTACTACTGCTGCTCTTGCCTCTGGGGAGAATGGAAATTGCACTGAAGCTTCTAGATTTATTGACAGGATCTCAGGATCTGGACTGAGCCTTCAGAATCTGGGCTGCACTGAGGTCATGACTCCAGGGATTTGAAGTCATCGTCTATGCTACTGTGGCAGCTGCTTGAGATGTGGCTCAGACATTGTTTCCCCATATGCCATTCTGATGTCCACTCTGGTCAGTCTCTTGGGAAAAAATCCTCTCTTAGGTTCATTGATATCCTTTCTATCTTCTATTGATTTTTCTCCTGCAATGGAACCCTGATAAAGGTACCACATCCATTCACAGTGTCCTCATCTCTCCTGTGAATAAATCCCTGTTGATATAGAGACCCAGAGTCAAATGTCAGGTGGAGCTTGGGGATTCTTGCAGAAGAGAGGGAGGAAGAATTGTAGGATTCAGAGGGGACAAGAACATCAGGACATGAACCACAGAATTAACTAAACAGAACTCATAGTGCTCATAGAAACTAAAGCGTTTATCACAGAGTCTACATGAGTTTTTCCTAGATAGAATTCCTCTGCATTTATGCTATGGCTCTCTAGCTTGGGGTGTTTGTAGGACTCCTAACAGTGAGAATGGGGTATCTTTGACTCTTTTGCCTGATCTTGGGATTCTTTCCCTCCTACTGGGTTGCCTTGTACAGCCCTGATATGTGGCTTTGTGCCTAGTGTTATGGCATCTTTTTATGCTGTGTTTGGATGATATCACTGAAAGGCCTGTTAATTTCTGAAGAGAAGCAGAGAAGAAGTGGATATATGGGAGAGGAGGAGTGGGGGGGTATGGACTTGGAGAAGAAAGGGAGGGGAGTCTGCATTCAGGATGTATTATATGAAAAATAATAATAATAAAAAGAAATTCTTTTTTCTTCTCATCTTTTATGCTTTCTGAGAACCAATGTTCAAGGATTCTTGTATTATTGGAATAATTCCATATCAGCTTCCCTCTTTACAAGGAGAAAGAAAATCCATGAGAATGTCTTTGAAATGAAAGGCAAGGTCAAAAACAAAGAAAATTTCTCAAGGAAGATGGTATCTAGAGAGTCTTACCAGGAATATACAGACTCCAGTGGAATAGACCTGTGTGAATTTAGCTAAACTGAAAAATAACTCAAGGGAAAAAAATGACAGGGCTAAAATTAGAACAGGATATTCTACAATTTATTAATGACAACAGAAACCTGTTTAAGAAGTTCCCACAGACAACATCATATTACAGTGCTATTACAACAGGGAGTTACTTATTTGGAGATGATCAAAAATCTAGGATATACATATTGACAGGCTACATACCAACTTGAACTTGGAGTTTAACTTGGTTCTTTTCCTGGTGTAACCATGCCCATGTAATGATGTCCTGTTCAGTCTCCTGAGAAAATCCAGTATCTTCGTTTTTCTCAGCTTCTTTCTTACTTGGAGTCTTAGGTATAAACCTGTGTTTGTTTACAGATTCATCCACCAGTTTTTGTTCTTTTGATTCTTTGATTATTTCCTGACTCTCCTGTGCACTGACAATTTGACATTTCTTCAGTACAATATAATAGCTGCCATGGATTTCTGAGTAAATTTCTCTATGAGTCCAGTGTGGCTGTAGCATCTTATTTAGGAACACATTTTAACCTCTTCTCTTGAGTTACATATGGGCTCATCTGGGCAGGTGTTCAGAGTTGTATTTATCAAGAATAACTTCGAAAGATACAAAGGAAGAACAGTGTAGAGAGCCTCTGGAAATTCACCTGGCTAGCAGGGCTGGAGCTAGTTAGGCACCCGATTCCCCATCTCCTCCCTTTACTCAGCTAGGCCCAAGCATCAATCTGTAGGCTGTGGGTTTTTTTTTCCCCCTGAGAGGGCTTTCTCAATTACAGTCTGGTGTGAGAAGTTAAGGTAACTGGGAAAGAGAAAAAGAGGGTGTTGAAAAGGAGAAAGAGTAAGAAAGAAAGGGGGACAATTCATGAAGGAAGAGAAGCAGGGAGGGTGAGGCCCAAATTTTTTTAAAGTCTCCCGTTTGTCATGTTACAGTTTAGAGCCACCCCATCCGCAAAAGCTCATGCCTGAAGCTGAAGCTTTTATCAGGATTAAGTGGTGGGAGATTTAGGAGATGGAACCTGGTACAGGAAGATTTCGTTGTGTGTATCTCTAAGGGGAGTCTCCTCTCTCCCCCTTTCTTGTGTGTTTGTGGTGTGTGTGTGTGTGTGTGTGTGTGTGTGTGTCTTTCTCTGTCTCTCTGTGTATGTCTCTCTTCCTTTGTTTCTGTCTACCTGTCTGTCTTTCTATCTACTCTCTTTCTCTCTCTCTCTCTGTGTGTGTATGCATTTACATTATTTCTTTTCTTATTTGACACAAAGGTGTGACTAAGCCTTCTCTACCATGTACTCCTACCACAATGTACTCTGATAGCAGAGTTATGGAAAACATAGATAATGATCTAAATCACCCAGAATTAAGAATGTCAAGGATGATGAATAAGTTCAAGAAAGCAATACATTTACACATACATGGAACAAGTGGATTAAACAAGCACAACTACTCTTGAGTGTGGCTCACAAGATAAACAAAAGTCCATAGGACAGAAAAGCGTCTGAAATAAAAAGGAAGGTATGGTGAATCTGCTCAGTTCAAATGCAGCAAAATGTTTCCCCAATCAGAGGAAGAAAATGAAAATACAAGCTTTTAGAACATGAAATAGACAAGATCAGAGAACAAACTTCCATGTCCATTATATTCAGATATATTTTATGGAAAATATTCACTGTTAGCATACCTGGACTAAAAATCTAGGCAATGCATTGAAGGTATTGCCAGACATGATTAACAGAAGAGGTAAAGCCAACTGAAATGTAGGTGGGATGTAGCATAACATCATGATCTGGAAACTCATTCTGAATGATAGAGAAAAAGAGAAATCCCATTGCATGTTAGTATCCCACTCTTTCATCTAGGCACCCCAAAATCTATGTCATCATGCTGTTGCTTCAAAGGACAAGAGCTATTAGAGTCATTCAGTTTTCCTTAATAGGTGGAATGTAGTCTCAAACTATAACATAACAGTCATTTCTCCTTATTTGCTTTTGTCATTCATTTCTCACTAGGAGATTGTGTGTGTGTGTGTGTGTGTGTGTGTGTGTGTGTGTGTGTGTAGAAAGAAAGAATAAAATAAAACAGGCAGAAAGGTAGAGATTGAGTAACATCCACAGACAGACAGACAGACAGGCACACACGCACACACACACACACACACACACACACACACACACACATACACACGCACAGAGTGATAGTGACATTATTAGAAATATGTCAGGTTCCTCACCAAAACAACCATATTAGATTAAACCAGACTTCTCACTTTTAATCCTTAAAGTCAAAAAGTAGTGAAATATTAGAGAATACATTTTAAAAATTGAAATTAAATAATTAACCACAAGATCATTTTATTTGGGAAGTTGTGTCCTGATTTTATCAATGCAATTGAACATTTTGAGAGAATCATAAATTAAGACATTTTATAAGCTGGGTGGAGGTGGCAAAGAGCTTAAATCCCAGTACTTGGGAGACAGAGGCAGGTGGATCTTTGTGAGTTTGAGGCCAGCTGGTCTACAAGAGCTATTTGACCAGGACAAGCTCCAAAGCTACAGAGAAACCCTGTCTTGAAAATCCAAAAAAAAAAAAAAAAGAAAGAAAGAAAGAAAAGAAAAGAAAAGAAAGTTTTCTCTGCTTTTGCCTCATTTTCAAGTAATGCTTGATTCTCTACCAGAGCAATAAAGCAGAAGAAAAAAATCAGAAGAATACTAATGAAAAGGTAATTAACTCTTGATGCAGATACTATAATACCTAAAAGGTATTAAAGATTTGAGCAAGAAAATTTCTTACATGTGGCAAGTACTTTAAACACAGTTAGGTCATATATAACTGACATGCAGTTCCTTCCTATAACCTGATGAAAAAAGATAGGAAAAGAAAGTCTTTCACAACAACTTCAAAAATGACAGATTACAACCAGAAATAAATGTCTCCAAAGGGATGAAACACATCAACAAAAAAAACCATAAAGATATGGTAAAGCATAATAGAAGAAGCCCTAGAAGATAGAGAGACCACACATACGCATGGCTTGGCATAATTATTATTGGGGAAGTGAAAGTGATACTGAAGGGGGTCAATGCCTTATGTTGCTTAATGGGAAAAATCACAGTGATATTCTTTGAAGAATTTGAGAAAATGACTTTGCATGTGGAGGGGAAATGGTTCTGAAAATAGCAAGCAATGCAATGGAGAAAGAACAAGGCTAGAGTTATCAAGTTTCCTGATTTATATCTGTACTAGAGAGTAACAGTAACAGAAACGGCATGGTATCAGCACATGCCCAAACATGTAGACAAAAGAAAGAGAGTGGAAAACCAAGGAAAAGGCAGGCAAGATGGATTAGTGAGCAAAGTTACCATTAAGACTGGTGACCTGAGTAGATTCCTGGATCCAAAAGTGGAGAGAGAAGACTGGTCCTGCAAGTTGTCCTTCAGCGACCACAAATGTGCTTTGATGCACGCCATGGCATCTGCCTGCCAGGTCACATATTTATGGCACATACACATAAAAACTGCTTAAATAAATTCTGCTCTAAACCCATAAACTGACACTGATTTAACATTTTAGAAAAGTATATAAAATCCATTAAAAAAATATTACTGAAGAGCATGTGTGCATACCCAGAACAATGAAACCAGGTCTGTATCTCTCAAAATGACAAAAATCAATTCAGAAACAGATAATAGATCATTTGAAAGACTTGAACTGACATTCCGTTATAATATTGAACATGCACATATTTTCTACAGGACCCTGGTAGCCCCAGCAATGCTTCCGAGAATGAGAGAGTGGGATTTCATGGAATTAAATGCCTACTGATAGCAATAAACCATAAAGCAGATAGAGAGGATAAGGAATGGGAGAAAGAAAACAAATCTTGGTCAGCTACATGTCTGACAGTAGATTACTGCTAATCATATCCTTTTCATTCGTGTGTTTAACCTTTCATGTGCCTATCTCTCTAGCTAAGTATTCATCCTTCTAATTTATCTGGGTTAATGAGAGTTGAGCAGACTGTACTCCCGACAATAAATACAAAGACTTAATACATATTTGAAAAATGTTCATTCAATATATTTTCTCGTCAGGAGAACACAAATTAAAATGGTTTCAAAGTATCATGTCACATGAATCAGAATGGATATATTCAAGAAAGCAAATTGTGGCAAGAAACAGAAGTAAAGGAATACTTATACATTGACGGTGGGAATATAGTCTCATGCAACTATTAGAGAAATCAAAATGGACATGCTTCAGCAAATGAAAATACAAACTTAAGATGCAGTTCTACCAATACAGAGTTTATTAACAGATGAATGAACAAATAAAAACAACAAATAAAAAGAGAATACACTCATGTGCACACCATGCACACACACACACACACACACACACACACACACACACACACACACATGACTTTAACCACAAAGAAGAATAAATTATGCCATGTTTTGGAAAAGATTAAACTTGGTACTATTTTGTTAAGTGAAATAAGCCAGAATGAAGAACACAAATGCCAGGTGCTTCCTCTTATTTAAAAAATATAGATTCACAAATATATATATATATATACATGCATATATATATATATATATAATGTATGTACATGACAGAAATGTAGAAAAAGGAATGTGATGGCAAGAGCATTCCAGAAAGTACTCATAATGGGTAAATATAGATCAAAGGAATACAGAAATATATCATAATGAGTCTTCCATCATGTGGGAATTTGGATTGCATCATATGAAATTATGAATTGTCCTATATGATGACAAGAAAAAAAAAGAGGGGACAAACAACTTTGTGGGAGTGAGTGAGAGTCAGGTACAATGAAATGCAGAGATGGAATGCTGTTTCTAAAAGCATGATTTTGTATGATAATTGAAATGTATTGAAAAATAGAAATATGAACATGTAAGAATGATTGCATATCATCATAGAACCTTCATCTGGTGATGGATGGAGATAAAGACAGAGACCCACACTGGAGCACTGGACTGAGCTCCCAAGGTCCCAATCAGGAGCAGAAGGAGGGAGAACATGAGCAAAGAAGTCGGGACCACGAGGGGTGCACCCACCCACTGAGACAGTGGAGCTGATCTATTGGAGCTCACCAAGGCCAGCTGGACTGTGACTGAAAAAGCATGGGATAAAACTGGACTCTCTTAACATGGCGAACAATGAGAGCTGATGAGACGCCAAGGACAATGGCAAGGGGTTTTGATCCTATGTAATGTGCTGGCTTTGTGGGAGCCTAGCCAGTTTGGATGTTCACCTTCCTAGATATGGACGGAGGGGGGAGGACCTAGGACTTACCACAGGGCAGGGAACCCTGACTGCTCTTTGGACTGGAGAGGGAGGGGGAAAGGAGTGGGGGAGGGGGAGAAGGGTGGGAGGAGGGGGAGAAGGGTCGGAGGAGGGGGAGGGAAATGGGAGGCTGGGAGGAGGTGGAAACTTGTTTTTTTTTCTCATTTTCTCAATTAAAAAAAGATTTAAAAAAAAAGAAAATGTAAGAATGAAAAATGTACCATGCAGTTATTAATATTTAAAGAAGCAAAACCAGCATATTAATGTGATAAAGAGAGATATCAAAATAAAATTATTAGAAATGAAGAGACACATAAAGCCTTATACAAGGAAGGCAAAATTATCCTAAATGTGTAGACACCAAACCAAAATGGCCTCAAATACTGTAAACTAAAACATTCAGAGCTCAAAGAACCAGAGATAAATCTAGAATTATTCTTCTTTCCTAATTTTTCTTGAGGCTTTACATGAAGAGAAGGTGACCTTTCCAGTCATTCTGTATCTATTGACAGGGTCATGCAATTCGTCTCTAGTCTATTCACTTACTTACTACATTAACTCATTCAGAGACATGAAATAATCCATGGGATACTGGATTCAAACCATGGTCAGTGAACTTACAACTCTGCTGTCCATTTTAGCTTGCCAGTTTCTAACTTAAATTACTAGTATGAACAAAATTGTTCTGCACTGTTCTTTTTTGATGTTGTATCCTTGTCAATTTAAGATCAAGGTCATGGCGCCTTAAAAGCGTGTGTTTCATAGTGTTCTCTTGCTATGGAATGTCATTCGAGTTAAATGTTCAGAAAGGTGACTGATATGGAACTTGTTACTTGGGGGCTGTAAAAGTTCAGGGAAGTAAAACAATATGAAACATATGTATGTAGGCTATGTATGAAGCATATGTATATATGTATGCTATATGAATGTAATGCTCTCCTACAAGAACTGATAAGTATGCTATCTTCCAATTTATCTCTGACAATATGTCAAACATTTAGAAGCATGTGTCATAACCAAGAGAACCACGCTAGCGTCCTTGCTGATGTGTGGTTACCTTTGTGTTTTGCTTATTATCTCCTATGAGTCCAAGCTTGGTATAATATAATGGGAAACACATTAGCATCATGAGTTTCTTCAACAAAGTCATACTTTTCTAATATAAGGTCTCATTCTACAAAACCTAGTCTGCCTTTTCACTTTCAATGGATAGACTCCCTATCTATAAAATAGCAGAGGTTAGTATAAGGTAATGAGATCCTTTGCTACAAGTAAAATTGATATTGTCCTCGACATCTAAATAGATGTTTTAGAAGGTAACAGCCTTTCCTTCAAACAAGAATGTTAATTCAAAACAATTCCTAAAAGAAGAATATTGAGTAGGCTAGGTAGATTTCTGTCACCAGCATATTTAGCTCTCTATAATATACTGTCATCCTCAGAGATGCCTTTGGCTTCAGTCTCTAGCAACCTTTCCAGGGGGATTGTGGAAACATGGAGTACTGCTCAGAAAAGTCAGGCAACAAGAGGAATTTGGTCCCATCTCACCTACCACCCAGCTGCTTCCTCAGGATTCTATTTCATTGCTTCCCGGATGCCCTAGGGCCACTACAGGCCTATCAGACAGACACATCTGCTGAGACAACCCAGAGCTGCATTTTCTACCATAAAAGGCTCTGAGTTCCTCCTGAACAAATATGTTTACCGTACCTTCGTATCACCAAGCAACACTCTCAACTCTGGTATACACCATGTTTCTTGGGAATAAATCCATCCCTAATGATTGTTCTTTACTGGAGAAAACTGCTCAGTGTAATATTTGGGGACAGGATAGGACCCAACCTAAGAAATATTTAATTGTGTCACCTTTATGTCTATGTATTTAAATCTATCCAGAGCTGCTCAGTGCTCCAAAGCTATTTGAGGTAACCCTGGTTAGATTTTCATTGTTCTTATATTTACCAAAGCTTCACAATTGTATAAATCAGCAGGAAACCACCACTTCCACATCTTACTCCAATCAATGAACTCCTGGTCAAACTTTATAGTCTTTCCAGAAGCACAAAAGCATAGCTGCTGACATATCATTTTTCTGAGCAACTTTGTGGGGGTGTCAGCACAACTCCTGCCTCATTTTCATTTCAGTGGCCCCCTTTTCTGCCTTTTATCATCATATCTTGGTTGCTTTAGCATTTCCTAAACCCTATTGACACAAAGTTTGTAAAATGTCTAATGCTGTAAATGTCATCTATGCTAGAGAGTAGATTCTCAATGGAGAAGCACTTCAGTCCCAGCCTTTATGAATCATTATGCTAGGCTTACACTAACAAAAAAGTAGGTTTTTCAGTCATGAACGAACTGGAAGTTCAGGGGCTGGAAAGATGGCTCAGTGGTTAAGAGCATTGCCTGCTCTCCCAAAGGTCCTGAGTTCAATTCCCAGCAACCACATGGTGGCTCACAACCATCTGTAATGGCATCTGGTGTCCTCTTCTGGCCTGCAGGCATATACACAGATAGAACACTGTATACATAATAAATAAATAAATAAATAAAATATTTAAAAAAGAATTGGAAGTTCAATAATTCCAATAAAACAATGTTCATGGGTCTTCTACTCTCCAACTACCGAAGGAATGACCCAGCATTACAACTTCTATCCGGTAAGCAATTGGTAAGGAATGTATAGTCAACTCTGTTTATGTGCTGCAGAATGGAAACAACCTGGAAACCTAGTCATGTTACACATAGGAATGCACCATGGAACGTTCCCAACATTCTCTCTAACACATCTATGACTCTGTATAAATTATAAAATTGAGGCAGGTATTGAAGAGAGTATATTCTTCTTCCTTCAGAATTTTGTCTGGGGATAAAGTCAATCTATTTTAACAATTTGTTTTCTAAATAATTGGGAGACATAGAATATTGAACTAACAAGTGTAGGAATCTAGGTGCCCAGAAGCAACTTTGACTTAATGTAGTCAGAAACTTAGCTTTGATTAAGTATTCCTAGTGGATAGAGTGTAGAGAATCTCTATTGGAATCTTCCTCCCCCACATTGTGATACTGGTTGGAAAATGGGCTTTAGTTAGAAAAAAAATCTAATATTCAGTTTATTTTATTTATATTACAAATACACGCTGGTGAATTCCTCCAATCTAGACATGGGTTGTGTTGAGTGCTGTTGGTACCCATCTATAAAGAGGGTGCAATTGTTAGGTTTGGTTGATCATGTGAAAGAAGCATTAACATTTTGCTTGGGAGAGCACTCACTTTGATGTTCGGTGCAGCCCAATTTTGCATTCATTTTTTTCAGATTTTAGGTTAATTTCTCTTTTTTGTACATCAATTTTTATTACAGTAATATTCACAATAGCTACGTTTTAGCAAACACCTGAATGATTCTGGATAATTTCTATCTCAAGAGACACATGGAGTCATCTCGGTTAGTCATTTACTAGGTGTAGTTAGAAGAGAAATTCTCTGAATAGTCTGAGTCTTGAGTTATGATTACATCACTTCCTGTGTTGTATTGTGCAACGAAGATTCATCTCGCTTAGAGTCTCTAAATCAATTTTTATAGGCACAGGAAACACTGCATCTGTGTTGATCATAGCCTTTAAACAGTTTCTAGTTGAATGCCATGCCTGGCAGAATTCTTTGTTATCAGACCATTCCTTTGGTAAGTAGATATTGGAAGAGTGTGATATATTCACTCAGAGGTAAGTGTCAACTCCCAAATGCTCTGTGCCTAGGAAACAAACTCTTTGTGAGCATAAAAAGGACACCAACAGAAGAGGTGCTGTAGAGGTGATGCTAATTAAAGCATTTGTCTTTAGAATCTCTCCTTCTGTCTGTGCTACAGCATAGGAGCAGAAAAGGCTTGGGTGGATCTAGCTTAGAGTGGCTGGAGAGTAAAT
Source organism: Microtus pennsylvanicus (assembly GCF_037038515.1). NCBI lineage: Eukaryota > Metazoa > Chordata > Mammalia > Rodentia > Cricetidae > Microtus > Microtus pennsylvanicus. The sequence continues at coordinate 102,411,554 of NC_134582.1, forward strand.
TGGGATTATAATGTACCAAAGCAATAGAGAAGCAATTAGTAAGTAAGAATTAGAAAAGGGTGTCAAAGAGGAAGCACTGGTGGAGATTTGGGTTAGCCACAAGTGAGAATTTTTTAGGAAAGTTTGGCAGAGTATCTGATGTGACACATAAGTGTTTCTGAAAGATTAGAACGTAGAAAGAACAATTTCATGATGAATCAAGAAATACAGATGTTTGCACTGAACTTGCTATGAGATCTCTGAATCTGGTTCCATAAATTACTGGATTAAGGCTGTAGATTTTCTGGAGCTGTGGATTTTAGCCTGGGTTATCCTTTGTTTTATTTCCAATACCTCATGCAGCATCTGCAAAAAGCATATCATGATAATAGCCCTGACAAGAGTCTAATGAAAATAACTTTCCTTCTTATCTTGAAGTGACCCATGTAACGGTGAACATGCAGGCGAGCCAACCAAAATATACTTGACACCCATTTTTATGGTAACAAGGTCAGTGATTGCCTTTCCACCCCTACCTATAGTAATGTAAACTTTGTCAAATAATCCATTGCTCTTGTTCAGTTTGAATTGCTTGAAATCTTCTGTGTATTCTTAAGTACCTTGCAAATGATCCTTTCGATTTGAATTCAAACAGGCAAGGTGAAACAGGGAAGGAGAGAGAGTGATAGGAACCCCCACTGATAATTGGAAAAGTACACTATTACAAAGCTAAAAATATAAAATTTAATATTGTCAAGGGTAAAATTAACAAAGTCGCCTTGCATGAAGTTGTCAGCGAATGGCTCCAAGAAGGATTATATCAACCTCTAGGTATTTCAGGAAATCTCTTTGAAAGAATTATTTGGCTCTTAGATACACAGAGTTATAAAGGAAGGTGTCTAGGGGAACTTTTCCTTGCTAGACTATCAAAGAGAAAATGAAAAGCAAGCCTACCAGTATGAGACTTCAGCCATGCTATTTTGGGCTGAAAACAAATGAAAACATTTGAAAACAAATGAAAAAGCAATTCTGTCTCTGATGCCTCTCAAGTTTGGCTAAAAAAGTACTGACCATAAAAATTTGGACGGGTGGAAAACCTCAAATTGATGCCATCAGGATGATGTCACCTTGGGTTGCAAGAAAGAATTTATATTCCCCACCATCCAAAAGGATAAAACAGCATGGAAGGCAAAGTAGCACAAACAGAACAAAGCATACAGAGACTCTCCAGGATGAGGAGGGGATCAGAAGTGGACTGAGTCTCGGGATATTTATGTGTGGGACTGAGATGAGTTATCTTTCTTCCTCACATTTGACCGACTGGGCTATCAAAGGGGATAGCATAATCCAGACAAAGACAGTGAGCTGCTTAGTTCTCAATAGAGAATCCTTCTGTTCAGTTCCCTCTAGCATGCAAAAAAGTCTCATTGAATCTTAGGCTTAGGAGGAGAGAAGGGAATGAAAGTCAGTTGTTTTATATATTTAAATAAAAAGTACTTTGTTTTACCTGGAGACTCTTTTCCTTGTCTTTCTGCCCAACAAGAATCTTTCTGATTCCTAGTTCTCCAATAGCCTCCCATAGGTTTTCTATGACTGTTCAAAAGAAAGGCCCCATTGGTCATCCATGGACATAGACTATTGCCATTGTGTTGGACGTAAATGGTAATAAATGTATGAAGTGACCAGCCTTATGTTCTGATTGACTGAAAAGGAGAGATCTGACTGGTACTGGTGTAGAAGATCCCGTAATGACGATTGACTTACACAGCTGCAGCTCGCTTGCTCCTGCTGTGCAGTTTCACTAAGGAGCAGGCTCAGCCCAAGTTAAGATAATTCCCAGACCAAGTAGTAAGTATAGACTCACAGTGGCACAGCCGTAACAGCTGCAGTCATATGTATTTGGGTTAGATTTAATCCTGTGCCATGGTCAGAACCAATGTTTGTTACTGTAAGTCTGGCTAAAGGTTTGTGGTAGAAATGTTTTATATGCCACCAGGAAGGCCTTTGGTGTTGTTTGGTCAAATTAATTTGTTTGCTTAGAAATATGTTTTCCAATATGTGTATTTTTCATTGTACATTACTACTCTTCTTTGCCTACTATGTAGAGACAAACAATTTACAGTGCTTTGTGGGTATTGACAAGACTACAAGCTAAATCGCTCAGAATGTGTAACGGTTGCTATGAATTTTTCTTTGAATGCTCAGAAAATGCAATGAAATAATATGCGACCCCCATCTAAGACACAGAGAACATTTTAGAAGAGGGAAGTGAATGACAAAAGTGCCTGGAGGAAGTCAGGAATTCGGGGCCACGGTTAATTTCTTAGGGGATGGAAGTGACGCCAGTCTTCATGGAGCAGAGGTTACGGTGAGTCACATTATCACACTGACCCATGTCAGGGACTGTCCCTGTAGAAAAACAGTACAAAAATGACGAGGTGAGGTGTGCTGATAAGAGGCTCTGACACCATCTCCGGGCAAGAGTCAGAGATCTGTACTTCCTTCCCTGTTCCCCAACCCTTCCCTATAGCATGTGGCCCTGGGGATGGTGTGAGGGCTGGAGGTAAAGAGTTACCCAAAAGTAGGACTTAAGCAAGTTTCACCAGGCAGCTGCCAAGATGTGGTGGGATTCATCAGAGATGCAGCTGCTTTCAATTCAGCAGATCTAAGTTGATCGGTCTTCCCCTAAGTGCCTGCAAGTAACTTTGAATGCTGCGCTTATAGCTAGTACTGATTTAAATCATTTCTTTTTTGAGTAGCACTGTTGTCCTAGGATGAAGATAGGAGGAAGCATTCTTTGGGTTACAAAATTTTCCTCAAATTGAAATAATATTCATTACCAGATTTTTAGCTTAATCTATACACTATACCATGCAGAAACATTCAGAATTTAATGGAAGAAAGTTAAGTGGAAAGCAGTACAAATTTTTGATGTTACTGAAACATTGATATCTTAGTTATAAAATATTATCTCATTTTATCATAGTCTCCTGACTTAGAGGCGACAAGAACTTAATATATGAGAGTAAGTTAGCATTTTCATGAACTCATCATTCAAATGACAATTAAGGGACTAAGAGATTTTTTTCATGTGTGTGATATTCTGTCATAGTTTAAATATTGAGATGATCACAGTAACAGCTAAAGAACACTATTCAAATAAAATCATCCCTAGTCTTAAGGAATAGATCAAATTTTTGTAACAAGTTGCTATGTATATAGAGAATATTTTAAATGGTAGACCATTTCACCACTAGTCAATAATAAATCTTAGGTAACATGTTATAAGTCTGTGAGGATTTTTTCCAATGTCTTTTAATCCTTAATCTAATTACCACAAAGACAAAGGAACAGAAGTCCAGAAAAGTAAGAAGACTCAATTGTGGAGGTTTTATGGGTACAAGCCCCTGTCATATTTAATAGACACAATCTTAAGATTTCTTGTTCTTCTTGCTTTTACAATCTTGAAGCTCCCTCCCCACTTTCACAAACTTTCTTGAGTCTTAGATGTAGGAGTTGTGTTGAATATTTATCAGTTAAGATTGGGCACCCGATAGTCAGTTGTTCTCTGCATTTTGACCAGTTGAAGATTACTTTGATGATCATCATCTGCAGAAACATGCTTTGATGAGCAGTGAAGCTACACTTCTCTGTGGATGTAAGCTTAGGTTTTAGAATGCAGTTGGGAATTACACTAACTGAGGAATGTCACATGAGTAGATTCTCATCTATGGTCCATGACCTCACCAACCTAAGCAAGACAAGCCCAGAGACAACACCAGTGGCCATCTCCCCATGACTGAGGGAAATCCAAAGGTCTTGATAGGATGTCTGATCCTCTGTGATCATGCCTAAACAGACGTACATGTGAGAAAAACTAAATGAACTTAGCAGCTTGTATTTGTATATCTTTATGTAAATAAACATATAAGAACGATAGTCAAAGAAGGTGGGGTAATGAAGTTTGGAGGTAGTAAGGAGCATTGGAAAAATTGGAGAAAAGAGAGTAGGGTAGCCATTCCTTATTGCCAACTGGACATTCTCTCACGGTAGCAGACTGGGCACCAGCAATAGATTTAGGGTCCCTGGAAAAGAAGTCGAGAAGCCATTCTGGGCTCTCTAGTTCTCAGATGTTATCAGGAGTCACTATGTCACTTGTCAGTCTCCTTTTTAGCTTACTCAACTTTGCAGTTTTTAGATGTATGGAGTCATGAATATTTTTTACTGTATAAATTTAGTGGTTTTCACAGATTGATAGTTGGAGGTTTGCATGGCACCCTCCAACATGCCTTACTCCTGGCAGTGCTTCAGCATCTCCAAATATTTGGAGTCCAACTTAAGTTGAGGCAGTGTATATTCAAGTCACTCCCTTCAGAGAGTTTAATGCCTTGATGCCTTCAACTGACTTTAAGAAGTAGGACACTATTTGTTTCTCCTCATTGTCTAAGACGTAACAAAACAGATCATTTATTCCATTAACTTTATCTTCATTCCTGATGTGAATCAACACAAGATTGCTTGTTTACTAATTCTGCAGATAAAGAATCCAGGATCTGGAAAAATAGATGTTTTGCTATTGTTTGGAATTGCCAATTCATTACTACAACCGCAATTATTTGTACCTTTGCCTAGAGATTCAAGTGTGTTCTCTAACTCTTTTATTTATGATTGCCTTGTGAATAGCCTTAATTTTCCTAATTGCTATGAAACTACAATGAAATGACATGAAGAATCATTTGATTTTCATGGTTCCATTAATAAGTTGAGGAGACAATAAGACCACATTAGGGATCTTTTATCTCACTTGAAGTTCTGTGTTGACACAAAAGAGCAATAGAACATTAACACGATAACATGGGCTCCAATAAGTTGATTTTGCTTGCTCCAATATCTCTGAATAATAAATACTTTTTATTTTATGACAACCTTCAGTGTTGGTTTCAACAATTTCCTGTTCATTATATGAAAAAAATTTAACATGGCAATAATTTATATTCTTCAGAAGGCGAGTCAAGTTAAAAGATCTATCTCTGATTGTGACACTAGTTTGAAATTAATTTTGTTATAATATAGGAGTGGAAGATGTAAGGTATATGCATAGAAAACACTTAACCCACATTCTCAAAAGGGCTAAATATATCCCAAACACTTTCAAAGGCAACATTTTAAAAATGGTGCCATGTAATTCGTATGATTGGTGTAAAATTTCAAAATAAAAGTGATTTTCCAAAATTATCTTATGCATAATAGATACATAACTATATGTAAAATATGCAAATATAATTACATCCATTTATCTTCTGAAAGATTTTCACAGTGTAAGGTGATTGCAATTTGACTAGTCACATTGGTTTTCTACTGCCTAAAATATGGTTTATGGTTGTTACTAATTGCTTTCTTGAAAATATTATTAAGTAAATAAAGGTACATACTAATGCTTTGTGATTTTATCGATACATTGTTTTAGTTGAAGCTAATTATCAAGGATCCATTAGACACACAGTTTCAAGCTTTGTCTATATTAGTCTTAAAGATGAAAATCTCATAGAACAGGCCCTGAATCCTGAATGTTACCTTTCTTGTGAGTTGAATAATTCCTTCCTCTTGACCTACCCAGTGAATATAACATTTTGGGGACAAATCTCTGGCTTGAAATTATTAAACAGAGGTAACACCCTTTTCTAAATCAGGTCTTTTTTTTTTTTTTTTACATTGAAAGGGTTTCTAGACATTGCTACATCTTCCCAGCTGAAGAAAATCATTTTTGAGAATCCCTCATCCAAGAGTGTTGTTTTCTCGATCCAAAGCTGGAAAGTACTCCTTAGCCCTCTCTGGTTTTGCTTCATTGGGTTAGGTGTGAACAAACATCACTAATCTCATATACAGCAATAATAACACTGAAGACATCAACTGTCTATACCCAACTTGGAAGAATAATACAATGTTTAGGCTCATTTATAACGTGGGTAAGAAGTTACTTAAAGAAGCATGATTGAAGCAGGGCGGTGTCATCTCTGATAAGACCTACTACAGCTTAGCTCGGCAAATCTGTTCCACTGGAGTTCTGCTTCCAGTTAACCGTCCACCTTCTGCGCAGTGCTGCGCAGAATCTCCTAGGCTATATTCTGCTAGAAGGCAGGGGACACAATGTCTGGAATTTCAGTTGCTAGTCCTTTTACTGCCCCCAGAGGTCATGAACAGCCTAATCACTGTGGCTAGTGACATAGTTATTTCTACATTGTTTAGCCTATATCCAGAGCAAGAATAGGGCCATGTGACTTTGTAAAGGACCACAATCATTTCTGATCCATGAAGACCGATGAGGATTTCAAGCCTAGCAGAAAATAATTAGTAACTTTGCCTTTTACTTCAGGCAAGTAAGCTGCCAAGTGTTTGGCAATGTTTATGGAATCTTGAGTACATTGACATATGTATTTCATTATTTCCTAGTTATTCAGCTACGCAACCCATAACAACAGACACTATTTTCAAGTGGGTTAACCCTTACATGTCTTAGCTGATATCTATGGGCACAGATATGAAGCTGCAGGATATGTTGGTCACCCTGAAGGACTTCAGTCTTGCTTTTATCCTATGAATCCTGGGAAAATCTCCACTGTTTCCTTTTGGAGTGGTAGTGTTACTTCTTGACATTGAACACTAGTTTATATCATTGTTAGATTTCTTAGGAGCTCAGAGTTAAGATTGCTTCAAGATACTTTAGAGTTTGAATATTTTTAGGGCTGTTAGAGTATGGAAAAAATTTTAATTTGTATTATTCTGTATTAATTTTTTCATGCAGTTTGTTTTAATCATATTTTCTCCTCCCCTAACTCCTTCCAGAATATCTCGATCTCTCTACCTACTCAACATGAGTTTATTAATCTCTCACTGTAAAAAAATCATCATTAAGAACAAAAATATTTTGTTAGCGTTTTAACAGAGAAAGATCGCCTAAAGATCAGAGAGTAGAGTTAAGTCACTAGAGGCTAGGGAATTGTGGCTCACGCCTTTAATGCCAGCACTTTGGAATAGGGCAGTGATGGCACATGCTTTAACCCCAGCACTAGGGAGGTGGAGACAGAGTGATATTACTGGGAAGAGAGAAGGATATAAGAAAGGAGGACACAGGAACTTCTTGCATTCTGAAATATGGAGGAGGCAGATGCAGTCTGAGCACAGGATCACCTCTTTGGTCTGAGCATCGGTAGAAGTAAAAGAACTCCCTAGTGATTGCCTCTCTGTTTCTCTGATTATCAGCATTTACCCTTCTATCTGACTATGGATTTTTATTTTTAAGACCAACTAGAATTCATGCTACATAATAAAAACAAAACAAGACAAAAAATGAAAATCAAAACAAATAAACTAAAGAAAATAAATTAGTCCAACAATGTCAAACCAAATAAAATCCTTTTTAGTATATTTTGCTCTTACTAGCTTCTGCATGGCATGAGATCTGCCCTGGAGTTTATTTGATATATTAATTGATAAATTATACTTGATGAACTACAACTTCAGTTCCTCATGGTACTATACGTTCCCTTACCTTAGGACACTTCTATCAATTCATTTTGATAGCTAGATGGGAGGCATCTCATTCTGATGAGACAGATGAGGGAAGTTGGGGGACAGGACTTATCACATATAAGCAACTGCTTCACTTTAGATTGTCCTCTGTATCTTTTTCCATGATGGTTAATGATCCCTCCTTCTTTACCAAATAAATTTTTCTGTTGACATTGCCCAGAGTTAAATAAAGAATGCCGACTACAAAATTTGATGCAAACCCTAAGTTTCACTCACATTTGCCACCCTGAGGTAAAAGTTGGTTATATTTACATCCTGTGCACACCAGGTCATCCATGCGACAGAGTTGGCTGCATTGGAAAACAGACCATATCCCTGTGCTTGGGTGGTTTCCTCACCCATACTCAAGTTCAGTGTTTTTTCCTCCATGCTTCTGTCTCCAGATCCATTCACTACTGCCCACTGCATGTCAGTAATTCCATGAGTTAATATTCGCTTAGAAGATACAACTAAGTAGAAGATTCAGCAAGATACTGATAGAGTAACAAAAGTATAACTTAATAATGGGTCTTTGGGATCTTCTGTGATCCTCACATACAGGCAACACTGACCATTAGTAGGAAAACTGTTACTGAGTGATTCCCAACCAACCATATGTTCTGCTTCCACATTTGTGCCATATCCAAAATCTGTATTCTGTCTCTTTAGAGAACAATACTCTAAGCAATATACTCTTATACATGCACACAGGCACCATATTGGACTCTCTTTAAATATTTTCATATCAATTCTGCCTTATCATATCACCAATCTTCTAAAATTCTTGTGGGTTTGACTATTTCCTGATTTTTGTTCTCATTCCATCTAAATTACTTTGACACTTTCTAAATGAGAGTCTGGATGAGGGTTGTTGCTCCGAGCCACCTAAACTTCTCCTGTAAGGCCATTAGATTCACCTGTCTGCACCTCACTACTCTCCACTCAGGACCCTAGCCTATGAAACCATCCACAGTCAATAAAGCCAATTTGCATATGCCACATCAGCTTCCTTAGAATGTTCACTTGACTGTCTTGTGGCCACTGCATGCTTATTGGTCAGACCTATCTTCTATGCAGAAACAGTGATAGATGAAAGTTTTCCACCTCCCAAGACTTTCAATATTCCAAAAGTCTAAGTTCAACTTAGATTTTGTACCTTCCATCATGACTCTTCAATTCTGGTATGCATCTATAGCGCAGGAGTGATTCCACCAGGTGCATATTTTTCTTCTCCTAGAAAAAGGCATACCTGGAGCAGATCAATCACCCAAATTATCAAATGCTAAATTATTTTCTTGTTTGTAGCTCTATAGTTAAATCCACCCACTGCTATCAGTGATCCAAATGAATTCAGGAATGTTATAGATTGGTTTTCTTTCACCAAACACCAGCATTTTATAAATCAACAGGAGGCCACCGTTTGCATCTCTTCCTCCATCAGTGAACACTTGTTAAGACCTTGACCTACACAGGAACATAGCACCTGACATGCTTTTAGCTTTTCCAAAGAACATGGCTTTGAGGTCAGAATAATTCTTGTCTTATTATTCTTTGAGTGATCCCTTTTCTGCCTTTAATTTTTTCAGCCCATCTTGACTGCTTTACCACTTCACAAATCCAATTTACACGACATTCTTTGTCACTGAGAACCTGAGAAGTGTTTTCTCCTATAAATGTGATCTATGCTGACTCCCTGACTGTGGGAGAAATACTTTAAAGGGAAGCACCGCCGTCCCACCTTTAAATGTCTGTAACCTTTAAACTTCAAAAATTCGTGAGTTAGTCAGATGTGAGGAATTGGAAAATCAAGAATGCTTACAAAAAAGGTGTTGAAAATCTTCCACACTTCAACAGTTAAAGGGATGGACCTAACATCAACAACAACTGCCAGACCTACAATTGTTGAGGATTTTATAACCTATGAAATCTGTAAATAAATAATAGCCCACAAAGTCTTCTAAAACAAAATGTGTAATAGAAAATGGAAACAACCTGGCGTTCTGGTGACCTTGTCTCTAGGAATACACTGTGATATTTCTCTCAAATATTGTTTCAAAATTATGTAGCAAGAAAGACTTTATTGTGATTAACATTGATAGGGAACACAGTTAATCATGGCAGGGAAGATGAGGTGGCTTGTTTCATTGCTTTTATAATCAGGTAGAAGGCTGAAATTAATGGTTTTTGGTTCTTTTCTTCTTTTGTCCTTCAAATTCAGTCTTTGCCAAAGTGCATGGAGTGGTGATGTCCACAGTTACGGTGGATCTATGATAACCAAGTATAGAATTCCTTTATTATCATCCCCAGAGGATTGTTTGCTAGGTGACTTTTGTGCATATAAAGCTGACATTTGATATTAAGTGACACAAACAATGCTTATAAACATGACTCAAATCATGCCTCAAACTTGATGGCTTTATGCATCATTTCCTCATAAACTCATGCATGTGTCTTAAAGCAAACGTATTGAGTACGTTCATATTAATTGTATTCTTTCACAATATGCATACTGTTTATAAGTCAAGTGCCTGCTCTGATATTTGAAACAATCTCTTAACACTGAGATCCTTTAAAATAAAATCCAAAATACAGTCTTAATGTATCACATAACCAAGGAATGATGACATTCCAAAATTGAGGAATGGGGAATATCAAGGATTACCTGCTTGGGAAAATACTGAAACCCATCAGAGCAGGCATCAGATTTGCTGTTTTGTCATGTCTGGTAGCGAATCTTATGATGGAGTCATTATCTCTAAAGAGCTTGAGTAGCCAATCTCCTCCAAAAATGTTGCCTCTAACACATATAGCCTTCATTGTCTAGTTTCACCATGCCTTTAGGTTTTACTCAGTGGACTTTATAATGGATTTTACATGCCTGATGCTCTGATATCTCTATTGCAGCTCTAGTGCCATCTCCATTGTGTCACACAACGGCCTTTCATACAGGGACTACAAACATGTCACACATTGCCTGGCCCTGGGGGAGCTCAGTAACCTTGTGGTAAACGTGAAGGGTACCGTCATTCTTCTATCTTCCATTTCTGTAAAATTACTGCCACTTGTGCAGTGCTGACGAGGTCTCGAGCAGGATGGGCTCCTTTTCACCATTTGGATCACCTAAGGGCTAATGGCACAAAAGCTTAAAGTGAGAAGAAATCTTGATAGATGCCATGTACAGGATGCTAGGATCCAGGAGGTTTCCGACAAGGGAGCCCAATGGATGGTGAGGACTTACACACTAAAGAACTTCCCTTCTCCCAAGTAGAACATCCACCTCTCCTGATAAGGCCACACCAACCTCCAGTGGCAATTCCAACTTGAAGTGGCCGAAGAATAGATCTGTAGATAGAATCTTCCATGACAAGAATCTTCACTGCCCATAAAACCCCAAGTACACTGTGTCACATGCCCACCACCCTTGATCAGTCCTGATCTAATAATCATAGTCTCCATGGTGATCCTACCTCTAATAATTTGAGAGAGAATACTAGTTAAACAACTCCATATTTTCTCTATCAAAATAAAGTATTTCCTAAAACAAACTTTATTGTAAGCAACATCTTTTTATGGAAGAAACAACTGAAAGAAACAGATCATTTTATTATTTATTGTGAGGTGTTACCTGTTTTTTTTTTCATGTGGGTAGTGTTGTTTTTAAGGATTCCTATTGATGCTGAATTCTATTAAAATTGTACTTGTTGGCAGCAGGGAACGCTGGGCTTTAAGCAGTTTTGGTTATAATCTGTAACGGTTTCATTGGTAAGGATTGTACAGAGATCTAATGTTCTACAGACTTGGAGAAACTTTTAGAAGGAAAGGAAAGACAGTCAAGAAGCTGAAAGCACGTACTGCACCAGGCCGGGTTGAAAAATGTACTAGGAAAAACCACAGGGTTTCTAAAGAATCCCAAGGCCAGGTTACTTTGCTTCCTATGAGTTATTCAACAGTGCGTCCCTGGTGGCCATCTATGTCAAAGTGACTGTTGTTGGAGTATTGGATGGGCACTGAATTACAAAGTAGAGATAATAAAGTGAGATAGTATATGTTCTGGTTGCATAGAAGGAGAAATTGAACTTATAATGGGATGGAAGAATAGTGTGAAAGATGAGGAAAGAACCCAGTGAGTACAAGTCAAGGTAATTAACAAACTGAGGCAGATGTTTTCACTAATTCTCTGTTGGTATGATTGTTACAGTAAATAGGTTATAGTTTAGTTGAATAAGTTACAATTAGCTCTAAGCCCAGTTCTGCACACTGAGCTAATGTTTGTAAACCTGGCTCAAAAGTCTGTGACTGGAGATGTTCTCGGTTCCAAAAATGAAGGCTTTTGACATTGTTTGCTTAAATTAATTTGATTTTTCTACCAAAACAGCCTCCTTGACATCTGCATTTGAATATTAGACACCCTTATGTGCCTAATGTGGAAAATCAAACATTTCACAACATACCTTGGATGTTGTCAAAGATTTATGCTGGTAAAACTGCTCAGTATACTGTGGCCAAATGTTCAAATTTTACAAAATTAGTGAATTATTTATGACCTCCATCCAAGTTTCATTGAACTTTTCCTAAGAAATCATCAAAATATTTAAGAATCTGAAGGAAATTTATGAAGGTCTATGAGATAGCTATTTACTTAGTATCTGAAACTGCTATCAGTCTTTATAAGGAAGAAATAGCTGTGGTTACTTCTAACATAATTTGTGTTCTCCTCCAAACCTAAAGCTAAGATAAGCAGTGCACGTAGAACTAGAAACCAGGCTCATGGTAACGAAACTATTTATACCCCTGAGGGAAACAAATAATGATAAATGCTTCCTTCTCCTGCTACCAGTGTGCAGCCTTAGGAATCCTGTGATAGACTATAAAAAGAGGTGGAGAGTTAGTCGGAGGCAGGACTCCAGTGAAGTGTCTTCCCCGAGTCAACAGCTAAGCCGTGGTGAGACTTAGCAATGATGCCATTGACTTTGACTCAACCATGCTCCTGTAAGTAACTGTTTACTCTCCTCCTTCCAATGAACTTAAGCAATGCATTATATTGCGAAGCTTGTTGGGAGAGTTTACTTCTCCCGTGTTGTTACTTTTCTTACCAGGAATGAAGGACATTAATACTTAAAGAAGAAAAATAAAATCCAGTGAATCTGAGAAATATTTTCTAATCATTATTTTAAAAGCAAATGCAAAGTACATTTATGGATCTGTATTTCCCAAAGAGGAATAATGTAGCCTGGAGTCATGTAGCAGCATCTAGAAACATTTTGCATTGTTTTAGATGACTGAAGTAAAGAATATGACTATTACTAACACTTTGTAGTAGAAATCATGATGTGTGTAAACAACCTTTAATCGTCAGGAGAGACCTACAGAAGGGAATGATCTATCTCAAAAAATTGAAAATTCAGATATTGAGACATTTGATGGGACCACATGAGTCCATGGGTTCAGTATATGGGACATGTAGAATGAAGAAAGTATCATGTTCTGGCTTGAATCGAATGAACTAAATAATATATTCTATTTGAGAACAGTGTATACAAGTTTAGGAGATGAATCTATAAAGTTTTGAAAATTTAGTTCAAGTAAAATATCATTTTAAAAATGAAAAATTGCTAACATTCGGACTTTTTCTTACTATCTTTAAGTAAAACATTTGGAATAGCATAAATTGGATTATATGAAATAAAACCTAAAGTCATTGGATCCTAGCACTTCTTTTAGACTGCTAAAATTCTGCAGATGATAAATTGAAAAGCAGTATATGCACCTATTCTAAACATAAATATATGAGGTGCATAAAATCAATTGGGGGAAGCAGCATGAGTTTTTTTGTATTTAATAAGAATTATCTATATAGAATTGTTTCTGTTTATCTTTGAAAATAAATATATGGACTCAATACTTGTCATAGTTAAAACCTCAAAATTGAAAGGTGGCTGTTTTATAGGTAAGGAAAGTAAATAAATGAAGATTAGTGGGGCTTCCTGGTCCATGTGCTCAAAGGCAAAACTTGTTATTTACAAATAATAGTTTCTGCTGATACTTGGCACTAAGACTTGCTTCCACATGAGATCCCAAAGTACATAAGATATGAACATAAGAAATATACACATATGACAGGATTTCCATGGTGTTGGCATTGAACCTTCTCCATCAGGCAATATATTAAAATGAAAACCCTATGAAATATCAATTATACTTATAAGGCTTCCCTTTTTCAAGATAATTTGATGATATTACACAGGGTTTCCCATTCATAGGATTGCTGTAAACGGTACATTCACAGAGAAACCAAGTGCAAGCTTTGGGGAAATGTTGAATGAGATTATTACCATGCATGAGTGAAAGTCAGCATACAAAATCCTTTTTATGACGGGGTTCTCTTTCTCCTCAGGATTGGGCAACAAGGCAGGCATGTGTTTATCCCTACGAAGCAGTAAGACACAGTAGAAGGTGCTGTCCTTGTAAAATTTTGGAGGTTTCTAAGGAGTGCAGGACAAGGTCTTTCAGAGAGGGACAGCTGAAAATCAACCTAAGTGTTCAAGATGTCAGCTTCCTAAAGAGAATGGCTTTCACTCACTCACAATTAACATTAACTCCAAATGTTTGGAAATTTCGGATTCATATTTGATACAGATCCAAAATGGTGAGAAGTCATCAAACTCTTAAACTGTATGTGTTAATTATTATTAGTTATTCAGTTACTTTTTACAATGGGAGAAGTTTATTCCCTAGCATAGTTTTACAGTGCCAGATCATACAAGGGAGGACATCAGGCAGAGATATTGTCACTGTTGATAACCTCATATGAAGAGTTCTCAGTGGAGCTTTGTTTTTGCATAGCAGGGACTTTCCTGATGCTGTTGCTGTCAAACCTCCTCCTGTGGGAGGGGGTGGCATCTGTGCCCATGAATATCAGTGACGCTGACCTTAGTGAAGTGTCCCTCAAAGATCTGTTGAAAAATGCCCTTAGACTGGCTGAGAACATCAGTGACCTTGCTACAGACATGCGCCGAGAATTTGTAAGTACCTCACTAACCCCAACTTTTTCCCAAAAGGAACTTCCCAGATGATGAGTTCATTGCACTATAGTTTAATAGGAAACATAATGCAAACTGTTCCTAATATGCCTTTCAAATTTACAAGAAAGTCTATGGTACTTAAAGTGCAACAAGGAGAATGTTGCAGTTCTATGAAATCTCAAAGACTTGGAAAAACTTTCAATAGGACAATGGCACTGGGTTTTGATCCACTCCATGTTCTGGCTTTGTGGGAGCCTAGCAAGTTTGGATGCTCACCTTCCTAGACCTGGATGGAGGGGGAAGGACCTTGGGCTTTCCACAGGGCAGGGAACTCTGACTGCTCTTCGAACTGGAGGGGGAGGGAGAGAGGAGTGGGAGGAGGGGGAGGGAAATGGGAGGCTGGGAGGAGGCAGAATTTTTTTTTCAATTAAAAAAAGATATAGACACCAAGAAAGAGAAAAATGAAACTCCAATAAATGTTAATAAAATCAAAAAAACCCTTCAATAGTTTTAATGAAAATAAATAGTTTTATTTAAAACTGAAGTTGTAGCTCAGGGATTAAAAACACTGGCAGCTCTTCCAGAAGACCCAGGTTTAACTCCTAACATTCACATGGAGGCTCACAACTCTCTGTAAGTCCAGTAGGTCTGAGACACTCTCACACTGATAGATACAGGCAGAACACCATTGCAAGAAAGAAAGGAAGGAAGGAAGGAAGGAAGGAAGGAAGGAAGGAAGGAAGGAAGGAAGGAAGGAAGGAAGGAAGAAAGGAAAGAAGGAAGGAAGGAAAGATTATTTGCCTCTATGTAACTTTTCTAAAAACACACATAAAAATAACTTCTCTTAAATTTGCAGTCATGACCTAAAAACCTAGAAGATGTAACTGCTGAAGAACTTGGACTTCCTTACATTATTTGCAGCAGGCCAGTCTCCAAGGCATCTTAAGTTATCACACATTAAACATTATAGAGGAAAAAGTGTATTTTTGGGGGTTGAATAGAATGACTAGAACTAATCTAAACTCAGATGTCAAGAAAGGAAATAGATATATTCTGTTCACAGAAACGCCTCCATCTAGAAACCTTTTATTTTTTTAAAGGTTTCCAGTGCATGAGTTTATTTAAGGGAGGACTGAGTTAGAGGTGAAAAGGGCTTGAATATTATCTTTGTAAAGGTCAATCAAGAAGGAGACAATTGGTAAGGCTTCAATAAGAGGGGTACCCAGAACATGCGTCCCTACATTTGCAATCAAATATATTCGTGATGTTTACTCACTCATTTTCGCTCATTGCTCCATTCTGTTTTAGTTCTTCAACAAGTACTCGTCAAGAATATTCAATCAAATTGTAAGTGTCTTTATTGACTTCTCTCTTCTCCACAAAGCATCCATGCTAATGTTTGCACTGTAGCTTTCATAAGAAAGCAGCAAGAACCAATTCAAATAAAACCCCAGCACAGGTGAAGGGTGAAGGAAACTTCAGCCACTGTAAGCAGGATGAAAACGAAACGGCTTCTGGGAACATGTTTTGCCACGGATAAAATGATTGTTCAAGTTATTCTCAAATTTATGTTTTATTTTTTAATGTTTATATTCATGGGAAAATTATAAAGATTTTAGAAAGAAAATAACTTTGGTTATGTATTCAGTAATCTGTAACCTTAATTAGTATCTTATTTTGAACTTCATCGTTGCTTAGTATTTCCTAAAATGGCTAACTTTTATGTTTAATTTTGTTACAATTGAAACAATTTCATTCATGATTTATAATAGACTTTTAATGGTATAGGTGTATATATTCACTGAAACAGAAAGAAAATGGGTAATTTATTTAGTGCCTAGTTTTAAAAATGAATTTGAACTAACACCAAACAAGAAATTAATTAATAATGATACATTTTTACCATGACATGCTCAAAGCACACTGAAAAATGCTGTTTAAATGTTCCACATGTTTACCTTTACCATATTTAGGGGTTATCTTTACATTATATAGTAAATTTTAGGATTAGTGACAAAACAATAAAATGCTAAATAGGAAGAAGAATGGGATATTAGAAACTTAGATGAAAAGTCAAATGAAGCTACTGACTTAAATGGAATATTAAGTAAAGAGTTACTCTCCTAATTGTAGACTGCATGCAATGCTAATTTGTAAAAATTATGCATCTATTAAATGCATTACTATTTTGGTTGCTAGTTCATTTTTTTCAATTTTTAAATATTAGTTAACTCAAATTTCCTCTTGAACATTTTCAGATGTTAAGTTTGCAATGGGACGTGAAAATGGGTAAAGTCTTAAAACACTGCCACATTCTTCCCATCGAATCTCCAAGAACAGTAGAGGAATTCAAGAAGAAACTGGTGCGTTCTCAGCATTTCATCTAAACAGCTAAATTGCTGCCCTGACTTTGCCATGGTGTACCTTCCTATGAGCACTGCCAGGGGTGAAGTAATCTGAAGGGCAGGAATGCCAAGTGAAATAAAAACCACAGTATATACTTGATAAATTACAAAGGAAATCAGATATTACATAATAGTGTAGTAGATGGTTATATACCTACCATTTAAAAGATCTTAATTTTAGTCAATTAATTATTTTTTAAAAAGAAAATAATATTTTCATTTTACATACCAATCCCAGTTTCCACTCCCTCCCCTCCTACCCTTTCCTCAATCCTAACTCCCTACCTTACCCCCATCTACTCGTCAGAGAGGGTAAGGCACATTGCTTTGGGGAAGGTCTAAGGCCTTCCCTACTACATCTAGACTGAGCAAGGTATCTGTCCAAAGAGAATAAATTCCAAAATGCTAGTATAAGCAGTAGGGATAAATCTTGGTGCCACTGCCATTGGCCCTACAGTCTGCCCCAGCCATACAACTGTCACCTAAGTTCAGAGGGACTAGTTTGGACCTATGCTGTTCCCTCCCCTGTCCAAGTAGAGTTTGTGAGCTCCCATTAGCTCAGGTAAACTGTTTCAGTAGGTGTACCCATCATGGTCTTGACCTCTTTGTTCATATTCTCACTCCTCCCACTCTTCAACTGGACTTTGGGAGCTCAGTCCAGTGCTCTGATTCAGGCCTTTGCCTGTGTTTCCATCAGTTGTTGAACAAAAGTTCTATGGTGATACATCAGTCTGAGTACAGGACAAGACCAGTTCAGACACCCTCTCTTCTATTGTTTAGAGTCTTAGCTGGGGTCACCCAAAACAAACAAACAAAAAAATCTTAATAATGTGTTGCCACTTGGAATTGACTTATTATTCTGTAAGAAACTTTGAACAAAAGTGAGCACCTATTTTTTTAAAAACACATTCGTGTATATGGTTAAGATATGCAAAGCCAAAAGTCTTTATTATAAATTAATAATGTCTCCACATTGATATGCCTGTCATTATTGACCACCAACCTAATTCTTCTATCCTAAATATCCTGGTTCTACATTTGCTTCTTATATTTGAATGCCAAACTCCTTGACTTTATAATTTCTTCTGTGTCTTAACCAAAAGTACCTGGACAAAGGAGTCTTATAAATCCTGTCTACTGCTCCCCAACAGAAAATCATTTCCTCAGTTGTGATGAGAAGGCTAACAGTTCTGATTACGTTTCGTTATGACTCTCCTTTCTTACCCATGACCATAACTTACCCTCCAGATTATTAACTTAAGCATCACTTATAATTAGTAAAGTAAAAGGAGGGTAAGGTGGAGACATGATGCTTCTGAAGATTTACTCTATTGTAGAAATGTCACAAAGTAGTTTATTGACATTGCTTCAATTAATCCTCCCAAATTGCAGCTTGGATAAGGAAATGGATGCTTTGAAATGTTTTGTGGAACTTGTATCATCTGCCAGCCCAGTCTTAATAGAATTTTGAACTTTATCAAATTCAAATCCTCTCTCTTATTCACCCTCTCCCAGCTACCTGCACTGCCATAACATTTCCCCTGCCTTTTCCTTTCATATTCTTCCCACATTTCTGCCAGTGTGCATTGAACACTGTTCTGCTCTTCACTCTCCTTATCACTATATTAGTTAAAAGACTTTAACCTAGTTCAAATACAATCCTGACATATACTGAAGCGTTAAAAATGAACTGTCTATGCATGCAAGGAGCCCCATTATTCTTCAGTATACTTGTTAGAGACAAGGGGAGGGAGTGTTGTAGACCGAAGAACCATATTTATTAATGACCGATTGTCTACAAGGTACCTTTCTATTAATATCCTAAAGTTCATAATGAGTATTTTGCAAACATCCTCTCTAACTGATGTCATGAATATGATTTAAATGATTTGCTGTTGAAACTGTTAATATCTGTCTTCCTGATTCTAGTCCAGTGAGCACCTCCTCAGTTCAAGAAAGCCTTGGGTGAGGGTTTGTCTCATGGATGAACAAAACAATCAAATATATAATGCCTTATCGGGAAGGCAGATGGTAGAATTTCAGAAAGAAACAGAACATGTTAAATGATATAGTTTGTAGAAACTATTATTTATATAAGCGGTTTCATTTTTTTAAACTGCAGGTGAATATTTTGACTTTTACATTGCTACATCATTTTCCTCTCAAGAAAATCACACTTATACATAAGAATAGCAGATGATGAGTTAGTGCCTGCTTCTTAATTAACAGTCATATGTAACTAGTCTTATATTTCACTTATCTTAATTATTGTTCAATTACTGTTACATAGTCTGAAGACATTTTGAATACGACACTACTTATACTGCGTGACTGGAAAGATCCTCTGAAATATCTAGTGAAACAACTCAATGCTATGCCAGGAGTCCCTGATGTTATCCTATCAATGGCAGAAACCATTGAGGACCAATACAAAATTTTTCTAGAACACATCATGAAGATAGTACCTAAGGTGAGTAATCTTCTTGTCCTCTGATTTTCTGTTTTATGGATAGTGTGATATCTGTAGTGAGTGATAAACTTTGAAACACTTAACCCTGCAAGAACAAAGTTAGGCATCTAACCTTGTTTTCAGCTTCTTCATTACAAGGTAGACAAAAATACAGCAAGTCCTGGGCTGATAGGAATACCCTCAAGTACCGCATTAGATATTCTTAACATAATCAACACTGGCCAAAATGCTTTTTAAGTGAAAGAACTATCACAGTTCTTCCGTTGTCCCTTGAACAGAGTTTATGCTCAACCACCAGAGTTCTGATGTTCCATCTGTCTTATTACAATTAACTTTAAATTTAACTTTAAACAAAAACATGTATATAAGTCTTGCGTCTAGATGATAAAATAACTTATAGTGCCCTATTATTTAAAAAAATAGAAACATGGAAATGCATGCCTGTAACTGAAATTTCACATTTATAGTATTTGCTTAAGTGTGATTCAGCCTTTAGAAGGGGAAAGGTCAAATGGACACAAATCATGATAATAAGTAACTGTCCTTTCTGGTCACTAGGTGAATCCTGCAATCCAAGAAAATGAAGCCTCCCGAGTCTGGTTAGATGTGAGAGCTTTGCAGATAACTGATGAAGAAACTCAATTTTTTGCTCTTTATATGTTTTCGCTCTGCCTGCAGCTTGACCTACAAGTAGTTGAATATTATGTCCATCTCCTGAAATGTCTGCATGTTGATGGTGATATCTGCTTCTTTCCAACACGTGGTCCACATTTATGAAGCTTCTTTTAATTTTAGGCCCTTTGAATGTATGCTTAAGTGTAGTGGGTCTATTAATAAAAGGCACAAGATATTTCACAGCATAGAAAAAAATTGGTGCTATCTTTTATTCATTTAGTAATCAATTTATCAATAGCAATGAGATCTCCCTATCCAAACCCAATGTCCTCAACTGGCAAAGGGAAAAATGCAAAGCTTAGTTTAGAACCACACTAAGTTAGTGTGGAGTTATTGGGATCAATGAATGAGATCATAATTAAAAGTACATTCATTCTATTACAGAATCAGAAATATGCTTCTAAACTAACTTTCATAGGAAAATGCCTGAAAACAAAATTACCACGAAGCTTCACTACGACTAAGTGCTAAGGACGTTTTGAATTTAAGTGGCTACAGTCCGAATATGGAATGGCCATTTCCTCATCCTACCATTTTCAAGCATGTTTCACTGAATTTTGCCTGCTTAGCAACATCTTAGATATAAATCACCTATTATCTTCCCTTTGTGTCTCTGGAATCTCATTTAGTGTAGTTTCAATTTTATTGTTCAAATTAGTTGATATACTGCTCCCATTCTCCTATGGATCAAGTCACACAGAGGGGAAAGTTGAGATCATCCATTTCTACAAAAGTTGTAGACTTCCTACTTCTCTCTGTCTGTTCCTTTGCCTTTGTCAGGATGAGGTAAAGAAGTAGGAAAGGGGAAGTTCACTCATTGTCAACTTGTGTGGTCAAATCAGACAGACCACTGACAAGGACTTTTTAAAAATGTTTTCCTGCTAATGAAAATAGAACTTTTTCCTCAAATGATATACCCTGATCACATGTTATTCACTTCCTTATAATCCTCACTGCTCCTTCCCCACTCCCAGTTTCTTCCCACCTCTCTTCCCATCTGGATCCAGACCCTTTCTATATCTTATGTGAAAAGAAAATTAAAAAACAAACAAACTACTAAGGGAGGATGATTAATATAATCTACTTAATATAATGACATAAAATAAAACAAACACACAAGCAAAAGCTTTCATCATAGTGGATGAAGCAAACAGCAGGAAATAAGCCTAGCGGAGGTCATACAAAACAGAGGCCTATGTATTTTCACACTCTAGAACTGAATAAACACCCTAACTCTAAGGCAACACACACACACACACACACACACACACACACACACACACACACACACACACACAAAGGACCTAATACAGACCCATGGAAGCCTTGGGTCTCAAGCATGCTGCTTCAGTCTCTGAGGGTTCATGTGTGCTTTGGTTGTATCCATTTATATGACCTTGTTTTCTTGGTGTCCTCTGTGCCTTCTGGCTCTTACGATCTGTCTGCTTCCTCTTCCACAGGCTCCCTGAGACCTGAAGGAAAGGATTTTTATGGAGACATCCATTTATTGCTAAGTGTTTTAAAGTCTCTCATTCTTTGCTCAATGTCTGGCCATAGGTATTTTTTCTCATCTGCCGAAGGAGGAAGCAGAGCCCTGGTCTATGAGTATAGATTGCTAAGATTTTTTTTTTTTGCTTTTTGCTTGTTTGGTTGGTTGGGTTGGCTTGGTTTCTCTTTTTAGAACATTAGTATTGGTCTTTCTCTAGATCACTAAGTCTCAACTTCTTGATCCTGTAAGTAATGTCAGATTCCATCTTGTGGAGTGAGTTTTCAGTCAAACCACTATGGTGACTCCCACAAGATTTGTGCCACTATTGCTGCAGCATAGCCTTCAGGCAGGGCACCATTATGGATCATGGGGTTTTTGACCAGCTTGGAGGTTCTGTTTCTCATTTGCTGGCATTCAGAGTACCTGCCTGTACCAAAGCTACTAAAACATAGGGGCAAAGGTTCTCAGTAAGTAACAGCTCAACTTTTACATGTCCAATGAGTTGTGTAGGTATTGTTTTCTGCAATGTGGCCTTGCTGTTTGCTTGTGGTGAGCAACCTATAGTCTTGGCAGCCATCTGACTTGTCTGGGTGTTCACATGGAACTTCTTGGTCAACAAATAAATGTTATATAATCCAGTCCCAGGATTGGAATCTGACAAGGTCTTTTCCCCCTTCTCTCATGGAACATAATAGTGTTTTCTACAGATATCTAGTGAATGGCATACTTACTCAGAGAGATTACAAAAGTAGATTTTTAATCCACTCCAGAGCTTTACCGTGAGACTCCCGTAGGTCTTCTCATCATGAATGCATGCTACTGAAGAAAAGTGGCTCAGAGTATGCTTTTAGACCAACTGAAACAGGAATCCCACACATTAGAATCCCATCAGCAATGGGTGACAACAACATACAATCACCGCTGACCCCTTTTTGGGGTCCTGACAATTTTCTTCTTTTTCTGTTCATATAGAAAACATAAGAAAATCACAGAGGTTTATGGAAATGAGATGTCATCCCCTCTTAAAGTTCAGGATTAAATTTATCTAGGAAGACTATCCTAAAAGTAACTCACCCAGACATATCCTAAAATCCTGTCAACACAAGTATGACCTCAATACAAAAGTAAGAAACTAAGAGTTCATCTTGTCAGCTACCTTTAAGCAACCAAGGGTACAGCCTCGCCTGATTGTCACATCTCTGCAAAGTATAATGCCATGCTGTATTTCCAGCAAGTGCCAGGGATTTACAAATGTATATATACACAATTAAATACTGCTCAGTCAGCATCTTGATAGAGATAAAAAGACAAAGACTTCAATGGACAGAAGAAAATTGGGCAGTGGGGCAGAAAGCAAATAAAGGAAAAAAACCAAAACAGAAAATATGTAAAAAACACATTATGAAGAACAACATACTGTTACAAACTTGAACTCACAAGAATTTCAACATATCTTGCACTTTAGATCCTCCTAACAAATATTATCTTCTCTTTTTTTTCTGATGCTTTTGTCTTCTCTCTTGTTTTCCTGAAAGTTTCATTAGCGTTAGAAGTAAAGTTTCAGAATCTACTTGATTCCTTGGCCTTAAAGAAAAACAAAGTGAGGCCACTCTCCAGGTCAGAATTTATGAAAAATTTGTTCTACACAATAAAAGTTCCTGCTGCTTTTTATTCAATTGTTCAGCCAAACAAATGGCTTTCATCATAGTCAAGGGTGCTGTTACCTGAAACTTTCCTGTGCCTCTGTCTAGGATAATTCCTATTGTGTAGAAAGTCATTATCTGAACTAAACTCTCAACCCATCTCACTTTTTGAGTTCACACAATTTTATAAGACATGAATTTCACATTGTTATGTAAGTTCATAACAAGATTGAATTTTATACTCCGGTGTGTTGGCATATAACTAAAATCTAAACTTTTAAATAAGATTCACTATAACTATTTTTGTCAAACCTAATTATACAAAGAGTAGCTAGAAAATATATTTCAGAAAAAGATAGCAGCCATTCTTGCTTTCAGGAGGGTTAGTGTACAATCTATGGATTTCCATTTAGAATGACAAGGGTTACCAGCAGAGGTATTAAAACAGAAACAAACTGGTGCTAGAAAGTGTTTGATCTGATAAAGTGAGAAATTAAATATCCGAAGCACATGCCAAAAGAAAAGGTAAAATGCCTTTCATTATATGTTGGTTGGCCTTTTTGCTTTGCAGCCTTTATTATTTCTTGTGACTGATTTTGTTGACTCCCCATGGGAGGCCTAACCCTCTCTGAGGAGTGGATGGAGAGGAAAGATACAGGGAGCAGAGCAGAGAAGGGGAACTGGGATTAGTATGTAATATAAAAAGAGATTGTTTTAAATAAAAAAAAATTAAAAAAAAACTGCTGTTGTCTTCAGCTGTCCCCCTGGGGGTTAAGTGACTCAAGCCTTCATCTGGAGTATATTAAATACTAAAGCTTGTATGTGGGAGCCTCAGTGTATGAAGATGAAATAATCAACAGAATATGAAAAACTACCTTTCTGTCAGTAGTTTAACCGAACTTCTGGGGGATATATAAACATTTAAATTATTGTACAAGATAAAGAATACTGCTAAAAAAAAGCTACAAAATCAATCAGAAAATAGCAAGTGAAACCAAAGTATTGCCCAAGTTTCAGGAATGTGATGGTGTGAGGTGAAGTTCTGAAGGTGTTATAGGGTACTGGTTCATCACAATGGGCAAACAAGTCATCCACTCTCATTCTATAACATACCTTCATTTCCAGTGAGAAAACTGAGTCTTATTATTATATGTCATTAGTAAGCAACTAATCTTTATTTTAAGAAGTTATTGTTTCATCTATAGGCGCTACCACAGGGTAATAATGTGCTTTGCGTTACAATGGATGGTGTATCAATTTTGAGTTTGAGCTTAACCTATAGGCAACATATTTTACTGTAAGAAAGCAACACTTCTAGAACTCAAAAACACAAATGTTTATCTGGTGAAGAGTTACAAGAATGTGTAGGTAGCAGAAAATGAAAAACTAAGATGTCTGAAAACCAGCTGAAATACGAGGCTGACACTAATAGAAATTTAGCAAAGGCTCGTCGATGAGGGGTGAATCAAAGGACAGGAGCCGTAGAGGCATCAGCAGGCTGTGGCTGTATTGAGGAAGCTACTGAGGAGATAAAAAGGATGAAGAGACTCCATGAATGTAATCATGATTGGAAACTAGGAGAGAGGATGATGATAATTTTCTGATCAGTTTTACC
Source organism: Microtus pennsylvanicus (assembly GCF_037038515.1). Classification (NCBI taxonomy): domain Eukaryota; kingdom Metazoa; phylum Chordata; class Mammalia; order Rodentia; family Cricetidae; genus Microtus; species Microtus pennsylvanicus. The sequence continues at coordinate 102,436,421 of NC_134582.1, forward strand.
TGAACTTAATTTGTGTGTATGTCATTCACTTTGCACCAAAAATCACCAAAACTGTTCCAGCTTAGGTAAATCATGCATATTAGAGCCAAATGTAGTATATGCTGTGCCACAGGAAAAGAGTACCTGCTGCTCACCAATGATGCATTATAAGTCACTTTTATTTTCAGTGAGTTTGAACTAGATGAAGGAATCTGATACCCTTCTGACTTCATTCAATTTTCAAAGAGTTTGTGATTCCTTATGATACAGGATAACTCAAACCTCATGTTTAAAGCCTTGATATCCAGTCTTTGGAACTATACTCTGGTGCTAAAAATTTAAAAAATGTTAGAAGCAAGTTAAGTCATTGCTGTGTGCATCAAAAATGGAATCTTTCTCTCTCTCCCTCTCTTTCTGTCTATCCCCTCTGTCCCATCAACTCATCGAGTCTAGTTTTTATTAACTGACCACACAAGCATGGGGCCTGTCCTAGTGTGTGGTTGATAAACTAGGTGCCACACTATTGAACCCATCTGACCTTCTCTCTTCTGGTAGCAATTAGGTACCAATAGTTCCTCAGCAAAGAGTTGGACTTGGTGCCTACTTCCTATCTCCTTGCTAGGATTTTCCCTGGCTTGAATTCTTGTAGATCTTGTGCACATTCTCAGTGTCTGTGCTTCCGCATACCTTGCTGGATCTAGAAAATACTTCTGCTTTGAAGTCATTCACTGCCCCTGGGTTGGTCCTTCTCCCATGATGATCCTGGAAACTTAAGGGAAGGCCGATGAAATAAAGATATCTCATTTAAGGTCAAACACTCGGAAGTTTCTTCTTTTCTGAACATTGACAAGTTGTAAGTCATCACCCATCTTTCCATTATCAACAGATCACCTGCTGACAAATTTTAATCTCATTATCACAAGAGAAACACAGAAATGTAAATGGAAGGACAACATGATTGCTTTTCAAGCTCCCAAATTCTCTAACACTGAACTCAAAGATTACAATAGAAAAAGTTTGTTTATGCTGAATATAAGTGACTAGAATATAAATCAAGGTTGTAACTTGCTAAAGTATTCAAGACAGGGTTAATAAAGAAAAAGTTAAAAAAGAGTCATGGAAAGAAGATTTTTGGGAAGTTTGGTGTGGCATCAAAAGAGCATTTCTTGTGCAAGTTTGAAAGACATTTGGAAGAGACACATGTATCTTAAATACTATAATGTGTAGAGGACAGTTCTCTAAAATATTATTGCTAATTGAACATGGCAATCTTAACATTTATCAGACATGAGGAGCAAGCGAGAACAGGTATAGAGATAGCAGTATTTAAGTGAAATGCATTAGCTTAAGTGGTAATGGGTAATTATGTCTAAAAAAATTATATCGTGTACATTTTATGCTCACAGTCATTAAGCTTGTGGTCATTGACCTACTGGGATACATGGTGCATGCCAGGTAGGAGATCACCTAAGGACATGGAAGAAAGTGGAACTTCTGTGTTCGTTGGAAATAGGATCCTTTGGTTCTTGGCCCTTTTAGAAGAAAATTGTGGATTTTAAGTAGTAGCTGATCATACGCCAGTTGCACGCAGGTATTATGACAATGCCCTGTGTGTAGGTGAAAAGGTGTCCATTTCTCTATTAACTTTTAACCAGTACAGTGCCAACTTTCTACCCTAAGGCTTCTCACCTGATCCGTTAGTGGTTCTCAAGATGATGAATCCTAATGACCCCTGGGTTAAAAGATTCGTACAAATTCTATTATTTATTTATTATACAGCTCCACTGTGGTTTCCTCTCCCTCCTTTCCTCCAAAGCCCTCCCATTTAATTCCCCTCTGTTCCAACCCCCCATCCACCTCTGCTCTATTTCAATTCAGAAAAGGGCAGGCTTCCTAGACACATTAACAAAACAGAGCTTATCAATTTGCAATAAGACCAAGCACCTTACTTAGCATTAAAGCTAGGCAAGGCAACCCAGTATGAGGAATAGAGCCCCCACACCAGGAAAAGAGTCAAAGACCGCACTTGTTTAATGCACAATTAATAAATGCTCAAAGACAAATTTGGGGTTAACCTGAAGGATAGAAAAGCAAAACAATCAGCCAGTGGCTCTTACCTCTATCTCAGTTCAAAATGTCCATCCTGCCTCCAGGAATTGCAGAATGAGACTGAGACTGAGAGCTGTCTCCTCCCATTTTATAATCCTCTCTAGTACTGGGATTAAAGGCATGCACCAGTAACACCTGGTTTCATTGACAAGCTAGTGTGGCTACTGGGATTAAAGACGTGTGTCACTGCTACTTGCTCTGTAAGGTTGGCCAGTGTGACCGTTTTATTTTTCTGATCCTCAGGCACATTTTGTTTTTTAAAATAGAAATAAAATGCCACTACACCTGTTCCCACAATTATGAGTTCTACCAGAAGACTAAGCTACACAACCGTCACATACATGCCAAAGGTCTGGATTCATCTCATGCAGACATGCTGGTTGTCAGTTCAGTCTCGGTGAGCTCCTGCGAGGTGATTATTTGATTCTGTGGATTCTCTTGTGATGCTCTTGACACCTCTGGCTCCTACCAATCCAGCCATATAACCTTTGACCTCCGGTCTGTCCTGTCTATGGGATATGTTGAGGGAAAAGTGACTCAGAGATTGTGGGAGTAGCCAACCAATGACTGGTCTATCCTCAAACGCATGCCATGAGAGTGCGCCCTCCCTTGACACTGCCTGCAGTGCTAGGAACCAATGACTAGATAGAATAGAACCAAACATAACTGGGGACAAATCAATGTGAACATAATGATGCCTAATGATACTCTGCTGTAGTCATAAATTGGAGAGTGGCTCAATTGTCATCAGAGAGACTTCACCCAGCAGCTGATAGAAACATGCAGAGACCCACAACCAAACATTAGGCAGAGCTTAAAACATCCTACTAGAGAGAGGGAGAATGAACTGTATAAATTAATTTTTATTACTGTAATGAAACACCCAACAAAAGAAACTTTGGTGAGCAAAGGTTTACTGAGGCTTGATTATCAAGGGATACATTTTATCATGGCAAGAATGGTGAGATGACTGGTCACATTGCTTGTCTGAGACACAGTCAATGAATGTGATGGGGCTTTCTACATTTTCGATGAATCACCACCCCTGAGGGACTCAGATGATAGGAATGTAAGCAACTGCCTCTGAAATTGGTGCAGAAGTTCCTTAACCATCATAGTATGGGTAAAATTACTTCATCTTGTCTAAAAGTATCTTGCTTTGCTATAATCACTTTGGTTCTTGACTTAGCATCAACAATGATATTTAACATGACTAAAAGGTAAACATTCCTGCAAATTGTATTTCTCCAACAACTTGTATTTGGGGATGTATCATGGTCCCAAAATGTGTGGTGCTGTTCCCTCTATTGTCTTCCACATTTACAGATTTTATAGATGGTTGCGGTTGTCTACATCTGTGAGACAGTAGATGGTACCGCGACTGAACAGACAATGTTCACAAAAATGGGCATTATCGTCTGATGCTCACCATAACCAAACTAAACAAATGTGAACTGATGTTGGCATTCAGTATATAAGGTTTTTTTAGATATTTACTAATTTAGTACTAAAAAATGAAAAGTTCTATGGTTATATCAGTGTTTTCTCCAGGTACAAAAGTTGAGGATGGTGACTGGGAGTCACTTCTGTATTTAGGCCTCTGCAAGACAGTGCTACTCTCAATGAGGCATCTGGTTTCTTTATTTGGAGTCCTTCTTAGTTAGTAAAGGAATGGGTTATTTGAGAAGAATTCACATGCTCAACTTAGTCAGTAGGTAACAAGTCCTTTCTTCCATGCTACACCCGCTGACTTTTCAGAACACTTTCTGATCCTTATGGCCTTTAGACTGTTCTGTAGTCTATGTCTTTTCAACGATAGAATTGTCTACAGAAAGTTTCAAAGACTGAGTGAAAATGTCTAGCCTGTATTCTCTCTGTTTTTTATAATCTAATACATTCAGCTTATATTTCAAATTTGTAAACAAGGCTCTCCAATTCTGGTATACATTATGACCTCAGCAGAAAAAAAACGCACAACACTTTCACTAAAATGTGATGATTGATATTTGGGGCAAATATCACCCAATATAGAAAAAGGCACATCATTTTTATCCTCTTTTTATAAGTCCAACAACTGTTGCTCAGTGCTCCAAAAGTATTTGGAGTTTTCATTGGTTAGATGTTGACTAAAGCACTATATTTTTTATTCAGTCAATAGCAGATCATAATTTGTACCTCTTCCTCCAATCATTGAATCATCAGTCAGATATTATAATGACTTGGTAGCTTCTTATTAGTTGTTCAGTAGTGAAGCCCAATTGACCATGAATGTAATAGAGAATATTGACAATGCATTTGATATACACCACATTCAATCTAAGAAATTTGTAATGATATGCCCCTTGCTATGTTTGCACATTAGAAGAAATCTTACCAGGACCAATGTGGACAATCGTGTAGTGTTGCCTGAGTTTCATAATTCCAGATGTCACTAAGAGACTTATTCAGTTCAAATGAAGGCAATTACAAAATAAGCCAGATGTACATGTTCAATCAATAGTCATTCAGCATCTGGTTTAAGTGCAGCTAAACATGCTGTATTAAATTTAGGACCAGCCCCACAAGGAGAATCTGTATTTATTTCTGTAGCCTGGATAATGCTAGACCAGTGATATTCTGAATCCATCAGGAGAGCCTTTGATATTTTGTTAAGTTAATGTGAGTTACCCACTTATCAGACCCCCTTAAGCTCCTGCATGTGCACTTTATATTACTCTTGTTACGTGCCCAGTGTGAAGAAACAAACAAACAAGCCACAGACATTGGCTGAAATTTCAAAAGTTAAATTTCTCAATATGGGTGACTCTTACAGTGGCCTGTGTTCTGCTGTTCAGAAAAACACTGAAAAACCTATGTCCTCTCATCGAAGATCCAGTGAACATTTACAAGAGGTGATGGGAATAGATAAGGAACTGGAGAAGAGAACGCAGGTCCAGGAATCACTGTTTACTGATAGCTAGAGGTTGACTTTAGACTTCATGGAACAAAGAAAGCTCTGGTGCTTTGCAGCTTAACTAACCCTCTAGACATGGTCCTCATATTCTCTAAATTATGCTCAAATGACTGCTTTAGTCATAATGGCAATGAGATGCTTATCCGTAAGGAGGAAGTATGGTGGAATCCTCATCTAGATTCCAAAGTTTGCTTTCTTTTGTATCCAAGCAGTGTGTGGCCTTAGGGATGCTGTGCTCTACTATATAGGAGGTAGGACTTCAGCGAAACAGCTGTCCCAGAACAGCAGACAAGTTGTGCTGAAACTTTACAGGGATGCTGCTGCCTTCCACCAAGCAATGCTTCTGTAAGTAATCTTTCTCTTAACCTCCTCTAAGTGAGTTCAAGTAGTGTATTCTTTTACAACACTTGTTTGGACATCTTATATTTTGGTGTCATCTTTGTGCAGTCTAAGTGAATGTACATTTGTTCCTGCTTAGCCAATATGAAAAAGACAGAACTAAGAAACACTTTCTAATCATTGCTCAAAAAATAAATTCAGTGTATATCTTTGGATTAGCGAGGGTTCTTAAAAGATAATCTTCTTTACCTCTAGATATGGAGAAATGTCTAGAGGTGTTTTGTATTTTCTTTCTTTTTCTCTTTCTTTCTTTCTTTCTTTCTTTCTTTCTTTCTTTCTTTCTTTCTTTCTTTCTTTCTTTCTTTCTTTCTTTCTTTCTTTTTTTTTGAGACAGGGTTTCTATGTAGCTTTAGAGCTTGTCCTGGAACTAGCTCTTGTAGACCAGGCTGGCCTCCAACTCACGGAGACCCACCCGCCTCTGCTTCCTGAGTGCTAGAATTAAAGATTAATTGAGTTCAGGTAGAAAAGAAGAATATTGCCAGCATCTAATCATAGGAACAAGAGTTGTTTATACACAAAACTCAAATGTGCAAGAGAGGTCCAGATAATGGGATGATAAATCTTCTAAAGTTAAAATTGCTTACATGTGTTCATTTACTGGAATGAGATTGTCAGAATCATGGGCTGAATTTCTAACAACTTCAGAAAGAAGAAAGTAACATCTTCTCATTTTTAATTTTTTATGAGCTGTTTTACTGAAATGCACTTAATCACAGTACCAATCATGGGGACATAATAGGTAAAGTTAGCAGATGTGTAGCTATACATCTTTGACAATGTAATTCAAGTAAAATACTCTTGCAAAATATAGAATTATACTATTATTTGCTTCTATTTTGATAATATTTCAAAGTAAAATGAATCACTAGCAAGCACATATATATTGAGACAAGGTCTCCCTACGAAACTCTGACTGGTCTAAAACTCACTATGTAAACCAGGATGATTTCTAAGTCAATGAGATCCATCTGCCTTTGTCGTTTAAATACTGAAGTTAAAACTGTGCTTTGTCATTCCTAGCTCTTAAATTGTATTTTATGAAATGAAAAGCCAAAATCATTTATTATTTTATACTAATCTTAGACTTTAAGTTCTTCAAATGATAAATGGAAGGAATTTATAGCTATATCTATTTAAAAGATAAATATCTATCATACATAATAATTTGGGGAAAGCACAGGATCATTGTAAATTTGTTTTCTATAATAGGAATTATCTAAAAATAATATGTACTTTGAATGTGAAATATTGATGGTTATTTTGTATGCTACATAGTTATATTTATCAAGTATTTTGAGTATTTGAGTCTAGATGTTTTCCTTGCATAAAACTTACCAGTTCCCTAATTTTCTGTTGCACATTTTCAATTGGATTATCTAAGGTTCTGCAGATCAGAAGTGTTTTCAGACTAATGCCACTAAAGGTAAGTAGATATTTCATTTTGAAACATAACATTCTGTATCATTTTGTTGGGCAGGCAAATTATCGACACATTAGGATTCTGTGTTTATCCATCAGTAAAAGTTAAATTGGATAAATTGATGTTGAAACCATTTTGATCATTGCAGGAATGCTAATTTAAAGGATGTTGATTTACAAAGCAAGAGAAGTATATACAGTCAATATTACTAGGTCTACTTTGATCAAGTGATCAAGTGGAAAATCATTAGGCCTTTTAAGTATTCTCTTCATCAATACAATTTGATGATATTGCATATGATCAGTCTATCCACAAAGTTATTGTTAAACCTGTAAATATTTATGACAAACTGCTAATGCATGAAAGCATTTATTAAGTTTAAAAGCAGACTGTAGGTCCTTTAAATTATAGGATTCTCTTCAAACTAAGTATTGACAATGATACACTTATTCTTGTTAAGTACAATAATGACGCAAAGCCAGCAGTGTTGATCTTGTCCTGATGTGAATATTGACTACTAAATCCAACACAATCTTTGAGAGATTAACCAATGAAAATTATGACAAAATTCACAAGACATAAAATTATCTACAAAAATGACTCCAAAATATTCACCCACAGTTAACTTAGAGTATAAATGTTTGAAAGTTTCTGATATCAGTACAAAATGTGGGAAATCCCATTTTTACCAGACTATAGAAATGTGCAACTTATTTATTTAATTATATTTGCACAGTGGAAGATACTGATTTACTCTCACAGCTGGACAGCACCAGACCATACAGTGGCAGGAACTGTGGACAGATAAAATTACTCTTGATAAGGAGGAAGAAGTACCATTGTTAAACTCAGATAAATTGATCTCAATCTCTCATTTCTATAAAGCAGGAACACTCCTCTTGATACTGGTATTAAATTTGCTTCTGTGTGAGAATGTTGCCTCTTTGCCTGTGAATGTCCGGGGAACTGGAAATGGTCAAGTCTACCTCCAGGACTTGTTCAATCATGCCATCAGGCTGTCTTATAACATCAGTGAACTCAATAGGGAAATGCGCAAGATGTTTGTAAGTACCACACTTACTTATGGCTTCTTCCCAAAAAGAGCTTTCGTGTCAATAATTATGATGTAACACATTTAAAATAATTGTAAACCAAATTTATAATTTAATAACTAACACAGATTTAAAAATAGCTACTGAGAAGTGGAATATGATGAACAGGATAGTTTCATGAAAACTCAAGGTTTTACAAAGCATTAAATGATTTTTGAAATTGTTTCTACTTAATGATTAAAAGAATATCAGCTTGAACCAATAAAGAACAAGAGGTTAAATAATGCAGTTGTATTATGATGGTGTTTGGCTCAAATTATTCTGAAAGATTACTGGTAAAACACAATTGTCACATGAAACCCTAAAAGATGCAGCTGGGAAACAGCTCTGATTTTCTCGTCTATTTTCACACAGTCTCCACCGACATCTTCCCTTTGGCATTGTGCATAGCCAATAGAGGATCAGTGCATTGCACTGAGCCCAGTGGAACTAAGAGATTGAATCTATATCATGTGATTCAAAAATAGAAAAGAAATATTAGCTTTCCAGAAACTCCTCAATGCCAGGAGTCACAGTTTAAAGACTTCAGTGGATGAGTCATTCAGCGGGAGTGATGGGATAGAAGTGAAATAGGTTTAATCATTTTGATATCTGCATATTAAGATACATGTTTCAAACTAGTTATTGTTGGCATGTGGCCATAGACATGACTTCAGTAAAACAATGGCCACTTAATAAAAGTGTCTCTGAAGCTATAATAAATTTGCATTCATGTTGCTTTTTACTTATAACTTATTTCCTTTCCCTGATTCTATCTCAGTTCGTCAGTGACTTCTCTTCAAATAAATTCCTTAAATTTGTAAGTACCTCGTTTATTTCTATCCCCCCTCCCTGTAAAACCTTCATGTTCATGGCTTCATTAAAATTTAAGTAAGAAAATGTCATTAACCAAATACATTTCCACAGGTAAAAGATGCCACTACCATTATAAAGCAAACAGACATTTTTTTTTTCCCCAGAAGAATGGGAAATCTTCAGGAAATCCCACTTGAGGAGACTGCTACGATTTCTCATTTCTCTTTAAATCCATGTATTTTAAAGTTTTATTTGTATTTGTACCTGAGATACCTAGCTGGAAGAATTGTGGCAGAGGTAGAAACATCATATTTTGGTCTCGTTTAAACGGAGTTACAATTGTGTTGTAGTTATTTATGTGTAGGGAACAGAAGTACACTGAACTAAAACTATGTCATAGATATGCACTAGCTTTTTTTTTCTTCAGAAACCCCCAATGCTACCAATAAATCCTTATTTAAAGATCTCCAGTGCTAGAGTTTATTCAGTAGGAGCACTAACTGGCAACTGAAAATAGGCTCTCTCCCCTCTGACTACCTGTTATCTGTTCAAAGTCAGTCAGTGGGAAGGAGAAAACAGGATAAGACTTGAGTACAACAGTAGACGTGAAGAGACCGTCCCTGACTTTGCATTAAATACTTGTTCATATTGTCTTTTTATTCATGAGTTTCTCATTCCTCATTCTTGACTGACTTTCTTTCAAATTCTTAATATTCCTGATAATCCATTAAAATTTTGCACATTAACTGAATATTAGTTTTAGATAACATTTATTTTTATAATATATGTAAGTAACTATATTCAAATGATTACATATAAGCAATAATTAATGATTTATAGCTTTCAATTTTTATGTCTTATTTTCTGGAAATAGTCAGTTTGGTATGCTTATTTTTGTTAAATATGATGCAATTTCAGTCAAGATTCATGATTAAGTGTGAATGGTGCATATGCATATATTCACTGGGAAGAGAAAGAAAATGTGTAGATTTACAATGCCCAGATAAAAGAAATATATTAATTTGTACTAGCAGGAAACAAATACATACAGATAAACATTTACTGAAGCATTAGACTCAAATGAAAAGAAAAATTGTTCTTAAAACACGTTGTGTTTTGTGCTTTTGTCATTTCTAAGGCCTTTTATTATTATAAAAATTAGGAAGTAGTGGCAGAATAAGAGAAAAGTAAATAGGAACGGATGACAGATTAGAAAGTTAGATGAAAAACCAAATTAGATTGCTTACCTTAAAAAGGAAAAAGTGATTACAGATTCCCTCTCTTCATGGTGGATTTTATACAGTGTTTTTTTGTAAAAATTACACATATAGTTAATAATATTCTGGTCACAAGTTCATTTACTCAATTTCCAAATTCTAACAAATTTCATTTCTTTTTTATTATTTGCAGATGTTAGAGTTGAACAAGGATGAGGAGAATATGCCCAAGATGCTTGACAGCTGCCACACTCCTCCCATCAACACCCCCAAGACAATACAAGAATCCCGGAAGTTAGCAGTGAGTTTTCATTTAAACCACTGAAAGAGTGCACTAGCTTTGTCATGCTGTAGCTTTCTTATCTACTACAACAGAAATGATAATCACAGGAGCACAAGCAAGGTGTAAGAGTGAGCAGTGGAGTAAAATCATGATACCCAGTTGATAAATTATAGGAAAATCAATTGTTAAATAATATTGTGGCAGATCTCCATAAACTGATCTTTTAGAGGATCTTGTTTCACTGATATTTTGTCAGTGTAAATTGACTTATTTTTCTATAGGAAATTTTGAGTGGAGTAGGCCATCCCTATATAAACAGATATTCATTGAACACCTAAGATAAACAAAAACAGCTGTCTTCATTGTGTATCATTGGCACCTTTTTCATTCCTGACTACCATGGCAAGTCTTCTTTATCTCAAGAGTGTCCTGATTCTACAGCTTCTTCTTATGCATGTGTTCAGTCTTCCATGAGTTTGTACTTTCTTCTCTGTCTTAATTGAAGGCACCTGAACAAGGGGTTCAGTAAATTCAATGTAATTAATGTTCCTCAGAAGGAACTCAAGACCCCAGTTGTGATGAGAAACTCTGTATAGTACAGAGAATGTAATTTATAATTGTTACGACAGATGAGTTGGAATTTCCTAAGATAACTTAGCCTCTAATAAATTGATTTAAACATCATGTGAAAATAGTAAATGAAACTGTAGGAAGAAGAGGTGAATGAAGAAAAATGTGTGTAGAGACCTACTCCATGACTAGACAGTCCCCAAAGTCCTTTACTGATATTCTTTCAATTACCCTCCTAAAAGATGACTGAGATGAGGAGCTGGATTTGAAAATATTCAAAGAATTTAAAACACATGTATGTTGTCAGTGTGGAGTGTAGGTTGTAATGTAGCTCAAGTCCTTGCTCCAAATCACATAACACAATGCTTCCAACAGCTGATTTTACATTACTATTTGAACTGTTCATGTGTTCCCCATCTTTTATGTCTTTCTGTTGCAATAGCAGTTGAATTCCTTTCTACTCTTCACAGAAGCACCCCTAAACGTATTCAAAAACCATAGCAAAGTTTTAAAATTATGAAATGAGTTTCTTGTATGAACTTGGCAGTGACTATACACTGGAGCATCAAAATTCCATTGCCATTTGTATTAATGCTGTTATTAAAGGCAGAGCATTGGAATATTTTTTTACCTGCATTTACTATCTAAAGTATCAATTATCTAAAGAGAAGGGAAAGAGAAGGGGAATCATTGAGACTGGGAGAAGTACATTTATTAATATCAGGTTGTCCTAATAATATTTTTACATTTATCCAAAAAGAGCAGTAAAATACATATGATTTCAAACAATATACCTTACTTGTTTTATAAATCTAGTTGAATGATATGTTATTGAGAGTGATGGCATGTATCTTTCCTAAATCAAGTTCTTTGGGAATGTACTTCATTTTTACAAAGCCTTAGATTCTCATGACAAACAAAACAATCTAACACAAGAACAATGGCAATGGGTTTTTGAGCCTACTGCACATACTGGCTTTGTGGGAGCCTAGGCAGTTTGGATACTCACCTTACTGGACCTGGATGGAGGTGGGTGGTCCTTGCACTACCCACAGGCAGGGAACCCTGATTGCTCTTTGGGCTGACAAGGGAGGGAGACTTGATTGGGGGAGGGGGAGGAAAATGGGAGGCAGTGGCGGGGAAGAGACAGAAATCTTAAATAAATAAATAAATAAATAAATAAATAAATAAATAAATAAATAAATAAAAAAGTACTTAGAGGGTATTCAGATTGTAGGATTCAGATGGAGAACAAAACATAATCAATATGAAACTCATTTTTAAAAGTAATTATTTATATGGCATAACATTTCATTTTATTATGATGTAGTTATAAATTTCTAAAGTTCAGAACTCTACCCCATTTTCATATATAAAAATTTCCATTAGATTTGCAAATGGGTATTTTAGTTCAGCCTTTCCGATTACACATCAAATGTAACCAATCTTTCTGTATTTCATTTCTCTTAATGGAATTCGTCAATTATGGACGCATAGCTTGAAGACTTTCTGATAATAATTTTGAATCTAATGGGAACGTGGAAAGAACCTCTACACTACCAAGTGACCAAACTCAGTGGTATGCCAGGAGCCAATGAAACTCTCCTGTTCACAGCAAAAAATATTGAGGCCCAGAGCAAAGAACTTCTAGAACTCACCAAATGGATACTCAACACGGTAAACCGTCTTTTTTTTTACTTTAATTTTTTTCTTTTTTTATTAAATTTTTTTAATTAAAAATTTCTGCCTTCTCCCCGCCTCCTTTTCCCTCCCCCTCCCCCAATCCCCACGCCCCACTCCCCTTCCCTTCCCTCTCCAGTCCAAAGAGCAGTCAGGGTTCCCTGTCCTGTGGGCAGTCCAAGGTCCTCCCCTCTCCGTCCAGGTCTAGGAAGGTGAGCATCCAAACCGGCTAGGCTCGGTAAAGAGTCTTCTTAAAAGTCCACTTTTAAGTCCATGAAGCAGACTACTTTTGATTTATACATCTTGAAATGTCCCACTTTGGAAGAACAAAATTTAGTCAGCTTATCTTGTATGTAGCCTAGTCACTTAAGGGATTGTCTTGGTTGGGTTTCTAAAACTGTGGTTTAAAAAAGAAATGACCAAAAGAAACTTGGGAAGGAAAGATATTTTTTTCCACTTATGCTTATACATCACTGTCCATTACCTATGGAAGCTAGGCAGGAACTCAAGGCATAAACCTGAAGCAGAAACGGTGGAGGAATGCTTACAAGCTTTCTCCACCCGTTTCTTTATACAACTCAGGATCACCTGCCCAGGAATGGCACACACCATACCTCCACAATACCCTATAGACTTGCCTACAGGCAGTATGCTGGATGTAGTTTTTCAACTGTGGTTCCTCTTCTCAGATAAGTCTTGCTTGTGTCAAGTTGATTGAGATGGATTAACAGTCAAGAGCACTGACTGATTTTACAGAGGACCCTGGCTCAATTCCCAGCACCCCATGTGACAGCTCAAAACTGTAATTTTAAGATCTGACACCTTTTCATAGACATATATGAAGGCAAACCACCAATGCACAAAAAATAAAATAAAATAAGTGAACAACACAGTAATAGGAATTGACAAAAAAGTTGAACTTTTTCTCACAGCTGTTTGGACACTAATTTCCTAGATGGAGGGAAATACACTAGATCTCCAGACAATACCTATCAGCATCTGTTGGTATTGTTGAAACACTAGGATGTGTTGAAATAGTGCTTTTCTGCTATTTCATCTTCCTAGATTTAAAGGAAACAATTTATGACCCCTAAATTTAATGTAAGAAAATATGGACATGTGCTGGAAATCTAGATTGTTTATACCTAACGATGTCAGAGTCCCCAATACTAGACTCATGAAAGTCAATGTCTAAGAATGAAATTTCACATTATTAATGTATCTCTAAATACAATTTTCTATTCAAAAGTAAAAATGACTAACAAATACAAACAGTGCAAATAATTGATGACTGACTATCATTTTGTCACTAGGTTCACCCTGGCATTGAACATCAGGACTATGCTGAATGGTCAGATCTGAAGTCTTTGCAAGCGGCTGATGAAGAAACTGGCCTCTCTGCTTTATTTAAATTGTCCCTCTGCTTGGGAATTGACGTGTACATGGTTGACCTTAATCTTAAATACCTGATATGTGTGTTTGTTGGTGGCAATACCTGCTCATTCTCAAGGTTTAGATATGATCCATATGATCCATTCTTTTGATGATTTGTTTTTTATTTTGTACATTTGAAAACATACATTTGCACAGAGTATATCTTATACATAAAATAAAATTGTATATTAAATAAAATATTACATTTACAAAGCACAAGAAAATTTGTCTTCAGCTTTTTTCCCCATTTAGAAATAAATGTAACAATAACATTGAAACACTGATCACAAACGACATGTGATTGGGAAATTCAAGCAATTTATAACCTAAAGTCATAGTAAAATAATGTTGGTAAAGTTGTAAAATCAAAATATGAGATCTAATTAAAATTTCAGCTAAGCTACTTATAACATGGACATATTGGGATATCTTAAGAACACCAGGCATGTCTTTAAACCAATTGCCAGTGAAATGACAGAAAATACTATTCCCACGTGATTATAGTATGGTGGAGTTCTAAGAATTTTCTGAAATGAAAGTGGTTGTTTTTGAAGATAGGATGGTGCAAGATTTCTCTAATAACTGCCTTCAATCATGCTTTTCTTTTCTGCACCCACAAAAACACAGGCAGCAGATAAGCTCACACTAGGAAACCCCAAAGAAGGGAAACACAGAAACACTATAACCAAAAAATAACAGGAATTAAAAATCACTGCTCATTAGTATCTCCTAATATCAATGGACTTAGTTCACCTATAAAAAGACACAGGCTAAGAGAATGGATACAAAAAGAAGGATTCATTTTTCTGCTGTATGCAAGAGACATACCTCAACCTCAAAGACAGACATTACCTCAGAATAAAGGGTTGGGAAAAGGTTTTCCAATCAAATGGACCTAAGAAACAACCAGGTGTAGCTATTCTAATATCTAACAAAATAGACTTCAAACTAAAATCAATCAAAAAATATGGAAAGGACACTTTATATTCATAACAGCCATGCTCTTTGAAAGTTTCATATTTTTTACTCATCTTTGACATTTTTAATATGTTTTCTTATCTCTGTGTCTATGAGTCTCTTTTGTTCTAAATTCAGTTTATCTCATAATCATCACTTAATACATTTATGTTCTCTTTTGACTCATCATATTCAGGAAAGCAAAGATGGTCACTTTCTACAATGCTACACTTATTGCTTCTTGATATCTTTTCCTTTGACTTCGTCAAGAAAGGAAGGAGGCTTAGGTAAAAACGAAGGTTCTCACTATATGGTGATATCAAAGACTTACTGCTGACAAAAATTAATTCTCTCTAAGTAGTGGTTGACCCTTTCATAGAGCACACTAGCGTTTGCCCAAAACACCTACTAGAGAGGACTTTAAGTTACACTATATTTATCAACATATATCTTCCTACTCGGCTTTTCTATCCACTCCACAGCTCAGCCATTTGCAGCACCCTCTACCATCTGTGCTATAGATCCCCTCCTCTTTAAGGAACACTACCAAAGAAAATCAATAAAAGTGTGAAATCCACCAAATGACACAGAAATATGCAAGGGGACTTCTTCAACAGTCCAGTGATAACTGCTCTGGACCACAGCTGACTTCTTCTTGGGGTTGTTACCAGTTCTCTCTTCCTCTTGTTTATATGTAGACATTTGTTGTGAGGTCACTGTTCTCAATACACCCCCAATATAAAGTTTAAACACCTAATATTCTATTTATGTTGTTTGGTGAGCAGTGCTTGGTTGAGGGAAATTCACCTTGTTAACTGTCTCTAAGAAACCTAGAATGTGAACTTTTCAACTGAAAGATCTCCTTAAAGGAAATTCAGTGACTAGGCTGTATTTCCTGTGAAAGTCAGGGGGTTTCAAAGATTCTTAGACAATGAGAGACAACAACATTTTGACAGATAGAAAAAGAAAAGAGTAGGATTAAAAAAGCAAATGCAAAAACAAAAGCTGTATTGTGAGAAAGAAGCAAAGAAGGAAAGAAAACCAATAAAAGACATGATAGAAAGGCTATTATGCTATTACAATACCAAAATACAGAGAAACCTAAAACTACCTTAAATTTTAGACCCTCATAACAAATTCATAATGCCTCTACTCGTATCCTACATATTTTGTTTCATTTTTTGATTTATTGAGTGTTTAATTTAAATTTGAATATTACATTTTTTGTCTATTGAAGTGTTAAAGCTTTCGAGTAAAAGAAAGCTAAGCCATTCTCTATATTAGAAGTCAAGAAAAAATTTTCCCACATAATTTTGATGTTTATTGTTCAACCAGACCAATTTCGTCTCTCAAAACCATTTGAATTTATCTGAACTTTGCTTCTGGTTCTCAGTGTGATAGTATTCCTTTTTCAAAACATAACAGATGACAGTTCAATAACCGCATCAACCTATCTACTAGCTCTTGAAGGCATGCGAAGCAGTAGTTGCCTTGCTAACTGTCATTCTTTTCCTTTCAAAGGGTAAGAGGGTGCCATACATATGCAGGTTTATCTATATTATTCATTGTCAAACTCTATTGTGCTTTATGTTTAACAGTTTTATGCACATTTCCAACATACAAGGTAGTAAGATGGCAGGAGTGTTTGGAAATAAATCGCAATTTAATTCTATAAAATATAAGTTTTAAAATGTCTGTAACAAAACTTAATTGTAGACATCTGATAAATCATGCAGGTGTAGTGGTCAAAGGCCTCAGCTGTAGATGTTTCAAATATTCAACAAAATATTGTTAGAAAAGATACTTCAGAACAAAATAATGACTTCCTCTCTAATGAGAGGAAGTATATTTTCTTATGTAGATTTTAGAGTAAAAGAAAGTTTGAAGAAATGCTTCTCTTGCTATAATGATGGAAATCAATGTCAAAACAGAAAGAAAACAATGATAGAAATTGAATTATCTGATAAAAATATTATGTTATATGTCATGGACACTATGTAGAGTAAATGGGACATCAAAAGAACTCTTCTTTCCAGGCTTAGAGATTATAATGTGAGGGCAGAGTGTAAAAATATACAAATTACTTAATTAATGTCAATGTAACAGCACCTTCTCATGGAAAGAAAAAATGAGTTATATCAGAGATAGAATCCAAAATAAAAACATAAAGAGAACATAGGAGAGTTTGGGAATACCATGAAGACACCATTCAGTGGTTAGGGAACTATGGGAAGGGAGGTAGAATGATTGTAAGAGTCAGAGGGATTTAATGACACCAAGGAAATAGGACTGACACCATATGAAGTCATAGAGACTATTGTAGTATATAAAGGTTTATATACATTCAAGTCAGACAGGCTTCCAGTACTGAAAGAGGAAGTGTACATGAAATCCCACCATAAACAATAAGAAAATTACTCCAATTGACATAGAGTTGTATGTAGTAATATGAGCGGCTGCGGGGCTGCGTCCCCAATACCCCAGCCGCCTGCCCGGCTAGCTTATGCCCCGAAATAATTACACAGACACTGTATTCATTTAAACACTGCTTGGCTCATTTCTACCTAGCATCTTCTAGGCTAACTCTCCCACCTGGACTAGTCCATTTCTTATCATCTGTATAGCACCAGTCTTACCGGGAAGATTCTAGCCTAAGTCCATCCTGGGTCGGAGCTTCATAGCGTGCGTCTTCCCTGGAGCAGGTAGCATGGCGTCTCTCCTGCATCTGCTCCGGAGAGGAGAGCTGTCTGTCGAGTCTGACCTCACTTCCTCTTCCTCCCGGCATTTTGTTCTGTTTACTCCTCCCACCTATCTCCTAACCAATGAGAGCCAAGTAGTTTCTTTTTATTTAACCAATGACCTTCCTCCATCAGTTGTAAAGAAAAACTTAGTTTTCTCTAGTAGAGTTTCACTGTACATACTAACTATATTTAAGAATAGGTCTGATGCCTAGCAGAAGATTGTTAAGACAAAATGAACTTAAAGCCATTTTAAAAGCTAATTTGTCTTATATTGCTTTGTTTGGGAATTCTTTATCTTACTGATCTTTTGCTTCTGTATTATGATTCCCAATTTTGCGTTTTTTATGAATTTTGCTTTTTTTGTTTATCTGTGTATCTTTGTAGTATTTTTCCCTTTCTTTTTGTTTGTCTTCTCAAAAGACAGGGAAAGAAAGGGATTTGGATTGGTGGGGAGGTAGGAAAGATTTTGGAGGAGTTGGGCCTTGTAATACACTTAAAAGTTTTTTATTGTCCTTCATCTATATTTTTAGCTGACAAAATTGTGTACAATATCTATTACATCTCAAGAATACATACATTGTAGAATAGTTTCTATAGTAAAATCAGCTACTCACAACAATTTTAAGAATATATTCCACTTTCCTACACATTGTCTTTCTGCTGCACATTAGTGCTTCTAAGTTTGTTGTAGATAGAAATTATATAATATTTTTATGTATTTATTTTTTTAAAAACAATATCTTTTTTCATTTTACATGCTAATCCCAATTCCTACTCCCTACCCTCCTCCAACTTTCCCCTTCATCCTCCATCCCAACCCCAGTAATTCTTCAGAGAGGGTAAAGCTTCCCATGGGAACAGTCAACAAAATCTGGACATCACTTTGGGTTAGGACAAAGATACTCTCCCCTACATCTAGGCTGAGAGATGTATCTCTCCATAAAGAATGGGCACCAAAAAGCCAGTTCATGCACTACGGATAAATCCTGGTCTCAGTGCCAGTGGCTCAATTGACTGCCCAATCCACACAATTGTCACCCACATTGAGAGGGTCTAGTGTGGTCCTATGCAGGTTCCCCTGCCTTAGTGCAGATTTGGTGAGCTCCCTTTACCTCAGGTCTGCTGTTTCAGTGAGTATAGCCATCATGTTCTTGACCGCTTTGCTCATATTATTGCTTCTCCCTGTACTTGACTGAACTTGGGAGCTCATCCCAGGGCTTAGATGTCAATCTTTGCATCTGCTTTCCTCACTTGCTGAATGAAGGTCCTATGATGACAAGTAAGGTAATCATTGATCTGATTACAGGGGAAGGCAGTTCAGGCACCCTCTCCACTATTGCTTAGGGCATTAGCTAGGATCATCTTTGTGGATTCCTTGGAATTTCCCTAGTGTCAGGTTTCTCACTAACCCAATGATGACTCCTCCACTCAAGCTATCTCTTTCCTTGTTCTTCCTCTCTGTCCTTCCCCCATCTTAAGCATCCCATCCTCCTCCCTCCTCTTCTCTTCTCCTCTTTCACCCTCCTTTCTCTGCCCTGACTCGCAATTTACTCAGGAGATCTTGTCTATTTCTCCTTCCCAGGGGGATCCATGTATGCCTCTCTTAGGATTGTCCTTTTTACCTAGTTTCTCTGGTGCTATGGACTATAAACTGCTTCATGTTAATATCCACTTACGAGAGAGTGGATACCATGTTTATCTTTCTGTATCCGGGTTACCTAACTCAGGATTTTCTTTTTTCATTCTGTCCATTTGCCTGCAAATTTTAAAATGTCATTGTTTTTTTTTCCACTCAGTAGTACTCCATTTTTAAATGCACCATATTTTCTTTATCCATTCTTTGGTTGACGAGTACCTAGGTTGTTAGGTTGTTTCTAGGTTTTGGCTATTACAAATAATGCTGCTATGAACCTAGTTGTAGTATGAGCGTGCATCTTTTAGGTATATGCCCAAGAGTGCTATTTCTGGATCTTGAGGTACATTGATTCTAAATTTTCTGAGAAACACCATACCGATTTTCAAAGTGACTATACAAGTTTGCACTCCTATCAGATATGAAGGAGTGTTCCACTTACTACTCATCTTCTCCAGCATAAGCTTTCATTGGTGTTTTTGATCTTACCCATTCTGTCAGGTGTAAGATGGTCTCAGAATCATTTTGATTTGCATTTCCTTGATAGTTATGGATGCTGATCAATTACTTAAGTGTCTTTAGGCCACTTAAGATTCTTCTGTTGGAATTATCTGTTTAGATCTGAAACCCCATTTTTCAATTAATTTATTTGATATTTTGATGTCTAGTTTTATTTAGTTTTTTTAAAATTTATTTTGAAGATCAAGCCTATGTCTGGTGTGAGGGAAGATCAATTCTTTTTCTGATGTGGTGTTGGTGAAGATCTTTTTTTCATTCTGGAGGCTGCCATTTTATCTTTTTGAAGGTGTTCTTTTTCTTATAGAAGCTTATCCATTTCAGGAGGTCCCATTTATTAATTGGTCCTTCAATGCCTGTGCTACTGGTATTATATTCAGGAAGTGTTCTCCTGTGCTCATGCATTCTAGCTTACTTCCCCTTTTCTCTTCTATCTGGTATTCAGTATAGCTGGATTCATGTTGAGGTCTTTGATCCATTTGAACACAAGTTTTGTGCAGGGGGATAGATATGGATATATTTGCATTCTTCTACATGTTGACATCCAGTTATACCAGCACCATTTGTTGAAGATCCTTTCTCCTTTTCATTGTATGATTGTAGCGTCTTTGTAAAAAATTAGGTTTTCCGAGCTTTGTGGATTAATAACAAGCTCTATAGTAGACCTTGATGTTAGAAATGCTGACACATCTGGAAGTTTGTTTGTTGTCTAGCACTGTTTTGGCTACCCTGGTTTTTTTTTGTTGTTGTTGTTTTCTATCCCCTGCTACCACATCAGCCCCACCAACTCCAACAGCACCTGGATGGAGAGTAACCACCTGAACTATAGGCCCCACCTGTACCAACTCCAAATGCACCTGGATGGAGAGTGGCCACTGGACTCACTGGCCCCACCTGGAGTGACAATAGCGGTGACACAGGCCCCAACTATACCTTGAGGAAGAGGCCCCAAGTGCACCTAGAAGAAGAGTAACACCTGAACTATAGGCCCCACCTGTACTAATTGGGAGAAGAGGAGTCCTCAAGGCTCAGGCTCCATCTGTACTGACTAGAATAAGAAATGTGTAGATGGCAGTGTAAGAACACATTCATCAACACAAAGATTAATATAGCACCATCAGAAATTAGTGGACTAACATCAGCAAGACCTGAACAGCTCAACTTAGATGAATCATAAAGAAACAACCTTAAAATAACTTTATGAAGATGATAGAGACCCTTAAAGAAGAAATGAAATATTCCCTTAAAGAAATGGATGAAACAACAACCCAATAATTATAAGAAATCAATCAATCCCTTAAATAAAGCCAAGAAAACCAGGGGGAAAAAAATCAAACAAGCGAAGGAAACAATTCCAACAATTCAAGACTTGAAAATTGAAGAAGAGGCAATAAAAAATACAAATCAAGGAAATTATGGAAAATCTGGGTAAATGAACAGAAACTACTGGTGCAAATATGACAAACAGAATACAAGAGATTGAAGAGAGAATCCCAGGAGCTGAAGATATGATAAAGGAAATAGGCTGGTGAAAGAAAATGATAAATCCATTAAATTATTAAAAGAAAACATCCAGGAAATCTGGGACACCATGAAAAGATCAGATTATAATAATATTATATTAATAATAATAATAAGATTATAATAATATGGATAGATGAAAGAGAAGAACTCTAGCTCAAAGACACAGAAAATACAGTCAACAAAATGATAGAAGAAAACTTTTTCAACCTAAAGAAGACTATGTCTATGAAGGTACAAGAAGCTTAGAGAAGAACAAATAGACTGGTCCAAAAAAAGTTCAATCATCATGTTATAATAAATAATAATTTTCTATTAAAGATTTTTTAAAGACAGTAGTGCTTAATATATAATGACATATTTTAATGATATTAAAGAGCTGACAAAAAAATCTTTTACATAAGATAAACAGCAATGAGGTAACATCCAAGTGATTTCTGCAAGAATTAAATAAATCAGGAAAGTGAACTCCTTCACAATAGCTTCAAAATATAATAAAATGACTAGAAATAAACATATCCAAATTGGTAGTGGAATGCTACACCAAAAATGGTAAACAAGTTAAAAATAATTAAAAAACACTAGAAGATTAAAAGACCCACATGCTCACAGCATGACAGATCTAATCTGATGAGAATGACTGTGCTACTGCAGGAGATTGACAGGTTGCTTATAATGGTGGTCAAAATCCCAATGATGTTGTTTGACAGCTTGTGAAATGATTCTAAGATGAAATTGGTGACAGGGTGTCACTGACAAAACAAAATAACACTAAGCAGAAGAAAGAAGCCTAGAAATATCACAATATCTGGTATCATGTTTTCCATAGAACCATAGTAACAAAAACACTGCAGTTTTGGCATAGAAACAAATTCATTACAAAATGGAGAGAACAGAGATTCCAGAATAAGACAAAGGAGATGCCTTTGTTGGTAAAGGCAATCGTCACCTACTCTGAGAACCTGAGTTGATTCCCAAGACCCACATGGCTTAAAGAGACAGCTGATTTCAACAATCTTTCCTCTGATCTTCACTTGTTTGGTGTGTCCACAAGTAAATTTAGACAAGCAACGTATGAATAAACAAACAAACAAACAAATAAATAAGCCATGACTACTTTTTTGAAAGTTTGGGGTTTAATTTCCTGGACCAACGCAACATCTCACAACCACTTGGAAGAACTCCATTTCCAAGGAATTCAATGTTTTCTGCTGACACCAGGCACATACATAAGACATAGAAATGCATGCAAGAGAAAGCACATACACATAAAAAATAAAAATAAGATTAAGTAAATGAATAAAAACAAAAATACCCAGACATATATCCACAGAAATTATTCATCTAATGTTTCATAAGACAATAAAATATATATAGTGAAGAAAATATAGGTTTGGCAATAAATGCTATGGAAGAAACTGTGATGTACACGTGGCACAATGAACCTAAATCTATATTTCTCAATCTGTACAAAAATGATTCTAAAATTCAATAGTAAATAATGATGCATGTAAGTGCTGGATATTTAAAGTCCAGACAAAATTTAGATGAAGTAAGAACTACATAAAAAGGGACTCAGTAACCAAAAATAGTCCCGAGAATGCCCATGATATTAAATACTTTTCTACAGAAATAAAGGCAATCAGTGAAGTGAAGAAAGAGCATATAAAATCTTAGAATTCACCAAAGAATAACAGACTATAGATAATAAAGAGAGAATTACATCACTTCCACATACCTAACCTCTATTGATCCTTTCCTTCTTCATCTGGAAAATCCTTCTCAAATTTATGGTCTTTTGTTCTTCAGCTAACATTGTTACAAACACATATATGAATATCACACACACACAAACACACACACACATTGCTAAACTGAATTTTGTTAAAGTTAGATCAGGCCTACTAAACATATTTGCCAGTGTACATTTTTTACTGAAAGATAATAGATTTGAGGTAGTTTGTCATGATTGGAAATATGATATGCACGACAAATAAAAATATCACCTAAAGACAGGAAAGTAAGTTCAACTTAAGTGTTTATGTGAAATTAGAGCCTTTTATTTCTTAACATTGTTCACAAATCCCAGAGTCTTTCTAGCAGACAGATATGGGTGATAAACAGGATGTAGCTCTAATACTAGTCTGGAGCTAGTCACACACCAGAGACCAAATTCTGCAGATAAGGATGTAATCATTCCCTGATTTACTCCTGGCAACACAGACAATGTTAACTTCCTGTACTGAGAGTCCTGTGGAAATGCTTCCAGACAAGGAAGACTAATGACACCTGACTAATGACTTCTTTACAATTCCCAGATTCTCTACTGTGATCAAAGACCTAACAAGGGTGACTTTCTCAGGAAGTTTCTGGTGGCTTATCTTTCATACACATATAGTTCATTGTGTTGGGGACTGTGAGATGGCTTTTTACATTGATTCCACAATCAATACACACAGAGAGATAAATATTGTTGTTTTATTTTTTCTTTCTTTTTACTCAGATTGAGTCACAGTACATGAAATTGTATCTCCAACATTAATGAAAATATAGTATAGTGTAACCATTATGGAAATTGATGTAGAGGTTCATCAAAAATATAGAAATTGATCTACCTTATGACCCAGATACACAACTCCTGAGTATATACCCAAAAGGTCATATGCCCTACCACATAGATACTTCTTTAGCCATATTTATTGCCATGCATTCACAAACAAGAAGTTGAAATAGCTTAGACCTATCAGCTCATGAATGGATAATGAAAATGTAGTATATATACACAATGAGTTTTCAGTCAACTCTAAAGATAACGACATTTACAGGAAAATGGATGAGGCAGGAAATAATCATTTTTAACTGGTTAACCCAGACTCTTAAAGATATATGCCAAATATTCTTTCTTATATATGGATCCTAGCTTTGAATTTTTATATTCATTCTTATTATTTATTAATTAGGTATACATGTGTGGGGGTATAGGTATATACATGTGTGTGAGGGTTCACACAGAGGCCAGAGGAGTTTGATCCTCTAGATCTGGAGTCACAGACAGTTTTCAGCTGCCAGAAGTGGATGCTGAGTATCACCCTAGGACCACTGGAAGAACAGTACATGCTGCATCTTCCTACCTTTGAATCTTTAGATATGTATTTTTAAGTTGAAGTAGCTTTACAATTTAAGAAACTCTTCTAGGTTTATGGAATGAGTGGCAAGATTTCAAGACTGGAAAAAATAGCAAAAATATAGATGTGTTAAGAAGAAAGAAGAACAATGGAGATAAGATATAGCAAATGATGTGAGGATGGGAAGGCAGGAGAAAAGATGGTTAAAAGAGCACATAAACTAAATCTAAAGACTTTTAATGTCCATATAGAAACCTAGTACTGTAGAAGATAGTTGATATAGGAATTTGGTAATTACAGGTATTAATAAAATATTAACAAGCTGTTACTAAAATAATGAAAGAATCTATCACTCTGTTCAGTTGATCCCTTAGAATAAGAATGACCAGGGTTGAATGGGAAATCATGAGTACATTTAACTCTTTATAAGCTACTGTTTTTCTCAATGAGACATTTGACTCACTATTTGGGGGCCCTTCAAGTACTTCACGGAAGGGGCTGCTGTGGGACAATGGTCTGATAGCCTGTAAAGATTTGTTACTTGTATTTTAATAAAATACAGATTGGCCAGTACCCAGGCAGGAAGTATAAGTAGGGCAATGAGAATAAGAGAATACTGCGAAGAGGAAATGGTTAGTTTGCAGTCATAAGTGAGAAGCAGAATGAGATCGAGCACATGTTTTATAGCTGCATTTATAGTACAAGAGACCAAGTCTAAATGGGCTAATATCTTAAAGGCTATCAGCTGAAAGAGCTGAAGGAACTCCCACAGCAAGAGGCAATCAAGATCATCTCAGTCATGGATGAATGGGACCAGGTCTATTCCTTTTTTCCACTTTTGTTTTTATTTCATTAAAAGAAAAAACAGAAAGCAAACTATCTTTTTTCATTTTACATACCAATCCCAGAACTCACTCTCTTCCCTTCTCCCATTCAATCCACCTTCCCTCCTCTACTGCATCCACTCTCCAGAGAGGGCAAGTCACATTTCTCTGAGGAAGGACAAAGGCTCTTCCCACTATAAGCAGGCTGATCTCCAAAATAAATAAAGAATTCAAGAAATTAGACATCAAAATTCTAAATAATCCAATTAAAATATGGGGTTCAGATCTAAACAGAATTCTCAGCAGAAGAATCTTTAAATGATCAAAAGACACTTAAGGAAATGTTCAACATCCTTAACCTTCAGGGAAATGAAAATCAAAATGACTCTGAGATACCATCTTACACAAGTCAGAAAGGCTAAGACCAAAAATACCAATGAGAGCTGCAGAGGGTAACAAGAACACTCCTCCGTTGCTGATGGGAATGCAAATTTGTACAACAACTCTGGAAATCAGTATGGTGATATCTCAGGAAACTGAGAATCAACCTACCTCAGGACTCAGCAATACCACTTTTGGGCGTATACCAAAAGGATGTTGAACCATGCTACAAGGACATTTGTTCAACTATGTTCATAGTAGCATTATTTGTAATTGGCCAGAACCTGAAAACAACCTAGATGCTCCTCAACAGAAGAACGAATAAAGAAAAGGTGCTACATTTACACAATGGAGTATTACTAAGTGGTAAAAACACAAGGATATCTTGAAATTTGAATGCAAATGGATAGGACCAGGCCTATTTTTAAGAGCATCATTCCTCAGAATAATCCTTGAGTCTCATGACCTCTTGGCTGCCCTTTGGTCAAATATTCTTTGTTGGTTAGATCAGTGTGAAGAAAGGGTCCAGTGACAGATGGACAATGTCTATCCCCAAAGGCTTTCCTGTCCTCTAAAAAGGAAGTTTAATTTACACTTCTTATGCTCAGTCATTATCTTCCTGATTCTGGTATACAATAGGAACTCTAGAAGAAAGGTGTTCCTTGCTTATTTCTTTATTATTAATTGAGGAAAATAGTTTCTGATAAAAAAAGATTCTAAATCATTTTCACACTTGTATCTTTATGTCCACATTCTACCCACTGCTCCTCGTGCTCCCTGATTTTTTTTTGATTTTCACTTACCTGTTCTTCACCAAAGAACCAGTTTCTACGCAGCAGCAGAAGACCATTAATTTTATCTCCTCCTCTATTCAGAGAAATCCAGTTCTGACCAGACCCTGCTGATGATTTCTGGGGAAATGTTTAGCCATAAAATATAGACTATTGACAATGTGTTGGATGCAAACAATAGTAATTTTTAGCAGACATGCTTTGATTGCACTATAAAGAAATATCTAACTGTGACTGTAATGAAGAATCCACACTCTTGCTTGACACACACATATGACATTGCTCTGGGCACTTCTATGAAGTGTCATAAAAAAGACCTTCTTAGAACAAATAAATGCCACTCCCCATCTAATTCTGACATTTATACTCAGTCAATTGTATACCACTGCCATAGGTCTAGCCAAATATATTCTGATTAAATTTGAGACCAGTTCATGACAGAACCTATACTTGTGTAGGTAAGACTGGCAGGAAGTCTGTGGCTTAGGTAGGATATTCCAAGCTTCAACATGAAGACTTGTATGATATTTGGCTAGTAAACATACTTTGACTAACAAAAAACCCCTCACAAAACCAAAACAAAATGACCAAGCAAACAAACAACAAAAAATCCTCTACATGTCTAGATTTGCACCTTAGTGCAATCTTACCTATTGTGCCTAGTGTGTAGAAATAAACACTTTACCATGTTCTCTAGATTCTGGCAAAAAAAGATTCATGAATGTTAAACTGATGAGAATGCAGGACTGTCGTGTTGTGTTGCAATTTCCAGACACAGTAAAATAAATATGTCAACTTAACCCAGATTCAGTGACAGAAACACATAAATAACTGAAGAAAAGTGGAAGCCTGGCACACAGATATTTTGCTAAGGCATGGAATTCATACTAACTTTTGTGAAACAGAGATAGTTATTTGCAACTTAATTTTGATCCTAGAAAATATTCTTGAAATAAGCTAAATGGGTCATACTGACTACTTGAATCATTGTGGTCATGAGGTTGTTAAATCCTGCCTGAAGTTGAAGAGTCATATGATCTTCACCTTTATTCCTAATGTTATTTCTTCTTGCCTCCTAGCATTGTGTGGCCTTCGGGATGTTTCAACAGTCTATATAGGAGGAGGATTATTTACTGGAGGTGAGACTGTGCTGAGACAGCCAAGGTGTGCCAGGACTCCTCAGAGATGCCACTGTCTTTCTCTCACCCATGCTCCTGTAAGTAACTCTTTCCTTGTGTTCTTTTAAGTAAGCTAAGATGTCCCTTTGACTTACAAGATCATTTGGAGAATTTACATTTTTATAACCTTTTTTGTCCCTTTTGGAATGAACAAACTGCTATTCATGCCTATTCAGGACAAGTATAATCAGATAAAGTTGAGAGGCTTTCTAATCGTTTTGGTAGGAATAAATGCACCATACACTCTTGCATCAGTGGTTATTAAAAGGAGACTTCATTCTAGGAGACATGTAGAAATATCTAGAGACTTTGTGGATTTTCTTAACCTACCTAGATAGAAAGATTTTTTCAAAATCTAGTGATAAGTGTGTTACACAACCTCAAAAGACCAGTACATGAAATGATCAACATCAAAAAGTCAAATTGCAGAAACTGTGACATTTGATTAGAATGAGATAAATGAATTTTCAGTAACTGTAAAATTTAGACTGTACAATGTTCTGGTTTCTGGATCTCTGCTATGAGATGCTTGATCTTAATGAACTTAATCTTATTTTCTGTTGTGGGGACTTGGCTTTCAAGGGTTGCAGATGAGGATCTTTCCATCCAGCTATAAAATGGTCAATCCGGAAAATATGTTTCAAAAAGGAAACTATGTAATATTTACCTTCTATTCTTGATAAAATTTCTAAGAATTAGATTTTCTAAAACAAAACCCAATATCTTTAGCTCCTTGTGCTCAACTTAAACTGTGAACATTTTTCAGTTAATAAATGGAAGAACTATAGATATTTTATATATGTATAATTATCATGCATAAGATAAATTAGGAAAAGCATTATGAATTTTTTTGAAAAATTAGTTTTACAATAAGAAATATTGTCTCAATTTATATCAATATCAAAGAGTCAACCCTAAAATCATACATATAATTTATATTCTACTGGTTGAACACATTATACATACATATGTATACATATGTAATTTGAAGACATGTGTGTATATATGTCTATAATGGTAGCAACTAGAGAAATGTTCATGAATTTTAAAGAGAAAAGAGTTTTTGGAGTCAAGAAAGGAAAGAGGTAAAGGATATAATTATCATGAGCTCAAAAAAGAAAAAAAAAGATTTATCTTAAATATTTTTATTTTTCTTAGAATAGTTGTTGGTTTTAATATGTACTACACAATCCTTTTGATGCTTTAATTGTTTACAATATGTGTAATTTGGGTTTTTTTAATATAAATAAATCTTTTAAGTACTTTAATTTTATTTAGAATATTTATAGTTGCATTTATCAGATATACTGGACATGACAATCTTTTTTATACTTGTTTACTAAAAAAACAAATTAAATTTTCATTTTTATAACTACATGGTGATTCATGTTTTGGAAAATGTTAATTATCAATGTGTAGAGCTTTTGTCCACCTATCAAATATAATTTGATGATGACACCAATACTTCTCACTGTCAAAAAGAAACACATTTAAAATCGATTGTTTTATAGAGCAAGGCAAGTAAATAAAACAAAGATTACTGGGGCTTCTGCAGTCAAGTGCTAAGAGATAAAACTTAATCTCTATAAGAAACAAATTCTTCTGACACTGAGTCTCAAGACTGTGGATGTGTTCCCTGAAATTCACTTATAGCTGAGAGAGTTTGGGTGTGTACTGAATCACAATGCGTAAGGGAGAGCCTATAGTGTTGACAATCTATCCTACCACAGCTGATACTAGGATATAGGGAAAAGCCAATTAATTCTAGCAGCTTTCCCTTTCCACAATACAGTTTGGTAACATTATACAGGATCAGTCTACCCAGAGGGTTATTGGAAAGTTCAACTTTATAGAAAAGACACTCTAAAACTTGTTGTAGAATGGCAAACTCAGAATTATTACTGTAAGATAATAGAGCCAGTCCAGAGGTTCCTTTACATACAGGGATCTTGGCATCCTTTGTGTTACACAACAGCCACTTGTGTGTTTACTCTTTTCAAGACAGAAGATAAAATGAAAACCACCATGCTACCCTCTTAAATAAACACATTGCACACTTAGTTTGGAAAGCTCATATTTCTCCTCCTCGACTTACACAATGACTTCTGGGCTTATGTGAAGAGGAACAGGGAGTTTACTCTGAGATTGTATCTTCTAGGAATCTCAGAAGCTACACCTAGAAAGTCGCACCAGCATGATTGCCTAATCATGAGCTGAATACATTAAAAAAGCAATAAGTATTCTAACAAAAATTAGGTAAAGTCCAGGAGGTCCAACCTAACACCAAGAACTACAGGCAGCTACGGCACAGCTTGACCACAGTAGGAGACATAGTCTTCCCCAGGAAAAAGCACACCCATTGGCTATCTATACTAAATGATCATTCCTGGAAATCTTAAAAGAATATAATCTTAAAAGTTTATAAAGATTACACATATATATTTAAGATAGTATGTACATATATAACTATGTATGTATAAAAGCACATACTCATATGTCTATACCAACAATTAATGATAAAAAGAGGCCATGAGTTTTAAAAAGAGCAAGGAGACATATATGGGGTTATTGGGTGGAAGAAAGGGAAGGGGTAAATGATGCAACTTTATTAATCTCAAAATTAAAGGACAAATGATGTCTTAGAGGAATGATAACCTGAAAACCAGCATAAACTCTTCATAAATTCTTATAACACTGAACTAAAAGACAATTGATTTAATCCTCTAATGATGAAAATTCCACAATTATTCCTGATATCAATCCTAAACTGTAGAAAGTCAATAAGTTCTGATAGCATATACCTGTCTAAATGTAACAGTAGCTACATTTTCATTTTCAAAGACTTTTTTCACTACTACCGCTATACAGTATCGGATCACACAGGGGAAGGCACTGAGTAAAGATGATGCAATTTCTATTGATAATTTTGGATAAATGAATCTGAATGACTTTTGTTTCTTTTAGTAGGGGCAATTCTGCTGCTGCTGGTGTCACACCTTCTTTTATGGGAGAATGTGGCCTCTGTCCCTTTGAGTACTAATGAGACTGATGATGATAACCTATACCTCGAAGAATTATTTGATCATGCCATGATACTCTTGCACAATATCAGTAAGCTCAACATTGAAATGCGTAAGATATACGTAAGTACTTCACTTATCTCTAGCCACCCCTTGTCAAAGATTGTTCTGTACCCTATTTATAGTTATCATGAACCAAATTTATAATAATTCATGTTTCTATTTATAAAGTATCAGCTATTGAAAGAATTAAGTGAGGAGAATGGGTTATGTTCCTGAAATCTCAAAGGTATTTGAAGACTTCAATGAGATTTGGAATTTTCTCTACTTACCTTCCAATTTTCTTAAATTTTGATTTGTGGCATAAAAATCTAATAGACACAGCTGGCGAAGAGGTCTGATTTCCTTACTTTGTTTGCTAAAGGCCAATCTCTATTAGCATCTTTGCTTAGCACACAGCAGGCATCCATTAGAGGAGACATGCATTACAGGGAGTCACATGGAATGAATGAAACTAATTTAAATTGTGATGTTAAGTCCAGAGGAAAAACTAAACAACCAAAATGCGCACACACACACATCCACACAAATCACACTCACAAGTATTAGTTTCTTAAACTTTTAAAGACTGGGAATCCTTGTTTAAAGAGTACAATCCATGAGTTTATTCACTTATTCATAAGACAAACAGATTCTCTGTTCCAGTGGGCTGTATGTTTTCTGTTCAAGGTCAGTCAATTACAAGGAAGATACAGTAGACAAGATTTCTGTACCAAAATGTACACGAGAAGACTGAGTCTGTTTTTGTAATGACTATGAATCGATATTGTCTTTAACTCACTAGTTTTTCTCTCATTCCCTTCATCCGATTTTAGGTTGAAAGTGAGTTCTCCGAAAAATTTCACCATAAATTTGTAAGTACCTCTCTTGTTTGCATCTCCTTTCTCCCCCAAAGTCTTCAGGTTAATGATTTGAACTAAGCATGGGAAAGGATCCACATTTTGTGTAATAAACTTCTAAGAGTGAAAGTTCCAGCTACTTTAAAGCAGAAACTGAATGGGACAACTTCTAGAAATTTTTGGTTTACAAGAAACAGAGTGGTTTTTAAGGTCCATCTCCCTTGATCATTCTTGTTTCCTTAAAAAACAAATCTTTGCACTTGCAATATAATGCTTTAATAGTTGTATTAAAAATCTATGATCTTGCGTCTACAACCCAGTTTCTCCTAACATCTTTCCTTAGCACACTGGAGACATCCAATGCAGAAAAACTACATTGTACTGTGCCACAAGAAATGTATAGAATGAGTCTAAACTGTGATAACTCAAGCAGGGAAAAAGGCAAAAAACAACAACATATTAGCTTCTCATGAACTCCTAAATTCTGGGAATAATATGAAAGGTTTCTGGAGTACAAATTTATCCACTGGGAAAGCTGGATTACAAAAGAAACTGGCTCTGCCATCCTGAGAGTTGTATAGTACCTTGTCAAGGTCAGTCAGGGTCATGGAGGATACACTAGACCTGGCTTCAGAACAAATATGCACACCCAGAGAATCTGTCTCTCTTTTTTGCAATAAATATGCATTCGTGTTGTATCTTTACTAACAGTTTTATTTTTATTTTTTTTATTTTTATTTTTGCAATACCCCACTCTGGACTCAGCTAGCCTCAGGATCAGAGTCATATGACAAATTCGTAAGTACTTTACTTATTCCCACCTTTTCCCTCAAAAAAGCCTTCATGCTGATGACATTACCTGGACTTACAAGAGAAAGCATTGAATATCAAGTGTCAACTAACACACATCTACAGCTAGATCATGATACAACATTCTTGGAGTGTTATACAAGAAAGCCTCTGGTAGTAGAAGGAAAAATGGGAACGAGTAAACTTTGGGGAAACTGATGGGAAAAATAAAATGAAATGGTTTGGTAAAGATTTTCTCTAAATTCATTTACTTTTTAATTTAAAAAATCATAGTTGTGGCATAAAACTAAAATCACTGTGCCTAGAGAAGAATTCTGATATCCAGATCTAGCTTTTAAGGAACAAGAAATACTGACGTGTTTTTACTTAGTTCATGGCCGATATCCAAAAGGCTGACGTACACTGTAGTCAGTTAGGTGGAGGAAAGAGAAGCAATCTAAATGGAGACAATGCCAAAAGGTAGGAAAATACCCCACTGTGGACTCAGCTAGCCTCAGCATCAGAATCATATGACAAATTCGTAAGCACTACTTGCTTTTCGGAAACTCCCAGTGTTGGAAATTCTGTTAGAGAACCAGCGTTAGAGGTCACCCTGTAAGGGGCTGTTTGACAGGAAAAAATAGTTTTTCTCCTCCTGATGGCTGCTTGTTATCTGTTCAAGGTCAGTTAACATAAAGGAGGAAAACATTAGGCTTCAGTAAAACAATGGGTGTCAAGAGAATGTATCCTTCCATTTGCAATAGTTATGTTATGATGGTGTTTTTACTCTTAAGTTTTTCATTCCTCATTCTTTACTCACCCTCTTTCAAATTTTTAACATTCCTGGTAATCCATCAAACGTTTGCACAGTTTCTGATAATCAGTTTTAAATAAATTATTAATAGTATATTTAAATATAATATTTAAGATTATATATTAATCAATATGCAAATAAAAAGTTTGTTGCTTTTTTATTTCATTGCTTACTAATTCCTAAAGATGGTCAGTTTGTTATATCTATTTTTGTAAATTTGACACAATTCTGGTCAGGATTTATGATTAACATTGTATGGTACCAGTATATATTTTCACTTGGAATAGAAATTAAACATACAATTTTTAAATTATGAGACAATGGGGATGTTCTATCGGGAACTCACCAAGGCCAGCTGGCCTGGGTCTGAAAAAGCCTGGGATAAAACCGGACTCGCTGAACATAGTGGACAATGAGGACTACTGAGAACTCAAGAACAATGGCAATGGGTTTTTGATCCTACTGCACGTACTGGCTTTCTGGGAGCCTAGGCAGTTTGGATGCTCACCTTACTAGATCTGGATGAGGTGGGGGTCCTTGAATTTCCAACAGGGCAGGAAACACTGATTGCTTTTTGGGCTGACGAGGGAGGGGGACTTGACTGGGGAAGGAGAGAGAAATGGGAGGCGGTGGCGGGGAAGAGACAGAAATCTTTAATAAATAAATAAATTAAAAAAAAGAAGAATAGAAGAATAAAGAGAAGTTTCAGCGGTTAATACTGAGTTAAAATACACATATCAATTTGGATAAAAAGGAAGGAAGAAATTGGTGAATTTAGAAGCAGTATGCTGACACTGGGCCCAGATTCTACAGGAAAAAAAATGATGTCTAAGACACTTGGAATTTACTATTTTGTTACTTTTTAGAGGCTTCCCATCAATAAAGAAACATTTAGGGAGAATAACAAAATCGAGTAGGAGAGGAATGAATAGGGGAAAGGGTTGGAGCTTTGGACATTTAGATGAAGAACAAAATCAGGAGAAAGGTATCAAAACGTTCACATTATTAAGTCTTTAATCTTTGCTTTCATGCAGATTTCATTGAGTGTGTTAATATTCTTGTTATGGATTCAATGACTTATCTTCCAGACTCCAGTTAACTGAATATTTATTTTGACATATACAGATGCTTGAGTATTTTGTGGATCAGGAGTTTCTGGTCAAGACTCTCACTTGCTGCCATAATTACTCCATCAAAGCACCAAGAAACATGGATGAAATCCAAAAGATCTCTGTGAGTCTTTAGTTTGATTTTTTATTTATATTTATTTATTTATTTTACGGGAGAACTGTAGCTGTAAACTAACTTTGCTTCATCATGGCCACAGGAAATAGAGTGAGAATGAACAAAGCAAAATAATTTTAGATACTACATAAACAAAACAAGCAATTGTTAAGTAATATTACAACAGGTTGATAAATTGTCCATTAAGAGGGTTTCATTTTAATGACATCTCACCACTAGAGCTTGTTTAATAAAGGCATGCACAGTTGTGTTCTTTGTATGTTACCAATGAATGGCTCCTTCGTGAGAACTCTTACACCATTGACCACCATACTCAGTCTTTTTGATTTTCAAGACTCAAACTGATTTACTTCTGCTTCTTACTTTCCTATTCATTTTCTCACAATTTGGATGATATTTTTTTTCTTGTCTTAACTGTAATAACCTGAATAAGGGAGGACTATAAACACTGTCTAGTGTTCCTCAGAATGAACCATGCCCCCAGTTGTTATGAGGTCTATATATCACTACAGCTCTAATTTACAACTCTTTGATTCTTTCCTAATAAGTCTTTTCTATCACTTATTTTCAAATGAACTGAT
This sequence comes from Microtus pennsylvanicus, assembly GCF_037038515.1. Lineage (NCBI taxonomy): Eukaryota > Metazoa > Chordata > Mammalia > Rodentia > Cricetidae > Microtus > Microtus pennsylvanicus. The sequence continues at coordinate 102,471,387 of NC_134582.1, forward strand.
TTAGTTATCATGTGAAAATAATAAGACAAAATGAAGAGAGAAAATTTTTTTTAGATAGGTACTCCACAGCTAAGCACTCCACAACATGCTTTGTTGACTTTGCTGCTACTAACATTCACAAAAGATAACTGATGTGAGTAGACTGAGCCACTGAAAATTTCATGGAACTTGGACCATCAGCCTTTTATATTAGAATGGGTGTCAGGCTCCACCCAACTCAAGTCTTAAGTCTTTATTCATATGCAGCTATAATCCCAGGAGACTGTATTCCTTTCTTTCACTTACTTTTTTTATTTCCATAACAATGTCCACTGGATACCTCTCTATCCTTTTCATTGTCAGTACAATAGCTAAACATATCAGCACAAAAAAACATTTTAAACCAGGAATGAATGTTATGTAAGATCCTAGAACACACTGGAAAGTCAAATTTTTGTTATGTCTACTTATACTGTTATACTGTTAAAGACAATGATATCTCATTGTTCCATTGTTCTTCACTTACATGTTCCACTACATATTTTGTTGTACTAGTGGATAGGAGAGGGAGTGTTCTAGACTGGGAAACCACACTTATTAATGCCATGCTTTTATTAATATCCCAATAAAGCCTGAAAAATTATGATTGTGAACAATCTACTTTTTGTGTGATGAGTCTAAGTTAAATTTCTTGCCCTTTACACTGTGTGGGGTCTATTTTTTCTCAATCAATATACCAACTAAGCCCCAGAAAATTATGGGGTTCCCCTGAAATGTGTAAGTACTAACAGGGAGGTTAGAGGGCAGAGTTTCATATGAAAAGCAAAATAAAATAAAATGCGTAATTGGAAATAAGAGATACATATATAAATTTTTGGATGACAGGTTAATCATCTTTACTTTGTTAATTTATATTATTTTTAGTCCCCAAACCATTCTACCTGCTCATAAAAATAACAAATAGATATTTAATTTGTCTCACTAAAAACAGAAAGTAACTAACCCTTCTTTACTTCCTTTATCTTCATGCAATTGCTGAAACATGCTGCTTAGGTTCAAGAATTTCCAAAACCGATACTCAGTAGAGTACAGGCTTGGAATGACACTCTTCACAACCTCCTGACCATACTTGAGAGTACTCCAGGAACACACGATGCTGTCCTCTCAATAGCCAGAGACATTAGGACAAAAAATGCAGAACTTTTTGAGGACAGCAAGAGAATATTCAACAAGGTGAGTAGTATTCTTACCTTTATTTCCTCATTTGTGAATGATATGACTTCTGCAATGGATATTAAATGTTGAAACACCTCACTTTGCAAGAACACATTTTTGATACCCAGTCTTATAACTGTCTCAGAACTAATGGAAAGAGATTAAAGTATAACTTTTCCCCAGTAATTTGAACAGCATCTATTGCTCTGGTGAAATTTAAATACCTCTGACTATTGCATTGGAGGTTCTCATTAAATCACCACTAGCCAATCAGTATTCATTACCAAAACCAAACACAAGTCTATGTTCAAGGTGGAAATACTGGTCCTCCATCATCAGAAAAATAAAAAGATAGATTTCATTTGAAGCCAATTTAATGAAAGAAAATGTGTACATGGATCTTGCTTTTACTTTTAGATGACTGACAGACTTATAGTAGCAAGTTTTTGACACATGAAAATCCGTGCCTGTGATGGAAGTTTTATATTCTTATATTTTTCTTTGTGATAACTTATATTCTTTTCCTAATTTTTATATTAAATACTTTTTATACAGTATATTTTCATCACAGTCTTTACCCTCCCAACTTCTTACAGATTTTCTCTACCACATTATGTACCTTCAGGTTCTTTCTTTCGGTACTTCCCTCTCTCATAAAACAAGATAAACAACAAAAGATGAAAAACAGAAATCAAAAAAGACTAGAAAACCATAAAAAGGAGAATAAATAAGACAAAAATACTCACCCCAAATAAAAAGTCCACCCCCTAAAAAAGTAAAAATTCCTTTGAGTATGTTATGTGTTGGCCAGTTACTCCTCGGCATGGATTCTGACCTAGAATATGGTCGATATGCCCAAAGATACTCTTTTGGAAGAACTGGTTTATCCTCTTTTCAGAAGATATCAATTGCTAATAACTTTCTGGTTAGTGATAGGACTCTGTGTCCAGTTCCCTTTCTCAGTGCTGGAATTTTGTCTGGTTTGAAGCTGTACACGTCTTGTGCATGCTGTCACAGTCTCTGTGAGTTTATTTCTTTATCAGTCCTGTGGTGTCTTGAAGACCTACCACTATCTATGTCTCTTACAATTTTTCCATCTCCTCATCCTTGAGGGAGGAGTTTGATAAAGAGCTGAGTTGTTCAAAGTCTCTCTCACTCTCTGCACAGTAGTCGATGTCTTTGTTAATTACTGTCGACTGTCAGAAGAAACATCTCTGATGAGGCTTAAAAGATGCTCTTACCTATCACAATGTTTTATTGCTATGTTTAGCTTACAGAATAATAGTAGTATTTTTCCTAAACCCTTATCATTTCATTAAATTCAAATTGATATCCAGAAAGAAAAGAAAAAGCAAACACAAACTGTATAAATAATTACTGACTGATTGTCATTTTGGTCATTAGACTTATGGAAAAATAGAGATTGTAAAGCACTCTGTCCTGACGGGTCTTGAAGACTTCCAGTCATCTGATGAAGAGTTTCGTCTATTTGCTCTTTGTAAATTATCTTATTGCTTACGTGAAGACATGAATATGGTTAACACTTATCTTCAGCTCTTGAGTTGTGTGATGCTTGTTAAAAGTGATGTGTGCTTTCACCCCCAAATTAGAGATAACTCTTGATGCTGAACCCTTTTAAATAGTCTTAATTTTATACATTATGAAAGTATGCTGTAATGTAATGGGTATATTTAAAAGAAAAATAAACATTGTTTATATGACAAAACTTAAAACGAAAACTTGTTTGTAACTTTTATTCATTTAGTAGTTAATGTGTTAATATTTTTAAGAGGTTAAAATTGCAAATAGAACAATCTACTACTTACTTTAGAATCTCAGTAAACATTAATGTTGACAAATTCATTAGAATAGGAGAATAAATTTACCATTAAAAGTATTTCAATGTTAATAAGCAATGGGAATATTGGAATATCTCAAGAAAGTCATTCAGTTTGCCAGAACCTATCCTTTAGCCCCATGCCATAGCTACCCAACTGGGTCTTCCAGGCCAGAACAGCCTGTATTCTCATGCTTTGCTGTGTCTTTTCTCTTATGGGTAAGTCAACTGTGGTCACTACACTCCTCATAGAAGACCACATGATACCACACTCTGCAGTCCAGTCTAGTCTCAGGAGTCAAATCTATTCCTTTCTAATCTCAAGGTTTGGGACAGGATTCATATTCTGCATACAAGAGTAGTCCCTTTGGTACATCAGACCTTATAATATCGTTCCACGTCATTAGGTTCTCTTTAGATCCAGCAGGCTGGTACATCCTTTTGTCTGGCCTAGTCTGGTGAGTTCCTATTCTTGTGTTATACCTAAATCAGAGTTGCCCAAAACCAACTAGGAGACAGAGTCCTGTATGTAAAAGCAAAGACCCTTTATTCTTACACAAGTTTGCAAATTCAGACCCCCTCACACACACACATGTCCAAAATATTGGAATAATAGGAGAGCACCAAGCTCAGTTATGGTTGGGTTTTTATAGCAGCAAAGGTGGGATGAGGGATTTCTAAAGTTCAGGACCCCTGCTTAGCTGACATTTGTCTAGGGGTGTCCTGGGGAAAAGCGATGGGTGTGTGTGGGCAGGTGAGCCTATCTACAAATGTTAGAACATTAGGAATTTCCTTTGTATGGTCTGTTCCTGGGTAGTCTATGTTTGTGGTCTTTTCTGGACCAGGGATTGCCTTTGGGTAAACTACTGAAACTCGGGTCCATATTGAGCTTGTCGTGGCTGGTTCCTACACTTGCACCTACATTTTCTGCACTCACCTGAAGCTACCACTTTCATAGGCCAGCATAATTCCTAACTGCATTCTACACGTATCCATATAGTCACAGTTAAATATAGCTTTTACCTCTTGTCAAATAAACTGCTCAATCTTAAATTTAATTCTAAAATTTGACCTCTGTACTCAGAGACTAGCTGAAGCTCTTGGGCCTTATTAGAGAATTTCCTTTTCACAGTTCATGCAATTAACAAAGCGATTCAGTTTTATTTATTTTATTTTTTTTAAAAAGAAAAAAAACCTTTTTTTTTCACTTTTAAATACCAATCCCACTTTCTATTTTTTTTCCCTCTTCCCATTCCCTCCACCTTTTCCCTCACCCAAGACCCACCACCATTCCTCAGAAAGGGTAAGGTACATTGTTTAGAAGAAGGTCCAAGGCCCTTCCTTCTATATCTAGGTTAAGCAATGTATCCATCAAAAGAGAATGCGTTCCAAAAAGCCACTACAAACAGTAGGGATGAATCCTGGTGCAACTGCCAGTGGCCCCGCAGTTTGCCCCAGCCATTCAGAGAGTCTAGTTTGGTTCTATGCTGATTCTTTCTCTATCTGGCTTCCATTTACTCAGATAAAACTGTTTCAGTGGATGTCCCCATCATGCTCTTGATCTCTTTGCTCTTATTCTCACTCCTCCCACTCTTCAACTGCACTTTGGGAGTTCAGCCCAGTGCTCTGCTGTGGGTCTATGCCTCTGTTTTTATCAGTTACTGGATGAAGGTTCTATGGTGAAATATAAGATATTCATCAATATGACTATAGTGCCAAGCCAGTTTGGGCACCTTCTCCTCTATTGCTTAAGGTCTTACCTGGGGTCATCCTTGTGAATTTCTGGGAATGTCTCTAGTGTCAGGTTTTTTGATAGTCTCATAATGACTTCCTCAATCAAAATATCGCTTTCTTTGCTCTCATCTCTTTCCTTCCTCCATCCCAACTATCCCATTGCCTCAAGTTCTCCTACCCTTCCCCTCCTCTCATCTTCTTTCCCTTCTGCCCTCCATTCTCTTCCCATCCCTATGCTCCCAATTTTGTCAGGAAATCTTGTCTATTTCTCCTTTCCAAGTGGATTTATACATGCTTTCCTTCGAGTTCACTTTGTTACTTAGCTTCTCTAGGGACATAGAATGTAGATTTGTTATCCTTTGCTTTACAGCCAGTATCTACTTATGAGTGAGTACATACCATGTTCATCTTTTTGTGTCTGGGTTACCTCACACAGGATTTTTTTTCTAATTCCATCCATTTGCATGCAAATTTCAAGACATCATTGGTTTTTTACCAAGTAGTACTCCCTTGTGTAAATTTACTACATTTTCCTTATCCATGTTTTGATTGAGGGGCATCTAGGTTGTTTCTAGGTTCTGACCATTATGAATAATACTGCAGTGAATGTAGTTCACCATTCCCATATCAGACAGAGGACTGATCTCCAAAATATATAAAGAACTCAAGAAATTAAACACCAAAATTCCAAATAATTCAATTAAATCTGGGGTACAGAACTAAATAGAACTCTCAAAAGAAGAATCTCAAACTGCCTAAAGACACTTAAGGTAATGTTTAACATCCGTAGCTATCAGGGAAATGCGAATCAAAATGACTCTGAGATACCATCTTACACCAGTCATAATGGCTAAGACCAAAAACACCAATGATAGCCCATGCTGGAGAGGAGTAAGGGGAACACTCCTCCATTGCTGGTGAAAATGCAAACATTTATATCCACTTTGGAAATCAGTATGGCAGTTTCTCAATTAATTGGGAATCAACCTGCCTTAGGACCCAGGAATACCACTGTTGGTCATATACCCAAAGGATGATCAATCATACAACAAAGCAATTCTTAAATAATAAAAGTCCGAAGAACAAGTATTAGTGTTATGCTTACATAGCAGTGGGATATCTTATTATGAAAATCCTAAGTATCAGATACCACTTTGGAAGAGCAGGCAGAAAAATTAAGAGATGGAGTGTGTCAAGTACCAAAGCAAATCATTGTCTTTTGGAAGTTGTAGGACCCATTGACTCACTGTAGCTGTGATTGCTTATATAAAAACTACCTGTACAAGAACAAGATTGTAAGCATTCATACACATAGTGGGAAAGTGACATGAGATCCACCCCCCCCCCCCAACTCAGGAATTATTGATGGTTAATGGCGTCAGGGAAGGAAGGGAATGGCCACTTTTAGGTGACCTGCACTCCAGTAGGTGACACCATAATTATGTCAGCACAAATATTGCTTGATGAGTTATTTGAAAAAAAGTTGGAAATGAGTGGGGGGGGAAGGAAGCAATTAAAGAAAATCACACTATATGGTAGATCAATTATAAATAAATTTACAGTCCAAGTAACATTGCAGCAGATCCATAAATTCCCCATGCAGAGAATCTATTTTACTAATATCTATATCTTAGAATGTACTCATTATTGCATAGGATGTTTTGAACTGAATTGCATACACATGGTTAAATGTACTCATGTGTGCAAAGGAACTGTTAACACAATTTTATCCATTAAGCATTACAAAAGCCTCTTGGATTTGCAGTTCTGAGTATTATTAGTTGTCATGTTATCTCATTTTGACTTTCAAGACCCTTCAGGATCTACATTGTTTTCCAACTTGCGTGTTAAAGCCTCACTGAATTCTCTGCCTTTTCCTGAACCAACTATGAGTCAACTGAGCAAGAGATTTTGGTAAAATCATGGTACAACCAGGCCCACAGTGTAATGACATGGTCTAGGCCATCTCTGCATGTTTTAACCAAATTTTACAACACTGCTTGGCCAATGACTCTAGCATATTCCTATGTACAATTTTGCCCTAAATATAGTAATGTTGCTGGAGGATATGCAACACAATATATCCACTGAAAACAATATTTAGAATGTATGAGAGCAGTTAGGCAATCTTTTGTTTCCATGAAAATTATTTTGTAGGGAGAAAATGACCTCTCTAGCTCCATTCCTTTTTAGAAAGCACTCATTGAGAGTAGTTGCTTCTGAATACAGGCCCAACCAAGAGCAATTCTAGAGACTTCTTTCTTACATGTGTTAATGTGTCTACTGCTTCTTAGTTCCTGGTTAGTCCACTTAGTCAGTTGACTTAACTCCACCAACCTTGGTTGAGGCTCACTAACAGAAACTGCAACAGTTCATGAAGAATAATTGTGGATTATAGATAGATAAAAAAAAAAGTAAGACCTGACACCCATTTTACTACACTGAACTAAAATCTTTAGAGGAAGAAATTGATATAAGAATGAGAAATATTCATGCATACTCAACCTTCATAAAATTTTTGTTAGGTTCTAGATGTAGGAGAAATTCAGAATCCATTCTACAACTTCCTGAAACAGAAAGATTCTCCTCAAAGCTATCATTTAAAATCAAAATCTACATTTCATATTCACTTAGTAAACCACCAGGAGAAAATGAAGCTGATCGATTAAAAGTTGAAGACATCGTGAAAGGTTTATTTGTGAAATGTTACACATATATCCAGGAAAAAGTGCTCCTGGCAGCTATAAAGTTATTGACTGAAATGTCACTGTTTGGATTATATTACATCATTGTCATTCAGTGGATAGTAGTGGTCTCTAAGAACCTTTGTAACATTCAGACAATTGGCATTACTGTTGTAAATATCTCAGAGCAAATGGATTTGCCTTGACTGATGAAGATACTTCACCATCTTATTCCATGGAATGAAAAAAAATGAGGTTATGTAATTTGAGATGGAACGGGAATATTCCTCCATGGTAACTGGCTTTCATGGTTCTAAAAACACAAAGGAATCTGCTCAAGAACTAACATCAATGGGGGTATTCAGGTTTATGCTAATCCTGAAAGCAAGTACAACAAGGAATGTCTGCCAGCGTAATTCTGGTATGATAGTTCTTGTAACTAACAACTTCTTGACTTAACTTAGGTTCAACAACACCTGAGGCAATATATAAATTTGGTATGATAAAACAAAAAAAAAAGCTTATACCTTGTGAGACTCCAGATAACAAAAAGACATTTTTTTCTGTATTAAATCGGTAAGATGTGCCTGTCAATCCTCCTTATAGAGCTCTGCTTATGCCTACGTTGTAGAGAAGAACCCATTACAGTAGTCACAGGTTAGAGACCAAGGGTAAATGGTCAGCTAAGCTTTTGAGAATAACTGACTAATGATATGATATGGGGCCCAATGTTCATGAAAATGTCACATACATATCTTTACCAACCAAATAGGAAGGAAATATGACTTTATTACTGTGAGCTATCAAAGCCAGGCCTTTTATTCTTCTCATTACCTTATCTACCACATTTTCACTATTAGGCACAGGGAAATCATGTGCTTATTGCAAGAAGGCATGCAGATAAAAGTGATAGATTACTTATGTTGTCCTTGTCAAAATGCAAATATTTCACACTAAGAATCAAATTATTAAAGAGCATAGCCACTAAAAAAAAAGGATATGATGACTGAAAATCCAGAATAAATTTCAAAGACATTAAACTTTCTACATTGGATGACTTTAAAAGACCACTAAAAGTTAAAGTAAAAATGGTCGAAACTTTCAAATCTTCTGATAACAATCTGAAATGTAGGAAATTGTCTACCTCTAAAACTGTATATCTGTGCAACTGTGAATAAGTAATTATTTTTCACTGTGCAATACAGTTAATTACTATCACAGAAGCACAGAGGTAAACCCTACAGTGGAAGATGCTGGCAACCTCAGATGAATGAACCTCAGCATAGCTCTGTTTTTTTACATCAGGGAAACTGCTGATGCTGTTGGTGTCAAACCCCTACCTAGGGGAGAGTTCAGGTGCCATAGGGATCTGGTTTTGATGAGCTTTTGCTCAAGGATCTTTTTGTTGAAGTCATCATACTGTCTCAGGACATATACTCAGTAGTCTTAGTATAGAAATTTACAGAATATTTTTATGCACCTCAGTTGCCTCTGGCATCTTTTCAGAAAGGTCATCTCCATCACCAGGAGCCAAACTGCACATACTGTGCCTTCATGTAAAAGAACAAAGCGGCAGCCTCTGAGAAGCAGAACAAGGTAAATGGGGGAATTTCCAGTCTTTTTTAGAGATTTACAAACATAAATTAATTGAAAGAAAAAAATACTTTTCTTAGAGTTACAATGGTTTCATAGGATGAGTGAAAAATCTTGCTTTCAGGAGGTCAGTGTTAGCTGGCACTGAGGCACTATGTTAATTGGAGAAGTTCATAGCTGTGAATCAGGTGAATGAAATAGAACTAAATTAAGCTGCAGCAGATTCAACATAGGGAAAAAGTGTAGTTTCTCAGAAACCCTAAAGTGTTTGGAAATGGTTTAAACATCCACAGCATATGCCTATAGATAATGTATAGATGATAGGAGGACTGGACAGACAAGTACTCTGTTCCTGATAATTAGACTTTTTGTGGTCAAAATCAATCAAAAATCAGTTAACATCAAGGACAGTAAAAAAGAGATAAGAACTGAGTGTCACAATGGGCATCCCATAAATTGTCTCTATGTTTACATTAAGTATGCCTTCGTGTTGAGTTTTACTCATGAGTTTCTCATTTGATTCCCTCGTCTTATTCCAGTAACCCAACATTTTCTTGTCTGACAAGTTCATTAAAATATTCAGCACCTCTCCTCTTTCCAGTTTTTTTCACAAGGAGCCTTTGTGCTGATGATTGCACTCATTGCACTGCTATGGAGATGAGGAAGCACCATGAGCCAAATTCCCAACAGGACATCCCATAGGTAAAGAAAACCTCAGGCAGGAACCATGCAATACAGTAAGTCAGCTGAGGAACCTCAGGTTTGTAATGAATGCAGAGACTCCATAGTATTTTTCTTAATTTATTTTAATAAAATGCTTCTGAAATATAAATATACGGTGACAATATGCTCTGAAAGTTGTCACGGGGGAAAACTCTGCTGTCCTGACCATGCTTGTAGGGAGCCAACACCTTCTGAGCATATTGTACAAATCCAAGAGACAAATGTTCAATTGTAATGCAGTCCACAGATGGAAACTACACGAAAAACCTCTGTTGGGTATGGAGGAGACAATAATGTAGCTTTTCATAGCCCCCAGTGTGGTAGGACTTGTTACTTAAGATTTATCTTACTAGACCTATTCAGCTGGGGCCTGGTTTAGAAGTGCGAGTATATTCTCTCTGCTTGGTTACTGTATATTTTTGCTCTAGGTCAATTGGTGTCAGAGAAAATAGATAAGGCCTTAGTCCAACATAGGGCAAATGGAAAATGTGACTCTTGCCAACAAATTTGTTCTTACTTTTTATTCACATGTTTGTTCATTCATTTTTTTCATGATCCAATATTTTATTTCAAATATCCAATATTATTTTTCAAAGTATGGAGCATATTAAGAAAACATATTGTGTAAAAGTCCTTAAATATAATTTAAAAGATATTTTCTTAAATTCAAGATAAGACCCCAAATATGGCCAATTGCCATGATTGTTCTCAATTCCAGACTGATAAAATTTAACTTTCTAAACTTACTAGTAATTCATTAAAACTTTCACAAATTATCTGATTATTAATTTTAAATGTGATGTTTTAAATAATACAGTTAAATAAACATGATACTTAAAATTATTTATTAATGTACATATAGAATATATATATATATACATGCTAATTAACATTTTTATCTTAAATTTCTTATTGTTTAGTAAATGCTCAGATTGTGAAGTTTAACACAATTCCACTCAGGACATGTCTCTAACATAATTCAACAATTAAAGCTCGGGAAACATCTTGGAAGAGACAATAGAATATGATCTAGAGGACCAGGTTGTTTGTTGCAGAGACTGTGTCTCTTATGTAGGACAGGTTCTCTGCACATATAAAATATCACCAATATGGATGCCTAAACAAGGTCCAAATGATATCAATACCAGTTGACGTGACAGCATGAATAGAAAAAAAAATCTCAAAATTCCCTCCCTTAGACTAAAAGTTGTAGGTCATTAATAACTACGGAAAGAAGGAGAATTAGCCTTTCCCTGGGATGATAACGTAACAACTTATTCAGTACTAAGTAGTCATGCCTAAGATATATACACAGAAGAAGCACTAAATGGACCCAGTGGGTTATATTCTGATATGTATATATTATATATATGTACTTTATAGTATGTGTATAGATACACACATATATATATATATATACATACATAATATAATAAAGGAAAAGAAAGAAAGCAAGAGACACACAGAGAAGTAGAAAGAAACACTGGAGAGTTAAGAAACCCACCTTTAAATTGTATTGTTTAGGATTTTTGATATCTAATTTTTTGAGTTAATTTAATATTTTGGATATTAGTCCTCTTTTTGAACATGGAGTTGGTATTTTTTTCCATTGTGAAGGTTGCCACTTAGAGCAATGGTGACACAAAGCTTGCGGAATAACCAACAAACATTTGATGTGACTGAAGGCCCACTCCACAGGATAGAACCCATACCCAACACTGCATGGGTTACCAAGAAACTGATAACCAGAGGCCTAGCATAAAACTAAATACTGATGGTTTTAAAATAAAAAGGTGAAAGTAAAATAACTCTTAATGATATTCTGTCATACTCATAGATTAATGCCTTTTAATATTCTGCTGTGCTCATAGGTTAATGCCTTATTTGACCATCATCAGACAACTTTCCTCCTGAAGCATGTGGGGACACAAACAAACAAACATAGTCACACACAAACACACACAGCACACACACACACACACACACACACAGAGAGAGAGAGAAGGAGAGAGAGAGACTTGGAACACAGACACTCTAAATGGGATGTCTCCATCTAATCCCTCCCACTCAGAGCTCGGGGAACCTAGTGGAAGAGAAGACTAAAGAGTGCAATACCCAGAGAGATGGCAGACACCAGCAGAATAAAATTTTCTATTTCTACTGAGCAAAGCTCTCATGAACTCACAGAAAATGAAACAGCAAGCATGGAGCCTATACAAGCCTGCACCAGATCCTTTGCTTATATATTTTAGTTTTCAGTTAGTATTTTTATGGCACTCCTGAGTCTGGGAATGAGTAGGTCTCTGATTCTTGTGCCTTAATTTACTTTCTGTTGGTTTAACTTGTTCAAATTTGATGTGGTGATTTTTATTTTATTTTATTATAGTTCATTTTGTTATACAGTTAGGGTTTTTTGCTATCTCTTAGAAGCCTGTTCTTTCTAATGAGAGACAGAAAATATGTGAATGTAAGCAGTAGAGAAGAACTGGGAGTATTAGAGGGAGGGAAGCTGTAATCAGGATATGTTGTATAAAAAAGAATCTATTTTCAATAAAAGGTAAAACTATCAGATAAGTTTTAAGCATGTAAAAGATCCAAAAATGACATATAAAATGATAAACTTAGCTGTGATTTTGGCTAATAAATATTCATCCAGTAAAAACAAATGGTATGAAAGATAGTGTCCTGGTTAGATTTGACAATAACTTGACACAAATCAGAATAATCTGAGAAGATCCTAGGCTGAGAAAATGCCTCTGTAATATTTTCTTGTAAGGACCGAGAGCATTTTCTTTTCTTTTCTTTTCTTTTTTTAAGATTTATTTATTTATTATGTATACAACATTCTGCCTCCATGTATGCCCGAACGCCAGAAGAGGGCGCCAATTTCATTACAGATGGTTGTGAGCCACCATGTGGTTGCTGGGAATTGAACTCATGACCTCTGGAAGAGCAGCCAGTGCTCTTAACCACTGAGCCATCTCCAGCCCAGCATTTTCTTGACTAATGGTTGATGCTGCCACCGTTGGGCGTGCTGTCTAGGATGCCTTATGAAAGCATGCTGAGCAAGCCAGTAGGCAGTGTCCTTCTACACCTGCAGTTTCAAGTCCTCCCTCAAGATTTCTTCCATGTGTTCCACATTTTCCCTTCATAAGGGTTGTAAACAGTAACCTGAAATAAACCTTTTCCCCCCTGGACTTGCTTTAGTCCTGTAGTTCTGCCGCAGCAATAGAAGCCCTAACTTAAATTGCTGTGAGGATACCAAACTGCATGAGAACCTGAAACTACCTTAAATTTTAGAAACGTATAATAAGTTTTAATCCCATTCTTTCTTTCCAATGTCTTTTCAACTCTCATTTGATTGCATGACATCTTCATTGTATCAACGTATTTCTTCATCCATTGAATTACTAGAGCTTGCGTAAAAAAATCAAAACTAGACCACTCTACACACCAGAAACCAACAAATTCCTACCACATAGTAGGAATTCCTGATGCTCATCAGACAACTGTTTAAGTAAAGCAGTTGCTTTTCTCAAAGCCTTTTTCTTTTTCATCTGAATTGGCCTCCTCCCCTGGCTGTATCAATTAGATACAAAGAGCCCCCATCATCTGAACTAAGGTCAGCCTCTCTATTTCTTCTTGAATGTATCCAACATATTTACTTCTTTTGTGTGTCTCAGCCCTTTCCCTTCCAAAGGCAGGTGTGTGTGACAAAATCCATGCAGGCTTTATATCTAAATTGCTGTTGGTCAAAAGCATCTAACTCCATGGCCTTTCAATTACCCATCTTCCTGTCGATATGTTTATTTTTAATACTGGAGATGACTACAAGGGAGGAAATGTGACTATAAATTGCAGTTCAATTGCAAGAAATGAAATTTATCACATTTTATATAAAGCATGAAATTTAGTCTTCCAGTTAATCACTCAGGTGTGAGGGAGAAAGGCCTATACTCAAAATGACACATAACTAAAATTGAAGTTTTCACAGAAGAGTTGTGACAGCCATAAGTATTACATAGATTTAGCAAATAATAATGAGAACCATTCCCTCTCCAATGTGGGTATGTGTACTTTCTTCTATTAATTTCACTATAAATCAACCTTTGAAGAAATAGTTGTGTTTATCGCAGGCATAATAGCCATGTTATCAAAAGAGAAAGAAAGGAAGAGTAGTAATCAATTGATCTAATAATACAAGATATCACATATGGTGGACACTACACAGACCGAATAGTAGGCTCAAAATGTCTGACTGACAGGAGCTTTATCTAAGTTGTGGGGAGAGGTTACAAACTTTGAGAATGACTGCAGGAATGTCAGGTAGTGGATCCTGCTAACTGAATAAGAAAACAGACACAAAACAATAAAGAAATAGTCATGTGACTGATCTTTTTCAAAGCTGAAAACTGATCAAAATAGGAAGACAATGTATCTACAAATTTGTAAAATATTTCTATAAAATAGACAAACCTTAACCTCCAATTAAGGAGAACTGGGCTTTAATGTCAGACATGAGGAAACAATCAAAAGACCCTTTTATTTGTTTTATTTTTTAGAAGATGCTATACTATCTGTGTGAGTATTTTGCCTTCATGTAAGGATACATGAAGATGCCAGAATAAGAAATTAGATGCCTGGGAACTTGAAATAGGAATGTTTTTGAGCCATGATGTGGGTACTAATCTTGAACCTAAATCCTCTGCAAGAACAAACAATACTCTTAATTACTGGGCCATCTTCCCAGCTCATAAAATAGTCATTCTTCCTTAATTAAAAATATTTTTTTTCATATAATATATCCTGACTGCCATTCTACCTTCTTCTCCTCCCCCCAATTCCTTTGCACCTCCCCTTCCATCTGGGTCTTTCCCCTGTTCTATCATTAGAAAAAAAACGAGCTTTTAAGGGACAATAATGAAATATAATACAATAATATTAAGCAACAACAAAGTCAGTAAATCAAACAAACAAACAAAAACTCATATCAGAATAGAACAAAACAAACAAGTATAAGAAAAATAGCTCAAGAAAAGGTACAAAAAAAACAAGTATAGTGACAGAGACCCACTGAGTCACTGAGAGTCACTTTTAAGATTTTTTAAAGGCTATTACCAAGGAGTGATGATATAGAATACTTTTGAATTCAAGATGGTATTTATGTAAATTCTGAGTTTGCACTAGTTCTGTGAGACAATGGAAAAAGTACACACTTTAAAATGGGAGATAGCTAGAGTCTGTAATGGACATTTTTACCTGGCTGAGAGTGTTATGGTAACGCAGAACTGATAGAAGAAGGAGGACAGGACCAAATGAAAACACAACGCAAACACACTAAAAAATGTGCATCAAGGATTCTCCAATGAGGAAGAAACCAAAACAGGCTTCAGTAGCTCATGACTACACAGAGGAAAGTAGCACAAGGAAATGACAAAGAATCTTCACACAATGAGATTCTGTAAATAGTAAAAGGGGGAAATATATCTATATCTATATCTATCTATCTATCTATATCTATCTGTATCTATCTCTCTCTCTCTCTATATATATATGTATATATATATATAGAGAGAGAGAGAGAGAGAGACATTATGGGTAAAGACAATTGTCACCTGCCATGATGACCAGAGTCGAACCCTAAGACCCACGTGGTTTAAAGAGAGAACTGACTACAAGAAGGTCTCTTGTGACCTCAAACAACATAGTGTCCACACATGCACACAAATATATAAATAATAAAAATGGTGTTAAAAATTAAATGCGAGGCTGGAGTAATGACTTAGCAGTTAAATGATGACTTTCCAGGGGTCTGGACTTCAAGTCCCAGGACATACACAGCATCTTATAACCACCTGTATCTTCATTTCTAGGGAAACCAATGCTTATTTTGGATAATAGGCACATACATAATGCATGTATATATACAGGCAATGAATAAAACACATAGGCTTAGTAAAAAATAACAATATAATAAAATAAACAAATAAAAACAAGAATACAAAGATGTAAATCCACAGATATAAAGCCATCTAATATTTAACAAAGCAATAAAAGCATATAACTGTGAAAATATAAGATTTTAATTAATAATGTGGATGAAACTTTTGTCTAAACTTAAAACAATGAATTGAGATCTATATTTCTCATTCTATATATAAAAGTTAATACAGAAATTCAATAGTAGGTAATAATGTATGAAAGACCTGAAATCTAAAAAAAACAAGATGGCATTGAACATAAAGGTAACAACTATATAAAAATGATTTAGTAATTAGAAATAATCCCAATAATGAACAAGTGGTATTATATGAAATTAAATATTTTTGCACAGAAATAAATGCAATCACCACTGTGAAGAAAAACTGTGTAGAATCTTAGAATTCACCAGAATGTAATGGCTATAGATAAAGAGATATAAAATTACAGCATTCCCTTTTCCCTAATCTTCCTTGACCCTTCCCATGTACATCTGCAAAAGCCTCCTCAAATTTATGTTTTTTGTTCTTCAATTAATATTGTTACAATACTACACATGTAATATATATATATATATATTCTGAAATGTATTCTGATAAAATTAGAGAGCTGTCATGTTTACCAAATATGTTATACAGTGTGCTCTCTGAAAAATATAAAATTTGAGGTAGTGTATCTTGATGGAAGATATGATACATACCACTACTGGAAACTATTGCTCAAAGAACTTAAGTGGCCATGGGAAATTAGAGCTTTTAGTTTTAATATTGTTCACAAAACCCTGAGTCTTTTTAGCAGATAGATATCGGTGATAAACAGGATGTAGTCATAGTGCTAGCCTGGAGTCAGTCATCCATAAGAATCCAGGTTCTGTAGATAAAGATGGACTCATTCTCCCATTCACTCCTGGCAAGTACAGACATCGTTAACTTCCTGTACCAAGACAGCTCTGGGGAAATGCGTCCAGATAGTGAAAACCAATGACTTCTAGGTAACGACTTTTATACAAATTCCAGATTTCTTACTGTATTCAAAGACCTAACAAGAGTTACTTTTCTAAGGAAGATTCGGGTAGCTTGTATTTAAGTGGAAAGAGTTCACTGTATCACACTGATTTGTCACATTGCTTCCACAATCAAGAAACAGGGAGGTAGATGCTGTTACATTACTTCTTCTTTATTTTTTTAAATGCAATTTGAGTCACAGTCCATGAAATGAGGTCTCCAAATTTGAAGGCAAGTTTTGTTTTCAGGTAGCCCCATAGTAATAATATAGTGTAGTGTAGCTACTATGGAAATTGATGTAGAAATCTATCAACCACATAGATGCTGATCTATTATGACCCAGTTATACAACTTCTGGGTGCATACCCAAAGGATTCTATATCCCTCTACATAGATACTTTTTCATCCATGTTTATTGCCATCCTATTCACAACAAACAAGATGTGAAAATAGCTTACATCCAATCAACCAATAAATGATAAAGAAATGTACATATACACAACGAATTTTTAGTCAGCTCTAAAGATAATAAAATTTGCAGGAAAATGGATATAGCTTGGCATATCATTCTTGGTAAGGTAACCCAGACTCACAGGACATATGACAAATGTTCTTTCATATATATATATATATATATATATATACACACACACACATATATGTATATATATATACATATGTACTAGATTTGAAAATTTCAAATGTATTTTTTTTTACTATTTTTAGTTATGTTAATATGTGTTTTAGAGTGTAGGTATCTACACATAAGAGAAGTTGCTCATGGAAATCAGAGGATTTTGATTCCCCCAGAGCTGGAGTTACAGGAAGTTTCACGCCGTCAGAAGTCAGTGCTGAGAATCAGACACAGGTCCTCTAGAAGAACAGTATATGCTCTTAACCAATAAGTTATCCCTTCTAGGTCCCTATCTTTGTACCTTTAGATATGAGGGTTTAAATTGAAGTATTTTTAGAGTTCATAAAACTGTCAAAGGTCTATGAAATGAGTTGCAACATTTCAAGACAGGGAAGGAATAGTAAAGCATATGGCATTAAGGGGCAGAGAAATAATGGGAAGAAGACATATTAAGTAATGTGGGGAAGGAGGGTCAAGAGAAGGGAAGGTTAATAAGGAAGGTTAAGTAAATCAAGAATTTTTAAAAAGTTTGTATGGGAACCTAGTATTGTGGAAGCTAGGTGGTATTGGGATTTGATAATTAAGGGTATTTATAAAATATTGACATGCTCTTACTAAAACAATGAAAAAATGCCTTGGTTTGTTTAGTTGGCCTCAATGAAATAGAATGATAAAGTAGAGCATCTAACTCTGTTAAAATACTCTCATTCTCAATGAGACATTTGAACTCATTATCTTGGGATCCTACCTGTGCTTATATGAGATAAGCAATATATGTGGAATTCATGGTCATCCTAGTTATAGGATAAAGGGGGCTGGGTCTGTTCTGTATCATATCATTCCTCAGAATAATCCTTGGGTCTCATGGCCTCTTGAGTACCCTTTGGCCAAGTCCTCTCTGTGGTTAGATCAGTGTGATGACAGGGTTCAGTGATAGAAGAAAATTCTACTCACTGTTTGTCAGTGCTCCAAACAAATTCTCTGATTTTCTTTAACCTGTTCTTCACCAAAGTACCAGCTTCTCTCAGCAGCAGACCTTCCTCTACTCAAAGAACTCTTGTTCTGACCAGACCCTATGCTTAATTGGAGTACTATTGTCATCCGGTGCAGTCAGTTATTTCCTGATTAGATTTTGGTCGAGTTCCATAGACAGAACCTACATTTGTATAAGTTAAACCTTGCTGAAAATATGTGACTTAGGGTATTTTAAGCTGTAATGTGATGACCTTATATGATTTTGTTAAATGAAAGTACTTTAGTTACAAAAAGAAAAGAATACTGAAACAACACCTACAGCGCGCGCACACACACACACACACACACACACACACACACACACACACACCCCACACACACACACACATGCAAATCTTCTACACATCTGGATTTGCCCCATACATTACTGCCCTATTGTGCCTAATATGCAGAAACCAACACTTTACTGTTTTCCCTGGATCTGGCCAACAAAAAAAAATTGCAAATGTTAAACTGTTCTGAAGGAAGACTGTACCTATGGCCTTGTTTTTTGATGCTCAGAAACAGTGACGTACATATGTGACCTTAAGCAAGACACAGTGTCAGAAACACTTAAGTATCCTAAAATAAATGAATAAATAAATAAATAAAAGTAGTGAAAGTCTGGGACACAGAAATTTTGCTGAGAATGGAATTATTTGTTGCTGACAAGATGTATATAATGATTTGTAGTTTCATTTTGGTCCCTAGATGTAGCCTCAAAATCAAGTAAAAAGGTCATGCTGATTACATGCGTCATCATTGCCATGAGGCTGAAGAGTCATCTGGTTCTTACCTTTATTCCTGATCTTCCTTTTTCTTGCCTTTTACAGGATGTGGCCTTGAGGATGGTTCACTGGCCTATTTATTGGGGTGGAATATTTACCGGAGGTAGGACTGCAGTGAAGAAGCCAAGCTGTGCTAAGGACCCTCAGAGATGCCACTGTCTTTCTCTCAGCCGTGCTCCTGTGAGTAACTCTTTCCGTGGACTTTTAAATAACCGAGGACATTCCATTGACTTACAAAATCTTTTGGACAATTTATATATTTGGTGTCATTTTTACAGATGCTTATTTGTTCTTGCCTAATCAGGACAAATAAAATCAGATAAAGCTGAGAAATACTTTTTTATCACTGCTCTAGAACACAAATATGCTGCACACTCTTAGATGAGTATTTGTTAAACAAGTCTTCATTCCTGGAGACATGTAGAAATGTCTAGAGACATTTTGCATTTTAATTGACTAATATAGAAAGATTTATTTTTGTATCTGGTAGTAAGATTTTGCTTATATGACCAGGGAATAAAAAATGATCAACATCAAAAAGTCAAATTGCAGAAATTGAGACATTTGACTAGAATGAGTTAAAAGTAGATTGCCTACTAAATTTTTAGTAACTATAGAAGGAAAAATGTATCATGTTCTGGTTTCTGGATCTCTGCTATAATATGCTTAACTTGAATGAACTAAATTAATCATTCTTTCTAATATGGGGACATTGAGTTCAAGAATAATAGACTAGTATCTATACAACTCTAAATTTTTCATTCAAGTAAAAACATTTCAAAGGAGATATTATGGTAATACAGTCTTTTCTTGATAAAATTTATAAGTAAATAAATTGATAAGAAACATGAATTAGATTTTATGAGGTAAAAAATTCCAGTATCCTTAGATCTTTGTCAGTTAGGTCAAACTGTTGATACCTTTAACTTGATAAAAGGAAGGATTTTACATGTACTTATTGTATACATGTACATCTAGCATGCATAAAGCAAAATTAGAGAAAGCATCATGATTTTTGAAAGTCTAGTTGTACAATAAAAAATACTCTTCCCCAGTAAAGAGTGCACTTACTTTTATCCAATGCTTAATGACAACCATAAAATCATATATATGCATGCAAATATTTTTATAGTGATGAAGCACTTTGTATGTATGTGTTTAATAAGACATATACATATGCATGCAAATGTGTATATATACGTACATACATATATCAAATAAAGCAAAGAATGTTATGAATTTGAAAGAGGATAAGGTTATGTGGGAGTGTGTGAGATGAATAGAGGAACAAAGAAAATGATATGATTATCATAATCTTAAAAATAAAATGATCATTTAAAATGCATTTATCTGAATTATTTTTATTTTGCTTATAAATAGTTGATGGTTTCATTGTATACTACACAATCTTTTCTAGTGATTTTAGTTATTTTTGAATACTTATAGTTAGGGATTTTCCTATTAATAAATCTTACTAGTACCCTGATTTTATTATGAACATTTTAAATTGAATTTATTGAAGATTTTATATGAGGTACTTTTCCAGATATATTTACTAAAAATAACAAATTGTATACTTTAATAGTAACATGATGCTTCATCCTCTTGAAATCACTAATATTACCATTTTAGACCTCTATTTTTGTCTACATATAACAATGTAATTTGATAATGACATACTAACACTATATATTATCAAGAAATCTCAGTAAAAGATGTTGTCTTATAGAGGAAGACAAACAAATAAAACAAAGACGAATGAGGCTTTTTTAGTCAAAGGCTCAAGGACAAAGGTTGATCTCTACAGGTAACAACTTCTGCTCATACAGCCTCAAGACTACAGATGTGTTCTTGCAACTAAAGTTATAACTGAGAGACCTGGATATGAACTGAGTCACAATGCATAAGGCACAGTCCATACTCTTGGCCATCTATTCTCCATCAGCTGATACTAAGATATTTGGGGAGGTGAACAATTAATCAATCCTACCACTCTTCTCTTTCCACAAAACATTTTGATGACATTACACATGATCATTCTACCCAGAGGGTTATTGAAAAGTACAAGTTTATATGAAAACCACTCTGAAGCTTGTTGTAAAATGGCAAACATATAGAATTATTACTCTAAAATAATAGAGCCAGACCAGAGGTTCCTTATCATACTGGAATCTCAACACCCTGTGTTACATAACAGTCACTCATGTGTTTGCTCTTTATTTTTTATTTATTTTTAATTCACCATTTTTTATTTATTTTACATTCCAACCACAGTGGCTCTTCCCTTTGCTTCTTCTGATTCTTCTCCCATCTCCTTTCTTTACATTTAATATGCACTTCTGAGAGAGTACATAATATTTTCATTTGTCTGAGTCTGTGTTATTTCAATCAAAATGATTTCTTTCCTAGTTCCATTCATTTGCCTGCAAATTTCTTGATGTCATTGCTAACTTTGTTGAGTGGTACATTAATGAGTGAGTACATACCATATTCATTTTTTTTCGGTCTGGGTTACCTTACTCAGGATAGTGTTTTCTAATTCCATCCATTTGCATACAAAATTCAAGATGTCATTGTTTTTACTGCCAAGTAGCACTCTAATGTGTAGATGTGCCATACTTTCTTTATCCATTCTTCTGTTGAGGGACATCTATGTTGTTTTCAGGTTCTGGCTATTATAAATAGTGCTGCTATGAAATAGTTGAACAAATGCTTTTGTAGTATGATTGAGCATCTTTTGGGTATATGTCCAAGAGTGGTATTGCTGGATTCTGAGGTAGGGTGACTCCGAATCTTCTGAGAAACTGCCATACTGATTTCCAAAGTGGTTGCACAAGTTTGCATTCCCACCAGCCATGGATGAGTGTTTTCCTTGCTCCATATCCTCTCTAACATAAGCTGTCATTGGGGTTTTTGATTTTAGCCATTCTGACAGGTGTTAGATGATATCTCAAAGTTGTTTTGAATTGCATTTTCTTAAGTATCTTTTGACCAATTTCAAATAGTCATTGAATGCATTCTTATACCAGCTTTTACTCATCTTTCTTCCAACACATGTGACTTGTGCCTATGCTTGTTCATCCAACTCTTGGGATTGAAGTGCCTGATTTCCCAACTAGTGTGGCTTGCACCTGTACCTGTATAGTCCACTGGGGTTGCAGGGGAAGTCTGGCAACAGGGAGGATGTTCAGGTGTGTGGGGTTGAACAGTGGAGTGGGTTTTGTTGGGGCAACATCCAGTGGGTGGTGGACATTTGGTTACGGTCTGGAGGAAGGTCTCTTACCTGCATACAGGCCAGTGGGGACTGCATCAGAGAAATTATGTTTACTCTTTTAATCCATAAAGTTAAGAATGAAAGCTACCAAGCTAACCTGTCAAAATATACACATTTCTTACTTAGTTTGGAGTACTCATATTTTCCATCCCTATCTTATGCAATGACTTCTGATCCTTAGGTGTGGGTTTTATGCGGAGGAACAGGTAGATTGCTCTGAAGTTGCATCTCCTAGGAAAGTCAGAGGCTATACCCACAAAGTCTCACCATCATGATTCCCTAGTCACGAGCTGAATAAAGTAAAAGCAATAGGTATCCCAACATGGGTTAGGTAAAGTCCAGGAGGTCTCCAACCTACACAAAGAACTATAGTCAATTAAGGTGAAATAGTATTTCCCAAGGGAAAAAAACACACTTCTTGGTTATCTAATACTGAATGGTACTGAAAATCTTACCAATGATTAATTAGAAAAAGCAGCCATGAATTTTACAAAGAGCAAGGAGAATTATATGGGGTATTGCAAAGAGGAAAGAGAAGGGGCAAATGATGTAACTATATCAATTTCAAAAATTAAAGCAAAAATCTTGTAGGAAGGGATAGTTGAAATCTGACATAGATTCTTCATAAATTGTATAATACTGTACCAGCAATTAATATGATCTTCTGATGATGAAATTTTCATAGTTATTTTTGATATCAATTCCAGACCCCAGGAAGTCACTAAGTTCTGATACTATCTATTTGTGTGAATGTGAGAACTGAATTACATTTTCACAGTGAAAAACATGTTTTCACCCCTATACAGTATCAAGTCAACAGGAGAAGGCTTTGGGAAAAGATGATGTCATTTCTTTGTGATAATTTTGGATGAATGGATCTAAATGTTTCTTGTTTCTTTTATTAGGGGCACTTCTGGTGCTGCTAGTGTCAAACCTCCTTTTATGGGAGAAAGTGGCCTCTGCACCTTTGAATAGCAATGAGACTGATGAACTGTACCTCACGGAACTCTTTGACCATGCAATGCTACTCTGCCAGAATATCAGTGACCTCAACATGGATTTGCCTAGGATATTTGTAAGTACTTCACTGATATCTGTTTTACTTACTTTTTCATAAAGCAACTTCCTTGTCAAGGACTGTCCTGTACCACATTTATAGTTACCATGAGCCAAATTTCCTTTACACCTTACATAAAAGTATATGGCAAATAGGACACTTTATAATAACAAGATAAAACAACATTTATTGAAATATGAAATAAGAAGATTGGAGTAGGTTTCCTGAAATCTCAAAGACTTTTGAAGAATTCAATATGTCTTGGAGTTTCCCCATACTTATCTTTAAATTTTCTTAAGTTTTAATTTGTGTCAAAATTTTCTAATAAACAGAATAAACAGAACTGGGGAAGAGGTCTGATTTTCTTACCTTGTTTGCTAGAGGCACGTCTCTGTTAACATCTTTACTTAGCACACAGCATACGTCCAATAGAGAAGAAATATAGTGTGTAACATAGAATGAACAAAAATAATCTAAATTGTGCAGGTGCAGCAAAAGAAAATGGCAAGCAAACAACCAGAAAAAAACTGAAGAAACAAACAAACAAAAAAACAAGCAAACCAAACCTTAGCCTCTCAAGCTTTTAAATGCTGGAAGTTCTTGTTTAAAAAATTAGAAAGCATGAGTTTATTCACTTAGAATGCAAGTTTAGAAAAAAAGTGAGTTCTCTGTTCATGAGAACAATGTTAACAAGGTTAGCCAAAAATGAGGAGGAGAAAATACACAAGGCTTCTGTATAGAAATTGGCAGCCAGAGAATGTATCTTTGTGCATTTATGTTGTCTTTTAACTCACTAGTTTTTTCTCCATCCTGTCTCAGACCGTCAGTGCATCATCTGCAAAAGTTTCTGATAAATTTGTAAGTACCTCGCTTACTTCCATCTTCTTTACTCTAAGTCTTCATGTTAATGACTATGCTTGAATTTAGCATAGGAAAGCTTCAAATCCAAGTTTCAAATAATACACCTCCATGGGTAAAACAAAGTACCAACAACTGAAAAGTAGCATCACAAGGGAACAACTCCAGAAAATTACTGGTTTGCAAAGAATATAATGATTTTAAAGGTTATTCTCCTTTTGAAAAACCTGATTATTTTGAAATATCATTGCACTTGGAACACAATACTTTAATAGTTGTATCCAAGAAAGAGCTCGGATTCCATGGTCTTCCTTCTCTGAAGCCAGCTGCCATTGACATCTTTACTTAGCACACTGGGGACATCTAATAGGGAAGGCATGCATGACAGTGAGTCACAAAGAATGGATAGAATGAATGTAAACGCTGATAATCCAAGGAGGGGAAAAGCAAGCAACAACATATTAGCTTCTCATAAACACTAAATCGTGAGGGTCATATTAAGTTTTCTGGAGCACAGGTTTACTCACTGGGAAGGCTGGTTTATAAGAGTCAGGTTCTCTTCATGATGGCTGTATGGTGTCTGTCCAGGGTAAGTTAGGGTCATGGAGGAGATACTAAACATGTCTTCAGTACAGAAATGGGTACCCAGAGGATGTTGCTTTTTCTAATAAATAGGTCACCATGTTATATCTTTACTCACTATGTATTTTTTGACATGGTCCTCATCTGGATTCAGATAAGTTCACCATCAGGGTCATCCAATCAAGTAAGTGCCTCACTTATTTCTATGTTGTCACTCGCAGAAGCCTTCATTCTCATGACATTACTTGAATTTATAAGAGAAAATGTTGAAGACCAAGTGTCAAGTAGCACAGTGTCAAGTATCAACAGCTGTATCATGATATAGCATTCTTTCACTATTATACACGAATGCTTCCAGCAGTAAAAAGCAAAATGAGAATGCGGAAGCTTCAGGGAATCTGATTTGAAATAAAAAAAGGAAGAAAGAAAGAAATTTAAAATGTTTTACATAATTTTTATAAATTTATTTACTTTCTAATTAATAATTATTATGGCAAAAGCACATTGGTAAATTTTTAATCTTAGTTTTTAAGCTGATTTCATTTTTAAAAATCACATATCTATTGAGTGTATTAATATTCTCATATATTTATTTTTAAGACACAAATTAACACAATATTAATTTTGAATATACAGATGCTTGAGTTTCTTGGAAATCAGGAATTCCTGGTTAAGAATCTCATCTCCTGCCACAATTATTCCATCAAAACACCAGAAAACATTGATGAAGTCCAAAAGATCTCTGTAAGCCTATAGTTGTATATATATATTTTTTTACCTAAATAGCTAATGGAATATACTGACTTCGCTTTGTCATGCTGTGGGGCTTTGTAAGTACTGTAAGAGATGTGAAAATCATGCCTACATGAAAATGATTTGAGAATGAGCAAAGAAAAGTCACGCTAGATACTTCATGTTAAATAAGCAATGCTAAGTAATATTGTAGCAGGCCCATAAATTATACTTTAAGAGGGTTTTAGTTTAATAATATCTCACCACATGACTTTACTTAATACCTTCAATTACATTTTTGTCCTTGTATGTTACCAGCGAATGGCTCCCCACTAGCAAATCTCACATTATTTACTACCATGCTGTCTTCTTGATTTTCAAGACTCATCTGATTGTACTTCTGCTTCTTACTCTCCCATTTATTCCTCACAACTCCTAGGATTTTTTTTTGTCTTAACTGTAAGCACCTGAACAAGAGAGTGCTATAAACATTGTCTAGTGTTTCTCAGAATGAACCATGCCCCCAGTTCTTATGACAAGGTCTATATATCACTACAACTCTAGTATTCAACTGTTATGTTCTTTCCTTATGATTCTTTTCTATAACTTATCTTCAAACGAACTGACTTTGGCATCATGTGAAAATGAGAAGGCAAAATGAAGGGAAAGGGTGTTTCCAGATAGGTACTCCATGGCTAAGCACTTCACAACATGCTTTGTTGACATTGCTGCAATTAGCACTCATAAGAGCTAGCTGATTTAAGTAGAAAGAGGCTTTGAAAGTTTTACTGAACTTGAAGAATCAGCTTTCTCTGTCATAATAGGTGTTCAGTTCCATGCAATACAAGTTCTCACTCTTATTCGTTATGTAGCAATGGTCCCAGGAGACTGCATCACCCACACTTTTAGATCTTGTCCTTTCCTCCATGTATTTTTGGATTCCATCACAATATCCGCTTAATTTCATTGTACTCTTTTTATTGTCTCTGTAATAGCTAAAGATATCAGTACACAAACTCTGTTAAAGCAGGAATGAATTTCATGTAAGATCTTGGAACCCACTGGAAATCAAAATCCCATTATTTCTATTTATGCTGTTATTA
The DNA here is from genome assembly GCF_037038515.1 of Microtus pennsylvanicus. Lineage (NCBI taxonomy): Eukaryota > Metazoa > Chordata > Mammalia > Rodentia > Cricetidae > Microtus > Microtus pennsylvanicus. The sequence goes on from NC_134582.1 coordinate 102,498,177, forward strand.
ATAACAATGGCATCCCATTATTCTTTACTTATATGTTCCAAAAATGTGCTGATCTGCTAGAGACAAGGAGAGAGAGAGAGAGTGCCCTACATTGAGGAAACCATACTTATTAAAGCCAGGTTGCATTAATGGAATACTTTTACCAATATATTTTAAAAAACTAAAATTAATTATGATTTTGAACAACTTAGTTTATCTGTGTTATAAATCTAAGTAAAATTTTTCTCCATGTACCCTGGGGGAATCTACTTTTCCTGAATTAGAACACCTACTAAGCCCCAACAAATTCTTGGGTTCCCCAGGACAAGCAAAAAAACAAAACATAAAAGAGTCTACAAGGAGATCAGATTTTCATGTGGAAAACACAACATGATCAATCAAATGTGTTACTGGAAATAATAGATATATACATAATTACTTTATGGTGGTAAATTACAGGTTGATCATTTTTACGTTATTAATCTATATTATTTTTATTCCCCCAAACCGTACCACCTTCACATAAAATAACAAATGGATATTTAATTCACAAGTCTGATAGAAAACCAAAGCTAACTAATCCTTCTTTATTTCATGTATTAATATAACTGATGAAACATGACTGCTTAGCTTGAAGACTTTCCAAAACTGATACTGAGCAGAATGCAGGCTTGGAATGACACTCTTCATAACCTCCTGATCATACTTGGAAGTATGCCAGGATCACACAATGATGTCCTATCATTAGCCAAAGATATTAGGACAAAAACTACAGAGCTTTTTGAAGACACCAATAGTATACTCAGCAAGGTGAGTAGTGTAATTATTTTTATTTTCCTCACTCATGAATGATATGACTTCTGCAATGAACATTAAGTTTTGAAAACTCAATTTGCAAGAAAAAGTTTGGTACCCAATCTTGTAAACATTCTCAGAACTAATGGATAAACAGTGGAGTTCAAGTTTTTTACAGTAGCTTCAACAGTACCTGTAACTCTGGGTAGAGTAAAATATTCCTGACTACTTCATTAGACTCTCTTAACACCATAAAACTTTGCCAATCAGCATGCATTGCAAAGTCAAACCCAACTCTGTGCTCAAGTATCAACCCATTCCTCTTTCTTCGGAGTCATAAAAAGACAGTTTTCATTTGAAGTAGTTTAAATATAAGAAACTGTTCGCACACATCTTGATTTTACTCTATTGGACAAAACTGATTGTTTTCCCCTTTTGTGTCAGTTATTAATTGCAAATAACTTTTTAGTTAGGGATAGGACTTTGTTTCTACTTCCACATCTCAGTCCTGGAATTTTGTCTAGTTTGAACCTGTGGAAGTTTTATGTCAAAGTCTGTGAGTTTATGTGTGTATCAGTCCTGTTATATCTGAAAGATGCTGTTTCCTTGATGTCGGTTACCAGTTTAGCCTCTTAGAACTTTATGCCTCCTCTTCCATGTAGATACTGGATCCTTGAAAAGAAGGATTTGATATAGACTTCCTATTTTAGCTGAGAGGTTCAGAGTGTCTTAATCTATGCACATTATATAGTTGTGTATCTCTTTTTAATAACTACAGTCAGAAGAAACTTCTCTGATGGGGACTGTACACATCTATAGGTATCACAATATTTTATTGCTATATTCATTTTAATGAATAACAGTAGTAGGTTTCCCCTAGTTCTGTGACCTATCTAGTTTTAGGTTCTAAGCCTCATTAACAGCATTAACAGTGCCAGGTATGGGCTATATCTCATGGAGTTGTTGCTTAGATCTATTCAAAGAGTGGATGGTTCCTCCCATAACATTTTCGTCACTCTTACAGGCAGGTATTCTAAAACAGATACTTGTCTGCAAACAGTTTAATAGTATTATTATTTCCTTAAATGTTTTTAACATCTAGGAAGGAAAGGAGAAGCAAATACAAGTTGTGTAAATAATAACTGACTGATCATCCTTTTGGTCAACAGATTTATGGAACAACAGAAAATGTGGATTATACCGTCTGGTCTGGTCTCGAAGACATTCAGTCATCTGACGAAGACTCTCGCTTTATTGCCCTTTGTAAATTATCATATTGCTTGCACACTGATTTACAATCAGTTGACCTTTCTCTCATGATCCTGAGATGTACAGTGCTTGTTAATAGTGACATATGCTCATCCCCAAGAATTGGAAATTCATGACGTTGCATCCTTCTAAATAGTCTTCATGTTACACATTTTGAAGGTTTGCTTGGGTGTAATGAGTTTCTTTTAAAAGAAAAATAAACATTGCATATATGCCAAAGTTTAGAGTGATAACTTGTTTGTATCTTTTATTCATTTAGTATTAAATGTGTTAACAACTTTAAAAGGTTTGATTGGCTATTGGAATTTTTGGGAGCAGTGAGACCCCAGATCCTCAATTTCTTGTAATCCCCTGATCTGAGTGCATACAGCTGCTCTGAGCACGAGACATTCAGGAGTTCCTGATGGCAGGAGAGTGGTTTCAGGTGGGTTTGGCTGGGGCGTGGCTACCTCTTTATAATCTGCCCCTGAACACAGTAAAGGGGGCATTCTTGGAGAATTCAAGGATGACCCGTGTTGCTGTCTCCCTGTCTGTGTGTGTGTCTGTGTATTTTAACCTCCAGCCCCTTTGCCCGAAGCTCTCTCGAACTGGTTGCCAGCGCACAGAGTGCAGACACGGGGGCGTGGTGCGTGGTAGGAATATTTCACAATTTACACTAGAGTCACGCTAAATTAATATTGATGTTGATATAGTTATTATAATCAGAAAGTAAATTACATTTAGAAGTTTTTCCATATTAATAAGTAATGGGCTATTGGACTGCCTCAAGAAAGTCATTCAACTTCCAGGAACCTATACTGTTGCCCCATGCCATAGCTACCCAATAGGTTCTGCCAGGCCATGATACCCTGCATTCTGATGCTTTGTTATGTTTTCTTTCGTATCTCTAAGTCGACTACACTCAACACACTCCTCAAAGAGGACCACATGGTGCTATAATCAGTCATCCTGCCTCATTTCAGGAATCATACCCATATTTGCCAACCTCCAGGTTTGGGCCAGGATTCACATCCTGTGTGCATGAGTAGTCCCTTTGGTTCATAAGACATTATCCTGTCATCCCATGCCATTACCTTCTTTCTAGATCCAGCCTGGAAGGTACATTCTGTTATCTGGCCTAGCCTGGTGAGTGCCTACTCTCTTACCTAAGAACTGTGTACTCACCTAACCCCAACCCTCTCATAGACTGGAATAATCACTTACTGCATTTAAAAACTTATCCACACGCTCACAGGTAAATATAGCTCTTACCCATTGCCAAAGAAACTTCTCAGTATCAAATTTCCCTCTACATTTTGATCTCTGTATTTATAGACTAGCTGAACCTTTCAGGCCTTATTAGAGAATTTTTTACATTCTCAAATAATAAAAGTCCAGAGAACAAGTATTAGAGGCTTGTTTGGTCACCAATTAGATGTTTAGATCACCAAACCCACAAGTTTCAGGGACTACGTTGGAAGAGGGGAGCAGAAGAATTATCAAGACTCAGAGGCTAGAGAGTACCACTGCAAAGCAGTGTCTTTTGGACATGGACAGGCTGTGCTTGCTTGTGTAAGAACTGCTTACTCTCTTGGATGTAATGGGGATGTGAAATGGCCCCATCCTATGACTTCAGAGATATTGATGGTTAATGGCTTCCTAGAGGTGAGGGCATATGGCCACTTTTAGGTAGCTCAGTGGATGATAATTAACCTGTTAGCAGAAATCTGACCGATGAATTCTATGAAAAAAAAAAACTGGGAAAGAAGAAGGGGGGAAGGCAGTAATTAAAGAATAATCATATGAAATCACATTATGGAATAGATAAATTACAATAAAATTTATTTTTTTGTTTTTTTTAATTTATTTATTTATTAAGGATTTCTGCCTCCTCCCCGCAACCGCCTCCCATTTCCCTCCCCCTCCCCCGATCAAGTCACCCTCCCTCATCTGCTCAAAGAGCAATCAGGGTTCCCTGCCCTGTGGGAAGCCCAAGGACCGCCCACCTCTATCCAGGTCTCCTAAGGTGAGCATCCAAACTGCCTAGGCTCCCCCAAAGCCAGTACGTGCAGTAGGATCAAAAACCCTCTGCGATTGTTCTTGAGTTCTCAGTATTCCTCATTGTCCTCTATGTTCAGCCAGTCCGGATTTATCCCATGCTTTTTCAGACCCAGGCCAGCTGGCCTTAACCCACAAACCTATGAGCACCTGATTTTTGATAAAGGAGCTAAAAGTATACAATGGAAAAAAGACAGCATTTTCAACAAATTGTGCTGGCAAAACTGGATGTCAATCTGTAAAAGAATGAAAATAGATCCATATCTGTCACCATGCACAAAACTCAAGTCCAAATGGATTAAAGACCTCAATATCAGTCCGAACACACTGAACCTGATAGAAGAGGAAGTGGGAAGTACTCTACAACACATGGGCACAGGAGACCACTTCCTATGTATAACCCCAGCAGCACAGACACTAAGGGCATCATTGAATAAATGGGACCTCCTGAGGCTGAGAAGCTTCTGTAAAGCAAAGGACACTGTCACTAAGACAAAAAGGCAACCCACTTACTGGGAGAAGATTTTCACCAACCCCGCAACTGACAAAGGTCTGATCTCCAAAATATATAAAGAAATCAAGAAACTAGACCGTAAAAGGCTAATCAATCCAATTACAATAAAATTTAAAGGCCAAGTAATATTATAGATGGTCCAAAAATTCTCTATGGAGAGAACGTGTTTTGCCAATGTCTACATGGTTGCAGAGAAAACTTGGAATAGAATTACACACATGGTTGACTATATTCATGTGTATATAGAAGATACAAACACATTGAACATTACAAATGTCTCCTCTTTTTGTAACTTTGAATATTATTATTTTCTATGACATCTCATATTGAGTACCCTTCATATTTTCAGTACCCTTCAGGTTCTTGTGGTTTCCAACTTGCATGCCCATTCCTCGGTGAATTCTTGAACTTTTCTTATTTGGTAACTAAGCACCAACTGAACAAAAGGTGTTTGTAAAGTTTTACAGGTATCATAATAGAATCATGCCCTCAGTTATGACAAAGTTTACACATTATGCCATATCTACATGCTTTAACCAACCTTAACATGACCTTAACTACATTTCAAACATACACATACACACACGTACACACACACAATATAATTGTTTTCACACCACAATTTTAATTGTGTACCATTAATTTTATATCTGCTACTCTTGTTAGTAATACACATGATAATATAAGAAGAGTAAAAGAAAGTAAAGAAAGAGTATATTTAGGTAGACACCTCATTTTTAGAAATTGTACAGAAAAGTCTATTGACATTATGACATTTAATCCATTTAAATTATGATACAAGTTTCAATTATTGTAGTTGCTGAGTTAGTTAAGAAAACTGAGGCTCAGATATTCTATAAAATTCTACCCCACATATGTGGTTCTCTGGGATGCATCCAACTTACTCATATGCCCTGCCAACTTTTCTGCCATCCTCATTTGCTCAAACTTTAATGATGTTAGACATTAGCTATGAAATACCCGATAGAGTTCAAACTAGGGCCCACAGGGTGCATGGATGCTTGAAGAGCCATGAATGTATGAAGAGTTAACACTTTTGTCCTAGATGTCATGTCTTGGTGCGACATTGTTGAAACCCAGTGGATCAGTGGAATACTTTCAAATCTTTTTTTCCCCACAGCAGCATTTTCATCAGAGATGGGTTTCGTAGATGATCTTTGTAGTGAGCATACTGTGAGAGATTATACTTTATTGAGTTTGCCATCAAGTGTATCTCTTTTATTAAAATTTATTTTTATGTTAAAATCATGCTTGTGAATATTCTTTCTGCATGTATGTATGTGTGCCATGTACTGCCTAGTGTCTGGAGAACTAGAAGAGGATATTAAATTCCCTAGAACTTTAGTTGCAGATGGTTGTAAACTGCCATATGGGTGCAAAGAATCAAACACGGGTCTCCTGGAAGAATATCCAGTATTCGTAGCCACTGAGACGTCTCTACAGCTACTCCATCTATTCTCTTATTAAAGACAATTCTATGCCACTGTTTGACACTTGTACATTCTTATAAATATCCTGTTTATTTAAAGGAAATTGGTTGGGTTTTGTGCAGACAGAGGGAAGTATAAAGACCAAGACTAGGATGTCTTTGTTGGACCCTTGTTATAATGTCTTTAATTAATATAAAAATCACAAATAAGTACAGCAATTAAAATTTGATTCATTTTTAATACATAATAATTCCTTTAGAAAATTTATTTGGGCTTCTTGCCACTGAAATGTTGGCTTCAGTTTTATCTAAAATAGTTAGTATTACAACCTTCTTAATCCCAGCATATTTTGCTTCCCTATGGACAAGCAGAGAAATCCAACAGTACATAACTCACCAGAACAACAGGTGGTAGACTTACAGAGGACAACAAAGGATTGTCAACTTGATTTAGCATTGGGCACAGTAGCTAGTCAAATAAGGCATATTTGGTGTTGTTTGGAAAAACTATAGGCCAATGTCTGTATATTTTATTTCTATAATATGTACCTTTTATGATATTACTCCATATAAGAATAATAACAAATGAATGACAAAAAAACCCCACGAACTTCAACACTACACAAAAGACTATAGGTGACTAATGAATGCTGAGAATAGTAGAAATCATCTTCTGCAAGTAAAAGCATACCAATTAGTTACCAATACCAAATCTTCAACCCTGAAAACCTACATACAAGTAACATTATATAGTTCGCACATGTTATATTTAGGAATACATATGTAGAAACACACACACACACACATATATATATATGCATATAGTAACATTTAATAAAAGAATAGCTGTGAATTTGAAAGAGAAAAAGGAAAGATATGTGAAAGGGTTTGGAGAGAGGAAATTTAAGGGAGAAACAATGCCATTACATAGCTCAAATATAAAAAGAAAAATGAAGACAAAGTGGCCAATTTTCATCTTTTTTTTTTGTTTCCTCATTACAATCACCATATGGCAAGATGCCTCATCCTTCTACCATTGATTCCTATTTGAAATAATAGAAGGAAGGGCACAGTGGGAAGATGCTGTGTTGACTGAGGTTTGTAATTCAATTGCTAATGGAAAAAGACAGGTGGATCTTTGATTTTGGCTAACCAGCTTGGATGGTCTACCAACCAAGTTTGAAGCCACTAAGGGACTTAATGTTGAAAGAAAAACAAAGCAATTCTCTCTTTCTGCCACCCATTCATCAACAAACATATAAGAGAGGGAACACATATACTTGTGCCTAATGGCAAGACAAAATAAATGCTGTTTTAAAAATTTTTTAATGCCAGGGAATTCTGAAGGAAAAATATAATCCTAAGAGTGATGTTGCTGATATTAAGAAATGGTAATGTGTGTATTACAGTCTGCCTGTCTGGGGTAAACGAAATGACACGACAATATTACAATGTGCTGATACCAATGCTCTACAGGTGACACTGGCCAAGATCCAGAGTTAATGACATCCGTGGATTTTATAAAATGGAGAACAAAGGTATTTGTCTGTTTCAATTAATTTTAGATTATAAAAATGTCTTGTCTGAAAACACATAAGCACATATATGCATTCATATATGTGTATGTATATACACACACAGATACAAATTTTTATATTATACATAATAATGTCTTGAAGCATTACATTTATGGAAATTGAAACTGCAATTTGAGTTATCTCAAAATGATCTAATATAGAGTATGTGTGTTCATACAGGAACAAAAGTGCCAAGGCATGTCTACCAACATAATTCTGCTACAACAGTTCTGGCAGCAAGCAGCAGCATTCTGATTTAATTAAAGGCCAACCTACAGGAGGAAACCCATGCTGTGTATGCTAACGCAGTTAAAATATGTACATTATAAGGATTTAGAATACACAAAGAAATTTTTTTCTTTCCCTTTTGTGATGTAATTGTCAAATTTGAAATCGTTTTTATGCCAAATTTGTGGAGAGACACTTTACAGTAGTCAGTTTGTTACCAAAAAATTGGCCAGTTAAACTGCTGAGAATAATTGAATAATGATGTGATGAGGAGGTCGAACATTCCAGGAAAAGGTCACATACATATCTTAACAATTCTAAGAAGCAGAAGAACACTAAAAATTACAGAACAAATTCAAGAGTTGGGGGAAGGAGGGATGTGATAAACAACAGCAATTTACGCCTGTTATGATGTTTTCATAGAGGACTGTGAATTCAACTTGACTTCGTAAGTATCTAAAATAATATGGATACAATTTGTGAAAATAGCAGGGAAATACAGATACACAGGTCTGTGGTAATAGCAATGCTGCTGCTGACATTGCCTGTCGCGGAGGAACCACTGGAAAATTACCTAGGGTTTTAAAGCTCTTTCTTTCCTGTTGCAACTGTAAGTGACCTTGTGGCAATCTGCCAAAATATTCAGGAGGGAAGAAGTAAAAAAGGAGATCAGGCCCTCAGTGTAATAACGTTCTCTAGTGCCCCACATAGCGTATTGGAACTTTTCTGAGATGCGGCTGTCATTGAGTCTACCATGCTTCTGTAGGTTAGCTCTTCTCACTCATGCTCTTCGGAGTAGATCGGATCAACCTGTTGGTTCTCCGAGGTTACTAGATGGAATCCTTTCGTTAGAATCCTGTCTCATGTCTTGGGTTAACAGACATCTGTCTTTGTTCAAGCAGCACAACACCAGGCTTAGGACATTTTACAATCTAGGAAGACTATTTACAATGGTATAGTAGACTATTTACACAAGTTCACAAAAATGAGAACCCTTTTTTTTTTAATGTCAAACAGAAGTAAATAACTAACATTCCATATCTTGAAGTAAGAAAAGAAATGGGACAGTAGGAGCCAAATGTAGTGGTTCAGGATCATAGTTTCTGTGTTGGGACAACAGAGGCAGGTGGATCCTGGAGCCTGGCTGGCCAGTTAGTTTGATCTGATTATCAAGTTTCAAGTTAGTGAGAGATTTCATCCCCAAAATATAAAATACAAATATGGTTAGTATTTACCTGCAAAACACCCTATATTCTTCTCTGAGATATGATGTGTGTGTGTGTGTGTGTGTCTGTGTATACACACATATAAATATGTGCTTAAAAACATATACTGTCATCCACGAGGGAAAAGAGAGAAAAATGCTACCTAATTGGTTAGAAAACAAAGATGTTTAAAATGTTCAGATGTGAGGGCAATTTTCAGAAGGATGGATGTTGCAGAAATTATAAAATTGTAATTTGCCAGGAACACAAGGAGCAATGAGTTCAAATTGTCACAATTTCAGAAAAAAAAGATTATTTTTTTTCTGTCCTTTTCTTAGACTTACACATGAGTTATCCTATTTTATTATTTGACTTGAAAACATTATTTCTGTTTTGGAAGAACCTTTTGACCAATAATTTTAAATTCAGGAAGCTATGCTCTATTTGAAGGTTTATAGCTTGAGTTTATGTTACATTAGCTCTGCTTCTCAACCTGCCCACAAGAGGCATTCATTAATGTGAAGCAGAAAGAAGTCATTCTGCCTAAGTATCTTCACCATCATTCTATACCATCTATACAATTTGATGACGTAGCTTTCAATAAATGGCCATGAAAATGTACTGCTCTGAAAAGATCCTCATCTCAGTTCTTTTTACCTCAATACATTTAAGTTATTCTTTGTCCCTGAAGGGTCCAGTGTTTATAGATAAAGTCTTTAAACATAAATAGAGTTCTTAATAAAAGATATCTTAAATAATATAATTACACAAATATGATGTTTAACGAAGTGTGCATTTATGAATAAATGCATATTAATTAACATTTTTGTACTTTAAAATTCTTCATTGTTTATTTTTTTTAAAAAATGCCCAATTTTGATAACGAATTTTGAACTAGTTAATTCAATTCCACTGAGGATTTACAATTATCAGAATAATATATATATATATATATATATATATATATATATATGTGTGTGTGTGTGTGTGTGTGTGTGTGTGTTCAGTGATACAGAAAAAAAGAGTATAATTTTTCAGTGCCTGTTAAAGGAAACACATAAGTTTTGAGCCACAGGATACAAGAAAATTTAGATATAATTGTGGGTATATCTTGATGAGTCTTGGACCTAATTTACTTTCTATAACAACTTGCATTACCATCCAAAACTATCTTCTGATATCTCTCAACCTTATATATTTTACATTTCTTTAGTAAATTTATTTTCTGAGTCTTGTAAACAAGCAAGACTATAATTGTAACTATCTAGTTTTCAACTACCTTGGAGACCCCAGAAGGAAATAATATTAACTGAGTAAGCAGGAAGTACAAGCAAGCAACTTTCAAAAAATAATGACAGAAACACTAGCTGCCTAGATAGCCACCCAAAGTTACTCTGCAGTGTTGGGGCATCCGTCATTCGTCTACAGGCTAGCATGTCTGACAGACTTTTCTGTAAAGCAGGACATTCTGAAATACTGGCCCTCCTTGTCTTTTCAATGTTAGGCCATCACTTTCTTTTGTGCTCTGCTTGTCCAATTAGGACAGCACACTGTCATCAGTTGACATAAGGACATTTACTTGCCCAGAACATTACTTTTGCCACAAAGCATGTAACCCCCCATGCTCCCAACTTTTGCCAGGCGATCTTGTTTGTTTCCAATTTCCAAGAGGATTTATATATGTTTTTCTTCGGGTTCACCTTGTTATTTGGCTTCTCTAGGCTTGTAAACTATAGGTTTAATGTCCTTTGTTTATGGCTAGAGTCTACTAATGAGTGAGTACATACCATATTCATCTTTTTGGGTCTGGGTTATCTCACTCAGGATAGTGTTTTCTATTTCCATCCACTTGCATGCAAAATTCAAAATGTCATTATTCTTTACCGCTGAGTAGTACTCTAATGTGTATATATTCCATACTTTCTTTAGGGTATCCCAGGTGTCCATGGGGATGTCCCCAGCTAGGTCCTTGAGCAGCAGAGTAGAGAGGGCCAGAACTGGCCTTGCCCCACTATCACACTGATCATTATCTCGAATATCACCATAGAGTCGTCATCCGACAACAGATGGAGATAGAGACAAAGTCCCTCATCAGAGCAACAGACCGAGCCCCCAAGATCCAGTTGAAGAGCAGAAGGAGGGAGAAGATGAGCAAGGAAGTCTGGAGCGTGAGGGGTTGGTCCACCCACTGAGACAGTGTGCCTGTTCTAATGGGAGCTCACCAAAGCCAGCTGGACCAGGACTGAATGAGCATGTGATCAAACCGGACTCTCTGAATGTGGCTAAAAATGGGAGCTGACTGAGAAGCCATTGATAAAGGCACTGGGACTTGTTTCTACTGCATGTACTGGCTTTTTGGGACCCTAGTCTATTTGAATGCAAAGCTTCCTAGGCCTGGCAGTGGGGGTGGGGGGTGGGGCTTGGACTTCCCACAGGGCAGGGTTCCTGCCCTCTCTTAAGGAGGGAGGGGAAGGAAGAAGGGAGGTGGGGGAGCGGGAGGGGAATGGGAGGAGGGGAGGAAGTGTAAATTTTTGAATGGAAAAATAAATGAATGAATAGAAGGAAAAAAAAATAAACGGGGAAAATCCAAGTGGTGAGAATGTGAGGCCAGCTAGCTTTACGACCAGTTTTCTATAAACATGTGTTCTCCTGTGTATCCCTGGTTTTGTAATAAAATTGACCAAACATATTGTAACTGAAAACATCACTGTACTGAGTGTAAGGGTGCTCCGAATGCGAATGCACTGTGCTGGAAACAGGAGTTTCCCTTTCTCAGCAAGTCACGACAGAAGTCACTCATCCTCATCACTGTATTTGATTAAGACATGAGCGCTGTCTGTTCCCTTTGAACTTGAGTCCGCTTTCTGAGAACTTGTAATTCACTGGGTAGCACTTTGTGTCTGCAGCAGTTTCAAAAGGCTCCTGTTTCGAAGCTGTGCTCTTCAGCCTGAGCAAGGAAATGAGATGGTAAAAATAAAGGAAATAGAACCTGGCGGAGGAAGTTATATTCCTGGGTGTGGGTGGGTGTTGGTCTGGAAAGGGATTCTGAGAATCTCCCCACCCTCCAGTGTCTTTCCTGTGTGACCAGAGTGTGCGACGAGGCCACCTCTCCCACACCTGCTCTTATCATACTATACTGTGCTGTCATTGGCCCCAGTGACAACTGACTTGGAAATTAGGAGCTAAAATGAACCTTTTCTCCTCTTTAGATTTTGTTCTCAGGTTATCTGTCACAGCCATGGAAACCTAACCAAACCAACGTCTTCAGAAATCACCACTGACTGGATTGTCCCTTCATATGTTAGTATTATGGAAAGGTCAATAAACAACACATGATTTATATATGGATTTATTAAACTTCATTCATCCTAAATGATTGCTGACTGTAGTCTTTCTATCTAATATCTTGAAAAAGAATGAAAATGGTAGCAGAAATTTTCTTCTTAACAATTTGCAAAAATATTATTTTTTTGCAAAAAAATCTGCAACTGTTGCCATTCATTGGACAGCAGAGGCAATAAAAAGAGAACCATTGGCAGCATATTTAAACCCCATTTCTCCAAATTTTTTATTTATTTTTGAGATAGGAATATAATTACATTATTTATCCTTTCTCTTTCCTCCCTCTAAAATCTTAAATAAATCACTTGTTGCTCTTTATCAAATGTATGACTTATTTTTCATTTATTGTTATCAATTATAGGCAATTTATCTGTATTACATATAGATATTAGAATCAATGTTATATATATATAAACAACTGCTCAGTCTGTATAACGTAGCTTTTCAGGGCTGATCATTTGTTATGGGATAAGCAACTTCTGTATTCTTCAGTGGGGAAGACTAGTCATCATTCTCTTCACATTGCTTAGTTCCCTGTAGCTCTCTGTGAAGACTTGAGGCCTCCTGGTCTTTTCCCTATCTACTTTGACATGTCCACTCCTGTCCAACTTGTGTCCTGTTGATCTTCTTCAGTTGTCTTGTTGCTCTAAGGCTTCACGTATGATGTTGAATAGGGATAGTGAGAGTTGACAACCGTGTCGTGTTTGTTATATTAATGGAATCGCTTTCAGTTTCTCTCTATTTCATTGGACATTGTCCTTGATCTTCCCAGATACTGCCTTTACTGTGTTGAATCCCTAATTTCTCCAAGACCTTTATAATGAACATAATTTAAACTTAATTAAAGGTCTTTTCTTCATCTAGTGAGATGACAATATGATTTTTTTCTTAAAGTTTGTTTATATGGTAGATTACATTTATCAAATTACATATTTTGAACCATCCCTGGATTTCGGGAATGAAGTTTCCTTGATCACGGTGGATGGTCTTTTTAATGTGTTTGTGGTCTGGAAACATTTTATTAAATGTTTTTGCATCTTTGTTCATAATGGAAATAATTGCTTTGTAATTCTTTTACTTTTTTCCTTTCCTTCTTTTTTATGGTCTATGTGTTTGGGTTTTAGTAATTGTGACCTCATAAAATGAATTGGGTAATGTTCCTTCTGTTTCTGTTTTGTGGAATAAATTGAGGAGTGTTGGAGGAGTAACTCTTCTTTGAACATCCAGTAAAATTCTACACTAAAACCATTTGGCTTTGGGTGGGTTGTTTTTACAAAGGGACACACACACATTTTGGTTTTATGAGGCAGGATTTCTTTGTGTAGCTTTGGCTGTCTTAGAAGTAGCTCTGTAGACCAGGCTGATCTCAAACTCACAGAGATTTACCTGCCTCTGCCTCCCAAGTGCTGGAAAAGAAAATATTAAATCTTGGGAGCAAAATAAGAATCTAAACATCCAAGAGGTTTTTAGAAAACAACACATGAAAAGAAATAAAAACTGTTCACGGGGCATTATAGTCATAAGAATAGCATGGAAAATATTCATTATCTACTTGATCAGACAATAAAATCTAGGAGATACATGCTTTGGCACGAGAAGAATAAACCCCTTTGCTTTTACAGGCTAGATTTAACTCTCACTTCTTGCATTCATAAAAACCATATTAAAATTGTGAGAAGAAGTGATTTTCAACGACAATGGCTCAAGAGTTTTCCTGCATTACCTCCTCTCCAACAGCTTTAAGATTATGCTTACAAGATTGCATTCCCACCAGCAATGGATGAGGGTACCCCTTCCTCCACAGCCTCTCCAGCAAAGGCTATCCTTGGTGTTTTTGACTTTAGCCAATCTTACAGGTGTAAGATGATATCTCAAAGTTGTTTTGATTTGCATTTCCCTGATCGCTAAGGAGGTTGAGCATGACCTTAAGTGTCTTTTGGTCATTTGAACTTCTTCTGTTGAGAATTCTCTGTTCAGTTCAGCGCCCCATTTTTTAATTGGGTTAATTAGCATTTTAAAGTCTAGTTTCTTGAGTTCTCTATATATTTTGGAGATCAGACCTTTGTCTGTTGCGGGGTTGGTGAAGATCTTCTCCCAGTCAGTAGGTTGCCTTTGTGTCTTAGTGACAGTGTCCTTTGCTTTACAGAAGCTTCTCAGTTTTAGTAGGTCCCATTTATTCAATGTTGCCCTTAATGTCTGTGCTTCTGGGGTTATACCTAAGAAGCGATCGCCTGTGCCCATCTGTTGTAGGGTATTGCCCACTTTCTCTTCTATCAGGTTCAGTGTTTTCGGGCTGATATTGAGGTCTTTAATCCATTTGGACTTGAGTTTTGTGCACGGTGATAGATATGGGTCTATTTTCATTCTTCTACAGGTTGACATCCAGTTGTGCCAGCACCATTTGTTGAAGATGCTTTCTTTCTTCCAATGTAAACTTTTAGCTCCTTTATCGAAAATGAGGTGTTCATAGGTTTGTGGGATAAAGTCCGGGTCTTCTATACGATTCCATTGGTCGACTTCTCTGTTTTTATGCCAGTACCACCCTGTTTTCATTACTGTAGCTCTGTAATAGAGTTTGAAGTCAGGGATGGTAATGCCTCCAGAAGATCCTTTATTGTATAGGATTGTTTTGGCTATCCTGGGTTTTTTGTTTTTCCATATAAAGTTGATTATTGTCCTCTCCAGATCTGTGAAGAATTTTGATGGGATCTTGATGGGGATTGCATTGAATCTATAAATTGCCTTTGGGAATGCAATCTTGTGCAACCACTGTGGAAGTCAGTGTTTCGGTTTCTCCGGAAATTCGGGATCAACCTACCCCTGGACCCAGCAATACCACTCTTGGGAATTTACCCGAGAGATGCTCTATCACATGTCAAAAGCATTTGTTCAACTATGTTCATAGCAGTATTATTTGTAATAGCCAGAACCTGGAAACAACCTAGATGCCCTTCAATGGAAGAATGGATGAAGAAAGTATGGAAAATATACACACTAGAGTACTACGTTGCGGTAAAAAACAATGACTTCTCGAATTTTGCATGCAAATGGATGGAAATAGAAAACACTATCCTGAGTGAGGTATCCCAGGCCCAAAAAGACGAACATGGGATGTACTCACTCATAATTGGTTTCTAGCCATAAATAGGGTTCACGGAGTCTACAATAGGCGAATCTAAAGAAGCTAAGTAAGAAGGTGATCCCAAGGAAAAACATATAGTTATCCTCTTGGATAAGGGAAGTAGACAAAATTGCCGGGGGGAAAAGTGGGATCTTGGGGGTGGGGTGGGATGGGGGTTAGGGGAGATGGGGAGAGAAAAGGTAGAAGGGAAGGAGGGTGGACTTGGGGAAACAGGAGGATCGGGATAAAGGAAGGTTGGATAGGGGAGCACGGAACCACAATTCTTAGTTAAGGGACCCACTTTAGGGTGGGCAGGAGACTTGACCCTAGAGGGGCTCCCAGGTGCCCAAGCTGAGGTCCCCAGTTAGTTCCCTGGGCAGCTGAGGATAGGGAACCTGAAATGACCCTACCCTAGAGCAATACTGACGAATATATTGCATACCATCCTAGAACTTGCATCTGGCGATGGATGGAGATAGAGACAGAGACCCACACTGGAGCACTGGACTGAGCTCCCAAGGTCCCAATGAGGAGCAGAAGGAGTGAGAACATGAGCAAAGATGTCGGGACCACGAGGAGTGCACCCACCCACTGAGACAGTGGAGATGATCTACTGCGAGCTCACCAAGGCCAGCTGGACTGTTACCAGAAAAAGCATGGGATAAAACTGGACTCTCTGAACATGGCGAACAATGAGGGCTGATGAGACGCCAAGGACAATGGCACGCGGTTTTGATCCTATGCAATGTGCTGGCTTGGTGGGAGCCTAGCCAGTCTGGATGTTCACCTTCCTAGATATGGATGGAGGGGGGAGGACCTAGGACGTACCACAGGGCAGGGAACCCTGACAGCTCTTTGGACTGGAAAGGGAGGGGGAGAAGAGTGGGGGGAAGGGGAGAGGGGTGGGAGGAGGGGGAGAAGAGTGGGAGGAGGGGGAGGGAAATGGGAGGCTGGTGGGAGGAGGTGGAAATTTTGTTTTTTTTTTTTTCTTTTCTTTATCCTCCTTTTATCAATAAAAAAATTAAAAAAAAAATAAAAAAGGCAAAAAAAAAAAGAAAGAAAAAAAAAAAAAAGAAATCTTAAACGTTGGGTGAAGGGCTTATGGAACTATTTTATACTGTCTCATAAGGACTGTTTTAAGTCCAGAAGTGTTCCAAAATTTAAAATTTAAATAAATGCAAAATTTTACATTGAAAAAAAAAAAAAAAAAAGATTATGCTTACAATAGATTACAATAGAAGAGATGCTTTAGGATTTAAGTGACTGGAACATGATTGCAAACTTGGTTTGTAATGTATCGATGCAGTCAAGACAAGAGAAATAAAGTTGAAAACAGGGTTCATTGAAAAACAAATGTGACAAGATCTGTGTGTGATAAAGCAAGAATTTCCAATAGAAATACTGACAGTATGGCAGATATGGTGATTATGATCCCCTGAAAGGCTGAAAACATTTGATAGCCCTCCCCTAATGGGCAGAAGGTGAACAAGTGATTTCTACTGCAATACAGGAAACAGATCTCTTAGAGGGGAAAGACACCTGTTAGAATCAATATGCTAATTGATCTTGACTTCCTGCAAATGACATTGCAGACCCCTTGAGGAACCAATAGTAAAGAATGGATTTGCTGATTTCTTTTCAATTTGCCAGGTAGTCTAGAATCCATGGTTACTAAAGCTAGCAGTGGTAGAATGAGGAGCTAGATCACTGATCATAAAAAAGGATATGCCTTGTCCTAGGGGTAGGCAAGTATCTCTCCCTTAGAGAGTACAGTTTTTCTATGGAGATAGGAATACTGAAGGCATATGTGTGCCAGCGCTGTATGCTGTACATCACATTGAATGTTTTGCTTTAGACTGTAAACTGCATGTTGACCTTGTATGACTGAAAAAGGGGGAATCTGTGAGGAAAGAGATCATTCATCCAGACCAGGGTGTTTTCCTAAAGTACTGATGACAGATACACAGCACTAGGGCATAGGGCCAAACAAACAAACAAACAAACAAACAAACAAACAAAAACAACAAACTGTCAAAAGGTGGAAGACAAAAGGTGGAGGGGCAGTAGGCTTGGCAGATGTGATTGGATCCCGCTCCTTCTTGACCTTTAGACAGATGCTATCTCTCCAAAATCATATGTCAGAGTCCCAGGTGGCGCATCGGAAACAGTTCATGGAGCTGCGCGTAGTTTCTAGGCTTGGAAAGGCATTGATGATGTCATCACTTCTACTCTCACAACCTGCTGCCTTGTAAGAAACAGCTGATACGTGGTTGAGGCTTCTTCAAGAAATGAAACACCGTTGCCAAGATGTGGCGATTAAGTTCCATGCAGATGCAGAATCCAGAAGTGAATGTATGGTTCCTTGAAGCAGGTAAGGGTAGGTCTTCAGAAATACTGAAGCACTTTAAAGCTTCCAGTGTCTACATACTTTACTCATTTGATAAGGCATCGGGAAGGATACAAAAGACAGCTGTTAAATAATGTGTAAGAGAGTACATACGCGAAGGAAATGTACTTGTGCGAGCCCTATGCTTATTCAACAAAATATCAGATTTCAGAGCGGGTTATTTTCCTAAGACTTATTGGAAAGGCCACCCATACTGTTCATGTTGCTGCATCAACGTTTAGATGTACACCTGAACTAACTGACGGGGCTCAATGCTGAAGACAGTCATAACAATTAGGCTAGGGTTGGTTGATTGACTTTCAGAGTCTGGAAGCCACTACAGAGTTGCCTGGTGGAAAATGTTAATAATGATACTATGGCCCAGGTGTTAATGCAAACAGTAAGCATAGCAAGTTATAGTCATTCAAATAACAGTGGCACAATTATTTATGGTGCAGTGAGCAAGCTTCTAATAAGGTTTGAGGCTAATTCCTAGGAACAAATCCATTTCTGAAATTGTAAGCCAATACACTGTCATGATATGTGTGGATACAAATATACACGTGTGTGTATGATTATATATATATGTGTGTGTGTGTGTGTAACATATATATATATATATATATATATATATATATATATATATATATATATATATATAATTCTCTTTCAGAAAGACCACTGGGCTGAGATTCAAAACTGTATCTTACTGAGAATATAAGAGTGAATGTATCTTATTTCATATTGGTACAATACAGACAGAAGAATGTGTTGTTTTTTATTTGCTGTATTATGCATATTATTTTTCTCTGCGAAGGTTGAAGTAATATTTGTTTTAAAGTCTCAGTATATGATGGGAGCATATTTTTGTCATATACTGTTTTCTGAATATAAGTCAAACAATATTGTTAATAGAAAGGAGTTTCCTGAAGAATCTTCTTTGTAGCTAATAGTGGCAAGAAAATTTCCTAACAGTGATGAAAATAATTTAATGAAAAATAATCTGAATAAATTTTTATTTTACCTTATCTTAAAATATAAAACACTTTAGATAATAAAAGAGTCGATTCATTCATATAAATATATATTTCATGTAATCAATTCCTTGGAGCATTATATTATAAAAGCTTTACATTTCTAGAAAAACGTAATTTCATAATATACATTTCTCATATCAACTTAATTTCTCAACTAACATGCTGTTTGCTTATTTTTGATGCCCTGTTCCTTTGGAAAATTTTATTTTGAGTATTTGAATGTAAGTATTTTTCCAGACAATACCATTAGCTTTACTTTAGTCAGTTCCATGCTGGAATCTTCCAACATTTAGGATCACAAACACCTTTTTTTCTTTAAATTTCAGAATTTCTTTAGCGATAGCATCATTCAGTTTAAAAAGTAATTTTTAATTTGGTTTGTGCATGTGCTGTTATCCCATTGAGTGGATAAATTATTGACATGTTCGACGTCAGCCTCTACTTATCTCTTAAAACATTAAATTGAAGATAAAAACACCTCTGACCATTGTCAAACATCGTAAAAATGAGTGTTTTACAGGACAAGTGAAGTAGATAAAATCAAACTTCCTGTGTCTTCCATTATCTGCAATTCCAGGCAAATTTTATTCTTTAAAATAGTGGCAACAAATTCTGCTTACACTGGGCATTGGGACTATAAAAGTGATTATCTATTCAGGTACACTAGGAATGCCCCCCAGGAGTGTAAGATGTGGCAAGGTGGGGTGTCCAGTCCAGTGTGTGGGCATTTTGCATCCCCCACTGGGTAATAACAGGACTTAGAGGAAATCATTTACCCATATACACCCTCTCATTGGTACAATTTTAGGATAGGCACAAAAGCACAGTCTGCTCTCAGGGTTATTGTTAAGCTCAATTTTAAAGAAATAGAATCCAAAGGTTTTGATAAAATGAAAAATACACGGGATTTTTCTCTTTAGGTAGAAAATTCAGCTTGTGGGATTATTTTGATGACAGATTCTCTTCATACTGAGTATTAGTAATCATCAGTCAGGTATTTCTCATATCAAACATCAATATAAAACAAAGAGATTTGTTTTTCTTGTCTTGTCAATGTTCGAAATGTAACTCTGAGATACTCAGCTAAATCATTATAAACCCTTGTAGCATCTGGGAATGGAAAATCATTATAAACTCTCCAGACATGAAACCATCTGCAGAGAGTGCTCAGAATTAACCTAAGTTCCAGGTGTCTATAATATTCACAAAGTACTCAGGAAATAATAAAAAATGAGGGAATTTGCCTATTTCTGTCAACTTGTAATGCAAAGCAAATATAATTACTCACCTAAATTTTCACAGTGGAGGACCTTTCTTCACCACATTAGCTTAACTGGAGCAATTCATACAGCCAAGGACATATTGCTGACCCCCCAGCCACCCCAAGAGGATGAGTTCTGGAACCTCAGGTAAATTAATCATCCCTCAGTGAATCCTGTTTCTATTTAGCAGGGACACCTGCTGATCCTGCTGTCAAGACTGATCCTGTCGGGGGAATGTGGCCTCTGTTCTGAGTGATACGCGGTATCACCACTGCATGGTATCACTCCATGGACTATTTGACCATACTGTCATTTCGGCTAAAAACATCCATGAACTTGCTTCAAAAGTGAATAGCAATTTGTAAGTACATAACCTACAATGGTTATCCCAAAAGAAGAATGACTGGATTATCCTGGAGTCCAGAGCAGTAAGCATCATGACATAAATTTCAGATAATATTCCTCATAGGGAATGGAAATGTTAGCTACTGTCAAACACCCTGGAAAAAGACAAGTTTCCCTCTATCTGGAGGATTTCACAAGAATTCAATTTTTCAACTGTTTCTCTAACTTTGATTTTTGTTGTTGTTTTCGTTTGTTTAAAAATTATATAGGTTTGACACAAAACCCCGAAAGATGTTGAGAAGAGCTCCATCTCTCAAATAGGGTTTAGCTTCTACTGTCGTTCGTTACCTAGTGAACTGCAGACATCATCCCGACTGAAGGGCATTGCAGTGGATTTCCAACAAACCTAAATTGCACTGATGTTAAAGTCACCAATTATCAGTATCAGTGCAAGTATCAGTGTATTTCTGGAGGCAGGGTGGACAAGCCCATAATGGGAAAAGAAGGTTTTATTTTTACATGTACAACAGGCATCTCCCCTCCCCTTTTTTTGTAGTACATACCACTATTATTTTTTGGGCTGCAGAGAGAGTCAAAACCCAAAATTGACTTTTTGGTTTTTTGTAAATTGAATACTTATGTCTCTTTCTAAGTCCCCTCAACATTTTCAAAACCCTATTGTTTTGTGTTTAGCTTGTCAGCTGTAAGGCACCCTGGAAATTTTAGGGCCACAAAGTGTAGGTTAATATATTTTATTTTTTTATAACCTTGTAATCTTGGTTAAGAAACGGTAACTAAGTTGGTTAGAAACCTTGGTTAAGTACAAGGTATTTTGTTTTGTTTTTTTAAAGCTAAAGAGTGACATTCAAAACCACCAAGATATTTTGTTTCTAGCTACTTGTTTTTTTTTTCAGGGTAGGTGTTAGAGCTCGGCTACAATAAGCAGTTCCCTGGTGCTTCACACCAGCCTGTCCGGCAAACCTGGGACAATATGTCACACGTGTCTTTGTCTATACTATGGCCTCTTCAAAGTGTTCCTAGGACATGCTCCCAAGATAGGTCACTGGAAAATGTCAATACTCTAGCCTCTGCTCCCACATAGTTTGACCACTTAGGCAGGACTGGGGCACAAAGCTCCATTATTGTTGCCGGGTCATGTGCCTGTTCCCCAGAGATCCAGAAGTCACGTTTTAGCAGTAATGTTTGCCTGAATTTTACAGTTTCTCAATTCTCCCTTAACCTTATTTGCACAGTTTCTCAAAATCTCCTTCAAAGCATCAGTATAGAACTGTCTATCTCTAGGTTTTGCTTGTCCCCCAAGATCTCTTTCAAATATTATCATTAACTACTTACCTTTCAGATCTCCTGCCGCATATTCTACACCTCACAGATAATAGAATGAGCTCCCTTCCCTTTTTGTTTTGGTTTATCCTTTATTCTTTAAGGGCTTGCTGCTCCCCAGAGCATTCGCTTTTCCAATGGATTTCAGTTTCAATGGGAGGAGTTTCAATGCGAGTGCCACTTGGCTGGAGCTGAAGTCTCTATTTCCTTGTCCCCATTAAAGGTGCCACTTTACTGAGTAAGACCTGCACGGCTTGAGTCCCAAAGTCCTGGATAAGAGTGAGGATGGTAATGAGAAAGGACAGACACACAAACCCAGGTTGAGAAAACCTGGGATTCTGTGGGGTTCTCTGACTGATACTTTTGCAACTTGGAGTCTCCGGTTGTTTATTAGGAACAGCACAAGTGGAAGGGTTGTCTTGTCTTGAGAGGAGGTCCCTGCAGGGCAACAATCTCAGACTGTAAGGCCCTAAAGGAGGAAGCCACAGTTATTTGCCTTTGCACTCACAGTTCAATCCTTCATAAACACTCATGCTTTTTCTACCACTAAGGAAAATTTTGCCATTCCACTTAAGCCTGGTCTATATAGGTAATGGTTTCACCAATTTCCCATGAGTCACTTGGTCTTGTAATAGTAGGTAGGCTGTGACAGTGGCAAAGTGCACATTAACTGAAGGCTTCACTCATCCAGGTCTTTTTCTAATCCCTACAACTGGATGTCAACTTGAGGAGCCCATGATGATTCCCAGTACTTCTATGCAGACTAATCTAGACATCTGCATTTGACTAGTGTCGAAATCATGTGAAGGAAACCACAGCAGTTGCTCTTCTACGAGGCTGATGTGAATTCATGTCCAAAGGAAAATTTTTTTTCCTAGCTTTTCTTTGGATTCCATTGTATTTTGTTTAACTCCTCCAATACATTTCCTGATGTACGGATGGAATGATAACTTTTCATTCTTCTTTCTACCTTTGTTCCTTCTTCCCTTTTCTTCTACTCACCCTACTCCCTACCTCTTCTTCCTCCTCCTCTTTCTATTTTAACATTTAGAATAGTAGATCAATGCAGCCACTCATTCTGAGCACCTTAACACGTGTAAGTAAGCCTTTGCTATGCTCCGAGGATACTGTAGGATTTCTTGCTACAAATTATCATATCTGAGCAGGAATAGGGGAGAAACAGATGTTTAAAAGATGTTTTGTAAGCAAATCGGACCAACATTTAACCAAATAACATCAAAAGCCTTCTGATTGGAGCCTCCAATATTCCCAGTCAGATTTCTTGCCAGGTTCTCAGTAGCAAATACAAGTTTCCTTCAATGAACAGGACTTAAACTCACCTAAAAACAAGTATAAATTGTGCCACTACTAGACCAGTAATTATTTTTGCTACGGCGTGGTAACTGTACTGAATCTCTCTGAATAGGTCTCTAATTAGAACTTTAATCACTGGCATAGTGCCATCTGGCACTAAGAAAGTGAACCAGCATGGAATCTGGGACCTAGTATCGGTCAGATTTCCCCACGTCAAACAACCAGACCACATGGCATCCTGTTCAAAGGACACTTACATGTATTCCTTGTACTAGCTAGTTTTCCGTCATCTTGACACAAGCTATAATCATCTGAGAGGAGGGCACCTTAATTGAGAAAAATGCCTCCATACTATTAGGCTGCATTCAAGACTGTAGAGCATTTTCTTGATTAGTGATTGATGGTACCACCAGGAAAGGTAGTCCTGGATTTTACTAGAAAGCAAGTTGAGCTAGCCATGAGGATCAAACCAGCAAGTAGCACTTTTCCATGGCCTCTGGATAAGTACCTGCCTCCCATTTTTGCGCAGTGTTTGAATTTCTGTCCTGACTTCCTTTGATGACGAACAATGATATGGAAGTATAAACAAAATAAACCGTTTCACCCCCAGTCACTTTTAGTTATGACTTCATTACAATAATAGTAATCCTAACTAATACAGAAATTGTGTAGTATTGCTGGGACAGACCAAACTATATTGGTTGTTGGAGGATTCTGGAACGATTTCAGAACTTTGGATACTTGTTCAAAGATTGGTGAGCTGTTCTTAGGTGAAACCACAATTGTAATAGAGACCTCAAGATGTGTGAGACATTGAAAAAGGGACTATTGATGCGGGATTCCCCTCTGTATGCTGTGTACACCATTGGTTAATAAACAGACTTCCTTGTCCTGTTGATAGGGCAGAGTAGAACTAGATGGGGAATACTGAATGCTGGGTAGAGAAGGCAGAGCCAGAGAGAAGCCATGTAGCCCTGCCAGAGACAGAGAAGCTGGATCCTTGCCAGTAAGCCACTGCCACGTGGCAATACAAAGATTAATGGGGATGGGTTAAATTAATATGTAAGGGTAAGCAAATAAGAAGCTAGAGCTAATGGGTAAAGCAGTGATTTAATTAATACAGTCCCTGTGTGATTATTTAGGGAATCTGGGTGGCTGGGAGACGAACAAGCAGCCTCCTACTACAGACTATTCACTGAGGCATGATGCAGGCATGAAGTGCACATAGCCTAATGGAAAAGCTATATACAGTAACATATTGAGAGACAGGGCTACCCAATCCCCTTAGAGGCAAAATGATTCCATCATAAGCCACAGATACTACATACGAAGTGTAAGGATTTGCTGCTTAGCTGTGTAAGAATTTATTAATTTTTTGGTGCTATATCACCCTTGATATATCCCTGTTCTTCCCTGTTAGAATTCTATTGCTTTCCTCAAGATATTGGGCATTGGAAATCTATATCTTGTTTGAGTTTTATAGAATTTCACAATTAAGAAATTGCCTTGTGTCTCAAGAAACAGTGGACTTTGTGAACAAAGGTGACATCACAAAAATCTTTGGAGACACAATAATGATCTCAATGAATTATGTGTTCTGGTAAGGTTATGAGCTTATGGGGAAGGGGGTAAAACATCTTGTTTTAAAATGGCAGGTATATATGTCATTCTATTAGTTACTGTAAAGTTGTGGTGGTAAAAATCATGACCAAAGTTAACACAAAGAAAGGGGAATATTTTGAAGCTCATGGTTCCAGATGAATAAGACTCTGTGTTTTCAAAATGGAGGCAAGTCAAGAAGTAGAAATATGGAAGGAACTGGAAGCTGGGCGTTCACAACTATAATAGAAAACATGGTATAGGAATAATGGAAATAGGCAAAAGCTTTTTTTATCTCTCACTGTCTAGCCCTCGTTTTCCACTCTCTTCAGCAAAGCTACACCACAAGTTGGAAGCCATACAAATACTGAACAACATGACAGAAATTGCTCAGTCACACTACGACATCATGTGAGAGGAATTGGATTTACAATTGTTAATGAAGATTGGCAATTTGTTATCATCTAGAGTTATCTAGGAGAGAAAGATATGTCTGTGGGGGGCCACTCTGTAACTAGCTGAATTAGAAGTGAAGACTAACACCACACATGTGATCAACCATTGTATGGGCTATGTCCCAGACCAAACATACAGGACAAAAGAAATAGATCAAAACCATTCGATACCTCTGTTTCCTGCTTGTGGAAAATCCTGAGACCCACTTTCTCAGCTTCTCTGCCATGAGAAAATGTGTCCCTTTGCAGTATATCTCACAACAAACTATTCTCCAACCAACTTACTTGATCAGATTTATCAAAGAAATGAAAGTGAACTTGGACAGGAGTCTTTAATCTTCATCATCTTGAGGCACACTCTACTATTATTCAAATCCCATTGTATTGACAGCTGCCATTGCTTGTCCTGGCTGAGGGTAAGAATTTTGTCACTTCACCTGGATTCTTGGTCTGACAGATTCAGGCTTGCCCTATGGTCACATCCTGGTTACAACCCTTATCTGTATGTAGGAACTGGGTGAACATATTTAGACTCAAAGCCTCTCACTTTGCACGTACTCTTAAGTTACTCTTAGTTTTATGTTCAAAGGTGATATTTTCTAAATATGTTATACAATATGTGTCCCATAAGGACACCCACCCAAACTTAGTATCTTTGAGTAGAAAAGACAAACTGTATTATACTTGTGTAGCCATAAGAATTGGAGGAATGGAACTCAGGTATTAAATTCAGCTATCATTCTATTTACATGTAGCAATTACAGTACAGATTCGTTATTTCAAGAAATGATGATTGCATATGCAGACAAAAACTGAAATATTATTTCCTAAAATGCATTCCCCCTTTTTTTGTTCCTCTAAGCCTCCTGGATAACAATTTCTCCAGTTGATACAGCTACAAGACAGCTCCAGAACCTAATACTCAGGAATCAATGGAGAATAGGAAAAAGAAAAGTTCTAAGAGCCAGAGAAACAGAAAGGTTACTGTCAGGTTTCATCTCCTAGAAATGTCAGAGAAGGTGCACTCATGAAGTCTCATCCACACTGCTGCCCAAATAAGGCCTGAATGATTATTATGTGTTTTTTAAAAAAAACTATTTAAAAATCTCCTTCAGCATTTAATGTTAATACTTATATGAAGATGGTAGATATGGACCTTTAATAATCAGAAGCATTCCTTAAATTTTTTCATTATGTAATATAACATTTACAAACTCACAAATGTTAAAACCATCTCCAGGTAATGTAGCAGATGAGAATCTGAAATTTATCAACATATATGCATGGAAAAATGTATATCGCAAAGTATAAGATGACTGAAGATTGAAGTGTCAATGTGGTTACCTTTCTCACCAACGTCAGACTAGTACAAAAGCAGCTACAAAGATTATGAAATTACATAAATTACAAAGATTATGAAATTACATAGAAGACTCAAAAAATAAGCTCATGCACACAGAGCCACCAGGTTTGCAACACATATTCGAAATTTCCAATGGAAAATGTATTCTTACCAACAAACAATACTGGTCAACTCCACAAGTGGATGTGAAGAAGCAATATCAGCATTTTATGAAATATGCTACAAAGGAAATTTTTAGAGACCTGGTTCATTAGATAAAGAGCTAGCACAGAGTCTTAAAGATATGAGTCATATCTGATGTGGGAGTGTCATATATCAATCTGTTGATTTCATTGGCTAAGCAATAAAGAAACTGCTAGGCCCATTGGATAGGCCCACCCTTAGGTGCGTGGAGTAAACAGAACAGAACGCTGGGAGGAAGAGGAAGTGAGGTCAGACTCCGCAGCTCTCCTCTCTGGAGCAGATGCTTCAGAGAGACACCATGCTACCTGCTCCAGGGAAGACGCACGGCTATGAAGCTCCGACCCAGGATGGACTTAGGCTAGAATCTTCCCGGTAAGACCGGTGCTACACAGATGATAAGAAATGGGCTAGTCCAGGTGGGAGAGTTAGCCTAGAAGATGCTAGGTAGAAATGAGCCAAAGCAGCGTTTAAAAGAATACAGTTTCCGTGTAATTATTTCGGGTAAAGCTAGCCGTGCGGGCGGGGTGCTGGGGACACAGCCCCGCCGTCGCCCCTATTACTACACATATCTATGCACGCATGGCAATACCAGCCATGAAGTCATAGGTTCTTAAACTGAGAAGAGGGGAAAAAATCAGGAGTGTCCGTGGCCTGTGTGGTGTGACATGCTAGCATAAATGGTTAACTCCTAGAAGATTCATGATTCCTATCTATCAATGAATTGAAAAGTTATTAAGACAGTGAAAATCAACATTAGGACTACCACATGGTCGTGAAAATTGATGTGTGACAACTACCTGCATAGATACATACATTTGTGCACATAAAATAAAATATATGTATACAAGTTCACCACACATAAAGGTACTCATGTAATTATTGCTGATAAAGATGACATGATTTCGTTATTTAATGTGAAAAGCACAAACCCAGCATGAGATCATTGTAACTTCATTTTCAAAGGCACAGTCTCCTTAACCAGGCCATTTGGGAGTTCACTCTCTAAAAAGGTACAGATAAGTTGATCTCTTCAGATTCTGCCTGTACCATTCATATTCTGAGATTTCAGGCCCGTGCAAGCAGCACTGGTTTAAATAGCCGTTGGAAGTGTTAGAGAAGCTATTCATGAACTGTAGAATAGGTAGTACATGCCCAATTTTATTCAATGTATTCATTAAAATCAAGAGAGAAAATAAAAGTTACAGAGAGTAATAACTTAAGTTCTGAAAGTATTAATTAATGGATTTTGTGACTGTAGTTTGCCCATACCTTCTTCACTTTGAGAAAATAATAGAACAAATAGGTTTTGGTGATTGCACAATGCCATAGAACATATGAACTAAACATGACCTGAGAAAAAACTGAGAATTGAGTAGAAAAACACATCCTAGCCTTGTATGGTATGGAAAAGCCTTAGCAATAAATAATGTGCTAAACATATGTGTCAATGTATGACATAATTAAATCCCATAAAGACTATTCTCATTGTCATGAAAGGAAAGCAAAATTTTATAAACAAAATGCAATGAAAGCATGAGTGAGCATAAATTACTAAACAGCACTCTGCTAAATCATCCTTGACAATGAGCAAGATAGCAAAAGAAGAAAAAGGGGTTAAGCTCATAAAATATAAAATGTATCATTTCAAAACTGGCAGTATGCTTCCACAGATGTACTGAAATGAAATAATAGCCTATAGCATATATAAGAGGAAATGTTTAAAATCCCTTTATAAAGAAATAAGAAAAAGGAAAAGAGAAACAAAAAATACCAAACTCAATAGAAGCAGTCAGTGAAAATAAAATAAAAAATGGGAAAATAGTGAAATTTAGGAGTGGTTCTTTGAAAAAAAGCATTAAAGTTTGGAAACTTCTATTACAATGACATGGTCACCACTGCTCTTGGCCAAACCCCAGAATTAATAAGACTATTCCTAAGGACAACACAAAAACAAAAGCAAGCTGGTAGGAAACTGGAAGCTTCATGTCTACTGGCTAGCTTCTATAGTGTTGGAAGGTGCCAGGCAAGCTAAGCAAGCAGGAAAGTAACCAGTTACACACAGTTGTGAACTCTTCCAGGTATAGCAATGCCTGATATCTCAAGAAATGCCCACTGATGCAATAGTAGCAAGAATATAATTGAAGTGCCTAACTTATTTCCTGATTGGTTTAAGTCTCACTCCACTAGATGAAACATATATCTGGTACCATTATCAGACCAAGAACTTATAGCTACACAGGACAGACTCGCTAGTGGTAAATTTGTTGATTTTAGGTTGGTAAATTGGCAGAGTATTAAACTTGCTCCTGATGACTTTTTTATAATCCTAGTTTAACGCATCTCTCAATTACCATCTGAGAAGATTTTATTTTGCAGTGGATGTTGATTAACACAGTAACTAACCTACAACTGTTCAAGGAGCAGAGAAAAAAGATAGAAGAAAACGATCAGTCCAAAAAGAATAGTAATCATACCAGTTGAGAATATGCCAGAAGGAACACTTCATGGTAGAAATAGGTAACACCAAAGCCTGTTAGGTTGTTGAAAAATCCTGAGACCAGATTGATTAACTTCCATTGAGTTATTGGCTCAGGTAGACTCTTTGGATTCCAACCCATAGAGGCATTGTCAATGATTTCGGTGCATGTCAGAACTAAATGGTAAGAACTTAATGCTGAATCTACATATTCATGCTGCATGTTATGAAGAAATTAGACTGAGAATGAGTGAACATTTTCTTAGTACTAAGGAAACTTCATCATGCCACATGGCGCCATATTAGTTACTGGAATAAAGTGTCATTATAAGACCGGTGCAAAAGATGATAATGGAACACTCAGACATGTAAGATGTAACCCCTAGGCCAATAAAGATACAACTGTTATAAGGTTGGAAAACTGCTTTCTCATTGAATTTAAGATCATCTTAGCCTCATAGAACCTGTAGTTGGTATTATTCAACTTCAAATTTTGTGTCTAAGGATGGAATAATCCCTAATAGTATGGCCTCTGCAGTTATTTGTTTCAATAGATGTGATGTTTTACCAGTTGCCTTCCAAACTGTGTGTTTACCTGTTACTTCTTTTATCTGTCTACCAAGTAAAACTCTGTACAGTATACCACAGATGCTGATAAAGACTTGCAAAATATAAACAGTGGAGAATAAATACCTATTGATAGAACCTGGTAGTTCATGGAGCATTGCAGATAAGGTGACAGGAACATGCAATTATCTTAAGAAAATAGTTAATGCCTGGTCCATAGCTATTTCTATTTGAGTATAAAAATACATCAGTTTTCACGAACCAGAGATGGCGGAGGCTATGTACAAAATATCTTTTTTTTTTTTTTTTTACTGAGAGATAGTATCTTCATTTTATTATAAGGAGCTGTACCCATGAAAATTATCTCAACAAGACATGCACAATGCCAATATCAGTGGGCATGGCAACATGGATCAGAGATATCTCATAAGGCTCTACTGAGATGAAGCACTATAGGCAGTGATTGGCTGCTGAGAGAAGGAGCATCAATTTTCTGGGATAAGTCTCAGATAGGTTATTTAATACCAAATGGTCAGACTTAAGTGCCTACACAAATGAGCAGCATTAAATGGACACTGTTGAGCTATTATTTTAGCTGGATAAATACCCAGTCTTGTCTTATTTAGATGACATATGCTACTATACAGATAATTTTAAATTTTATTCTGAGTAATAATAAACTTCCATTTCTGGCATTATCAACTATAGAATATATGAGAATATCTTTCATTTCACACATTTGTCACCCAAATCAATTTTCATCATTTTGGTTGACTAAAGATATTGATTATGACTACATATTTGCAAAATATTTCTCCATCAAATAATCTAGATTTTCTATTTACTGTTTCTTTATCTTTTTTTTATCTTTTTTTTATTGATAAAAGAATAAAGAAAAAAAAGCAAATTTCCACCTCCTCCCAGCCTCCCCTTTCCCTCCCCCTCCTCCCACTCTTCTCCCCCTCCTCCCACTCTTCTCCCCCTCCTCCCACCCCTCTCCCCTTCCCCCCACTCCTCTCCCCCTCCCTCTCCAGTCCAAAGAGCAGTCAGGGTTCCCTGCCCTGTGGTAAGTCCTAGGTCCTCCCCCCTCCGTCCATATCTAGGAAGGTGAACATCCAAACTGGCTAGGCTCCCACCAAGCCAGCAGATTAAGTAGGATCAAAACTGCGTGCCATTGTCCTTCGTGTCTCATCAGCCCTCATTGTTCGTCATGATCAGAGAGTTCAGTTTTATCCCATGCTTTTTTTGGTAATAGTCCAGCTGGCCTTGGTGAGCTCCCACTAGATCAGCTCCACTGTCTCAGTGGGTGGGTGCACCCCTCGTGGTCCCGACTTCTTTGCTCATGTTCTCCCTCCTTCTGCTCCTCATTGGGACCTTGGGAGCTCAGTCCATTGCTCCATTGTGGGTCTCTGTCTCTATCTCCATCCATCGCCAGATGAAAGTTCTAGGATGATATGCAAGATATTCGTCAGTATTGCGCTAGGATGGGGTCATTTCAGGTTCCCTATCCTCAGCTGCCCAAGGAACTAACTGGGGACCTCAGCTTGGGCACCTGGGAGCCCCTCTAGGGTCCATTCTCCTGCCCACCCTAAAGTGGGTCCCTTAACTAAGAATTGTGGTTCCGTGCTCCCCTATCCAACCTTCCTTTATCCCGATCCTCCTGTTTCCCCAAGTCCCCCCTCCTTCCCTTCTCCCTTTTCTCTCCCCATCTCCCCTTACCCCCATCCCACCCCACCCCCAAGATCCCAATTTACTCCCCGGAAATTTTGTCTACTTCCCTTATCCAAGAGATTAACGATATGTTTTTCCTTGTGTTCACCTTCTTACTTAGCTTCTTTAGGTTCGCCAATTGTAGACTCCGTGACCCCTATTTATGGCTAGAAACCAATTATGAGTGAGTACATCCCATGTTCTTCTTTTTGGGTCTGGGATACCTCACTCAGGATAGTGTTTTCTATTTCCATTCATTTGCATGCAAAATTCGAGAAGTCATTGTTTTTTACCGCAGCATAGTACTCTAGTGTGTATATATTCCATACTTTCTTCATCCATTCTTCCATTGAAGGGCATCTAGGTTGTTTCCAGGTTCTGGCTATTACAAATAATACTGCTATGAACATAGTTGAACAAATGCTTTTGACAGGTGATAGAGCATCTCTTGGGTAAATTCCCAAGAGTGGTATTGCTGGGTCCAGGGGTAGGTTGATCCCGAATTTCCTGAGAAACCGAAACACTGACTTCCACAGTGGTTGCACAAGATTGCATTCCCACCAGCAATGGATGAGGGTACCCCTTCCTCCACAGCCTCTCCAGCAAAGGCTATCCTTGGTGTTTTTGACTTTAGCCATTCTGACAGGTGTAAGATGGTATCTCAAAGTTGTTTTGATTTGCATTTCCCTGATTGCTAAGGAAATTGAGCACGACCTTAAGTATCTTTTGGCCATTTGAACTTCTTCTGTTGAGAATTCTCTGTTCAGTTCAGTGCCCCATTTTTTAATTGGGTTAATTAGCATTTTAAAGTCTAGTTTCTTGAGTTCTCTATATATTTTGGAGATCAGACCTTTGTCTGTTGCGGGGTTGGTGAAGATCTTCTCCCAGTCAGTAGGTTGCCTTTGTGTCTTAGTGACAGTGTCCTTTGCTTTACAGAAGCTTCTCAGTTTTAGTAGGTCCCATTTATTCAATGTTGCCCTTAATGTCTGTGCTTCTGGGGTTATACCTAAGAAGTGATCACCTGTGCCCATCTGTTGTAGGGTATTTCCCACTTTCTCTTCTATCAGGTTCAGTGTTTTCGGGCTGATATTGAGGTCTTTAATCCATTTGGACTTGAGTTTTGTGCACGGTGATAGATATGGGTCTATTTTCATTCTTCTACAGGTTGACATCCAGTTGTGCCAGCACCATTTGTTGAAGATGCTTTCTTTCTTCCATTGTATACTTTTAGCTCCTTTATCGAAAATGAGTTGTTCATAGGTTTGTGGGATAAAATCCAGGTCTTCTAAACGATTCCATTGGTCGACTTCTCTGTTTTTATGCCAGTACCACCCTGTTTTCATTACTGTAGCTCTGTAATAGAGTTTGAAGTCAGGGATGGTAATGCCTCCAGAAGATCCTTTATTGTATAGGATTGTTTTGGCTATCCTGGGTTTTTTGTTTTTCCATATAAAGTTGATTATTGTCCTCTCCAGATCTGTGAAGAATTGTGATGGGATCTTGATGGGGATTGCATTGAATCTATAAATTGCCTTTGGTAGAATTGCCATTTTTACTATGTTGATCCTCCCAATCCAAGAGCAAGGGATGTCCATCCATTTTTTGGTATCCTCATCAATTTCTTTCTTCAATGCCTTAAAGTTCTTGTCAAATAGATCTTTCACTTCCTTGGTTAGATTTACCCCAAGATATTTTATGCTGTTTTTGGCTATCGTGAATGGAGAAGCTTCTCTGATTTCCCTCTCTGCTTCCATATCCTTTGTGTATAAGAGGGCGACTGATTTTTTGGAGTTGATCTTGTATCCTGCCACATTACTAAAGCTGTTTATCAGCTGTAAAAGTTCTTTGGTGGAGTTTTGGGGGTCGCTTATGTACACTATCATATCATCTGCAAATAACGAAAGTTTAACTTCTTCCTTTCCAATTCGAATCCCCTTGATCCCATTATGTTGTCTTATTGCTATTGCTAGAACTTCCAGCACTATATTGAAGAGGTATGGCGAAAGTGGACAGCCTTGTCGTGTTCCTGAGTTAAGCGGGATGGCTTTGAGTTTCTCTCCGTTTAATTTGATGTTAGCTGTCGGCTTGCTGTATATAGCTTTTATTATATTTAGGTATGACCCTTGTATCCCTAATCTCTCCAAGACTTTTAACATAAATGGATGTTGAATTTTGTCGAATGCTTTTTCAGCATCTAATGAAATGATCATATGGGTTTTTTCTTTCAGTTTATTTATATGATGGATTACATTGATAGATTTTCCTATGTTGAACCAGCCCTGCATCTCAGGAATGAAGCCTACTTGATCATAATGGATAATTTTTCGGATGTGTTCTTGGATTCGGTTTGCCAGTATTTTGTTGAGGATTTTTGCATCGATATTCATGAGTGAGATCGGCCTGTAATTCTCTTTCCTGGTTGAGTCTTTGTGTGGTTTTGGTATCAGAGTAACTGTAGCTTCATAAAAGGAATTTGGTAATGACCCTTCTGTTTCTATATTGTGAAATACATTAAGGAGTATAGGTATTAGGTCTTCTTGGAAGTTCTGGTAGAATTCCACATTGAAACCATCTGGTCCTGGGCTTTTTTTGGTAGGGAGGTTTTTGATAACCTCTTCTAATTCTTCGCGACTAACGGGTCTATTTAGATGGTTCACCTGGTCCTGATTTAACTTTGGTAAATGATATTTATCTAAGAAAGTATCCATTTCCTTTACATTTTCCAGTTTTGTGGCATATAGGCTTTTGTAGTAAGATCTAATGATTCTCTGAATTTCCTCTGTGTCTGTGGTTATGTCCCCCTTTTCATTTCTGATCTTATTAATTTGCAAATTCTCTCTCTGCCATTTGATTAGTTTGGATAGGGGTTTGTCAATCTTGTTGATTTTCTCCAGGAACCAGCTTTTTGTTTCATTGATTCTTTGGATTGTTCTCTGTGTTTCTATTTTATTGATTTCAGCCCTCAGTTTGATTATTTCCAGTCTCCTACTCCTCCTAGGTGAGTCTGCTTCTTTTTTTTCTAGAGCTTTCAGGTGGGCTGTTAAGTGTCCAATGTGAGCTTTCTCTGTTTTCTTTAAGTGGGCACTTAGTGCTATGAACTTTCCTCTTAGGACTGATTTCATAGTGTCCCATAAGTTTGAGTATGTTGTTTCTTTATTTTCATTGAATTCCAGGAAGACTTTAATTTCTTTCTTTATTTCTTCCTTAATCCAGGTATGGTTCAGTAGTTGGCTGTTCAGTTTCCATGACTTTGTAGGCTTTCTGTGGGTAGCCTTGTTGTTTAATTCTAACTTTAATCCGTGGTGATCTGATAAGACACAGGTGGTTAGTAATACTTTTTTGTAACTGTGGATGTTTGCTTTGTTACCGACTATGTGGTTGATTTTCGAGAAGGTTCCATGAGCTGCAGAGAAGAAGGTGTATTCTTTCCTCTTTGGGTGGAATATTCTATAGATGTCTGTTAAGTCCATTTGTTTCATTACCTCCATTAATTGTCTTATTTCTCTGTTAGGTTTCTGTCTGATTGACCTGTCCATTGGTGAGAGAGGAGTGTTGAAGTCTCCTACTATTAGTGTGTGCGGTTTAATGGCTGCCTTGAATTTTAGCAATGTTTCTTTTATGTACGTGGGTGCTTTTATATTAGGGGCATAGATGTTCAGGATTGAGACTTCATCCTGATGAACTGTTCCTGTTATGAATATAAAATGCCCCTCTCCATCTCTTCTGATTGATTTAAGTTTGAAGTCAACTTTGTTAGAGATTAGTATGGCCACACCTGCTTGTTTCTTAGGTCCATTTGCTTGATAGGCCTTTTCCCAACCCTTTACTCTGAGTAGGTGCCTGTCTTTGTGGTTGAGGTGTGTTTCTTGTAAACAGCAGAATGTTGGATCCTGTTTTCTTATCCAATCTCTTAGCCTGTGCCTTTTTATAGGTGAGTTGAGACCATTGACATTAAGTGATATTAATGACCAGTGGTTGTTAACTCCGGTCATTTTTTTTTTTTTTAGTCGTAGAGTTTGTGTGTATCCCTTCTTTGGTTTGTGTTGATGAAGGGTCTCTAGATGTCTGAGTTATTGTGGTCATTGTTGGACTCCTTGGTTAGTGATTTTCCTTCTATTACTTTCTGTAAGGCTGGATTTGTGGCTGCATATTGTTTGAATTTGTTTTTATCCTGGAAAATTTTATTTTCTCCATTTATAGTGAAAGAAAGCTTGGCTGGGTATAGTAATCTGGGCTTGCATCCATGGTCTCTCAGTTTCTGCAGTACATCTATCCAGGACCTTCTGGCTTTCATGGTTTCCATGGAAAAGTCAAGTGTAAGTCTGATAGGTTTACCTTTGTAAGTAATTTGGCCTTTTTCCTTTGCCGCTCTTAATATTTTTTCCTTATTCTGAATGCTTTGTGTTTTGATAATTATATGGCGAGGGGATGTTTTTTTTTGATCCAGCCTATTCGGTGTTCTGTATGCTTCTTGCACCTTCATAGGTATATCTTTCTTTAGGTTGGAAAAGTTTTCTTCTATAATTTTATTAAATATATTTTCTGGACCATTGAGCTGCACTTCTTCTCCTTCTTCTACTCCTATTATTCTTAGGTTTGGTCTTTTTATTGTTTCCCATATTTCCTGAATGTTTTGTGATGAGAGTTTGTTGGACTTGCTGTTTTCTTTGATCATAGTGTTTATTTTCTCTATGGTATCTTCAGAATCTGAGAGTCTTTCTTCTATCTCTTGTATTCTGCTGGTTATGCTTGTTTCTGTAGTCTCTATTCGTTTACCTAGATTTTCCATGTCCAGCCGGCCCTCTGTTTGTGTTTTCTTCTTTGCCTCCATTTCAGTTTTCAAGTCTTGAACTGTTTCCATTATCTGTTTGATTGTTTTTCCTTGGTTTTCTAGGGTATCATTCACTGATTTATTCAATTCTTCAAACTTTCTGTTATATTTCTCATCCATTTCTATAAGGGCGTTTTTTACATGCTGTTTAAGGGCGTCAATCACTTTCATGAAGTCAATCTTTTCTCCTTCTTGATTAGGGTGTTCATGTCCTTCCGTTGTGAGGTCGCTGGTTTCTGGTGGCTTCA
Source organism: Microtus pennsylvanicus (assembly GCF_037038515.1). Taxonomy (NCBI): domain Eukaryota; kingdom Metazoa; phylum Chordata; class Mammalia; order Rodentia; family Cricetidae; genus Microtus; species Microtus pennsylvanicus. The sequence goes on from NC_134582.1 coordinate 102,534,811, forward strand.
TGTTGCTTTTCAGTTTGTTGGGCGAATTCTTGCCTTGGCCTCTGCCCATCTCTTCTTCCAAATACTCCCTTATGGATCTTCTTTTACCAGATCAGGTCTCCTTGCCTACCCAACGCGGCCTCCCCAATGTTGGCTCTCCTGGCACCAAGGGATCAGGTCTCCATGCCCAACCCTGGCTCGTCCCAATGCTGTTTCTCCCCAATGCTGGTTCTCCTGGGGCCGAGAGATCAGGCCTCTGTGCTGGTTGGGCAGCTCGCAAACAAAGCGCCTACCCTGCTTGGTGCAGGCAGGCCACAGAAAAAAAGGCACTGCAGCCCGCCTGGGTGCCCCGAGGACTGGGACCCAGCGCCCAATGCCACGCGCCTAGAGAGGGCGGTGGGGCCCAAGTGGGGAGGGCTCTGGACGGAAGCTGGGTGGGCCAGGAAGAAAGAGGCAGTAACCAGGGAATAGAGGTCCTGCAGAGAGCCCAAGAAAGACAGGAGGCCAAGGGACCCCCGAGATCCCCGTCCCCGGCTTGCGCCACGGGCCAGAAACTCACCCCAACGCTGGTTCTCCTGGGGCCGAGAGATCGGGCCTCCGTGCTGGTTGGGCAGCTCACAAACAAAGCGCCTACCCTCCTTGGTGCAGGCAGGCCACAGAAACAAAGGCACTGGAGCCCGCCCGGGCGCCCCGAGGACTGGGACCCAGCGCCCAATGCCACACGCCTAGAGAGGGCGGTGGGGCCCAAGTGGGGAGGGCTCTGGACGGAAGCTGGGTGGGCCAGGAAGAAAGAGGCAGTAACCAGGGAATAGAAGTCCTGCAGAGAGCCCAAGAAAGACAGGAGGCCAAGGGACCCCCGAGATCCCCGTCCCCGGCTGGCGCCGCGGGCCAGATACTCACCCCAACGCTGGTTCTCCTAGGGCCGAGAGATCAGGCCTCCCGTACAAAATATCTTGAACACTACCCGCAACCCGGAAATAAGATAAGCACAAAGATTCACATATGACCGTAGTCACACATACTAGATCGCATTCCCTGACCCTAGAGGTCATAAGATCCTGATATAGATTTTTGGTGTTACTTCCTTATGCCCTCTAGCAGGATGTGCTCTGCTATATAGGATGTGGAAAGCTAACAGAGTAAGAACCAAACTGAAACAGATTTCCTCAGTCAACAGAGAAGCTGGGGTGTGACTGCGCAGGAATGCCGTTGTCTTTGACTAAAATATTTTCCTGTAAGTAATTCCTCATTTACGTTCCTCTATAGATGCTTTAGCATTATGCTATTGGGAAGTTTATTTATTTGCTATAATTGTTGCCCTACCTGGGATAATTGGACATTTATTCATACCTAACAAGGAAAAGCAAAGCTACATAGACTTTAGACATACTTTATGGTCATTAATATAGAAAGAAAATACATTCTGGATTAGTGGGTTTCAAAGGGGAGTCATTTTGGCATAGAGAGGTATGGAGCTATGTCCAGAGATGTTTTGTCTTGTATTAATTGATATAATGTAAAAAAGTGGTTGTGGGACATTACCCATGTCTAAGGGTTAGAAACCAGGGCTTTTTCCAAATATTACATGAAAAGGGTATATTCAACTCAAAAATAAAAATTTTAAACCAGGAGACATTGAGATGAAATGATAGCATTAGGTTCTAAGGGTCAAATTAGTAACATATTAGGAAGGAAGGTAGTAACATATTCTGGGTCTGGAGTCTTGACTGTGAGTTCTTTGTCTTGAATGAGTGTAACCAATTTTCTACTTCTGGAAAGAAATGTAGGCAAGCCTAGTAGATATGGGTATTACAGAACCTTGACAATTAGGTTCAAGTAAAATAGTGATGCAAAACCTCACACTAATGCTAACTTGTTTTTATTTTCTTAATAATATTTCAACAAAAATGAATTAGTAACACATATAAACTTGATTTTATGAAGTAGAAAAGAAATAATGAGTCTTTCTTCTTGGACTATGAAAATTCTTCAGTTGACATATATATGGAGTGTACATATATATATATATATTTTAATATATGCATATCACTCCTAAAATAAATTTAGGAAAGTATGTATATTTTTGAAAATGTGCAGCATATAAATTTTGATAATATTTTTATTTTGTGTATAAAATTGATGGTTATCTGTATTTTATACCACTTTTTGTTATATTTTGATATTTTAAGTATTTGGGCATAGAGGTTCCCTTACATTCCCCCTACCAATTTTCTAAGTTTGTGTTGGGCGTTACTATTAATATTAACAAAGTTTCTATTGAAATCTAGTCATCATAAGAATCATATTTTATAACATAATTTGTTTCAGACTTGTGTCCATAAAAGTAAATAGACTTTTAATTTGATAAATGCATGGTGTTTTACCCTGTTGTTAACTATTGATGCATTACAATTTTGTGGTTCTTCAAGTAAAGGACACATTTAAAGGAAACTGATAAAATCAACACTGATCGTTGTAAAAACATTTAAAAGTATCTGTTATATAGAGAAGAGAAATCAGATAAATCAAATTTTTGTAGCCAGTGACATGTCACCAAGGACAATGTGTTGTCCCTTATTAGTAATAACCAAAACTCTTGGCCACACTGAGTGTCAAAGGAGGAGCAAAGTCCTCATTGTGTTTTTGTGTGGCCTTTTAAAATTGCTAATAATGGGATTATTACAAAATCACAGGGCTACAAATTCAGTTTATTTATTTTTGTGTTTTCATTGCAACTATGTTGCTAAGCCTATTCACAGACTTATTGTAAACATCAAATTGAGAGGAAAATGTCTAAAACATTTTGCAAAGGAATAAATACATGACATTTTGGAGCTGAGTTTGCAATTCCAGGCAGTGGCATCATATTTATGAGAATATTCTCTTCATCCTCACTATCAGTAGAAAGGCAAGTAATGTATTTTTCACAAGTAATGAAGATAAAGCAAATATGCATGTTGCCTTCCTCAGATGAGGGTCAAATAATCTAATATTAGACACTAAAATACAAGTTACAAATTTTTGAGTGTCTTATTCAAAACCAAGAGAAATCTGCAGGACATTAAACAACCATAAGAATAGGATTAGGTCATCCTAACTTAATTCATGTTCAGCTTCACATGTTAGGAAAAAACAGAAAACATGTCTTGAAATTTATGCTAAAAATTCAGTATCTTTGACACATTTCAAAATATAAATCTTTGCAAATATATTTGCATAACTAAACTTGCACGGTGGAAGATGTTCATTACCCGGCACATCTAGAAGCACCTAGGGTGTAGAAAAGTCATTCCGGTAAGACTACCATTGGCAGGGTGACTGTTGACAACCTAAGAGAAAGAGCCCTTACCGTGCCTTCTCTTCTCCTTTAGCTAGGATGTTGCTGCTGCTCCTGGTGTCCTACCTGCTTTTGTGGGAGAATGTGACCTCAGTACCCACCTGTGTCAAGAGGGATGGGGATTCCCAGAAGTCCTTAAGGAGACTGTTCGCATTGGCCACCTTTATTTCTCAGATCACCAGTAGACAAGCTGCAAATTTGTTCACCGAATTTGTAAGTACCCCTGTAACTAATGACTTCCTTTTAAAATGGGCCTTCATGCTACTGGTTGGGATATAGTATAGCCTAACGTAGGAAGATCATGACGGAAATTTCAAGCAATGAGCCATCATAAGGAGAAGAAATTAGCAGCTACTATACCCTTTAGCAGGAGAAAAGGATATTCTCAAAAATGTCAGTTACATCATCAAATGAAATAATTTTGATACTTTTCTCTATTTTTGAACTTTATTTTAATTTACTCTTGTGACATAGGGCCATAAAATGTATGTCTAAGAGAAAGGCACGATTTTTATTCCTTCATTATGTGCAGTGGTTTTCAACCTTCCTAATGTTTCAACCCTTTATTCAGTTCCTCAGGTGGTAGTGACCCCAAACCATAACATTAATTTGCTGCTGATTCACAACTATAATTTTATACTATTATGAATTATAATGTTAATATCTGGTATGTAGGATATCTGACATGTGACCCCTGAAGGGGCCATGATCCACAGGTTAGAAACCACTGATTTAGTGTTTTGGCCGCTGGTGTCTTTACTTTGGGTATTACAGATAACTAATAAATGAGGATTACTTTGCAGAGAACTACAATCAGTAGAGATACTGACACAGGTCATCAGAAGTTTTCCATTTCTTTTTCTTTATAAATCTGCAAATGCAGTGAATCTGTTTTAAACAATTCAAATTCATATGCTTGCAACAAGGAGTTCTAGTATAGAGATGAAAGTGTATAATGTCTTCATGATTAAAATACATTGAAAGCTGCATATTATATTATGCTACCTGTTTTATAGAAATCAATAAGTACTTCCATACATACATCAATGGATATGTAAGAATGTGACTCAAGTTTGCATAACACACACAGACATACGCCTCTAGCATTCATATTGTACACTATTGTTTCTGCCATTTTCATTTCTTGATGGGTTGCCTTGAATATGTGAAGTCATCTTAAGTATCCCTTCAAACTATCAAAACAATAACAATAACAGTTTTACAGAATGACTTTAAAAAATAAATCTATTGTAGCAAATTAATGAATAAATATTGATAATTGCAAATCCTAATTTTCTATCTTAATTATCTCTTAACTTATTATTTTCTGTATTATTCCAAGAGATTTTATAACTTGGTGCCATCAGCAAAATAGTACTCTGAATTAACAATGACATTGGTAAATGAAATTGTATAGATACAGACATTGTAACAAGAAGAGCTATAATATTAAGATGTTTAACAAACAGAGTTAGAAACTAGAAACTATATATACTTAATTACTATGGCACTTGTCAGAAATGCCAGATAAAGTTGATATATACTTAGCAGTTTGTAGTTTTGCGAATTTTGTTGTTGCAATGAACAACTTTTAAGAAGTCTGAGAATAACAAACAAGGGGGAACATTGGGATGTTTGAGGGTTATTTGGGTGGAAAATGAGACTATCGATCAAGTTTTAAACTGTAGTCTTTCTCCTAATATATTAATTTCAACTTTTCAGTAGCAGCTTGTTCTTATTTCGAATTTCTTTTTTTTTTAACTTTTTTTTTTATTGAGAAAAGGAGAAAAAAAAAACAAGTTTCCACCTCCTCCCAGCCTCCCACTTCCCTCCCCCTCCTCCCACCCTTATCCCCCTCCTCCCATCCCTCTCCCCCTCCCCCCACTCCTCTCCCCCTATGGAGAGAAACTCAAAGCCATCCCGCTAAAATCAGGAACACGACAAGGCTGTCCACTCTCTCCATACCTCTTCAATATAGTGCTTGAAGTTCTAGCAATAGCAATAAGACAACATAAGGGGATCAAGGGGATTCGAATTGGAAAGGAAGAAGTGAAACTTTCGTTATTTGCAGATGATACCTGTTTTATAGAAATCAATAAGTACTTCTATACATACATCAATGGATATGTAAGAATGTGACTCAAGTTTGCATAACACACACACAGACATACGCCTCTAGCGTACATAAGTGACTGCTCTTATTTAGAATTTCATACATGAATGCTGCATCTGTGAAAGTGTTACCCTTCTTTCTCCTCAGCAAATCTTTCAGTATCCTCCTATAACAAATTTATGGTTTATTATTATTGCTGTCTTATATATATACATACACATATCAAATATGTCCATATTTGCATGTGTGTAAATATATATGTATGTATGTTCACATTTTCCTTTGCCTATATGTGTATTTATCCATGGTTAACTACGTAGAATAGACAACTGATCGGGGTACTCATCACTGGAAGCACCTGATTTTCCCTCTCTCGGCAGCCATAGATCCCCTGTAGGTCTTCATCTAAGGACTGAACTGTGTGGTATTTCTCCTGTACACATTAACAAGTCAGCCAGTATTATTATTTTGTTGATCTTGTTCGGTCAGTTGCATTGTTGAGCATTCTGGGTTCACTTTACCTGTCATACCTAAAAGAAGCATGTTTCCTGGGACTTCGTCTTTTACAAGCTTTCTACCCCACTGCCCCTTTAAGAGTTTCTCTGACTCTAGGCTTAAGGATGCATTACAGATATATCAGTTGGAATTGGGAACCTCAAAGTCACTCATTCTCTGCATTTTAATCAGTTATGGATCTCTATAATGGTCTTCAATCAATTTCAAGAACCTTCTTTGGTGAGCGATGAGATTAATCATATCTGTGGGTATAAAGATATTAATTTAGAATACAGTTACAGAATATGTTGGATTAAGAACTGCCAGTAATAGGTTCTCAGACACCTCCATTTACAAATAGTTGGTGAGGTTTACATTACTAGACATCAATTCTCTTCTGTTGAGCTTAAATTAAATATCATCTATCAAATGCATCAGAATTTGGATCATGGACTACTTCATATAATTTCCAATCTCTAGCTTATTTAATATATCATCCTGTCCAGGACAAACAATATGCCCAAGGCAAGAGGTACAATGACAGGATCCCTGACACCTGTCCCACTGATTTTCTTGATACCCCAGGAAACAAGAACCAAGTTCTAGAAAGCAAAGTAAGTGTTTATTCTTTTGTATTTCTTTACCAGATCAACTGAAGCAACATAGCATTTCTACATTTAGTGAATGTGATCAGAGGCTCCTTGTTTGTGATCATAGAGAACTAATGAAGCCATACTCTAGGGTTAGTAAATTACAAGTGAAATATACTAAGCTGTGTTTTAGAGGATCTCTAACTTTACCACCTTAAACTCCTGGATTTTTAGTCATTACATGCAGGAACATTTCAATTGACATTAACATTCTTGGTTGAATATTCATTAATGTAATCATATACAATGCAAATGCAGTTTTATTTCTCATGGTTACTGATGGAGCCAAATTTGACAGCACAGTATATACTGACATGTTTATTTCTGATTGTTAAGTTCTTTCACTACATGTTAATTCCTAAATGATCTACCTTTATTTTGTAACTGAAAATCAGCTGAGAATAAGAATCTAATGAATGCTATACATTATTTCTAGGGATAAAATCATCCTTTAAGTATGATGGCAAGTCTACATATCATTATAAACTCCAATTTATGATTGTTATCATCTCTCATATATGATACCCTGCCATAACACATCTTGGGATTGAGCTGAACATTATCATATATCCCTACACATCTATAAGATACAGTTCATTCTTCATGTTTTGCTAAATGGCAAATATAGGTCTACAATTCTCATTTAAAAAATTATGCTATAAATAAAGAATAAAAATTAACAGTGGAAGTTTGAGCAAGAGAAATTATTTATTGAGAGTGATTATTTTGCTAGACACTTCATAGAGCACTCCACTGACAGTTTTGAATTTAATCTTCCACAAAATTTCATAATAATATCAATGTTATTTTTCACATATACAAATTGTATCCTATATAAAACAATATGAATAGCTACAGAAATGTTTTAGTTTTTTAGAGCAAAGCTTCCTTATCTAATCCTATTTCAATGGTTACTTAGCCAGAAGTTCTACTGAAACTGTTATGCAATCTACTGTATTCCTGGAATGACCCTCTGAATCATCTTGTGAAAGAAATGTCTGCCATGCCAGGAGACCCTAATGCTATCCTCGCCAAAGCCAGAGAAATTCAGGGAAAAGTTGGACAACTCAGGGTGGGAGTTAAAACAATACTCCGTGAGGTGAGCAGCCTGCTGACTAGCTTTATTCATACTTAAATGAGGAGTTCTTTGTAATGACTAATGTATTTTTAAATGTTTTACTTTGCACAAAAATTTAAAATCAATGTAATTCATACAGACTATTACAAAAAATTGTAACCAGTCAAAATGAAGAGTTGTGAAGTTCAGTTTCAATGGATACATCTACAAAATATTCCCACATCTAAGGTTCAAGGAACATTGAAGAAGATGGGGAGGAAAGATTTATGAACCATAGAATCAGGAAATTTGCATAAAAATGTCTCTCCTAGGAATCTCATAAACATCATCCACAGAGTCTCAGCAACATGGTTTCCTAAGCAAGAGATGAACAAGGGCAATTCCAATAAACATACAAATGTGATCAGAGCTTCAAAGGAGGGTCAATGAGTCCTCAATCTTACCCCAAGAACCCAAGCAACTAAGTGATGTTGAGAACAGGAGAAATAAGATTCTCCAAGTTAAAGTTTATCAGTTGGTTTTCCAATACCAAATGGTCATCACTGAAAAATATACGTATGAGTAATATTGTGCAGAATAATTAGACTTTATATTTAGGAATACATAGGTAAATACAAATGTGTAAATGTAAAAATCAATAAAAGGCCATGAATTTTCAAAATAGCAAAAAAAAAAATATGGGAGGTTTTTAAGTAAGAATGGGAAGAGAGAAATAATGTAATTATATTATTTCAAAAATAAGAAAGTAAAATATTGAAAAATATGACATTTATGAGATTCCTAGGAGAAACATTTTTATGCATTCATATCTGTTATAGCCTTTTTATCAAAAGGGATACTATCAACACATGGACACCTCTCAATAATACTTCACTCTGAGTCCCTTACCCAGGGTTATCAGAAAAAGGCAGAATTTTCTCTCTCCGAAGTATCTTTCCTGGGTATAAAGACAGATACATAACTACCTCAATAGTTCTAACACAATAATCCTCTGAATATTTGCCTCTTGAACTATCCAAAGCAATCCTCATTTGTTCTAGGCTTTATTGTACACACAGTATTTGGACAACTGGTTTGGTTAAAAACAGAAGGGAAATTGGTTTAATGTCAATTCCTTAAAGTAGAAAAAAAGCAAGATTGAGTCTATGGTTAGGACACACAAAGTTTGTTCAATCATAAAAATGAAATCAGTTCCTCCATTGCCCCTATGTCACTCATGTACAAAATTAAGTAACACCTTGCTGGTTGTCCATCTATCAACTCCTGTAAAGAACATTTTATTAGCTTTTTTTACATGTGCCAGAAAATGTATTCATTTGGGCTTGGTGAAGTATATCCATGAAAATCTATATTTATTTTATGATTTTAACTTTACAAGTACTTTCATAAATCTATATTTAGAAAGAATAAGCATGTAAAATACTAAAATACAATTAAAACTAGGCTGATTATATTTTTGGTGATCATGTTTAGATTGGAGAGAAACATGATAAGAGCTACCTTGTCTGGTCTGGCCTGGCATCCTTGAAGTCAAGCAATGAAGATGTTCGCTGTTTTGCCTTTTATAACCTGATCCGCTGCCTGCTCAGAGATTCCCGCAGAGTAAACACTTTTCTTGAGGTCCTCAAGTACCAAATTATCCAAGACAAATGCTAAGAGCAAATTTATACCATCTGTTTCTGAGATGCCCCTAGATAAGACAATACTACAAGGCTCCAGTTTTCTCCTCTTTTCTTTAAAAATAAAAACTGTTGGAATTTCAATTTGGTCCAAGTTTCTTTTGTTGATCGTGCAAAAACAAAATATTTGACAAATAACAGAAGTTAAGAACCTAACAAACACATTATACAACTTCCTTTGCGTTTTCAGAATATTAATACATGTAAAATTGTTAGAATCAGCAAAAAACAATGTTACTGTTTTACAGTATCTAAAATCCATCAAAATGCATTGAATTTGGCAGTTACATTTTAAATGCCAAGTAGTCCCGATTGGATTGGTTTCCAGAATATGGATTGAGAGAATAGGCAGCATGCACTCGCATTATCTGTAAATACTGTGAAAATTTGCAATAATTTGAAGTGTGTTAGACCGCAAGTGTGAAATGACTCTGAAACTCTCTCCAACTGTCTTCAACCACGTTCCTCTGAATTCTTGTCTCTGAAGCATCATCTTAGACAAATCCCAGATGTTCAATTCATGCTGAGTAGAACAAGTTTTTCCAAGGCTCATATCCATTTTTGTTCACATTAATGTTCTTTAGAACTTTGCTCTCATCCTGAAGTGGTTGAAGTAAGAAAGCAGGGAAGGCAGAGATGAACAGGTCCTACAATGTCTCTTCCCCTCCTTCTGGATTTGAATTCCTTTGCATTTTTTTGAGATTTAGAGATCAGAAGACAGAAAAAAAATGCCATTAGTGACTTATGATGCAACAGCCAAAATTTATTTCTGATTATGGCTCGAAATATATTTTTTGGAAGTAGTAAGAACCTCTCTTAGGCGTGCACTAGTAATTTTCCAAAGCACATAGCCGAAGAACTCAGTAATCAGTGTTTCTATGTATAGAAGAGCTGAGCCAGATATGGTGGTCCCTCTAATCTCTGCCCTTTCTCCCTTCACTACATGAGAAAACTGCCTCCATTTGTTATTCATGGTTTGATATATTTTCATTCATTTTTGTAGCCAGTTTAGATTGAGTTGATCATGAGAGATGATTTTGATAGTTAGATATATGAGAAAGACTAAATATGTAACAATGTGCAGTCTATAATATAATGCATGTATATCTCAGATATTCAACAAAAGAAGCTACAAATTTAGTGAATATATAGCACTGTAAGAAACCAGTAAGTACAATAAGTAACTGGTGCTATTTTAAGCACATATTTGACTCAAAAATATCAAAGCACAGCTTGCCACAACATTTAGGGTATAATTGGAACAGAATAAAAAATAGTTTTTGATAATAGAAAGTTAAAAGTTCCCTATCTTGATTAGGAAGAAAAGCAATTTATTGCTTCATCTGAGTTCTGTGCAGATATTCCTAGGGTATCAACATCTCAAAATGACTATGATTTTAAGATACAGATTATATGAAGAATATATCTAGTTCAAATAAAATAAACATAGAGCAAAGAAGGGTGTGTTTGACACAGAGAAATGAAAACCTGCAGAACACACCTATGATCATGTAATGGAGAAGCAAATTTATAGTAGGACACAATGAAGAGATCTTGAGCAACTGACATCTGCATCCTAAAACAATTTTTAGTCTTTAAAATTGGCTGGAAATTTCATTCATGCATTTGTTATGTCTCTATTGTATCTACTCCTTGCCCCACTTCCTCCCAAATTGTCTTTAGACTGTGGAATCACACATCAATCGTATTGTCTTGGCTATGCTTTCACAGTGAACATTATTCCCTAAGGACAGTCTTGATTTCATGAAGCATTATAAAATTTACATTTCTTATTATGGTACATAGATTATTTAATTGAGAGTTTTACACTTTGCTTGAGTAACTTGAGCTTCATTTCTTTCCTGTGAAGTAAGTCATGAATGTTTTTGGCATACGTAACATCTATTATTTTTGATGAATTTGATTGGGGCAACCTAACCTTAATATGATAGATATTTTATTCAATGAGCAAAAGAAAAATAGACTTTTTAGATTTAAGAATAAGAATGTTTTTATTTTTCAAAAAGTGGCCTGTTATACGCACACATGCATTCACAAGGTATAACATTAAAAGAAACTTCTTGGCAATGGACTGTTATGGACCATCTCCAAAGCAGACAGGGTAGATGAGCACTTAGCAGTCTTTCTCAGTTATTCGACACTTCAATGTTCTCAGATGACGTACAGTGTGTAATATATCTGTCCGTAGGCAGTAGGAAAGGTTAAACATTGCCAAAAATTTATATTGTTTCTCATTTGATTTTATGGATGAAAGATATTCCCAGACAGGATCTTTTTCCCTTATCTTTGCTGTAGGAAATACCTAAAAATCAAAATGATAGTCAGTTTCTTGTTGATTATATTAGTAACGTTTCTTTCTCCTTGCTTCTTACATGCTTAATCACCACAGAAATATATACAGAAATGATGCTCCCATCAAAGGTATGGGTTTTCATTTATCTTGGCCAGGAGACCCCTAAGCAGTTAGCCTTGTAAAAACTATGGTTAAGGGGCTGGAGAGATGGCTCAGCAGTTAAGAGCATTGCCTGGACTTCCAAAGGTCCTGAGTTCAATTCCCAGCAACCACATGGTGGCTCACAACCATCTGTAATGAGGTTTAGTGCCCCCTTCTGGCCTTTAGGCATACACGCAGAAAGAATATTGTAATACATAAAATAATAAATAAATATATGAATAAATATTTAAAAAAACAAAAACTATGGTTAAAACTCATGCATGTGCATTTACCCTAACATGAAATTGATTGCTGATGAAGGAATTCCACTTCAGAAACAAACAGAGGAAAGGTAGGAAATTTGTTTTTGACTTTTTGGACAGTGGACGGGGTGGTGATCAGTTTCTCACTCAGAAAACTTTTATGTGTTCTCTATATTTCATAGAGGCTGTTATATAGCACTTTTATGCATTTCAACTAAATCTACTCTCCGTGTGTAGTTTGTGTATGTAAACTTCACATGTGATGATCAGATGGTGACTTATTATGCAGAGCCAAGGGATGACTGTGAGAATAGCTGAGCTCCTTCTATTCCTCCTGGGAAAGATGTCCCCTAACATATGTTATGTTAGGGTGATCCCCAACCATTAAATTGTTTTTGTTGCTAGGTCAAGCTGTGATTTTGCTACTGTTATGAATCATAATATAACTATCCACATTTTCCAATGGTTTTAAGTGACCCCTGAGAAGATGTCACTGGACCCCCAAAGGCTTCATGACCTACATGTTTGAGAATCAATGTCTTAGGAGAAGACTAAACACAAGATGAGATATCTACGTTGCACTCTGGCAAAGTAGGCTATTTCAGAATATTTTTAAAAATTATGCAACCTACCTCTTTTATGAATGAGAACAACTAACAGAAAATTGCTTACCTTGGTGAGTATCCACCTAAGGTCATCCAGGAGTTCTCTGTTATTCTCTTCAATAGTATTGGCTTTTGAAATTACACTTTCTGGGACATTTTGCATGGCTTTCAGTTCAATCACGAGATGGTATAGAGGCCTGCGCCAGGCACCCATATAATGGATCAATGATTTCAAAAATTTTTTGGTCTAAGAAAACACAATAGAACCATTGAATCAAAATAATTTCAATACAGCAAGTGAGTTGCTTGTAAAGCTTATGGAAAGAAACTGAACTCAAACATGTTTTTATTATTTATGTATCTTGCATATTGTATAGATGTTACATAGTATGGCAATATAAATTTAAACAATTAGTCTATTGTCTACAAAATAAAACAAATTATGACACTTATAAATAGGCATTTTTCAGAGGTTATGTCATCACGTTTGTTTTCCCTATGAAATTCTAACAGCTGACTCCCTATTGAGATCTTCATTGTTTGGTTATTTTGCTTATCAATTGGTAAACCAGGTCCTGCTGTGACTAAATAGAGGTCAATAAAATTTGACTCAGGAAAGATAGATGCCACCAGCCAGGGAAAAGTGACTCAAATAATTTCACTAAGGGATTAGTACACATCAATAAATCATTCATTCATTAATGTACTCATTTATGATTTCTAGGTGAATTTAAGACAACAGAACAAGAATAGAGTGAATAGCATGGTACTTATTATGTGCTGTCTGCTTGCCTCTGAGATAGTGGGATATTTGTTGGTATGTACAGGTGAAGAACTGTATATATATGAAGAACATTGGGTTTAATAGCAGAATCAATGGGAATCACAACAGAAATTTGCCCCTCCAGTATTTAATGTTCATATCTGATTTAAACTATTTCTGTATTGATGTTTGTTAGTATCTCCCATGGTCATGAAAATGAGAGCAGACTAGAGCCTGTTTATTACAGTAGAAAGATTTAAAGGGCATTAGGAAAAGGAGCAGGCAAATGGTGATGTCAACACATGGGAGCATGATCTTATGTGGCTAAGACTGAGATCTGTGGTTTGATGATGTGCACACTTGAATTCTTAGTTTTCATACAAGTGTAAATACAATTTTTCAAAACCTTCCTTTTCTTTTTTACATTTAATATCACCTTCTGTTAATTTTTGGCAAGTTTCAAATACAGAAATGCTAAGAGAATGCTTTTCGATATGCTTAGCAATATTGTGGCTTTTAAAAAACATTTTCTTTATATCTCTGTCCTATTTTCCTCATTGTTGTCATTTAATATTAAATTTAAATAATATTCAGATTTGCTATTGCAGGGAAATAAGGAGATGATCGTTATCATAAAATATAAACTGCTGTAATATGAGAACATTCTCATTATGAGTTGGAACATCGTTACATCCTAAGAAACATATAATTGTGTTTACAGGACTATTCTGCTCTTCTGCCTTTCAGTTAAGGCATGGAGAATCACAGAGTGATGAGACAGGTAAAAATGATATTAGAACCAAGACAGATTTGAAAATAGAGAAGGTGTAGTGTTCAGTTATGTAGAATGTCACAATGAGGAACCCATCAACAATATATAATGAAGATAGCTACATTATCATCACTTAACTAAAAGTGAGCTTATAAACATAAATAGCTGGTTTAGCTCAAAGTGTCCTAAAAGGTAGTGAGTGAAATTTCAGTGGTAAGACATTGATAAAATGCCATCCTCTAAATGAACTATTTAAGAATCTGCTACACTGTTATTAGTTATTTGATTTTATTTATAATTTAATGACAATATATTGTAACTTTTTAAAACATACTTGAACTCCATTGTTTTCTGCATGCAAGATTATCGCATCTATCATAATGGTTGAAGCAACTGTAGCACAAAAAGCCCACTGTATCGCTTCTGATGTTTAGTGAAAACCCAAGATGGAGACTTACCTTGATATTTGTGGGTTCAGCTCCCAGATCTGGATGGACTGTGGCATTAGAATGGCAGTTTAGTCTGGCACTGACAGCAGCTTGGTGCCTCTTCGACACTAGTTCAAGCTGCAGTTTAAAACAAACTTCAGTGAGAGCTCAGAAATTATAGAAAGGACTTCATGACAAGAATAATTTATGCGTTTTTACGTATAGGTAATTTTTAACAATAATTATTTCATAGAAACAAAAATCAAAGAATCAAGAAAGTGCCCATCACTTACTACTGTGTCTATTGGATCTGCAGACTAATTTGCCAATCCACTAACTTTTGAACCATTTAACTCCTCTTTTATTTGCCTGTCTTCTCACTCTTCCTAAAAGTTACTATTTGGAAGGCAAAAAAGGAACTAATTTATCAAAAACTAAGTGTTTTAATTATTATCTTTCTCTAGTATCTCAGCAGCAAACCATAACACATATTTATCAGTATTCCTATTTTCTGTCAGTAAATATTGAAATTTCCTTACCCAGACATTAGAATTTCAAATTTATTCAATTAACATTGAATTTTGAATACATATAGCTGTGTAGTAAAAATTTTATAATACTTTTAGAATAAAATTGTATTCATTGTAACAAAATTACACATGAAAGATAGAGTGTTTTGTAGGAAACTCTAAACAATGAAAAATCAAAATATACAAAACAATTAATGTTCAAGTGTTTTATTATTCAATGTATTATTAATTATATATTAAATTGACTTAAATGTAAATTTATGATACCTTACTTTTTCTAATAATCAGCTAATTCAAGAAAGGTTAATGGACTATTATGAAGGCTAGGATGTAGAAAAACTGTCACTTCAGAACTGAAAGTAAAAATTCAGTGTAAGGCTTTCTCGTCTAACTTGAGATCATTGACATGGTCTCCTTTGGGAAAGTAGCTGGAAAGAAGTAGGGTACTTACCAGATATCTAAATGTACTGGAAAAGAATTCATTATGGAACTGAGTCATGTGAAGAGAAAAAAAATAACATCTAGTCAATAAAAAACCAACATGGGTACATGTTTTTTTTTGCAAACAGACACATTCTAGTGATGTCCATAGTACTGAAGGTTTGCCTATTTTCTCTTTGTGTTTTCTGACCTTGAAAAATGAATGACTTGCAGCAATCAGCAAGAAACAAAAGAAACCACTTCTAATTCTGCCTTGATACTGAACAAAGACTAGCAATGAAAATCTTTAAACCACAATTCTAGTATTTAGAGGCTTCTTGAAAGGCTATCTCTCTCTCTCCTCCTCTTCCTCCTTCTCTTCCTCCTCCTCCTTCTTTGTTCCCTCCCCCTTCTTCCTTTCTCTCACTCTCTCCTTCCTTAGTCCCTTTCTTCCTTCCTTTCTCTCTTTCTTGCCTTTTCACATGCATTAGGTTATCTCTGTTCCAAATACATATTTTACTCCAATGTACATTTTCTACAGTGCTAAATGAATATTAACAGTGCAAATTTGTGATCCTGAATAAAATATAAGGAAATGAGTATCTTACCCAAGCACATATTAAGAGTTTCTACCATATATTTTTATTTTTAAGGGAAATAAAATCAGAGGAAATGTAAAAAATGCCATTAGATTCCTTGAAATTTCATGAAACTATCTCTTTGACCCTGTCCATGTTTCAGTAGTTGGTACTTCCTTTACTAATACATGTCCTTTAGAAATTTATTTTCTAATATTTGTGTCATGATAGTGTCTCAGTTCCTAGTGCGGTTCAGACATTAGCATAAAGGTTAGGCACTTACAAACTCTTGATGCATTTGCTCAGCCACATCCCGGATGGTTTCTGCCCGTTTGATGGCACTGTTAAAGGTTTCCACAAGTGGGTCCCAGCAGCCCCCCACTTTTGTGTAACACTCGGGAACTGATGCAGCTTTCTCCCATACCAGTAGGCTCGACACCAACAGCAGTAAGAGTGTCCCTGCTACGTAGAAACAAGAGTCACTTAGGGATGATGCAGTAATAAGAATTTTTCAAGTGTCAACCTCTTCAGAAAAAGTTTATCTGGGCAAAGATTTCTCTACTGCAAGACTTGATATTGAATATCTGGAATGACAGATAAAATCACTGTGAATACTTTGGCAGTTAATGATATTTTCCTGTATAATAGTTTGAGAGAGAGGTGGCTTCCCATTATTTTGTATTGTTTCCTGAAGTGATTCTGGATTTTACAAATGTCTGAAACTGAATTTCACTCTCAACTAGTATTTTTAAATCATTCTCTTTAGATGGTTTAGTGTCTTTGGAGTTTAAGCTCATTATGAGTTACCAAACTCTTGAAGAATTTGTAATTTTTAAACTTCATGCCTTATATCAGCATTTTGGAAAATGACGAGACAAGGACAGTACAGCTTATCTGTTTGCTTTCTCTACATGCTATATCATAACACAAGATGACTATTAAAACAGAAGATGAAGAGAATGCTGTCCTAAAAGTGATGTTAGCTTGGAATTGCTAATTTATGGTAAAACTTCAACAGAATACTAATTCATCAAAAACTTTAGATTATTTTCTTTAAAGTTAATCTTCATAACAATTCTCTGAGTGAATAGGTTAGATTGTCATGATTGTAATGTGAATGTATTTATGAGGGAAAAGACTTATACGACTTAATGATTTTCTTAATGGCCTCAGGACACCAACAATCCGGATTTTGCTCTTTTGATCAAATGGTTCTCACCATTTATCTTTCTGGCAGAGAACATAGTCCCAGTTTTGAGACTTAGTTTTCTCAGAGCTAATTGCCAATCTTTGTAAAGATAAACTTTGTCATTGGGACATTATAATAGAAGCTCTAGAAGATGATTTGCCCTACTGTCTTTGTCTCTAGAAACATTCACATTTAAAAGTTTTGACAATGATCAGGATTGACTTCAATCTAAAAAGTTCCACTCATTAAGCAGTACAAACAATACAAGGCCAAAACTTAAGGCTGAAGGAACATAAGCAGAGGAAGAAGAATCAATATAAAAGCTAGAGGTCCAGAATGTTTACCTATGGAAAATGTCCTTTGCTGATGTAATATCAATTGTTCTGCTCTAAATTCATAGACAACTGAGTGACACTAAATGGATTCAACAGGTTGTTTCTATCTTTATATGTATGCACAAATGCAAATATAATAATTAAATAAAAAAATGGCCCCAAACTTTAGAGGGATCATAGGAAAAAGTTTTTGAAGAGTTAGAAGAATGAAATTATATATTCTTCATCTATGAAATTCTCAAAAATGTAAAGATATCTTCCTATTTTATTTCAAAAGATATCCCCATTTTTCTACAAAATATCACCTACAAAATATGGCACTTGGTTCACACTCTTTACTCTTCTTTTTATGATGTTATTTGACTTGTGCTAAATTGAAAAAAGAATACAAGTCACAATCTGCCATTTGCCCACTTCAGGTTTCTAAACTTGAAGATTCTTTAGATTTATTCCATTGTGAAAACTCTTATAACAATACACTGGGTCAAAATTTTGTTTCTTCTGCCATGAGATAAGACGAATTGGACACACTGACTTTACAATGTTGATAATTTCCAATTTTCCTAAATATAAAACATTGTCCTTTTGAGCGGTATTTTTTTTCTGGAAGATGTCCTATGCATTGGAAGTTGTTTAATGTTCCCCATATTTCTACTCATTGGATTCCAACACTGCCCTTCTCTCACTTCAATAGAGATAGCACAGCTTATTCCTGAACATTTGTAACATGTGTCAAGGTGAAAGATGTTGATAAGTACTGACCTGATTGTCACTTATTTCCTGTACAGTTGCTTTCAAGTCAAGTAATTTTAAAGGATCTTAGAAAGTCCATGCTGAGTCTCCTGGAAACCTATCAACAAATGTCTCTTCATACCAGATATAACACCAAAGATTTCAAAGAAAGATATCCAATAAAGCAAATCATTGAAGCACTGAACTGGATATTTTATTTAGAGATACATAGGGGCGAGTTTACTTACAGACATGAAGTTGACTCAAGGGCCGTTCCATCTCTGAGAAGTTCCCAAAGAGGAGGAGTGTTGTCTCTGGAGAACTGGCTCACTGGAGTAATACATTCGGCTAGTTTCCTCCTCCTATATATTCTAGTTGATAGTCCCAAAGGCATGCACAGTCACTGGACAACAAGAAGTCACATGGAGAATCCTTCATTAGTGAACTACATCTGTCTATCTTCAGGGAATGCAAGCAGTTTTATTACCACATACTTAGCTGAGTCTGGATTTTTTTTTCACTTCTTCTCTACGTGTTGTTTCTTACCCAAATTGTTTTTGATATCTCTGAAGCCATCTCAGCTGCCTGGTGACAGATAGTCCTTTCAGACCAGGAGAAAACTGTTGTTCATAATTATGCCCCCTCCTTAGATAGTTATATTCTTTATATCATCTCTTTTACAATGCTTATGGAAAAAGAGGGAATCTTTATTTAATATTTGACCATCATGCCATAACATTAGTAAATTATCAGTAGTGTTATCAAGAATCTCCGCCAGAAATCTCTAACTACTGTGAAGAGTGTTTCTCTTTGAACTAAACTGACATAGTAATCTACATGACTAAATTATATGTTTAGAAGTCATTTTGAAAGACATCAAATATATTTAACAGACAAGCATCTTTAACTCCTCTTGAGAGTCTATTACTTCTCAAGTAAACGATTGTGCATTGGCTTAAAATACAAAATGTGGTTTATTTCCTTAGCATTGGCCTTAATCATATCAGGTTTGTTCATTGCACTAAATACCATTTGTGACACTGTTTCCCGAATAAGTATAGTTTTGTATGCTTGCTGCTAGCATTAGTACTTGAGCCATACTATCACTGGACAATTCTTCAACAGACAATTCCGTAGGAGCTTCCAGATTCTGACAGCCAATTGACACGCAAGGATCTTCTACCTTAATGCCAACCAAATTTTTTCATATTCTTAATACAGTGTGTTTGCTGCCTAAAAAGTTAGGCCAATCAGTTAGTTCTAGTGCATGTTCAAAAGGAGATATAGCTGTAAGAATGGTGCGAGGGACCTTGGAAACCAGACTGTCCAATATCTCTTGGAACAGTAACTCACCCTGATCTCAGGGATTTAACACAATAATCCAATGGTTCTCAGGAATCCCTTTCTTTTCATGTATGCACACTCTCATAGATTCCTTAATTGTTATCTTTAATATTCTTTCAGATTCTCTCTCAAATGAGTAAAGTGTATAGAGGTTGGATTTATGCAATGGAAGTTTTGCAGACTTTCATTTCAATAGACCTAGAGTTATCTGTTTCAAGAAAACATATATTCACTTCCTAATTCTGCATCTACATGGACACTAATCCCATCTTGACATTGGTGCTATACAGTATAAATCCTCAAGCATATATCAGTTGTTTCTTCCAAAGTATTTGGTTTTGTAGAGTAGCATAGATGGCATTGTTACTTCTTTTTTAATCCTACAGTCTACATACAGCTTTATGAACTGTTTGGGATGCTCCTCCTGGAACTCTGACATATGATTAGAAAGAGATGCTATCTGGCTAATGGCCAAAGTAAAGCAACAAACATTCAGACCTGAAAAACATCTTGCCCCTCCAGATATCTTTCACCTTTTGAGAATTTCTTGTTTGGCCCTAGGCCATGGAGCTCTGTGTGCCAAGTGTTTTAGGGAAGGGTCCTGGTCTGCATGAATAATCTCCTCCTTACAAACTCCCCTTTTCTAAACCATATAAGTTTGACATAAATTTGACAGGTTCCAGAGAACACTCACACCCTCCTTTGTAGCTTGAGTCCCTGTTGCACACTCACGTCCAGCGTTCCTATCTATATGAGAGAACTGCACGTAGAGTACTCTCTGATGCAGAGCTAATTGCCTTCCCCTAGGGCAAGCAGTATCATTCTTATGTTCACCAATCTATCTCCTCCTCCTAATAGTGCTGACTTTAGTTCACAATGATTTTAGAAAGCCATGGAGTTTTGTCTACTAGGAAAATTGAGAAAAACCAATATGCCTTTTCCTTTAAGATTCCTTTGAGATGTCCTCAGGTTCTCTGTAATGTCCTCCCTTGCTCAAAGGCAATATTGGCCAACCTGCTGATTTTATCTGATGTGCTCTCCCTCCCTCTAAGATATCTTTGTGCTGCAGCTGGGAGTTGAGTAGAATGTCCTCTCTTGTTTTCTACCCTATGGAGGACTGTTACTCAGTTTATAGCTTTTCATTTGCTCATAACCTGCACATCTTTCATGTGGTCAGTATTTCCACTGCAAATCCTAGATGGGTCAGAGTGGAAATCTTGCCACATTTGACTTCCCCTGGACCCTGTTCTCAACTTTTTTCCTTTCCTGTATCAACTGTATTAGCACTTTTTAAATGATATTTAAATCATGTTCCAGTCACTTATATTCTACTCCTTCTACTGAAAGTGTAGTCTTATGCTCAGTCATGGTTGAAGAAGAAATACAATCAAACACTTAGGTCACAGTTTTGAAGACTAGACTCTCATCTCTTTTCACAAAGTGATTGTAGTTTTCAGGAATGCAGGACTTGAGATCTAAAACTGCCTGATGAAAATCAAGGGGGTTAATATTGCCATGCTCAAACACAAGTTTTCGACTTGATTCTTTTTTTTTTAATTTATTTATTTATTAAGGATTTCTGCCTCCTCCCCGCAACCGCCTCCCATTTCCCTCCCCCTCCCCCGATCACATCACCCTCCCTCATCTGCTCTAAGAGCAATAAGGGTTCCCTGACCTGTGGGAAGCCCAAGGACCGCCCACCTCTATCCAGGTCTCCTAAGGTGAGCATCCAAACTGCCTAGGCTCCCCCAAAGCCAGTACGTGCAGTAGGATCAAAAACCCACTGCGATTGTTCTTGAGTTCTCAGTATTCCTCATTGTCCTCTATGTTCAGCTAGTCCGGATTTGTCCCATGCTTTTTCAGACCCAGGCCAGCTGGCCTTGGTGAGTTCCCGATAGAACATCCCCATTGTCTCAGTGTGTGGGTGCACCCCTCGCGGTCCTGAGTTCCTTGCTCGTGCTCCGTCTCCTTCTGCTCCTGATTTGGACCTTGAGATTCTTTACATCACAGCTACCTAACTACCATGCTCAGTTGAAAGTTTTCTGCTCTTCTCATCTATTTTGTTTTCTAAAAGCCTCTTAGGTGTTTGGAGTCTGGTGACTTTCCCCAGATTGGGGAATTGTTTCTCTGTCACATTTTTTCCATTCTAAATTTTGTCAAGTTTTCAATAGTCACTATGACAAACATCTATTCATATTCTGCCCCACCCCCTCTTGTACATGCACTCATACAGACAAACACATATACATACATATATACATATACATACATATTCAGAGGGAAATATTATCTCAAAATTTCGGCCATGCTCACATTGAAAAGAGAAAATTACTCTAAACTAAGATTAAACAAAGAAAATCTTGCAGACAACCACAAATTCCTTTAGTTTGAATGCTCACCTTCTTAGACCTGGATGGAGGGGGGAGGACCTTGGACTTCCCACAAGGCAGGGAACCCTGACTGCTCTTTGGACTGGAGAGGGAGCGGAAGGGGAATAGGGGGAAGGGGAGGGAAATGGGAGGTGGGGAGGAGGTGGAAAATTTTAATAATTTAAAAAAATGACCTAATGATTCTCTGGATTTCCTTCATATCTGTTGTTATGTCTCGCTTTTCATTTCTGATTTTGTTAGTTTGAACATTCTTTCTTTACCTTTTGGTTAGTTTGAATAAAGATTTGTCTATTTTGTTGAAAAAAAAAAAGAACAAATCCAATGAGGAATAAGGAAGATAGTGACTTCTGTCATGTTATTGCTTAAGAATGAAAAGTCTTTTCATCCTGTACATTACATACATAAAAGAACCATTTGATTAAGTTCAGCTTAATGATGCTTTATGTTACAATATTTTGGTAAATTTGGTTCATATTGGAAAATAAAGTTCATGAGCAACTGGCCATATGGGTAACTGACCTCATCTTAATCTCATGGATCTTCCCCTCATGTGTTTTTGTATCTATTCTTATTCTCTGAAGATCCTTTGTCATTCCCATGTGCCATCTTCCACTGTTGAGCCATGGGCTGCTGACAGCTGCCTTGATTTCTTCTGCATTGGAGAGTCCTTGATGAGTTCCTTTTATATAGTCGACATTGAATATAGACTTGCTTGCCTGTCTTCTTCTATCAGTTCTGCATTCCAAAATCACCTCTAGCCCATGATCACATATATTCTAGGTATATCATCAAATTCCAGCTATCTTCCTTTGTAGTACCTTGTGCTGTTGTCATACAACTCAAAACTGATAGCTATCACTGTCCATGGCGGAAAGGCTTTTAGCGTCAGGGGTTCCCATTTCTTACTCTATAGGAATATCTACAAAGACTTAGACATTGATTACTTACTAATGTATTATAATAAAATTCATCTCCTCTTTGTTAAAGTCAGGGTATGCATGTGTTATAGAAATATTGAAAATGAATTCATGAATACATTTTCTTTTTTTATTTGATAAATCAGCATTTCATCAATCCATCAGAACTCTGAGGCCTTGAAAGAAATGATTTGATCATTCAGTAATTTCTCTGATGATAGTTTTTGTTCATATTTTCTTTATTTAGCAGTATCCACTACTCTGACATTAGTGTAGTAATTTGCATATTTGCTAAACACTTTATCCAAGTTCAGCTAAAACTACTAGTCACCATTTCTTTTTTATTTTTTCTTTTGGTATTTTTGTGCCCATAACATGACATTTTAAAGCTTCAGTTTGTGGAGTGTGTTTCTTTCTGCTTTGGTATCATAGCTCCTATTCCTACAATAAGACAATTACTTTTTTTATTTAACTCCAATGTTACTTTTTGTTGAAATCTGCAGAAGCAACCACAAATGCTCTCATTAGAGACAGTTGACTGCTATGTTCTTTTGAAACATTACTTTTCATCTTCTTTGCTGATTCTGTGTAACACAGCTATAAAACCTCTTTTTTTTTTTCTGAAAAAATCGGTTTCAGCTATATGCCACTTTTGAAGAGAGGCCTTTCTCCATCATATACAATTGATTAAACGTTAGCATAAATCCATGCTTTAAATAATGCCATGAAATTTACATACTTTAGAATTGGTAGTCATTGCCGAGTTTTCTCCCTGTTTAGTTATCATCATGCATGCATAAATTGACTGGTAAGAAGCCAAAACTAACATATATAAAACATCCCTTGATCTCATGATATGCACCCATCTTTTGAAGAAAAGTTTGAATCATGTCAGAGCAATGATAGTTTTGAATATATTCAAGAGAAAGTAGAGGAACTGAGACATTTTGAAGCGTGCTGTTTGGATGAGTTCTAAAAGATAGAGATCATCACAATCAGGGAGAAGTCAGGTTCAGGTGAAGTGAGCCTGACTGTGAGGAATCCAATAGGTTTCACCTGAACTGTTATCTTATGACCATTAGGAATTTTTATTACATAGCAAGAATTTTTCTTGAATTTTGTCATGGAGTGTTATCTAGTTTTGTTCTCTCTAAAGCTCTAACAACTCAATGGATGAAGGACGAGGAAGAGATACTATTTTGTTGTTCTTTTTGTTTATAGAGCAGGATTTTTCTGTGTAATAGTCCTGGCTATCCTAAAAGTTGCTTTGTTGACCAGTCTGGCCTCAAACTCACTGACATCCACCTTACTCCCAAGTTCTGGAATTAAAGGTGTGTTCCACCACTGCCCGGTAGAAGGGGTACTTCTGATGCAAGGAAACTTTCTAGAAAACACGTAAGTCGAGAAAAGGCAAGTGGAAGGAGAAGATGATATAAAAATATATGAGGGTCTAAAACTTAGTAGATTTAGGTGATCATGAAGTTTAGTATCCTAACCCTGTAGTATCATTGTTAGCATCAAAGTATACTAGCATCACCATAGGATAAAAGCATAACATGCTTATTAAAGACATGCTTTAATTGAGTCTCGCTTTTCCTTGCTCCTTCTCCCAACATTCAATTTTCCTCATTTCATCCACTGTTTCCATTTTCTGTTCATTAGAATTCTGTTTGCATGGTCTCCTGCTGTCTGGAAATCCTTGCAGATCTCTGATACTTTGAAATAGTACCTGGTAACCCACTTTCCTCTGGGGGCATCTGACAGTGTGATGAGTCCTTATCTTGGGTGGCTTAGTCACATTTGACAAGCTAAGCTTCCGTCAACTAATCATAACTGTGCAGACTTGAATAAGTCAAATATCAGATGTTCTGACTAATTGTATTGAATGACTATTAGGATTAGTGAGCTTCTCAGGAATGTCTGAGTGAATGACTCTAAGGAGATTGTTCCCAGACAAAAGTACACGTGGGATTCGAAAGAAAGGAAGAATGGCATATCATTCCTCAGGTGATGAGTGCTAGTGAATTTGAGTTACTATGCTAGTTTCTGTCCATATGAACAGGAGAAGAAGGCTCTTAGAGGCCCCAATTAAGAGACAGCAGTGGTTCAATGCTATTGTTACTTCACTGCTCAAGTAATCCCGATGAAGATAACTCCCTTGGCCATTCATGATAAAGATCACTTTGACCATTCTCTTGGACTATGGATTTAACTTGAGCCAACATTACACAAAGGATGTAAAGGACAATGCAAATGTCAGAACTATGTAGTGGGTAGGGAAATTCAGCAAAGTTATTAATGTTCTGCATCCTGTTGTATCCTGTCAGTATGTGTCCTTGGAAAGCACCAAAGTGACCCACAGGAGAGTCAGTTGCCACTGAGAGGGAACTAAATTGTGATCTTGTCTAAAATAGGTCTATCATATCGCTATGTAAGTTGGAGAGTAGAAAAATTTTCATTTCCCCTTATGTTCCACCCCGTTCTACAAATGAAAGGACTGTATCTGGAGCAGTAGGAAGGAAGGTTAAACTGCCCAACTTGCATTCTCTGAATACAATGGTGTGTGACTTGATCCGCAAGAACACAATGTTAATGACTTAAATAAAGGAGATTTGAGTGGACACTAAACCAATGCAGATACCAAACCCAAAGGAAGCCTGTTAGATTCAGGATAAAGAACACAGGAAAAGTCTCGGAAGAATGCTGAGGAGAAGTAAGGAATGCTTGTTGTTTTTTGTTTGATAGTGCATCATAAGACAGATATTTCATTGAAATCTATAAAGAAAGATGAATGCTCATCTGTTTCTCTGTACCTTTATTGAAATGACCACTTCTATTGAGTAACCATTGAGGGCCCGTTCTGAGGGAAGATTGACCTTTCTCTCTCACAGAAATCACTGATCACCTACTTTTCTCCACCTAACAACAGATTTCCCTGCTTCATACTACTCTGCTAACTATTGTACTTACCTGGGTCTTGTTTAGAGACCCGGAATGTTGAGATTTCATGAGTGCAAAGACTCAGTTGCCACAGAAAACGTCGTGGTCCACTAGCTCTTACAATCATTCTGCCCCTATTCTGAAAATTTCCCCAAAGTTTGAATTATGTTGTAGATATAAAAACAACTTACAGTCAATTGTTCTGTGCAACATGGTCTATTGTAGCTTTCTGTAATACCTACTGTTTGTGCAAAAAGAAGCTTCTTTAGAAAGGAATTGTTTGTTTTACCTTAAAGGCGAAGGTACAGTTCATTCTGATAGGGAAAGTGGGGTTAGGAGTAGCTCTTAATTATGGCAATAAAAACATGGTGCATCAATTTTGGGTGTATTTGGAGAGAGAGAGACAGAGAGAGAGAGAGAGACAGAGAGAGAGAGAGACAGAGACAGAGAGAGACAGAGAGAGACAGAGAGAGAGACAGAGAGAGAGACAGAGACAGAGAGACAGAGACAGAGAGACAGAGAGAGACAGAGAGAGACAGAGAGAGACAGAGAGAGAGACAGAGAGAGAGACAGAGAGAGAGAGAGAGAGAGAGAGAGAGAGAGAGAGAGAGAGAGAGAGAGAGAGAGGAGAAGAGGAAAAAGAGAGCAGGAAGAGGGATTCATTGTAAAAGGCCTGTCCCAGAGACGTACCTTTCTTTCAGCTATTTCCCACTTCCCAGTGATCCACTTTTCTCCACCAAATCTTATGACCAAAGTTTCAACAGACTTCCAACACTGAAAATAACTGAGGCTCAAGAAATCAAACATAAATGCCGGTGAAGACAGTTTACACTCAAACCAAAACAGAGAGTGAGAAAATCTTAACCGACAAAAGGTTAAGTTTTGCCAATACGTTCAATTAGGAAATGACTGAATCAATAGAAAAAAATATAATGGAATTCCAGAATAACTGAAAATTACTTAGGTATTCTTATTTTACGCATTTAAAGATGATATCAGTTTTACGTCTTACCACTGGAAATCTTAGGAAAGTGACTGTTCCATGAAAGATTTTTCACTATGTGTCATAGGAAATGTGTATAAGAGCAACCTGACACAATTCTCCCCTCCCAGGAGGTTATAGAATAGCATCTATTCTCTTCGTGTCATTTTATTAATTTTAAAATAAACTTAAATTGTATTATATGTACAATTACAAGGTAGAGACTACTAATTTAAGAACTTTTCACAGTCTCTTATGTATGAGAAGGAGGTGGGGGCTTGGGGAGTGTGGGAATGAGTTCCTACCAGTAAAACCTGGAATACTGACTTTGTGCACTCAAACGTCCATGTGCTGCCTGTGTTTGGAAATTTGATTTCCTCAAAGACTGTCTGGTTTCCCTTCTCAAGATGGATCCAATGTCCCAAATAATGTGTAAGGACCTTGAAAATTACCAGGATTATTACCTGATATGATTTTAGAGAAAAAATACTGTTGTGAAATAAAATGCTTTTTGCTTTTATATGATTTTCTAAGTCATCAATGTAAATTTTTAAGGCTTGACGTGAATGAAAGTAGGAAAATATCAATCACATCATTTGTCAATCAGGCATCTATTCTTTCTATTAAGAAAAAGTCCATGATTTTGCTATGTTTAGTACTAAATGAATTAATTATTAGTATTAATAATTGTGACCTTACACAAAGCCAAGGCTTTAAGATGACCATTACCAATGTGACATGTGGCCCAAATCATTTTCAGTCAGAGTCATCATGACAATTAGATTGTTGACAATTGCACTCACCTAAGATAGTTAGGTTGTAGGGGATTTGAGAACAAGGACTTACTAAGGAAATTCTGTCATTCACGAACGTGCTTTTCTCGGTTTGTTTCACTCTCTGTCCTTGCCTCTAGCCGAGCAGTCCATCCGTCAGCACTTGCAGATGAAGGGCGATGGCACAGTGCTCGCTTCATTTTTAGCATCAGTGGGGATCTCAGTGGAGTTTGACCTCCCAGTGTGTGCTCACTGCCAGGATCAGACAGGAAACAGCTCTGATTTAAAATACTGACAGTGTTGGTATTTAAGCAATTCTGTGGTAAGAAAATATAACACCTAGAAAGGTATGAAACAAACTTTGCGTTTATATAAAGATATGAAGGAAACGACCTTACCAATAGTGATGGATCCTCGCAGCACTGTGGCATATCACTAACAATGAAAGCATGAGTTAGAGAAACTACAGATTCCCACTCTTTCTGGGCATATTGGTGGTTGAAATTTTGTAATAAACTTCCAAATATTCACTTTATATTCCTCAGTTAGTATGATAATATTCCAGTTTTTGAGGACACTGGGGTGAAATCAATATATTAGTTTATGAAGAGTCTCCCAGTGTAGAATGTCATAAAAATCTTATTTCTCCCTCTACCTTCAATTCTCATTATTACTTCCATATGATGTTCAAACCAAATCAAATCATTAAGAGAAGTTATGGTAAAGGTCATACAGGAATGAACATATAAGTTACAAGTTACAACTGCCATAGTAAGTAGATCTTTCCCTAATATTTGAGAGCATGGTTTCACTCTGAGGAACATTATATAGTATTTGCATGATCCTCATGTTTGAGTCCTTTCAGTAAAGCCATAGGAAAAGTTCATGAAAACAGAGATTAATAACATAGGAATAAGATGCAAACATGGAACCAGGGGATTCTTCAGAATCAAGAAGAGCTGATTTAGTGGTCAGTAATATAAAATATTACTAATGAGATGCCATTAGTAATATGTAATAAAAACAACTGGATTTACATTCTTATGCACGTATATGAATGAATATTTGAAATAGGTATCCAATTCAGGTCAGTTTCCTACAGAATAATCAATAAAACCTGGTAGCCAGACATTGCTAAACTAGCATAATCGAAAGGAACAATGTATAACTCAGTTACAAAATTTTATTATTTATTATTAAAATTTTATTTGCTTATAATTCATCAACTGTATAATACGATTTTCTGTCATTGCTCAATTTCTCAGCATTTCCTTTTCGGTGTGATCATAACATGTATCTAGTGGTCACAATGGCATACAGAATGGCTGATCCAGTGTACTGCTTAAGCTCTTTAGGAAAAAACCATGGACTGAGGACTCACTGAGATCATTTTGACTTCCTTTTTGTTTTTAGGGTGTTGAGCGAAAAAGTGTGGCAACTGTTGAAAGTTTTGACCATGAGCTCTTGATCTCTGAGGAATTCTAATGTCTGTAAATATTAAAACAAAAACTGAGGAATCCGTGATCAGAATAGGAATGCATTGAATGCATTTAATAATTTGCAATTTTAAAAGTGAATGTCAAATAAACCTGAAATTAAGGAATGAAATGTCTGTTTTATCAACTCTTTCTCATTAGATCTGAAATCTCAGTTTGTTTTCATCTACATGTCTAACCTCTGAACCATTTCCTCTCTCACTGTTGCTATGTATTCTCACGCTTCTCAGTATTTATGTTTTGAAATGAAGTCTTTCAAATAACAAAAAAAACCCTCATGTTTCAAAGCTCGTTTTGCTCTGGGATTTGAGTTAAAGTTCATTACTGTCTTGTTTTTTGGTGTTCAAAACTGATGGTTCATTTAACTATATATTGTTAAATTGGACAATTCTTTCTATTATCACTGAATATATTTAATTATAGCTTGAAAATTAATCATAAATACGGAATGGAATTGTGTTACTATTGATAAAATTAATCTAGCATTTTCAAAAAGACTAAACAAGAAGAAATTAAAATACAAAAATGTGAATTAGTATGTATTAATTATCACATACATCTTAAACATATTTATTTACCTATTTTATTTAGAATAAAAATCAGGTATTTTGTGAACATTTAATGGTTTATTAGAAAGTATAGTCAGTTGATGACTGTAAAGTCTAGAACACAAAATGAAAGAAAAACACGTGAGTAAAAAGAATTGTCAATGACATTTATTACAAATGCTGTGATTTATTTTCTGGGTGTCATCTTTTGGATTGAGGTCTAATTTATTTTCTCATCATCTCCACTGAATGCCCTTGTTCAGATAAAATGCAGACATCAAGCAAAGATAAGCTATTCTCACTTCCCTTTCCTCCCTTTTGTTACTATTTTTTTTCATACTACATAGTTCGATTATATTCTTTACCCTCTCCCAAAGAGCTTTAAATCTCCGACTTCCATTCCCACTTAACTTCTTGTTCAAACTCTTATTTGCTCTCTCTTTGTCTCTTTGAAACAAAAACAAAACAAGCAAAACAAAAAAATGTAGAAATAAAAACAAGCAAAAATAAGATGAAAACTACCAAAAGAAACTAGAACTAAGTACTATTAATAGATGCTGAGAGGCAGAAGGCCAGCACTATGAACTCTGTACCCCACATGGAAACTGACCTTTGGTCACATAAGCACAGAAGCCCTAGTAATCTTTATTCTTATCCACATCTCTTGTTCTGTAAAAATATTATATTTATTGTTTGTTTGTTTATTTATTTATTTATTTTTGGGCGGTTTTTCTTCTTTTTTTTATTGAGAAAAGGAAAAAAAAAGAAAAAAGTTTCCGCCTCCCCCCAGCCTCCCATTTCCCTCCCCCACCTTACCCCCTCTCCCCCTCCCAACACTCCTCTCCCCCTCTCTCTCCAGTCCAAAGAGCAGTCGGGGTTTCCTGCCCTGTGGTAAGTCCTAGGTCCTCCCCCCTCAGTCCATGTCTACGAAGGTGAACATCCAAACTGGCTAGGCTCCCACAAAGCCAGAACATGTAATAGGATCAAAACCGGGAGCCATTGTCCTTAGCTTCTCATCAACCTTCATTGTTCGCCATGCTCAGAGAGTACAGTTTTATCCCATGCTTTTTCAGTCACAGTCCTGCTGGCCTTGGTGAGCTCCCAATAGATCAGCTCCACTGTCTCAGTGGGTGGGTGCACCCCTCGTGGTTCCGATATCTTTGCTCATGTTCTCCCTCATTCTGCTCCTCATTGGGACCTTGGGAGCTCAGTCTATTGCTCCAGTGTGTGTCTCTGTCTCTATCTCCATCGATCACCAGATGAAGGTTCTATGGTAATATGCAAGATATTCGTCAGTATTGCTATAGGATAGGGTCATTTCAGGTTCCCTATCCTCAGCTGCCCAAGGAACTAACTGGGGACATCGCCTTGGGCTCCTTGGAGCCACTCTAGGTTCAAGTCTCTTGCCAACCCTAAGGTGGCTCCCCTAACTAAGAATTGTGCTTCCGTGCTCCCCTATCCAGCCTTCCTTTATCCCAATCCTCCTGTTTCCCCAAGATCCCCCCATCCTCCCCTTCTCCCTTTTCTCTCCCCATCTCCCCTAACCCTCATCCCACCCCACCCCCAAGATCCCAATTTTCTCCCCGGACAATTTTGTCTACTTCCCATAGCCAAGAGGATAACTATATGTTTTTCCTTGGGTTCACTTTCTTATTTAGCTTCTTTAGGTTCAGCAATTGTAGACTCCGTCACCCTTATTTATGGCTAGAAACCAATTATGAGTGAGTACATCCCATGTTCATCTTTTTGGGTCTGGGTTACCTCACTCAGGATAGTGTTTTCTATTTCCATCCATTTGCACACAAAATTCGAGAAGTCATTGTTTTTTACCGCAGCATAGTACTCTAATGTGTATATATTCTACATTTTCTTCATCCTTTCTTCCATTGAAGGGCATCTAGGTTGTTTCCAGGTTCTGGCTATTACAAATAATACTGCTATGAACATATTGAACAAATGCTTTTGTCATATGATAGGGCATCTCTTGGGTATATTCCCAGGAGTGGTACTGCTGGGTCCAGGGGTAGGTTGATCCCGAATTTCCTGAGAAACCGAAACACTGATTTCCAAAGTGGTTGCACAAGATTGCATTCCCACCAGCAATGGATGAGGGTACCCCTTCCTCCACAGCCTCTCGAGCAAAGGCTATCCTTGGTGTTTTTGATTTTAGCCATTCTGACAGGTGTAAGATGATATCTCAAAGTTGTTCTGATTTGCATTTCCCTGATCGCTAAGGAGGTTGAGCATGACCTTAAGTGTCTTTTGGCCATTTGAACTTCTTCTGTTGAGAATTCTCTGTTCAGTTCAGTGCCCCATTTTTTAATTGGGTTAATTAGCCTTTTAAAGTCTAGTTTCTTGAGTTCTCTATATATTTTGGAGATCAGACCTTTGTCTGTTGCGGGGTTGGTGAAGATCTCTCCCAGTCAGTAGGTTGCCTTTTTGTCTTAGTGATAGTGTCCTTTGCTTTACAGAAGCTTCTCAGTTTTAGTAGGTCCCATTTATTCAACGAGGCCCTTAATGTCTGTGCTGCTGGGTTCGAGACAGGGTTTCTCTGCAGCTTTGGTGCCGGTCCTGGAACTAGCTCTTGTAGGCTGGCCTCAAACTCCCAGAGATCCACCTGCCTCTGCCTCCTGAGTTTTGGGATTAAAGGCGTGTGCCACCACCGCCCGGCTTTATATTTATATTTTTGACAGTGACCGCTGATGAATTCCTCCCTAATTTGCTGAAACAATAGACAGTGGCAAGTCTCCAACATATCAACAGTTACAGTCTCAACAAAAAATAAACTGGATATAGAAACCAAGTTGATATCACTACCCATAAATAATGGCAAAATAAGAAAGTAATGTGATTCACAGTGATCTAAATTCTACACAATTTTCTGTGATGCTCATGAACATGTACTCAGGATATATCAGGCCAATGTTAAAGATTTACAACTGAAGTATACCTAAACTCAAATGCTCACAAGTAAGGGGATCTAAGCATTTGTATTAAGCAATTTTGCTAAAGACTTCTTAGGGAAATAACTAAGCTATTAGATGAACTCATATTTTAGACTTTAATTATTCATATCTTGGCTTCAGATATTATTTTGCAAAATATATATAAATCTATATTTTATAAATAAATAGTTATCTGTCTATAGATGCATACTTATGTATGTATATATAGGTGTGCTTTCCAATTTACATAATTTAACATGAAGTAGACAAATACTTTTGTTTACTGTTTTATAAAATACATTGATCTCATTAATTCTGTTTTCCTGTGCTCGTTACTTACAGAACTTTAGTACCAACACAGTCAGTAAATATATTGATATTGTTCAAATAATTCCATATCCCCTGATTAGTCAAGCATGTGAGAAATACATCCACTATCATTGTCTGTTCAGGTCTTCAGCACTGAAAGTTTTGAAGGTTAATCCAAGTAGTCAAACTCATGCATAAGATGCAAGAAGCAAGAAAAATTTTCTTCATTCTTCGCTGTGACATTTTGAACATTTGTGTTCTCTGTAAATTACCATTTCTGAATCTCAGCAAAATCAACATTTGAACTATATGTTTTTTTCTGAAAACTGTCATGGCAATTGATGACTTTTAAGCAGTGTTCATGATTTCTAACTATTAGAATGTCTTTTCTCTTGTATGTGGGACAGAATGAAGGACACTGGAAGGTTGCTGCACTGAAATCCTGATTTCTGTTTGCTTTTGACCTCCTATATGCCCAGCAGGTTACCGGAAGGCCACTCACAGCTATAGCAGGAAGGAAATAAGGTTTAAAATCCTGGGTATTTTTCCTGCTTCTGCAAATGTTAGTAGTGTTATCACTATTATCATGGAACCCTTTTGTCTGTGTGGCTGCTATTTGTAGGCCATAACTAGTGTCTAAGTCAATTTAGAGTTCCCCAAAGCCAAGGTCACTACATGATCACTGATGGACATATCAGACCAGGTGTAACATTCTTGTATGTTTTCACATCTTTTCCTTCCTCATACTCTTGCAATCTTTCAGTAAAGGTTTATAAATTTCATGCCTCTTTGAAAGGATGATGTATGTGTATGCTTTATTACTCAATATTGAGCCAGTATGTCACAGCACCTATCAGTTTTTTTCTTGCAGCAGTTTAACTAGCAGTTACTCCTATAACCAAAATTGCTGTGTTACAGTGTGTGTGGTGGACATGCTTTGCTATGCTTGCTTTTGGCCTTAGCATGTAATTAGCATACACAAATTTACAGATGGTCTGATATGTCCATCAGTGATGGCGTAGTCAACTTGGCATTGGGGAACTCTAAATTGACTTGGTCATTAGTTAACCCTACCAATAGCAGACACAAACTGATACAACAGTTCCATGATAGTGATAACACTACTACCATTTCCAGAAGCAGGAGAGTAATTGGAAAATTATCCAGGGTTTTAAACCTGATTTCCTTGCTGTTATACCTGTGAGTGGCCTTGGGCAATCTACTAGAGTATACATGAGTTCAAAAGTACACAGAAACCAGGACTCTAGTGCACTAACCTTCTCCAGGGGCACACATACTGAGGTGAAACTTTTCTGAGATGCCCTTGTCATTGACCCACCCTTGCTTCTTTCATTCGTGCCAGTTATCCCCAGGCAGATCCCTTAGTGTCTTTTAAATTGTGAAACAAGGAGCATAAAAGAAGATTCCAGTTCAACCCCAGTCTGATTTTTCCACATAATGGGATAAGACAATTGAATATCTTTCAGGAACTGGGTCCAATCAGTTTGTTCCAACAAGTGTCCAAATGTAGTCTAAACAACCAGAATGGTGTAAGAAGACGTGGAAACCTTGCTGCTCACTAAGTCACAATGAGGTAACACATGCCAGGCAGTGGCATTTCATTCAATAAACTTAGAACTGTTAGAGATGCTTTTCCCCTATGCCTGTGTATACACTATATTATTCCTTTTTTTACATCATCTTTTGGATACATGTCCTTATATTCTTAAGTCATGTTTTTAGGTCAGCTAAAACTTCTTAGTTTTCTTCTTTCATTCTTATGAATCAAACTTTGGGATGGAGAAAAGAAAATTCACCTCACTGAAGCCTAGACCTTACTGAATCTGGCTGAGATAATGTGCATTCAGAGAAGATTTCAAAATATTTAGATACTCTAGTAAGATTTTTTTTGAAAAACTTTCTACCTCCTCCCCGCCTTCCATTTCTTTCCCCCTCTCCCTACTTCCCCCCTTCATATCTTATTCCTTTTTTTAACAGCTAACTGTAGCTGGTAACATGTCAGCCTTCTTCTGATACATCACTAAACTATTAAGACACACAGAGGTTGGTGTTAGATAACAGTTGCTTTGGTGAGGGTTAGCATGCTTTCCTAGTGCCTAGCGTGGCCTACTTCATGAAAGGGTAAAATTGCATCTGAAATTTTCATCTATGTGGATGCTAAACAAACCCTCATAATTGTTCAGTATGTCATGAATAGATCCCGTTCTCATATCAATGTTTTCCTCAAAAGCAGTGATTCTCAACCTTCCTAGTGCTCTGACACTTTATTACAGCTTATCATGTTGTGGTGACACCCCAACCATGAAATTGTTGTCATTCATAACTACAAGTTTGCTACTGTTATGCATCTTAATGTAATTGTATGTGTTTTCCAATGGTCCTAGGTGACCTCAGTGAAAGGATCATTCAACCCCCACCCTCTCAAAAGGGTCATGACCCACAGGCTGAGAACCACTGCTCTAAAGCAAACACTCAGATATAATAGAATGTTTATCAATAGATGTCAATATGTACTTTTCAGACCTATAATCCATTTTTTTCTTGAGTGGTTTGCTCTGATTCTTTGCCATGGCTTCACCAACCTTGCTAGGTGTAGGTCATCTATGCCACAGTCAGCAGTCCACTCTGACTTTTGGTTAGCCCTATAGAGCAGAGATGTTTTACTGCAATGAGTGCTTTCTGAAATGGCCTGGAGTTGGGTGAACAGCTTCTTCCCCACAGATAAATTTTTGAGAAAACAAATGATTGCGTAATATTTCACATCCTCAGAGAAGAGGCTTACAAAAGGTTCTACAGCAGATGCTCCCCTGAACACTCTTATGCAGCATTCCTAAGCATCCCATGCATGGGATAGAGCGGTACACAATGTACTCATTGAGGAGGGAACCATTGTCCATCCTTAAGTTTCAGCTTGTTCATCTTCATGTCTCTGTGCTTATCCATCCCCAGTGAAAATCCAGACAATTTTAGTTTTAGGAGGTAGTCATGAATTAGAGTATACTTAGGATGATTTTGTGTTTCCCAAATCTACCTCTTTAAAAAATTTTTATTACCATATACTAAAAGTGATTATAATGGGTTTTATTTCAACATTTTGTACTTTGATCACAATGACTTTATTAACTGGTTTCCCCATCCTAATGATCTCTTGCTTCCTTACTAATCTCCCCCTTCTACTTAAAATATATTTTATTTGTTTTTGAGAAGCTTGTACAACATGTTTTGAATTTATTCATTTATCTCTCCAATTCTTCCAAGATATACCCTACGTTCTGCTCACCCACCACTGCTGCTTTTGTTTCCTTTTGTGGCTATTGTGAAACTTATCAAGACCAATTTGTACTGCCAAATATTTTTGGTTGTATGGACTTTTATTGGTGCATAATCATCTTCCAATGGTCTGAACTTCTAGAGAAAACTGACTCTGGTGCTCTCGCTCTCTCTCTGTCTTTCTCTCTGTGTCTCTCTGTCTCTCTCTATCTCTCTCCATCTCTGTGTGTTTCTCTGTCTCTCTGTCTCTTGTTTTACTCTGTCTTGCTCTGTCTCTATCTCAGTCTCTCTGTTTCTCTCTGTGTGTCTCTATTTCTGTCTCTGTCTCTCTATCTCTCAGTAGCTATCAATAAAAATGGTCCTTAGATAGGGGTACAACTTTCTGCCAAAGTCCCTTTTCCAGATTGGTAGTTTTTCTATCTTGGGCAAATACAAATCTTAAGCATACTGTCACAATTAGTATGAGATCATATTGCAGCTTCTGTGCTGTACAGAGAAGACACTTTCAACATAACTATTCCTGTCCTATAGCCCTTACATTCTTTCTGCCCCCACTTCATCAGGGACCCTTGAGTCTTGAAAGGAATTGGGTGTATGTGTTCCATCTAGTTGTAATCATTCTACAGCCTTATACTGTTTAACATGCTCAGTAGGTCTATTTATTAATCAACATTTACTGCAAAAAGGAGTTTCTCAGATGATAGTTTAGAGATGAACTTATTTGGGAATATAATAATAAGTTATTAGGATTCTTTTTAGTACCAAGTTCTGTCTAGAGAATAATAGGAAGAGGTAGTCATCTATGGTCAATGAATTCTTTAGCTATATATTCTTAGTCCAATCGTATCAGATTCAGGCTTCTCAAGCACTGGGGCTTTAAAACTAACCAGAAAGTGACTTATTACTTCCAGAGTGTTCCTGACACTATTGCACCAGTGGTTATTCTTGCCAGACAGGCAATGTTGTAACTTGCATGTTTCATCACTGGGTCAAATTGATGACTCCTTTTTCTTCCCTGGTACTCTTCGTAGCACTATAGAATTTATGCAGTAGTGATAAAGCTTCAAGATATGTACCACTTTAATTCCTCCATGTTATATGACTTACGTTGTGTCTTCACCAATGAGGTCTTATCATTAAGTTTCGGAAGATATCCAGAATATTGCCAATAACCTTTAGTGTTCGTATCTATAGTACTTCACTGAACAACAACTACAAAAGAATCACCCTTCCTATCACTGGACATTTTATTTCTTTGCTTATGGTATCAGGGAAGACCCTGTTGCCCCTCCTCAAGGAAACTCCATTATAAATCAGGGCCGGATGGAGACAACCTGGATATTTTTCAATACCTGATGTCTCCACTGTCTGATACTAAACTGGCAGTTGTAGTCTAACTTTTTTTTTTTACATTTTAGAACAAATGCCCATAAGGTTAAGAAACTTGTCCATCCACATTGTGTTTGAATAAATATTTGAATATCTCTACTGTGGTATTTGTAACCATTAGAAATAATGTATCCATATTATATTGATGGTGTTGATAAAAGAACTCAAAGTGAATAGTCATTTTTCAAACCTTAGAGTGTTTTCTATATCATTACATATTTTCCTGAGCCATTTTGATATATGTATATGTCTATTATACTTACTATCTAATTCCTGAATGAACAATCCCTATAGTGTTTCATCTACCTGATGGTCTACTGAACATGAAGAAAACAATGTAACTCTCTCAGTGCCCAACTCTAGTGAGCACAGGGAGCATGATTCTTAATCATGTTGTTGGGTGTCTTACTTAAAATATAT
Organism: Microtus pennsylvanicus; assembly: GCF_037038515.1. Classification (NCBI taxonomy): domain Eukaryota; kingdom Metazoa; phylum Chordata; class Mammalia; order Rodentia; family Cricetidae; genus Microtus; species Microtus pennsylvanicus. The sequence continues at coordinate 102,572,956 of NC_134582.1, forward strand.
AATGGTCTCCTAGAGGCACACATAATTAAGTCATAACCACATCCAACTGTGTGTTCTTCTGGTGTGTCTCTAGGAAAAAGACACTAGACTTTGAAATGAGGGTCCTTACAAAAATAACCATTTCTACTTTCAATATATCTTGGTCACTCAAAACTTTGTGTGAATTATAAGTCATTGCACTGCAATAATAGCAATATGTATGTTACAATTTAATTACATAATTCTGAATACTGGTAATACTTGGTGAATAGAGTGAGATTTAGTTTCTATACTCTGGAAACAGTATTTTTTGTTTGCTTGTTTGGAGACAGGGTTATAGCTTCAGTGCCTGTGCTGGAACTAGCTCTTTTGGACCAGGCTGGCCCTGAACTCACAGAGATCTGCCTGCCTCTGCCTCCCAAGTGCTGGGATTAAATGTGTATGTCACCATTGCCTGGCTTCTGGAAAATGTTTTAAGCATATATTCAATATGTACTGAATTTTCAGGAGATTGCTGAATATTTGTTCTCAAAATCTTTCAGTTTAACTGGAATGTTTGCATAGTTAGGGCTCCCTTGTTCAGATCTACTAGAAGTACCCGCCTACAGCTTAGCTTGTGCTAGAAAGAGACATTTTTTAAATTTTCTATTTTAAATAATCTATTAAGATTCATATTAATTTCTTTTATTCTTTTCTCTTTTTTAAAACCTTTTTTTTTATTTTATACCAATTTGAGTTTCTGCCTCTCCTCCTCCCGCTCCTCCACCTTCTTCCCATCCGATGCCCCATCCACTCCTCAGAGAGGGTAAGATCTCCCACTGGGAGTCAACAAAGTCTGACACATCATCTTGAGGCAAGACCAAGGCCCTCCTGCCTTATATCAAAACTGAGCAAGTTTCCTACAGAGGGACTAGGCTCCAAAAAGCCAGTTCATGTACTAGGGATAAATCCTGATCCTACTACCAGTGGCCTCACTTACTGCCCAAGTCATACAACTGTCACCCACATTCAGAGGGCCTAGTCTGGTCCTATACAGGTTCCCAGACTGTCAGTCTGGAGTCAGTGAGCTCCCACTAGCTTGGGTCACCTGTTTCTGTGGGTTTCCCCCATCATGGTGCTGACTCCTTTGTTCATATTATCGATCCTCCTTTTTGATTGGACTCCAGAAGCTCAGCCCAGTGCTTAGCTGTGGATCTCTGCCTCTACTTCCATCAATTACTAGATGAAGGTTCTACGACTACAATTAAGGTAGTCATCAATGTGATTACGGGGTATGGACAGTTCAGACACCCTCTCCACTACTGTTAAGGTCTTAGCTGTCATCCTTTGGATTCCTGGGGATTTTCCTAGTGCCACATTTCTCCCTAACCCCATAATGTCTCCCTCTTTCAAGATATCTGAAAACAATATTTTGAAATCATGTAGGAGCGTCTTAAATTGTAAAGTACAGGGCAAAAGCTTGATCTATGATCCAAGGGAGCACACATAGTTTGATGTACCACAGGAAATAAGCTTTGTCTTGGAGTTTACACTTCCCCAAAATCTGTTCATCTGCTTCACAGTGTTCTTGGGTCTTGTTTGTGTTTTGTTTCTCTTCCAGTTAGAAATTACATTTAATGCAGTCAGATGCACATGACATTTTGCTCATCAGTGTAAACCCACCACTTGCCAAAGTGACTGAGTAAGTGGACAAGAAAAAAATGTATTAGTTACGTGGCCAATAACGGCTCTCTGGAGTGACCTATAAATTGGGGAATCAACAGTTACCATTGACTTTTGAAAATATATTATTCACTTAATGTGAAAAGGTTAAGCTATTTTTTATTCTCCCAGCATGACTATGAAATAAATTTGAAAACAGTTGTTAAACCTGTTGTGCTAACCAGAATTAAATTTGAAAACAGTTGTTAAACCAGTTGTACTAACCAGGATTAAAATTTACAAAAACAGCCCTAAAAGGTTTGCTTTGCTTAATTTGATCTTTACAATTTTTAAATTTTATTTTTGCAATTAAGAGAAGTGGTTTTGAGTAGTAATTTTGGAAAAGTCATTTTAAGCACGGGAGTAAATGAGTTTCTCAATGGAGCACATGTATGGCTTTACTGGCTAAATTGACTTACCCATCTTTTTTCATGGTGTGTAGGCACGCAGTAGTATATAGTAATATAAGTTATCATACACATCTGTGGTGAAGTGGTTTCCATGTTATACATGGTTGGCTTTTGATTCTTGTCTTTCATGCAAATTGGTCATGATTGTGGCAAAGATATTCTCATATAGAAGCAGCTGTTCCAGCTGCCTGCTGGTTATGTGGGGAAGGTACTAGGTTAGAGACATGATGCTGCTAATAATACATTTTTTACAAGATATTAGAATGGTTCTGTTAGTCATCAACCAAAGGACCGATATTTTAAAAGTAGATTTAGAACATAATTATTTTCATTAGCTGTTGGTTGACCATCCCTTGAGAGTAAGACATGGATAGAAAATCACAGGTAGATTTGAGAGAAAACGGAACAAAGAATTATCAGTCAACTTTCCATTGCTGTGACACAATACCTGAGGAGATTCCGTTAAGAGGAGAATTTGTATAATTGATTAAGAGTTTAGTAAGGTTTTAGGTACCTTGAAGGTGTTGTGTTAGTCCTATGAAAGTATAGTTCATTATGTTGTAGCCAAAAAGAAGTGTGTGTGTGTGTATGTGTGTGTGTGTATGTATGTATGTGTGTGTGTGTATGTATGTGTGTGTGTGTGTGTATGTGTGTGTGTGTGTGTGTGTGTGTGTATGTGTGTGTGTGTGTGTGTTGGGTTGGTGAACTAGCATCCTAGTGTCTCAAGAATTCCAGGCAAAACTTCGTAACAGTGCCCCTCTTCCCCTATGTCTTTCTTATAGAGTTATAGAGTTTTTACCTATTAATCACTGTGCCAAAGGCCTCCAAAACATAAATATTTGTAGATATGCGAGTTTTAAAGAAGAACAATAAGAAATGCTTAGAAAACTTTAACGGGGAAAGGGTTTAGTTTCTACTTGTGGCTGGCATAGGCAATGTGATTCATGTTAATTATTTCTGTCTTAATTATAGTGAGTTAAAGCACATATAATATTTTACTTTCTGACCCAATATGAATCTCCATGAACAGGAAGAGAAAGGAAGTGGTTGAAATTCCAGGAAAAGTTCAGTAGTGATTGAGTGACATTGATTTTACTGCTTAAATAGTCCCAATTAAGGTTGAGATCTTGTCAATAATACCGTGCTCAAGTTCACTTAGCAAATTAGTAATGGGACATTTTTTCCATTTCTACTAATGTACCATCTTATTTTAAGGTCATTAAATGAATGTGTATTCAGTGACAGAAAGGAGGCTAGAAATGTTTTAGGGGCTGAACATCTCTCTCTTCTTTGACATATGTCTTGAGCCACAAGAAGACAAGAGGACTATATTATATAATTTGAATGAGATGAATTTGAAACTAGACCAAATAATCCTTGTTAGACAAGAGTGAAGAGATATCATGGGGGTGTGTGCCCAAGATGAATTTAAGGAGAAATTTAGGGAAGCATGACAGGAGACATTTGGATGTTTCTAACCTCACAGTTTCTGTGCTGTTTAGAAGTTTAATGGCATTTGGGCACTGGGCAGTATCATAGTATTTGTACTGTTTATCATTTCACAATGAAAGTTGTCCTATATAGAGTGTGAGCCTTGCTTAAAGAATCTTGGATTTTCCTTATTCTTTGTAGGATAGATCACAATCTCACCCGGCTTTTATTTATTTATTTTCCGTTTATTTATTTATTAAAGATTTCTGTCTCTTCCCTGCCACCTCCTCCCATTTCCCTCCCCCTCCCCCAATCAAGTTCCCCTCCCTTGTCAGCCCATAGAGCTATCAGGGTTCCCTGATTTGTGGGAAGTCCAAGGACCACCCACCTCCACCCAGGTCTAGTAAGGTGAGCATCCAAACTGCCTAGGCTCCTACAAAGCCAATACGTGCAGTAGGATCAAAAACCCACTGCCGTTGTTCTCGAGTTCTCAGTAGTCCTCATTGTCTGCTATGTTCAGCGAGTCCGGTTTTATCCCAGGTTTTTTCAGACCCAGGCCAGCTGGCCTTGGTGAGTTCCCGATAGAACATCCCCATTGTCTCAGTGTGAGGGTGCACCCCTTGCGGTCCTGAGTTCCATGCTAGTACTCTCTCTCCTTCTGCTCCTGATTTGGACCTTGAGATTTCTGTCCGGTGCTCCAAACTGGGTCTCTGTCTCTGTTTCCTTTCATCACCTGATGAAGGTTAATATTCAGGAGGATGCCTATATGTTTTTCTTTGTGTTCTCCTTATTTAGCTACTCACTCATATTTGGTTTCTAGCCATAAACAAAGGACATTGAGCCTATAATTAGTGATCCTAGAGAAGCTCACCCTGCTTTTATAAGGTGTCCCATACTGACTTGCTGTGATTCTAAGGAAATTGTGAATTGTCTTATTTGCAATCAAATCTCTTAATGATGACTGTTTTGGGATATTTGTACACTGTGTGAAGTATTGCTGACTAGTGTAAGAAAAGGTTGAACAGGCATGAGCTGGGCAGGACTAATGAATGGTCAAACGACAGGAACTGGGGATGAATCTAGGTGCATAAGGGAAATAAAAACAAGACACTAAGGGAGTCTGATATACATAATGAAAGAAAGGTAAAAAGTCATGAGGATAAGCATAGTTTAATAGAAACAGGTTTTAAGAACTATTTAAGAACAAGACTAAGCTATAGTCTAAGCTTTCACAGTTAATAAGAATTCTCTGTGTTATTATTTATAAGCTGACTAACAAGATAGAGAAAGACTAGTTACCTCCATCTCTATGCTAGTGATAGATTACCTACATTTCTGTTAGTGATATACTTGTATTTCAGGGAAAAATAAAATGTTAGCAAAATTAGCTTGTAGATAACAACATGTTTGAAGTGTCTATTTTATTGTTAATGAAGGATCCCACACAAACAAAATCCATTCAAAGTTACAAATTAAACATTGGTTAAAGCAAGACAAATTAACAAATGACACCTCAAAATTAGATTGGAGGTCTGGAAGATTAACACTCTCTTCTATAGACATATTGGCACTTCAGAAGACTGACATTAGAGAAAACCTTATGTGTATCCTTCTTCAGGCACTGGAGTAAGTCATACAAAGCAAAAAAGCGAGTGTCTTCATCAGGTGACTGCAAGGATGCCAGTCCATTCCAGCTGGGATATATATAATCTGAGAATCCAGGATGAACCTAAACACCAAAAGACATTCATTTATCATCACTATGGTTTGCTTGGTGTTATTTATTTTAAATGTGGAGTGACTCTTGGCATGAAATTAGAAATGTAAAATCTCAGGCAAAGGTATGAATTTTTAATGTATATGACTCAGTATAAAAATTACACAAGAGAAACTCTTGGATGTATTTCCTGTATACAGTAGATACCATATTAAGGATGGTCTTACATACAAGGCAGATAGAGAAGCAAGAAGGTGCTACCTGCCTGTAAACATGAACTTTACCATGGGACAATACCAGTTCTCTCATGAGGGAATTTAACATGTCCTCAGCAATGGCCCAGACTTTGTTTCCCTGATCCTGAAGGGAACCATTGCCCTTCTGTACTTTTCAGCTAAATCTATTGTCCACAAAATACATGGAATGGAAATCTCAGACTTGGTGAGGATTGCACCTGATGCTTTCAGGTGCAGATAGTCAAGGAAAAGTTGTGATGAGGACATCTGATGATGTCAGGAGTCTTTCTCGTTGCCAAGGAAAGGTAGTTGCTCAAAGGGCTATTAAGAGCACTTGCTTTGTATTGAGATTCCTTATGTGTAAAGTACTTAGTAAAGCACCCTAGAGATGTATAGCACTACCAGTAAAGTTTTGGTAACGAAGCCTGATGATTAAATGATGTAGGTGGGTCATCTGTCTATGTGTTGCTTTCATTGGTTAATTAATAAAGAAACTGCTTGGCCTGGTAGGTCAGAACATAGGTGGGTGGAGTAGACAGAACAGAATGCCGGGAAGAAAGGAAGTGAGGCAGATGCCATAGCTCTCCTCTTTGAGATGGACACAGGCTAGAATCTTTCTCGGTAAGCCACCACCTAGTGGTGCAATACACATTAAGAGAAATGGGTTAATCAAGATGTGAGAATTAGCCAACAAGAGGCTGAAACTAATGGGCCAGGCAGTGTTTAAATGAATACAGTTTCCGTGTAATTATTTAGGGTGTAAAGCTAGCTGGGTGTGTGACGGGACACAGCCTGCCGCTCCTCACAACAATTAAATTTTGCAATGTGATATAAGGCAGCTCTGCATTCATTTCTTACTACCATGGCTATCTATCTGATGAATGAGAAAAGGAAAGGAATATAAGAAGACTACATACCTTGTTGAGTATGCTCTTTAGAGCCGCTAGAAGTTGTTTTATTTTTCCTTCAATCACTTTTGCTTTTGATATGATATCATTAGGGGCGTCTTCCATATGACTTAGTTCAGTTGTGATGTGATGCAGAGGGTTACTCCAAGCACCCAACAAGCCAATTGTCTCTTTCAGAAGGAATTCACCCTAAATACCCATTATTAAACAATTGTATCAAATTAGTAAAATATATTAGAGTTAGCCCATGTGGCATATGCTCAAAGAAACTAGACTAAAATATACATTTATTATATTTATGTAGCTATCGGTTGTTATGAAAATTTCAAAGTTTTTCCATTTGTCTATGGTTTGATTAAGTCACACTAAATATGCCTTATTTGAGTAGGCATGTTTTCTTATAATAAACATGTTTTATACTATTTCCGTTTCCATCTGAAATTCTACAAACTGTCCTTCTGGTATAAGCAATATTCTTTTATTTATTTATGTTTATTTGTTTCCACAAGTAACCAAGACTTCCCAGGAACTGAATAGATGGTCATAGGACCTGTGTCATACAAAATTGATACCAGCACTGCACATCAGTAGAAAGTGGCCCAAATGCTTTCCCCATAGGAATGCTTTTGTAATAAAACATCAGGTTCCTCACTGACTGAGTTTTTTTTTTTTATATACTTTTAGACAGTGGAACAAAAATTCATTGAAGACAACTGGGTCTTTTTATGTGTGCTTTCCTCATGCCACATGAAACATAATTCTTCCCTCTTGCTGAGCAGCCCACGTGTGACCATGTACAGGTGAAGAACCGTGAAACAGTACTGCCTTTAATAAGTGGAATGATGGAAAGCACAGGAAAATTTTATTCCCCAGTATGTGCTCACTGCCCAGGTCACATATGAAAATCATCCCTGAATAAAATGCTACCGTGCTGCTGTCTGATAGTTATTCTCTTGATAATGAAAACAAAGACTAGATCGGATTCCACTGACCCACTAGTGTCCAACATTTTGACATTGTGATATGACATCAACCACAAATGTGTTTGATTAAAGCAGGAATCAGAAAGGAGAAAATATAATGACTCCAAATGGAAAATGGTTTGATGAATGAACCTTGTCATCACAAATGAGCACATAGTTGTATTCTGAGAGTTGCAGTGTTTTACAGGGAACCTCTTGTTCAGCTGACTTTCAGTTAAGGCTTGGGAGAAGACAGATATTTTATTGAGGAGTGGATGTGCAGGTTAGATGCAACCAGAAGTTGAAAGTTTAGATTTCTTTGTGATTAGTAATATGCAAAGTAGTGAATACAGTAGCATTTCATATTATAATTAATGAAACTCTATTTGCATTCCCTATACATAAGTATGAATATATTTAAGCATGTGCAATTTAGTTCAAAGTTCCTACAAAATAATAACTATAATCCTAGATATAAACTTTGGTAAAATAGTTTACCTGCACACAATTTATGGTTCTATGAAAATATTATTTAATCATCACTTTTACTTACAATTTATCAACTGAATAATGCGAATTTTCTTTGATTATTCCTTCCTCCTGCATTCTTCTGCATGTGTGATTGCCATAACTATCTTCTTACCCATAACCACCTTCAGTGCGGCCAAGTCACTTCTTCAGTTTAAAACCCAAGCTGTACTCACCCAGAACTGCTGGGCTCTATTCTTAGGGATCAAAACAGACAAGGCAGATGTGTGGCAGGCAGTAAGGTCTCTTTCTGGGAACCACCGGCCTGGTGTATATCGCACATCCTCCATCTGGAAAAGAAATCAGTTTTAATTTGTACATGAGTAACTTAATCCATAACCAGAATATTGATGCATTTGCTACGTGTGTGTGTGTGTGTGTAAAACTTTTGTGTTTGTGTTGACAGAAAAAGAGGAAGGGAGAGGGAGATCAGAGTTTATGTTCAAATTTTGGTCCCTGCATTCTACCTTCTTGGAGATACTATCTCCTTTTGTCTGCCATAACGCACAACAAGACTGGAACTGCAGGGAATCACCCTGCTATAATTTCCCACATCCCTGTAGTAGCACTGGCTTTACAGACTTACATTATCAAATCTGGTTTTCTGTGAATTCAGGGGATCCTGACATCCTCAAACTGATCTTTTATTCTTCTTTGTCCACATCAATTCTCTAATCCCTTTTCCCACCCTCCCCAGCCACCCCCATATAACCTCCCAAACAGTTTGGCCCCAACTATTTTCTTTGAGATTTCAAGAAGTTCTTCTATGCTTGTTCCACTTCTCAGTTAAGGGGGCTTTCCTGATGGTAATTATTATCTGGTTCTGCTGCCAGGTGCTTTCTAGTAAAGTATGGGACTCTGCGAATGCTGGCTTGAAGGTTCATTTTGTAAAAGAGCCAAATATAAGTGAGGTACTTACAAATATCCTGTGCATTTCTGCAGTGAGATTTCTGATATTAGAAGACTCTGTCATGGCATGATCCAGAAGCTCATTTAGAGACATTCCATCATAGCCAGAAAAACTCGTATATACAGGAACAGAGGCTACCTTCTCCCAAAGGAAAAGGTTCAACATCAAGATGATCAGGAGTGTCCCTGCTATATAGAAGCAGAAGCTGGAATAAGATTCATTCATCAGAGGTTAACAACACTAGTATAATCTCTGCCTAGCGTCATTGAGTACATGTAGTAGGAAATAAATATCTGTGACTGAAAGATTCAAATAAACAACTAATTTAAATTTCTTTATAAAGAGGTTGGTTATTTGCCAAATTCTTGAATTCTATCAAAACAAACACCACATGAGACTAAGATACATAAACCAAACTGTGATATAGAAAACAGGCTTTGCCTGGAAGCCTGTTGAACACTGGAGCTATTTCACAGACGCACAGAAGAGTTCACATTTTCAGGAAGATGATGCCGCTACCCAGAATGTCAAAGTTTCATTTTGCTCAGCCTGATACCTTCACTGATTTCAAACTGCCTTTGAACTACACATTCCAGAAATCATTCTATTCAATGTACCCTCTTGCCCTCAGTTTTGGATGGCCAGTTCTTCACCAATCTTTTCTTCCTCCTTGAAGCTCTCCCAGTCTAATTTGAACTTCTCAAGAGTGTTTATTTCTTCTTTTGTTTTGTTTTTCATTTGTTTGTTTTGTTTTGGGATCCGTTTTCCCCACAAATATTTGCTCACACCGCTTGTTTTATACCCACCCAGCAGAGAGTGATGGCAGCTGGAGAGGCATTAGCCTCTGAGTTTTTTTTTTTTTTCTCTCATCTTGCTAAATAATTGCTTGACTTCTTTGGATGCAGTATCTACTTCCTTGGTAACTATCAGTACTTCCCCAGCAAAGTAAAACACTTTGATGATTTCTCACCTTTTCTGTTTCCCTAGGTTATCTACTTTGACCACCAGTTTACTTGAATTTGTCTCTAGTTTCCTCTGATGCCTTAGCTTGTGAACTAGAATCTGCTTTTCCTTTTGGTTCCCCTGCAATAAGGAAATTTGACCGTAATCTCTCTTCTTTCTTTTGCTTTGCATTCCTTGGCCTAAGGCTCCCTTCTTCTTACTTATCTTCACTGCTACTAACTCCAAATTCTTCCTCCTCATCCTTGCCTTCCTGATCTAAAAGAGGCCACTTTGCTTGCTCTTCCAGTCTGATTCTCTGAGCCTGTATTCTTTTTCTTTTGGTTTTCTCAACCAACTCTTCACCATGCTGTTCATCTTCCTTCTCTAACTCATGGACTATTAATACGGTGATGGCATATTTTCCTCATCCTCTTCTGACATGGAAAAGTCTTTGGAATTGAACTCTGCCATGTAGTTGAGGCTTCATTCCTGAAACTCCAGAGACCCCCAGGCTCTGACCACAAGTAGCTAAGTCTACAGAGAGAGCACAGAGTTACAGAACCAGCAGCTAGAGTGGCTTCTAAGACCAATCTCATGTAAACAGTTTAACTCTCTATGCAAAAGAAACAGGATATAGAAACCAAATTTAAATTATGTTTTACATTTCTTGACACTTTCATAAATAATTACTGAAATATAAAACGTGATTGTCAGAAACTTGATTTCTCCACTTTCCTGATGCACTAAATAAATGTGAGTCCAGAACATACCGGGTCATTGTCAGAGATTTTCGCTTGAAGAACTCCTAAAGGCAAATGCTCACAATTAAATAGATCTAAGCATTTTGTAGTATACAATATGGCTAAAAACACATTTTGTCTACATAATGAAGTCATTAATATATAATCCATAGACTTTTCATTTCCTGTAAATATGATGGTTATTTTGCATATATACAAATTTATATCTACATACATACGTGTGTGTAGGTGTGTGATATCTATTTTCAGCTGAGAAATTCTCAAAATCTAAGAGGATGGGAAAGAGGCAAATACTCTGTTCTCCATTTCATAAAATCCATGACTGTTATGAATTCTGTTTCCTGCTAATGTCGTCTACAGAGCTTTAGCACCAGAACCAGTTAACATGGTAGTGCCATCCAGTTTTCGCCAGTGTGACAAAAAGTTTAAAACAGGTATCTGCTATGACTGCCTACATTGGGCTTCAGTGCTGTCCATTAGAAAGGTTGATTCAAGTGGGCAAACTCATGTTTAAGATTCAGGAAACAAGAAAACACTTCCTTCTTCCTTCTAGTGTCATGACAATTTGAACACATCGACTCTAGTGTTTCCAGTACATTCTCACTCTCTGAAACATCAATTGTACTGCATTTTTCCTCCCTCTGGGACCTGCACTGGGACTTAAAGATTTTTAAACACTGCCCATGGTTTCTAACTATTAGATGCCATGATAATGTCCCCTCACTTATGTGTTTGTGTGAGCATGTGTGTGTGCCTGTGTGTGTGTGTGATTTTTTTTTTGAAGTAAAATAACTAATTGGCTTGAAGTTTGCTAAGTAAACTGGGACAACCAGTTTGCCAAAATCAAGGAGTAATCTCTCCTTTTACCTCCAGAACTAGAATTACGAGCTTCAGTGATATCATGGGCCTCTTACCGTTCTCTTGCTTCCTTTAGCCCAAGGAAGATGCTGAATCATCTTCGAAAGTGCTCCTTGTCTCAAGGAGAGAACGATAATTCCCGTGTTTAAAAACTGTTCTAAATGATCTACTTTGCTCTTAAACAGGTTATTTTTAGATTGTAATTTTTCCTGTAAGTCTTTGTTGTGTTTCTTTTCAATTAAATATATGTATTAACACCAGATATACAGGATAGGATTCGAAGGAATGCTGGATTGATCAGATTTACTTGGAAGAGCGTTAGTGAGAGCTTACTTACAGAAGCAAGGCTGACTCAAAGACAAGCGCATCTCAGAAAACTTCCACGATGGTAGGTGGGCCACTGGAGAAGGCTGCTGCACTGGAGTCCGGGGCTCAGTTTAGTTACTGCCTTTTATACACTCTGGAAGATTTCCCCAAGGCCACTCACTAATAGAGCAGGAAGGAAATAAGGGTTAAAGCCCTAGGTAGGGTTACACTTACTCTCCTGCTTCAGGGAACGTTAGCATTGTCATCACAATTATCACAGAGCTGCTGTATCTGTGTTTCTGCCATTCACAGGGTAGGGCTATGGGGTATGGCTACAGGATATGGCTACAGGATATGAACTGGCTTCAAGCAGAAATCATTTTTATTCCTGACTCTATGCTATGTGTTCACCAGTATGATGGGGTGGAGTTGTATCAAGTGGAAGGTAGACTAGCTGTGTACCAAAAAGTTTCCACTTCATTTCATCATCCACTCACACAACCATGTGAAACTTAACGTTTGGCCACGTGTTCACTACCTGCTTGTCTGCAATGACTATTTCCTGAAAGAGCCCATGTTGGGTAAATAGTCTTGTTTCGATAGATTTATGTCAGGACAATCATGGTTTCCTAACACCTTCCCCTTGTCAAGCAAAACACCACAATATGTGTGAAGCAGATTCCCTGTTAAACATTCTTCCACAGCATTTCATGTTTCAGACAGAACCAAATCCTTTCCAGAACTGACTCATTATTACATGCCTTGCTTAATTTCTTGCAAAATGTCAAAGGAAAACTCAACTTGTCCATAGAATCTTTAATATTATATGAATATCAACCCATATGCCTACAAGTGCTTCATTGTTGATGTTGTTTTCTTGAAAAAGATTTAAGAGTAAAATTATTATTCTTTGTATGTGAAGTTTTAATTGAGCAATTTTTTATTTACTTTTCCATTCAAATATTTGCATTTCCTTCCCTTCTCCCACTCTCCTCATGCTCCCCATAACCCTCTTCCCTCTCCCTCCCTACTTGAGAGACAGCAGGGGACCCTGCCCTGTGAGAAGTCCAAGGCCCTTCCCACTACATCCAGGCCTAGGGAGCTGTGCATCCACATAGACTAGAGTCCCAAAAATCCAAAACATGCCCTAAAAACAAGTCCCATTGCCTTTATCAATGACTTCTCAGTTAGCCCCCATTGTCAGCCACAATCAGAAAGTCCGTTTTAATCACATGCTCATTCAGACCAGGTCCAGCTGGATTTGGTGAGTTGAGCAAATATTTTTATTATTCTGTTTTATAATTTCTGTAGCTCTGTTTGTTTGTTTTTCAGAGGGATTTTTTTTTACTATTAAGAAAAATTAGTCTGGAACTCACAATATAACCAAATTCCTCTCAAATTTATTGTGTTATTCATCTTTAAATACCTGGAAATTTGGAGTTCTAGGCATGACCCATATCTGCCTTATATGAAACTGTATCTGAGATAATTTTTGCATATATAGTTTAAGTTTAATGTTTGTTTTTTATTTTTCTTCTCTCTTCTTCTCCTCTTCCCTCTTTTTTTCTTAGTCTTTTATCTTTTTTGAATAGCCATTTCTATTAGCAGTATAGCATGTTTCTTACTCAAACTTTGCATAAATTTTAAGATACAAAATATACCCAGGGCAATCATACCCCAAGCAATCTACAGATTAAATGAAATCCCTATCAAAAGCCCAACAAAATTCTTCACAGACCTAGAAAGAACAATACTCAACTTCATGTAGAAAAACAGAAAATCTAGGATAGCTAAAAGAATCCTGCACAATAAAGGAACTCCCAGAGTCATTGCCACCCCTGATTTCAAGCTCTGCTGTAGAACTATAGTAATAAAAATTGCTTTGAATTAGCACGGATCAATGAAATTGAACTGCAGACCCTGATATAAATCCACATGCCTATGAACATCTGATTTTTTACATAGAAGCAAAAATTGTATAATCAAAGAAGAAAGCATATTCAAAAAATTGCTCTGTCATAACTGAATGTCAACATGTAGAAGAATGCAAATAGATCCATATCTATTGCCATGTACAAAACTCAAGCCCAATTAGATCAAAAACCTCAACATAAATCCATTTACACCGAACCTGATTGAAGAGAAAGTGGGTAGTGGTCTAGTACATATTGGCACAGGACACTTTTCCTGAATATAACACCAGTAGCAAAGAAACTGAATTAATAAAAAAAATATTAATAAAAAAAAGGACCTCCTGAAACTAAAAAAGCTTCTGTAAGACAAAGGACACAGTCAACAAGACAACAAAACAACAGTCTAGCAAATGGGAAAATATCTTTACCAACCCACATTTGACAGAGGCCTGATCTCTAAAATATACAAAGAACTCAAGCACCTAGTGTAGTGGTGGGAGCACAGGGCTGCTTCCTGCCAACCGGCTAGCTTTACCCAAAATAATTACATGGAAACAGTATTCTTTTAAATACTGCCTGGCCCATTATCTGTAGCCTCTTATTAACTAATTCTCACATCTTGCTTTAACTCATATTAAGTAATCCTTGTAGCACCATGAGGTGGCTTACCGGGAAGGATCTTAACCTGCGTCTGTCTCGGAGAGGAGAGGTAAGGCGACTGCCTGCATCTGCTTCTTTCTCCCAGAATTCTTTTCTGTCTTCCCGCCTACCTATGTTCTGACCTATCAGGCCAAGCAGTTTTCTTTATTAATTAACCAATGAAACAACAGATAGATAGAAGACCCACCTACATCTACCTAGACATCAAAATACCAAATAATTCAATTTAAAAAATGGGGTACATATCTAAACAGAGAATTATCAACAGAAAAAAAAAAACCTCAAATGGCCAAAAGTCATTTAACAATTTGCTCAATATCCTTAGTCATCGGGGAAATGCAAAACAAAACAACTCTGAGATACCATCTTACACATGTCAGAATGGATAAGATCAAAAACACTGATGACAGAATATGTTGTTGAGGATATGGAGTAAGAGCCACACTCCTCCACTGCTGGTGGGAGGGCAAACTTGCACAGTTACGTTGGAAATCAGTGTGGTGGCTTCTCAGAAAACTGGGAATTGATTTTCCTAAAAATCCACTGATACCACTCATGGACATACACCCAAAGAATGCTCAGTAATTCCACAAGGACACTTGCTCAGTCTTGCTAATAGAAGCATTATTTGTAATGGCCAGAACCTGGAAACAAACTAGATGCTTCTCAGCGAAGAATGGATAAAGCAAACGTGGTACATTTATACAATGGAGTATTACTCAGGGTTAAGAAAATGACATCATGAAATTTGCAGGTAAGGGGATACAACTAGGAAAAAATCATCCTGACTGAGGTAACCCAGATTCAGAAATACAAATACAGCATGTACTCCTTCAAAATTGGATATTAGATGTGAAGAAAACGATAATCACGCTACAGTCCAGAGCCCCAGAGAAGATAAATAATAAGGAAAACCCTAAGAGGGATTCATGGATTGCCCTGGGAAGGGGATATAGATGAGATTTGGGTAAACTAGGGGCAGGGGCAGGGGCAGTGAAAAGGTGCGGTATGTGAACATGAGGTATCTGGATGGTCAAGTTGGGAAAGGGATGGAGAAGGTGAGCAATGAAGAAGATCTCTTGATAGAGGGTGCCCATATGGTGTTAGAAAGAAACCTGGTGCTAGAGAATCTCCCAGGGAACCACAGGGTAACCCCAATTAAGACTCCAGGCAATAGTAAAGAGGGTGACTGAACTGGACTTCCCCCTGTAATAAGATTATTGTCATCATAGAACATTTACCCAGTAACTGATGGAAGCAGATGCAGAGATCCACAGCCAAGCACTGGGCCATGAAGTAAAGTTGAAGAGAGGGAGGAGGAACTAAGTGAGGTCAAGATCATGACAGGGAAACCCATATAAACAGCTGACCTGAGCTTATGGGAGCTCATGAACTCTGGACAAACAGTTAGGGGGTATGCAGGGGACTGATACAGGTGCTCTGCATGTGGGCAACAGTGTGTAGCTTGGTCTGTTTGTGGTGCCCCTAGCAGTGGCCCCAGGATCTGTCGCTGGCACATGAACTGGCTTTTTGGAACCTATTCCCTAAGGCGGGATGCCTCATTCGGCCTTGATGCAGTGGGGAAGTGCTCGGTCCTGATTCAACTTAATATGCAGTGTTTTATTGGCTCACATGGGAGACCCTACTCTTTCTAAGAAGTGAATAAGAGGGGTAGACAGGAGGTGAGAGGAGAGAACAGGAGGAGAGAAAAGAGTGGAAACTGCAATTGATATGTAAAACAAATAAAACAAATTTGATTTTAAAAAGATGCAAAAGACAGAAATAATGTGTTATAATGTAAGTTATATAATGGGGATTATTAGTATCATTTAGTGAACAAGACCGGTTTTCTGAAATCTAAAATTATATTTATATAATTGCAATCAAGATGTAGTGAATATTCAGGAGTTTACTATACAATTATTCATCACTGTATCATCTCAACTGAAAATAGTTTGAGTAATTGGAAAACTCTTTTGTAGATCAACGTGAAGTGAAGCTAGCATCTAAAGAGTAGATTCTGCTAGGAAACATTGTGTGAAATCCTGTAGGAAGGACATAAATCCCGATGGACAGAACAAAAGCTGGATTTGTAATCCCAGAGAGCACATTGTAGTATGGATTAGCACAGAAAATGAGGCTTACCTTTTTCCTCGGAGTTCTAACTTGAACTTGACCTGAATCTGCTTCCGCAGCACCTGCTCTCCTGAGCCTCACAGGCTCTTCTTATACAACCTTTCTAGAGCACAGGTAATCTGCTCATCTGCTTCACAGCATTCATGTGCTCTCTCTGTGTCATGTGTCTCTTCCGGTTAGAATGGATGTTTGATGAGTCCAGGTGTGGTTTGCTTTTTGCTCATCAGTTTGGACCCAAAGACTGAAGAAGTGCTTGAGTAAGTAGACAATGACATACGTGTTACTGAAGTGATCAATAGCCTGCTGCTTGGGCTGATATATTAAGTTTAGGAATTTGGTAGGCTATTGGTGATTGTTGGTGAAGTAGTCATTTAATCTGACAAAGTTATGATACTTTTCACTTTCTCAGTATAATAATCATGAGCGACATTTGAAAACACTTGTTAAATGTATTGTGCTAAGGTGGTGTAATCAAACATTGCAGTTCTATTCATCTTGGGGCAATTAAGTAAAATGAGTGCCTCTGAGTAGTAAATTTAGAAAATTATTTTAAATCCCGGAGCTGGATAAGCTTCTACAAGCATTCCCACACAGCTGTCTTTCCTAAAGTCCACTTTGTTCTGCTTACCCATCTTCTTTCATGGTGGTTAGGCATGTAGAGATTTGTGTTAAAGCAAGTACCACTCCCATGTGTGGATGAAGTGTTTTCCAGATGTTCCATTGCTGGTGTTTCTTACTGACCATTCTATACACAATGGTCATGATTGTGACAGAAGATTACCACACAGAAAAGGTGTATCTGGCTGCTTACTGGGTTTTATGAAAAGGTGTTAGGGAGGAGCTATTATGCAAGAAAGATATCTTTTGAAAGATACTTGAAAGCTTTTCTATCATCAGTCTTGAAACAAGAACAAATGTTATAAATAGGTTTCAAAAGAAATCATTAGTTAGTGACTGGCTAACCATCTTCTTAGTGTGAGACAAGAAGTCACAATAATAGGTGGTTTTAGTGGTAAACAAGAAAACAATATGCGATTAGTTAGCTATCTATTGCTATGACAAAAATATTAGAAAAATATAAAATAAAAAATACTTATTTCAGAGGTTTTTGACAATAATTAGCTAGTTGTATTGGTCCAATGGCAGCATAGTGAACAATACTGGGTCGACATATAAGAGAAAATGAGGAAGGAGGGCTAGAGAGGCAGGTTCATTAACCCACTGTCTCAAGAATTCAGTCACACCCCAGTTACCGGAACTCCTTCCATCATGTTCTTTCTTGTCGAATTTCTACTAATACACAGTTGAAGATAAAGCCTTTAAAGCACAAGCTACTTGAGGATACCCCACTTCCAAACAATATTGAGAGCTCTGAGAAATGCTTGAAGGAAGTCAAGAGAGCTTGACAGTGAACGGCTTAACTTCTACTTGTGACTGGCTCAATAGAGATATGGATTTATGTTTGTTCACTTTATGCTTGCTCTTCCAGTATTATTTACTATAATGCATGCCTTGTTTTTATTTTCTGGTCTACTGTGAACCTAAATGAATAAGAAGGGACAGAATGTTGCACAGATGCCAGGAAAGGTCATGCAGTGATTGACTGAGTGTTGGGGTGGTCCCGATGCACAACCCTCCTTTGTCAGTTAATGGAGAGCACTTTTTGAGTCACTTGTCTCTAGTAGAGTTTCTTTCTTTTTTTTTTTTTTGTGGTTTTTCGAGACAGGGTTTCTCTGTGGTTTTGGAGCCTGTCCTGGAACTAGCTCTTGTAGACCAGGCTGGTCTCGAACTCACAGAGATCCACCTGCCTCTGCCTCCCGAGTGCTGGGATTAAAGGCGTGCGCCACCACTGCCTGGCAGTTCTTCTTCAATTAATGTATTCCAGTTGGTCGATTTCTTGGGAAAACACTAGTGTACTCCATAAAAATGAGAGTTTCCAGTTACAGGAAATTCAAATTGAGACCTTGCCAGTAATTTATGCTTGATTTTTTCCAAGGAAATAAGTGATTTGAGGTTTTCTTACTCTTCCATTCCTTTCTAACAACATCAAAAGAATGCAAGCCCAAAGATATTATAGGGATTAATCATCTCTTTTTTCCTTGGGGTGTGACTTGAGAAACAACAAAACAAGAGAAACATATTAAATAACCTCAATGAAATTTAATTTAAACTAAGCAAAATAGGCCCTGTAAGACAGGGGGTGAAAAGAAAGTGATCTCCAATGTCCTGTTGTATATGTGTTGCTTTTATTGGTTGATGAATAAAGC
Organism: Microtus pennsylvanicus; assembly: GCF_037038515.1. Taxonomy (NCBI): domain Eukaryota; kingdom Metazoa; phylum Chordata; class Mammalia; order Rodentia; family Cricetidae; genus Microtus; species Microtus pennsylvanicus. Next base: position 102,591,581 of record NC_134582.1, read on the forward strand.
TTTTTTGGCCAACGACTTAGCAGAGTCAAGCCAGGTGGGAAATCTGAACATGGTAAAATATAAACTAATAGAAATGTGTTAATTTATAGTGAGAGCTAGCCAGTAAGAATTCTAAGACATTGGCCAAGAAACTATATTTAATATTTAGTCTCTGAGTGGTTATTTCATGAACAACTGCAGGTACCAGTGGGCAGACAGAAACCAGTTTAGTGGGACATGCAAGACAGAAAAGTTTCCTCTACAATTGGACTAGTGCCTAAGATGATGCTGAGAAAAGAATTCAAAGGAGCATACAGAAAGCAATTGCCAGTGACTCTGAGAAATATCATATTTGTCTTTTAACATTTTCAGTACTGTTTAAAAATATCAAGGTAATGTGTTTTATTTGATAGTTTATGGACTTGGGGAAGATAATCATCACTGCAACTGATATGAATTTATTAAAAGTACATAAATAACACATTGTATTATATATAATTTTAGATTAAATATAAATAGTAAGATTCTCTATTACTTTTTCAAGCATCTTCAGTGTTATTTACTCCTGCTCACTCTCTTGCACTATGTGTGGCCTATGTCTCCCTTCCCAATTTAAGCCCCCCATGTTTTCCTCCATTCCCCTTTATATCACCTGTACCTAATTTGTTGGTCCAAGGAGTCCAGGAGCCTCACAAAATAATGCATGTTACTTCTCTTATTTTAGATGCCCCATAGATTTGAAGTTAGGTCCTGATTGCCTAAGATAGTATACACCTTTTACATTGAACTTGGTGGAATCAGAATGTATTTTATGTAGAATTCTCATGCATGAGAACTAATTTCATACTACCAGTAGCTGTAATTTAAGCTACAAAAAAAATAATAAATATTTCTTCCCAAACATGATGTGCACAAAGCACAAGAATGATCAGTACAAGAAGATATCCCTGAAGGTGCAGTAATGGCATGTCTATCTTTGTAGTAACCAATGGCTGTCTAAATGGGCTTAGGCCCAGTCAATAGGACTAAAATAATGTTTGTACTAACCCCATAGCCAACTGCCCTTGTCTGGTATGGTTCTAGATCTCAGAGCAGAACATAGTACTATTTGTTTCTTAAACCAGAATAATTGCTGTCTAAATACTTCTTCTTATATCCACAGTTAGCTATAGCAATTATTCTTTATAAAAGAAACATCTTTTTATATCAGTCCAAGACCATTATAGAAAGACACAACTGATCAACATGCAGAGACAAACTGACCACGAGGGGCAAGATTTGTATATGTGTTTGTGTGTGTGTGTGTGTGTGTGTGTGTGTGTGTGTGTGTGTGTGTAAATCTTATACCTAAGCCTCAGAAATTATCATGAAGGATCTAGCAGAAAAATTATAAGAGGCAGGGGTCCAGGATATCTGCCTGAGATAGTATTTTCTAGATATAACAAGAAATTTGTGCCAAGGAAATCTCAACAATATTGATGCATAAATAAGATTTGAATTTCAATATAAGTTGATACCCCAAAGTATATGACAGAAATCTCATTTGCTTCTAATTCTAGTTGAAGAACTACTGGTAAATAATCACCTCTGAGAGGAAGAAATAGTTTTTTTCAGGGATGAACTGCATAATTAGTTATTTAATACCGAGTGGTCTGCTCTTAAAAGAGAAATACAATAACACCAAACAGACTCAGGAGTGTGTGTGTGTGTGTGTGTGTGTGTGTGTGTGTGTGTGCTCTTTTATTAATAAAGGACATTGGGCTTATAATGCATGTTCCTAGAGAAGCTAAGTAAGAAGGTGAACCCAAAGACAAACACATAGGCATCCTCATGAATATTAACCTTCATCAGGCGATGAAAGGAGACAGAGACAGAGGAGCACGGGACAGAAATCTCAAGGTCCAAATCAGGAGCAGAAGGAGACGGAGCACGAGCAAGGAACTCAGGACCGCAAGGGGTGCACCCACACACTGAGACAATGGGGATGTTCTATCGGGAACTCACCAAGGCCAGCTGGCCTGGGTCTGAAAAAGCATGGGATAAATCCGGACTGGCTGAACATAGAGGACAATGAGGAATACTGAGAACTCAAGAACAATCGCAGAGGGTTTTTGATCCTACTGCACGTACTGGCTTTGGGGGAGCCTAGGCAGTTTGGATGCTCACCTTAGGAGACCTGGATAGAGGTGGGCGGTCCTTGGGCTTCCCACAGGTCAGGGAACCCTGATTGCTCTTCGAGCAGATTAGGGAGGGTGACTTGATCGGGGGAGGGGGAGGGAAATGGGAGGTGGTTGCGGGGAGGAGGCAGAAATCCTTAATAAATAAATAAATAAATTTAAAAAAAAAAAAGATATTAAAAGAGAAAGAGGCCATGGTTTTCAGGAGATGTTGGTATGCTTGGAGGAGTGGGGAAAAGAGATGGACAAATGATGTCACAATATTTTAATTAAAAATTAAATACATGAAAAATTAACAACACTTAGATACTGAGCAGTTGCACAGCATTTGTATTATCATTTTAGTATAAAATTAGCCCATATAGAGTGTCAGCTTTTATAAAGTACTGAAGCTTTTTCAGTTCTTAGTAGAATGGATAAACCACAGTATCACTCTTCGCTTTAATAGGATGGTAAACTTTGAATTGCCTTACTTGTAAACAAAACTCAGTTAATGATGACAAATTATGATGTAAACATCCCAATGCTATTGATAAATTTTGTATTACATGAACAAAAGATTGGTTCAAAAAATTGGAATTTCAGACATTATCTTCTTAAAGAGTGAACATTTATTAAAAATAAGAAGTCTCTCATATTCAAAGGATATAAAAGCATAAATTTCTGAAAGAAAAGAATTTTACAATCATGTCAAAATTAAAAGGGCATGATATTAACAATCATGGTCATAGACAAAGCGGCACTTCAGGACTTTTAGATTGGAGTCAATCTTCTGTGAATCCCTTTTCAGGCACTGAAACAAGCTATGGAATGCAAAAACACGAAGGTCTTCATCAGGTGACTGCAAGGATGCCAGTCCTTTCCAGATGGGGTACTCCTCAACTTCTTTGAATCTGGGATAAAGCTAATGAGGAAAAGCAAAAAAACTTATTATTAATGATTATATGATGATCTTTCTTTATTATCAATGGTAAATGAGCATTTGGGGAGAATTAGGATTGTAGAATTTCAGACAAAAGCATGGATTTTAATATACCCAAATATATTAAATTATATTAAAATGATTAATTATATTAAATTATTATATTATAAGTATATTAAGTAGTGGGAATGCATTTGCCACAACAATTCTACAAGAGAGATACTTGGATATATTTTCTGGCCAAATTATGGATATTCTGGCATATAAGGCAGATGGAGAAGCAGGAAGGCGCTACTTACCCATAGACATGGCTTTTTTTTTTTTTTAACCAAGGGACGATATAGGACCTTGTATCAGTTTTTTCATGAAAGAAATTTAACATATCCTCAGTATTTGCCCTGACTTACTATTTATACTTTCCTAATCTTAAATGAAATCATTGCCCATTTCCGTATTTCAACTAAACCTCTTGCTGCAGAATTCATGGAATGGAAATCTCAGACTTGGTTAGAACATGACCTGATTCTTCCAGGTGCAAATATTCCAGGGATTGTTGTGATATGGAGTTCTGGTGATACTGTTAGGAGCCTTTTGTCCTGCTAAAGAAAGGTTGCTTCTCAGAAGACTATGAGGAACATCTATTTTATATTGAAATTCTTGAAATATGGAATAAAATATCCTAGAGAAGTTTTGTGTTACTAGTAAACCTTTAGAAGCAAGACTTTCTAAAACACTAGCTTACTAAATTTTGCTGTATGAGATTTCTTATTACAGGATTCTTCTATCAAATGCACAAGAAAAACAAAGGAAGACAAGGAGACTACAAACCTTGTGAAGTATTCTTCTAACGCCTTCTTGAAGTCCCTTCACTATTATTTCTACAATGCTGGCTCTTTCTATGATTGCAGTAGGGGCTTCTTCCATACCACTCAGCTCAGTCACAACATGACTCAGAGGGTCTTTCCAAGCTCCCAACAAAGTGAGTATCTCTTGCAGAAGGAAAATAGCCTACACAACCATAATTAAAGAATAGTATTACATTTTCTGAAATATAGCAATATTAGTAGTTCATGTGGCATTCACCCCCCAAAATAAGCATGTGTTATTACATACTATGAAATAATTTTGTAGGTGGTACATGTTATAGAAATACAAAATTCATCCATTGATCTGTAGTTTTATTGAAAAACACTAAATATATCTTATTTATTATATTTTCTAATAATAAATATAGTTGATAATATTTTGTTTTTCTTTGAGGGTCTACCATTTGCCCTCCTGGACAAAACAAAAGTTTTTGGTTTCTTTACTTGCATACAAGGAACCAAGAATGAACAGTAAATAAATACGAGGTTATAGAACAACATTCACATAAAATTTATGCCAACAATTAAGTAGCAAGTGGCCCAAATCGTTCACACAGGATTTCTTATACAAAACCCTGAAATTGTTCATTGATGCCCTCATTTATCAATTTAAGTAATTTGAATACCTTAAAACACATATTCTATGAAGTAAACCTGAACTTGATATTTTTGCTTTCTTCAATCTACATAAAAGTCAGCTGAGGAGGCTATGTTTAAACATGCACAGGTGAAGACCAGATGAACAGTATTACTTTGAATAAGAGAAATGAGTGGTAGATTGAGAAACAGCCAAGAAGTTAAAAGCAGTGACTATTCTTCCAGAAGATGCAGGTGTAATTCCTAATACCCACAAAGTGACTCACAGCCTTATGTCACTGCCCTTCATGGAGACCTTACACCTTCTTCTGTTTTTCTTAGACATGAAAAACACATGTAGTATAATATAGCACCCAGAAAGAATAAGTTATATTAAACAAAAATAATTATTGCTTGTTGCAAGGAATGGTTTATTTGTCCTGGCCACCCAGAACTGAAATAATCACACAGAAACTATTAATTAAATCACTGCTTGGCCTATTAACTATAGCTTTCTATTGGCTAACTCTAACATCTTAATTTAACTCTCTATTCATCTGTATATCACCACGAGGTCGTGGCCTACCAGCAAAGTTTCAGCACATTTATCTCCGGCAGCCAATCCATAGAATCCTCTGATTCCGCCCTTCTTTCTCCTAGCATTCAGTTCAGTCTTCTCTGCCTACCTAAGTTCTGCCCTATCAACAGGCCAAGGCAGTTTTTTTTTATTCATTAATGGTAATCACAGCACACAGAAGTGACTTCCACATCAGTTTCTAAAAAGAAAAAGAACTGATGGGCATGACAAAAGTCTGACCTCCCAGAGTGTGCTCATTGTCAAGATTACAGATGAAAACCACCTCTGATTAAAGAGTTCCTGACTTGTGTTTATTGGTAATGAGGTAAAAGGAGTAGAAAAGATTCTAATAATCCACTGGTGTCCAATATTTCATCATCATGATATGACATAAAGTACAAATATGTTAGGTTCCTTTCATAGCTCTTTTAGCATGCATGTGACCTTGAGATACAGTTTGGACATGGCTGCTAGGTATCACATAGGAAATATTTAAATATGATAAAAGGCTAAATGAATGGTGATAGAAAAACAGTTTGCTGGAAATAGTATGATATGATTAAGTCATACTTAATAATACTTGAGTTGGATGCAACCCACAGAGCTGTTTTTATTGGCCATGCATGTGAAATAGAGTTTATACCATCTATGAACTTCAGTTTTCTTATCCAAGCCACTGAAACAAGTGAGACTTGGATAATAACTTTTAGCAGGATCTATTGCAACATTATCAGTAGATTGTTTTGTGAAGTTTCCAACAAGGAAGTTTATGTGTACATATATTATCTCATCATCTTTCTTCTTTCACTTTTATTTATGTTTTGATACTTATTATTAATAAGAATGATATTGTTTTCACCAATGCACAAATTACTGATGAACTAACACAATCATGGTGTAAGAACAATTAGACATGATGTACTCATGTTTGACGTTTGCTATTCAGGTTAAATCATGCTAAGTTTGGGGAGAGCAAGTAGGGATGGCATGATATATAGACCCTGCTATCACAATACAGGGTATAACTGCATCCTGGGAATTGAAGTATCTTTTTTTTTCAAGACAGGGTATTTCTGTAACAGCCTGGGCTGACCTGGAACTAGCTCTGTAGACCAGGCTGACCTCAAACTCACAGAAATCTGCCAGCCTCTGCCTCTAGAGTGCTGGGATTAAGGGTGTGCACTATCACTGCCTGGCGAGAATTGTATTATCTTAAAAGAATCTTTTGTTCAGCTCACTTTCAGTGAAGGCACAGGAGAAGGCAGAGAATTCAGTGAAAATTTGATATGTAGGTTAGAAATCAAAGGAGAACAGGAGGGTCTTCAAAATCAACAGATACCATGAAAAGCTGAAAACATAGGAGCGTTTCCTAATATATTATAAATGAAATGTGTTTCTACTTTCTATGAATACAAATGAATACAGTTAAGCACGTATGCGATTCAGCTCAAAGTGTCCTACATAATAACAATGACAATCCCAGGTGTGGGTATTGGTAAAACAGGTTCTCTGAATGAACAATTTATGGATCTGATGCAATATTACTTAGCTTTCAATTTTACTTATAATTTATCAACTATGTAACTTAGATTGTTCTTTTATTGCTTCCCCCTCCTCCATTCTTTTGATTGTGTGATTGCACCCACAGTGACTAACTTCACGACCAAGCCAGTGAACTCTTTAATTTTCTAGGTTAAAACACACACTCAAGACTCACTTTGATCTGTTCAGTTTCCTCTTCAGGTATCATGATACCAAAGGTGGAAGTGTGGCAACTGCTTTGGGCCCCATCAAGGTACCACCTGCCTGATGCATACTGGACATCCAGCAACTGATGAGAAAAAAAGTTATCTTAAATTTGGAAATGAATAAGTTAATATATGATGAGAACATTAATTCATTTAAAGAGTGTGTTACTTTTAATCTCTGTGTGTGCATATAAAGTATGTATATGTTTTTTGTGCTTCTGTGTGTGTGTGTGGTGTCCATATTTCGGTGTATAAGAGTTTCTGTGTTCTTCAATGTAGAAATGTGGAATTAGAGAACCACAGTTGTTCTAGTTTGCTTTCCACCTTTCTTGAGACAGTTCCTTGCTCTAGACCATTGTGCAAGATAGCCTAGCTGGCCCAGTAAAGTTCAGGGATTCTCTTGTCATGTCTCCCATCTCTCTGCAGAAGTGCAGGGTTTATAGAGGTGTCTTACTGTGCCTTGACTTTCAGGAATCATTTGGAAGCCTCAGGTTTTTTTGCTTGCACACCAAACACCTTAGTTATCCACTGGGCATGTGGATAAATAATTCTTAAAATTAGAGGTGCATTTTTTTTTGGTTTTTCGAGACAGGGTTTCTCTGTAGCTTTGGTGCCTGTCCCAGAACTAGCTCTTGTAGACCAGGCTGGCCTCGAACTCCCAGAGATCTGCCTGCCTCTGCCTCCCGAGTGCTGGGATTAAAGACATATGCCACCACCGCCCGGCTAGAGGTGCAAATTTAAAAAATAAAGAATAAAAACTAAAAGAAAAAAATGAAAGAATTCAACTTTTTACCTAATTTTGAAATCACTGGGCATGTAGTGATTATCTTCCTGTCTAGCCTCTCAGATTCTTCCCCTCTTAAGTATAATGAGATTCCATGAAAGTATTCCCTTCTTGATATACTCAGTCACTGATGGTTTATTTTCCCTATGAGGTTTGATTCATGATGCTGTTGCATTTACTCTTTGGAGTAGTCTCTGGCAGGAAAGTTCCCATTAGTAAGAAGGCAGAAGTAAGAGAATTACTTACAAAGTCACTTAACATTTCTGCAGTGTGGTTTTGGAGTTCATAAGACAGGCTCAGGGCATACTCAAACATGTTCTTGAGGGTCCCATGGCAGGAACCATCCCAACTGGGGCACAAAGGTACAGAGGCCACATTCTCCCACAGCACCAGGTTTGACACCAGCAACACCAGGAGTGTCCCTGCTAAATAAAAGGAGGTTGTCACCTGCATTGATCTAGTGTTGTGATAAAAGGTAATCCTGGGGGGAAATCTTCATCCCTCTCTGGGGCTTTCTGTATGATTTCTTTCTGTATAACAGGACTGTAGAATAAATCTCTTGCACTGTACACAAGTAGGCCCATAATTACCTTTGCCCTGATAGTTTGAAAATGGGTGACTTCCTCCTTTGGGGATTGCTCCCAGAAGTTCTGCCGTAAGCACTAAAAGCTCATATCGTAATTATAACTGAACATTTTTTAAGGCATTCTCTTCAGGTCATTTTATACTTGGGGAATAAATGCTTATTTATAATATTCACACTCTATGAATTTGTAATATTTTAAACTCAGTTTGGTCCCTGATGTGACAAGGACAGCATGGGTCATCTCTTTGCTTCAGCTTGAAAATAACCACATGACCGCTGGATTTCTAACACCAGGGATGAATTCTAAATCTGGTATTGTTTTCTTTCCCCTGAGATTTGAATTAATGTCTACCCAGTCTTATAGAGCATCAGGAAATACAAAGAAAAGATCCCATTCATGCACTGGAAAGAGGTTACTTACGGGAATGTGGCTGGATCGAAGCTAGCTGCATCTCTAAAGAGTCCTCCTGCAGCTTGGTTCTGACTAGTGAATGCTGCTTCACAGGATTCCTACCTTTAGTAGACTTTTAACCTCCTATATACAATAGCAGATTACCCCCAAAGGCTACACATACCGTATGTCAGAAGGAAGGCAGTTCTAGAGTTCTGGGTGAGGGTACCATGACTCTCCCCCACCTCAGGGAGTTTTAGCAGCAATAACCATCGACCTACTCATGTCTGCATTTGCTATGACTGCATCATATTTTAGGTAGTAAAACCCATATATGCTCTAGATGCCTTGTGGTCATGTTTGTCTAGACAGAAATCAATTATTCTCATACATTGCTTCACATTCGTCAGGTTCTCAGACCATATCTGTCCTTCACAATAGTCCCTGTTTCTTCTAGAGGATTACTTAGGTATTTGATTCTTTTGAGAGCACTGGGTTACAGTGGCACAACTGTCAGTTTTCTCATTAGGTTTAGTAGATGGGAATCTTCAGTTAACCACAAAATGTGTAAAGATTATCTCTGTATACACACTAGGGTGATAGCCACTGTAATCAAGAGTCCCAAACACAAATGTCTTATATGTAATGTAATAGTCCTATCATACTATTTAACAAACAGGATAAGTAGCATCCATGCTGAAGTCTACTATCTTCCCAGGAATATATCTTTACACTCATAAAACAAATCATGGGCTTCTTTCTGAATATATGAGGATAAATTTGGTTGCATGTGTTGATTGTGTCATCGCTACACTACTGGCCACTTCATGCTAGGGTTGCTGATGACCAAACCAAGTGCCAAGTAGTAACAACTGTGCCTGACAAACCTGTATTATGTAAGTCCTCAGTAGTCTTTGCTTTCAACAACTCCAAGAGGAAAACCCATTCTAGACCTTGGGATTTTATTTTAACATTTTATCACTATCAGATATACCATTTCGACGGATAAAGGTTCTTGCTTCCAAATTCTATTGCTGTCCTTATTGTTCTTTGTAGATGCTTTTCTAAATCAGGAAGTCGTGTAGAGGTTTGTCTTATATCATGAATGTTTAATAGAGGGTGACCAGTTTGAAAAGAGTACAAATTGTTACTGGGACTCAGCATCTAAAGGCATACTGAAAAATCTTATTGAGTTCTAATAAAACTTGGATCAAGCTTGATTACACTGTTTCCTGCAAAGAGCAATGTTTGTTAAGGCAACATGGATTGGAAATACACTTTTTTTCTTGTTTTATTGATTTTTATTGAGCTCTACATTTTTCTCTGATTCCCTCCCTTCTTAAAAGTCTGTCCCTTTCAGTCTCTTCTTCCTGGTATATTGCATAAGGCTGCCTTCTAGGCTACATGGTCTCATTGTGTTACTTCTTGGCGTTGCTATGAGCCAAGGAACAGTGTTGTTCATTTTCCCTGCTATATCCACTTTCCTTCCAGCTGGCAGTTTTGATGGACTCTGACTGGCCTTGGGGCCATTGACTGTTTGTTGATTGCAAATCTTCTTAGAGAGCCCACGCCTAGATGGACAATTTCTTCTCCACAGACTCCCGTTTCACATAGCAATAGTTCTGAATCTCAAACTCTACAATTGTCATTCTAATAAGTGTCACCAAGGTAAAATCACTTTGAGCACACTAATTTTCAGGGAAGAAATGTATATACTATACTCTCTGATACAAAGATGATTGTACACAGCTAAAACTAACTCAATATTTTTCACCTTTTCTATGTTATGCTTTACCCATCCTCCCTTGCCCATTTCTCTGGATCTCCTTGGAGGTTGTTATGATTTGGTTGTATCCATGCCATCAGTCACAAAAGCCCAAAGTGTTTGCACATTAGAAGAAAACCAAAAAAATCTGTAATTCAGTACATGGTCTCCTTAACATCATTTGGTGGCTCTGTTCGTCACTCTTTTATGGAATTTATTGTAATGGTTCCCACTCAACAACAACTTCTTACTTTCATATAACATGTTCAGTGAGATGACCCTACATCTGATACTTCAGGGATCCATTACTCAGATTCCATCACTTCTAGGGCTTCATGGACATAAAATGTTATCTGGTCCCTTGTCAACATTTTTTTTTTATGATTCCTGGCATATTCTTAGCACAGTTCTTGCCACATTCAGATTTTCATCACAACCTTTATCAGGTTTGTTTTTTTTTGTTGTTGTTGATTCATCTTGATTTTATTAACATTCAGATTTTATTAATCTTTCACATTTTTACCATGGTTTCATAGTGAGTCACTGGCTGGGCAGAATATGTTCTAAACACAGAAAGTTTTTGACCCCTATCCTTTTGTCTATCAGGCTGTCCTCTTTTTAATTTAAAATTTTGAATGGTTATGACATTTGTTAAAATTGGAATCTGAGTTTGAGCTCTAAAAATGATAGGAAGCTTTTTACCCCCTTTCTGTCAGAGGAAAGGTCCCAAGAACAAGGAGTCTACCCAGTCAAAAATGTGTAAGGATCTTACTTCTTACAAAACATGTGTCTACAATTAGCAAGAACACATGAGGTCCTCATCTCCTAACACAAAGAAACAATTCAGCTAATGTGACTCACTGAAACAGGTAGCAGTTAGATACGATCTGTGTTACAGTCTTCTATCAATTATGAGATGGCCACAGGGATGGCTACAAGGATAAAATGACATTGTATGTTCTCCTTCAGTTTAATCAGAATACAAATGAAAGAAAGAAAGAGAAAGGAAGGAAGGAAGGAAGGAAGGAAGGAAGGAAGGAAGGAAGGAAGGAAGGAAGGAAGGAAAGAAGGAAGGAAGGAAGGAAGAAAGGTCCATGAACCCCTAGAAGTCATTGGAATCCGAATCTAATTTTCTTTACCAATTTCTCTTTCCTTATTTGTTTGAAAATAAGGACCTACATGGCCAGGAGCACTTTTGACTTGATCAAACCAGAAAAAATAAAACCTGTAGGTTTATTGGCCCCTATAAATAAAGGGAGGAGAAAATTCTAAATGGACAGAAGGGCTTCTGTGCTTATCTGACCCTTGGTTGTTATTTGAATGCTTGGGCACCTGGGTGAGTTTATAGAGAAGATGATGTCCATTTCAGCTTGTGTTATTTGTAAGGAGCACACAGGCCCTTCAATTTCATCATGTTGAGAGATTTTGGTAACTCTTAAGGTCCTGACCTTGGTGTAGTTGTGCTCTTTGTGTGAAACAAGTGTCCTTTAGAAGCTGTTGAGCTGTTTGCTGAAGGTGTGATAGGTGGGGGACCAGTCTCAATAAAAATGCCATTTGCCAAAGTAGGGTGTAGGGATTAGAAATATAAGTAAAGAGTACAAATACGGATTTAAAAATAAGGAAACAGAAATATTGAATAGTACTGAGAGGGAGCTTCAGTGAATACTGAAATCACCCATGTTTAATTTCCAATTGCTTAAAACACCCTGACTTCAAGAGGTAGGAGTAATATAAAAACCTACATTAACATGATACAAGGAAATGAACAGATCAGTTGAAAGTTGGGGGCTACATCCATAGTTAAACATTCTGTTGCTTGAACAAAACAAGTCACACTCACACCCTAGACCAAAATATCCTGTAGACAAACCACTCCTTTGGGTGTAATGTCCTTAAAGGAACTGGAACCTTATTAGTTGTATCCTTAGACTTTTGTTTGAGGTAGAAACACACTTGTTGACAATAACCTTGAGAGAGCAGAACTCTCTGATTTAAATCAAGGTGGGAGACCTTTGTTTGAGGTAGAAACAAAATTACCTTGAAGAAATAGAGGTAAGTTCCAACTCTCTCACCTTTGGTCAAAGTTTAAATAGGCTCACAGTTTGGGCCTTCACAGGTTATGTGACAGGAAGTTTTGAATTACATATGGCAGAACCCTCAACATGTTCCTTATTCTATAAAGTTTGTTTTGGTGTTTGTGTGTTTATGTTTTGGCATAATGTTTATCTTCATTTTGGAAATGTGAAAATAATTTAGATTTATTTTGGGTATTGTAGTATTAGGTGATATAACATAAAAAATCTCTATTGCTCAAGGCTTGAAGACTATTTTAAATTTCTCATCTTAATGAATTGCTAAAGAAAGATTCAGAGGGTTAAAATTCTTAGAAAACTTACACATTTGTTTTAAGATTTGAGTAAAAGTTTTAACAACTCTATTGTAAATATAAGAAATACTTATCTACTCCCTCTTTAGGGTCTCTAAATATAATTCTAGGTAATGAATCCATTTTAAGATCCAAGAGTGTACACTTTGATTTAATGTAACATTTTAGGTGCTGCTTTGTTCATTAAGTTAGTTATAACAATTGGCTTGATGATTGTAGACAGAGGCTGCTCATTCATTCCTGGCTACCCCTACCCAAAATAATCACACAGAAACTGTATTCATTGCAATACTGTTTGGTCAATTGCTTAAGTGTATTTTTCGCTAACTCTTACATCTTAAACTAATGCATTTCTGTTAATCTGTGCATTGCCACATGGTTATGGTCCATTGTAAGGTTCTGTTTAGTGTCTGGCATCTGTCTCTTTCAGCGGCCACATGGCTTCTCCAACTCCTCTTACTTTCTCCTCTATCTGCTTAGAAATCTCACCTTGCCCTATTCTGTGCTGCAATAGGCCCAATACAGATTCTTTATTAACCAATGACATTAATAGCATACAAAGGAGAATCCCACATCACCTCCTCTTTTCTGTCTAAATAAAAAGGAAGGTTTTAACTTTAACATAGTAAAATTACACATAAAAAACAGGTATCAAGCAAGAATTACAGTTATAATATTTATATCTATTTTATCTTTTATCATAACTAAGGAAAACTATAATTATCATTATCATTCTTCAGCTCCATCAAAGAAGGATATAATATTACCTAAATAAACAGGAAGTGCATTGTAAGCAACTTCCAAAACTCTAGAATTCACAGAGATATTTCACTACCTGGAGATTCACCCAAAGTTCTGTAAGATTAGGGCACCCATCTTCAACCTATAGTCCCATAGTTTTTGGCATACTTTTCCATGAAGCAGAAACTTTCAAAGACAGTTCTGCCTATAAGGGCAGTTTGTCATTCACTTTTCTGTGTCCTGTAGAATGTCTGGCAGACTCTTTCTTGAAGCAGGAGTCCTGAAAAACTGTCTCATCTTTCTACAAATTCAGCAGTCATTTATCTGTGGGTCCTGCATGCCCAGTTCATTCAGCAAATCATCATCAGTCCAAGCAAGAGCAGTTTCTTTCCTCTTCATTGCCCATCATCCTCTTGAAGTATATTGGTACTGCCAAGATCATATGAGTCTCATTGTCATGAAAAGCCCTAAGTTCTTAAAACATTTAAGTGCCATGTTTTGGAAGTCTTTGAAAGGTTTGAAGAATATTTATGTATCTGAAATATATCTCTGTATATCTAGAAAATCTAAAGATTATGCTACAAACTTAACTATTATAGACGACTATCTATTAACCTGTATCTCTTAATTATGCATTACATTTTTAAAAGAGTTGCACAAACACAATACCTTACTCAAGAGCAGAAATATACATATAACAAAACTGACCTTAAATTTGTATTGATATACCAAGATCCACACAAATGTAAAGTATTCATCTCTATAACATATCCCCCTTTAAATGTAAATAAACATTTATGAACAATTTTTTGAAATTTGGGTGTAGTTCTCTCTAAACTGCTTTCTGCTTTTTGTTGGGCAAAGTAATTTTAAAAGTTTATGGAGACCTTTCAGGGGTCTTGTTCCATTGAATTACATTAGTCTGGAAGAAATCTATAGCTTCTTATCCTTTGTGAAAACATAAGCAGAACCTCTTTTCCAAAGCAACATATTCTTAGCCCCCAAATTTTGAAGTCGAGATACCTTATATAATGTCTCTCCATACGTAGCTCATTCACAGTCAAAAAAATTCAAAGAAAACACAATAATATACATAATCCAGACTCTCTGTGTATATTCCATCTTCATGTGGCTTATTTTCTTTATTCCTTTAATATATGACTGTATTCTAATCTTTGAAGAGTTTGTTTTAATTTTTCTGTACTTTTTTTTCTCTCTTTCAAGCCTACATACATTATGTAAACACTGTGGCCCAGCTAGGGGTCTTTTTAAAATCTGAATCTGTCTTTTTTGTATATCTGTAATTATTATTTCACCAGAAACACCAGGTGTGGCTAGGACTAAGGCTGCTTTGTTTGTTAACCAAATCTGCGCGCCATGCACACTGGTTTAGTTTCAGGTATGCAGTGGATCTATGTTGCTATTAAAAAAAGTTGTTGCAGCTCCAGCTCTGGGCGCAGTCCCAGATGTCTGCTGCCGTCGAGACCCACATTGGAGCACCAGACATAAATCTCAAGGTCCAAATCAGGAGCAGAAGGAGAGAGAGCACGAGCAAGGAACTCAGGACCGCAAGGGGTGCACCCACACACTGAGGCAATGGGGATGTTCTGTTGGTAACTCACCAAGGCCAGCTGGCCTGGGTCTGAAAAAGCCTGGGATAAAACCGGACTCTCTGAATATAGCGGACAATGAGGACTACTGAGAACTCAAGAACAATGGCAATGGGTTTCTGATCCTACTGCACATACTGGCTTTGTGGGAGCCTAGACAGTTTGGATGCTCAACTTACTAGACTTGGATGGAGGTGGGGGTTCCTTGGACTTCCCACAGGACAGGGAACCCTGATTGCTCTTCGGGCTGATGAGGGGGGCCTAATTGGGGGAGGGGGAGGGAAATGGGAGGCCGAGGGGGGCAAGAGACAGTAATCTGTAATAAATAAATAAATTAAAAAAAATTCCTAGAAAAAAAAAAGTTGTTGCACTCTGCTAACAGACCCCATTTGAGTGCTCAGCCTCCAGAAAGAGCCAGAGTTTGTACTGGCAGTATGAACAAGGATGCCACCATTTTTAAAGAAGCTTTAAAGGAGCAAGCCCAAACTAGGGACATCTGTGTTAACAAGCCTGAGCGAGTGACCTCTATTAGAGAAAACCTAAGGCAGTGACCTCCACAGGTCAAGTACAAGGATGCTACCACTGAGGGAGCAAGCCCAAGCTAGAAACCTCTGTTGGACCAGGCACAATTTAACAACCTTCAATGGAGGAGGACCAAACCATTGACCTCTGCCAGAGCAGGCCTGAGCCAGTACCTCTACTGGAGCAGCTCCAAGCAAACAATTAGATCAGGACCAAACTACCTCCAGGAATGAAGAGCAATTTGCAGGAGCACTGAGAGACTTCCAGGAACACCAAATGACATCCAACGTGACTGGAACCATGGCTCTGACTGCACCACAAAGAACAACCCTCTGATCCTTGGATTAACTGCCACCTGGGAGATTAATTCTTCCAAGGAACTTCTACAACTCATAAACACCTTCGGTAATGTAGCAGGAAATGAGATTAACTTGAAAAAATGAGTAGCCCTCCTTTACACAGATGATAAAAAAACAGAGAAAGGACATTAACCCTCAAACCTATGAACACCTGATTTTCGATAAGGGAGCTAAAAGTATACAATGGAAAAAAGAGAGCATCTTCAACAAATTGTGCTGGCAAAACTGGATGTCAACCTGTAGAAGAAGGAAATTGATCCATATCTATCACCATGCACAAAACTCAAGTCCAAATGGATTAAAGACCTCAATATCAGTCCGAACACACTGAACCTGATAGAAGAGAAAGTGGGAAGTACTCTACAACACATAGGCACAGGAGACCACTTCTTACGTATAACCCCAGCTGCACAGACATTAAGGACCTCATTGAATAAATGGGACCTCCTGAGACTGAGAAGCTTCTGTAAAGCAAAGGACACTGTCGCTAAGACACAAAGGCAACCCACTAACTAGGAGAAGATCTTCACCAACCCCGCAACTGACAAAGGTCTGATCTCCAAAATATATAAAGATCTCAGGAAACTAGACCGCAAAAGGCTAACCAACCCAATTATAAAATGGGGCATTGAGCTGAACAGAGAATTCTCAACAGAAGAACTTCAAATGGCCAAAAGACACTTAAGGTCATGCTCAACTTCCTTAGCGATCAGGGAAATGCAAATCAAGACAACTTTAAGGATACCATCTTACACCTGTCAGAATGGCTAAAATCAAAAACACCAATGATAGCCTTTGCTGGAGAGGTTGTGGAGAAAGGGGTACACTCATCCATTGCTGGTGGGAATGCAAACTTGTGCAACCACTCTGGAAAGCAGTGTTTCGGTTTCTCAGGAAATTCGGGATCAACCTACCCTTGGACCCAGCAATACCACTCTTGGGAATATACCCAAGAGAGGCCCTATCATACAACAAAAGTATATGCTCTACGATGTTCATAGCAGCATTGTTTGTAATAGCCAGAACCTGGAAACAACCTAGATGCCCTTCAATGGAAGAATGGATGAAGAAAGTATGGAATATATACATATTAGAGTACTACTCAGCAATAAAAAACAAGGACTTCTTGAATTTTGCATGCAAATGGATGGAAATAGAAAACACTATCCTGAGTGACGTAAGCCAGACCCAAAAAGAGCAACATGGGATGTACTCACTCATATTTGGTTTCTAGCCATAAACCAAGGACATTGAGCCTATAATTAGTGATACTAGAGAAGCTAAATAAGGAGAACCCAAAGAAAAACATATAGGCATCCTCCTGAATATTAACCTTCAGCAGGTGATGAAAGGAGACAGAGACAGAGACCCGCATTGGAGCACCGGACTGAAATCTCAATGTCCAAATCAGGAACAGAAGGAGAGAGAGCATGAGAAAGGAACTCAGGACCGCAAGGGGTGCACCCACACACTGAGACAATGGGGATGTTCTACTGGGAACTCACCAAGGCCAGCTGGCCTGGGTCTGGAAAAGCCTGGGATAAAACCGGACTCTCTGAATATAGCGGACAATGAGGACTACTGAGAACTCAAGAACAACGGCAATGGGTTTCTGATCCTACTGCATGCACTGGCTTTGTGGGAGCCTAGGCAGTTTGGATGCTCAACTTACTAGACCTGGATGGAGGTGGGGGTTCCTTGGACTTCCCACAGGACAGGGAACCCTGATTGCTTTTCGGGCTGGGGGGGGGACTTAATTGGGGGAGGGAGAGGGAAATGGGAGGCGGTGGCGGGGAAGAGACAGAAATCTTTAATAAATAAATAAATTTATAAAATAAATAAATAAAAAAAACAGAGAAAGAAATCAGAGAAACTTCACCCTTCACAATAGCCACAAATAACAAAATATCTTGGAGTAACTCTAACCAAACAAGTGGAACATGGAACACTGCATGACAAGAACTTTAAATATTTGAAGAAAGAAATTGAAAAAAAAAACACCAGAAAATGGAAGGATCTCTCATGCTCTTGGGTAGGTAGAATTAAATAGTAAAAATGGCTATCTTAACCTAAAACAATCTATAGATTTAATGCATTGCCTATCAAAATCCCAGTAAAATTCTTCAGAGACCTCGAAAGAGCAATACTTCATTTTATATGGAAAGACAGAAAACCCAGCTTAGCCAGAATTATCCAATACAATAAAGCAACTTCTGGAGGTATCACAATCCCTAACTTCAAACTCTACTACAGAGCTACAGTAAGTAATAAGAACAGACCGGTATTGGAATAAAAACAGACAGGAGGACTAATGGAACCAAATCAAAGACCCAGATATCAATCCACACACCTACAAACACCTGATTTTTGACAAAGAAGCAAAAAATATAAAATGGAAAAAAGAAAGCATATTCAACAAGTGGTGCTGGGATAACTGGATATCAACATGTAGAAGAACAAAAATAGATCCATATGTATTGCCATGCACAAGACTCTAGTCCAAATCGATCAAAGACCTCAACTTAATACCAACCATACTGAACCTCATAGAAGAGAAAATGGCACAGGCACAGGAGAATATAATCTAAATATAACCATAGTATCACAGACACTGAAAGAAACAATTAATAAATGGGACCTCTTAAAACTGAGAAGCTTCTGTAAATCAAAGGACATAATCAACAAGACAACACAGCAATTTACAGCATAGGAAAAGATCTTCACCAACCCACATTAAACAGAAAGCTGATCTCTAAAATATACAAAGAACTCAAGAAATCAGTCATCAAAAGAGCAAATAGTCCAATTAAAAAAATGAGGCATAGACCTAAACAGAGAACTCTCAACAGAGGAATCTAAAATGGCTGAAATATACGTTCAGATGCTCAACGTTCTGAGCCATCAGAGAAATGTAAATCAAAACAACTCTGAGATTCCATCTTACACCCTTAAGAATGGCCAAGATCAAAAACACTGATGACAACTTATGCTGGAGAGGTGTGGGGTAAGAGACACTCCTCCATTGCTGTTGGGCGTGCAAACTGATACAGCCACTTTGGATTTTAGTATGGTTACTTCTCAGAATATTAGGAAATAACTTATCTCAAGACTCAGCAATACATTTTTGGCATATACTCAAATGATGCTCAATTGTACCACTATGTTCATAACAGCATTGTTTGTTATAGTCAAAACCTGGAAAAAATCTAAATGCCCCTATCCATCCTAAGAAATGGATAAGGAAAATGTGGTACATTTACACAATGGAGTACTACACAGCAGAAAATAATAATGACATCTTGAAATTTGAAGGCAAATGGGTGTATTTAGAAAACATATTGAATAAGGACAAATATCTTACGGACTCACTCATAAGCGGCTTTTAGACAAAAGCAAAAAAAAAAAAAAAACCAACCTACAATTCACCATCCTAGAGAACATAGACAGCAAAGAGGACCCTAAGATAGACATACATGGATCTAACGTACATTGAAAGTACAAACAGGGACCGTGGGAGTGGGTAGAAGGTGAAGGGAAAGAAAAGGAGGGGAGCAGAGAAAAATATAGCGCTCAATATAAACAATAAAAAAAGAAGCTGTGCAGGGTTTTTTTGCTGCTAATGGTGAATCAGAAAGACCTCTCTTAAAGGAGTCTCGGTGCTCCTGCTTGCTGTCAGCAAACAGAGCCTCTTTGAAAAAAAAATATGCCTAACAAGAAGCTGTGCTTAACTCCCATTTTTACGGGTCTAGAAGTCCTCTTGTTTTTTTTTTTTTTTTTTTTTTTTTGAAGAAAACAAACAAACATTTTTAGGTTTTAAAGTGAATCCATGCCCCCAGATTGTGGTTGCTATTCTGTTGGCAGAAGCTGCTTGTTTGTTCCCAGTCATCCAGACTTGAAATAATCACACAGAACCTGTGTTCAATGCAAATAATATTTTGCCAACAGCTTAAGTTATTTCTAACTAGCTCTTACATCTTAAACTAACCCATTTCTATTAATCTGTGTATCACCATGTGGTTGTGGCCTACTGGTAAAGTTCCGCCTGGTATTCAGCATATGTCTCCTGCAGTGGTTACATGGTTTCTCCCATTGTGTCTATTCTTTCCTCCTCTATCTGCTTAGAAATCCCAACTTCCCTCATTCTCCATTGCAATAGGCCCAAAGCAGCTTCTTTATTAACCAGTGACATTCACAGCATACAAAGGGGAATCCCATATCACATGACCACTTAAAAGTTGATGGATTAAACTGCCATTTTATTAGAGCTTTATGTATAAGAAGGTGCCCTTGATATCAAAGAGGTAACCCAGGTCGACAAAAACAAATGTTACATGCTTTATCTCGTCTATGTTAGCTTCGTATCTTCAAAGATGTATGTTTCATTTGAAAGACCAGTAAAGTTTATGAACTTACTAAGGTAGGACATGGAGAGATTTTCAAGGGAGGGGGAGAAAAAAATTCTTAGTATAAATGGTTAAAAATAAATAATGGAACAGGAAGAGTTAAATTGGGGGAGGTGAGGGGAGGATAGCGTCATGGAGCGAGTATGGAGCATGTTAAATAACACTGAATACCTTTCAAAAAAGTCATTTGGAAATCTGCTAGTGTAGATAGAGCGAGAGCTAAAATCAATTACCCTAAAATAGGGTAACCGTGCCCCATTAGACTCGACTTATTTACTTTACACCTGTTGGTCAGTAAGGCCCCATAGAGTACCAAACATCACAGGTGATTGTCACTGTGCACATCTTTTCTTTCCAAAAGTTTGATCATTTTGGATGAGGTGATTTTTTTTTGTTTGTTTTATTTTAAGTATATTCTGTTTCAAGTAGACAAGACTTTCTTATCTTTTGGGTTTTTATCTTTAACCAAATTTGGGAGGTTTTTATATCTGGCATCCTTGAGGGAACTCACAGCCCCCTCCTTTGCCTCCTATCTGTTGGGAATATGGTTCTCCAATCACTTGGTCATCTTTGCTGCCTATCTGTTCTCCGGTATGGTTGTCATTACTTTAACTCTACATTACATCACTTGTCCCTTCTACTCTGTAGTTGCACCAATCACTAATCTGTAATTTGTCCTTTTACTTTCAATTTTGACAATTTTCACTTTGATCTGTCTTTAAAATTTTCAGACGTTAATATAATAATTGTAAAACCTTGAGAAAAATTTTGACACATGGCAGAATGTTTTTCTTTTGTTTTAAAATTCCTGTGAGGTAATTGCAACCTCTGATTAATTTGGGGAATGGTGTAGAGGAATGCTTATTCAAGATTTTGCTTTTGGAGGTCTTGTTATGACAAATCAATTCTAGTTATTGCCTGAGCACTTTCATTCACATGAGTAGACTCGAGGTCCTATGCAATGCTGAGGCATAAACAAGTTTTCTCTTCAGAATGGATAAGAGATAGTTTATACTGGAGCCAAATATGAGTAACTGATCTTGGAACATAAATTCGGGTTGCTCTGACTATGTTTCAAGGTGACAAGAATTTTATTGGCTTTTATAATAGCAGAACAATGAAACTCATAAGTGAATGTAGTTTTCAAATACATTGGTGGGAACATTGGGTAGTTGTTTTAAACCAGTGTGAGGAAATCTTTGCTTCAATATTCAGATGCTCTTTGATCAGAGTCTTTGCCTTTTTATTAAGGGAAAGATGTGATCTGTGAAGTTACTATATTCCAAAAGGTTTGTCAGTTTGTCAGAAACTAAAGCATGCAAGGAATGATAATTACGGGGTCTAAAGATATCCCAAGATAAAGTGTAATTGGGCCCTCAGTACCTGCAACATTCCAGAGGCTTCTGAATGACTTAATCCTTATCACATAGTCAACCTTGAAGAAGGATTAGGTTGCATAAAGTTCTTTCCAGAGTCTCTCTTTGCAGCAAAATCTATCCTTTGTACACTTTTAGAAACATTCCCTTAGTAATTTCAATCATGGAATCCCAGTGGAGGACAAAACATGACTCCTTTCTGTTGGAAGAGATCCCCTATATTCCCCCCTGATTCTCTGTACATCACTGCAAGTCTTACAGAAAATTCTGGATCATGGCCATTTATGTTGTGTTTCTCTGTTACTTTTTTAGTCATTGGATCCAGAGTCAGTTCACAAAGTTTTCATTTATGAAAAGTCTCTGAGTTTCCCCTTGCATAGCCAAGGCCTCAAGTGAACTTTTCTATATCTTCCTGTATTTATCAGAAATCCAGAGTTGATTATAAATCATAAGAAAAAATTTTATGACAAAATATTTAAAGAAAAGTGGAAAAGTCTTGTCAGGAGCCAGGAGAAAACTGAACGAACATGTGATCAAACCGGACTCTCTGAACGTGGCTGACAATGAGGGCTGACTGAAAAGCCAAGGACAATAACACTGGGTTTTGATTTTACTGCATGGACTGGCTTTGTGGGAGCCTAGTCTGTTTGGATGCTCACCTTCCTAGACCTGGATGGAGGGGGGAGGACCTTGGACTTTCCACAGGGCAGGGAAACTGACTGTGCTTAGGACTGGAAAGGGAGGGGGAGGGGGAAGTGGGAGGGAAATGGGAGGAGGGGAGGAGGTGGAAATTTTTAATAAATAAATAAAAAGAATTATAATTCAATGAATAATAGCAGCATTCCAAAAAGAATAAGAAAAACCCACAGAACCCTTTTTATGTGGACGCTGTAAGAAACTAAAAATATTCTTTACCACACAAATGTCGATTCCACAGTGAAATTGCTTTGTTTCTTCCAACTTTAAGAATTTGGGGAAATATTTTGAGAAGCTTTGATGTTCACACTTCTCTAAATTTCTGGTGGAATATTTTCATTAATTCTCTATGCAAGTGGTGATATATAATCACGGCCACCATAAGTGCCATTGATTTTTTTATACATCATGGGTTTATTTTCAGGATTCCTTAAGGTGTGCAATCTTTAAGGAAGAATTCTATTGTAAAATTTGGATTTATTAATACATGTATTTTTGAAGAGGCAAAAAAGATACAAGAGTGATTAGTTTATCTTTCAAAAACTTATACATAGAAATGAAGAGAGAGGCTCACCTACAATTCTTTTTCTCCCACTTGAAGCATTATAAGAATTTTGACTGCTCATATAAGTTATTTTATTTGATAGTCAAATAAGTGTTGTATATCCATGCACATATTTATGCAGCTATGTATGTATACAGAACATATTGACTAGAGACATCGAAAGCAGACATTTTGTCCTGAGAATAGAAACCATAGTTATTTTTATGATTGATATGTTTAATCATTTATAATTGTGTGAAGCTTAAATACTGTAATCTAATAATATAATGTATGATTGGAGTACGTGTTGCTGTTTTAAATCACAAGATCTAGGGATATGGCTTTAGTGGGCTAGAATGTTTATTGTACAATCACGAGGACCTTTTTTTTTTTATGCCTAGCAGTGACATAATTAGCCAGGTGCGCACAGCTGTAACGTATGTGCCTAAAGGCCATGGTGATACAGGAAGACTGCTTGTATTTGCTGGCTGAGAGACTTAACTAAAAAACAGTTAAATGTAGGTTCACCTAGAAACTTTGTATCAAGAAAATAATGTGGAGATGAATAGAGAAAGATACTAAAGGCCTCCCTGTAACTTCAGTATGTGTACAGAGGCTCACGAACCCTTCTCCTGCACACACACAAATACATGTACCACACATGCTTATAACATATATTTAGAATATGTAATACTGGGAACACTCATCATTTCCATCACTTATTTGATATGTTTTTAATTAGTGCTTTCTAAAAGATTTTTTTAAATTGCCTCATTAAAATGAACTTAATTTTCAGGAGTTTATAGCAAGATACTTCAGAAATCTTTTGAGTTGAACTGAAAAGGGTGGAATTAACATTTGGATGGTTTTGAAGACCACATAACTATCTTAGATACTAAATGAGAAATTATTTTTAAGTTATGAATTAGAAATAAATCTTACTGAAGTAAGGAGAATTTGGATCTTAGACAAGATATTAACACCTGTCATAGCTTACCTTTTCTTCAGATTTCTAAATGGAATCTTGTAGCACTTCTCTAGAACTGCCTTCCTGGGTATCTCTCAGTACTTTGCTATTTCTTTTCCTATAGCACAGACCTCCAGTACACATGCTTCACAAAGTTCATGTGTTCAATTTTCTCTTTCTTTCCTTCTTTCCTTCCTTCTTTCCTTCTTTCTTTCCTTCTTTCTTTTTTCTTCCTTCCTTCCTTTTTTTCTTTCATTCTTTCTCTCTTTCTTTCTTTCTTTCTTTCTTTCTTTCCTCTTTCTTTATCAGTTAGAGTCAGAGGTCCATAAGGTCAGCAGTCTTAGTCTTTGCTCATCATTATGAACCCAGACCCTTCAAAATTAAAAGTGGCATTATATAAACAGGGAAAGTTATATTTATGTATATAAATACAACACATGCACGCACACACACATATATAAAACCATAATTAAAGAAAAAAGATGCCATGAACTTGAAAGAGAATCAAGTGGGCAACGAAAAGGGAAGAAATTTCATGATTAAAATTTCATAAAGACATCTATATTAAATATGTACATGTATAAAAGTGTAGGCTATATTAGTTCAGTCGTCAATGACAGCTTTCGGAGGCTAATTTATAAGTTTGGTGATCTAATGAGTATTACTAATTATTAGTAAAATGTTTTATGGGTAATTTTAGAAGGTTATGATAGCTTTTTCTGCCTTTTCTCAGCATGAACACAAATGTATTTGCAAATAAAAAAATTTAAAGCCCGTCTGATAACTAGATTGATTATGAAACAGTACTAAAGGTTTAGTTCTTTTGTTCACTTAAACTCTACTTAGAACTATTTAGTGGAATGAGTGGTTCAGAGTATTAGATTCAAAACTTCATTTTAAATCAGTTGAGTTGAATAAGCTTCCAGGAATCAGCTTATCACTGAGAGAAGTCAGGACAAACAACAAACACCCAAGGCAAGAATCTGGAAGCAGAGAACCATGGAGGAAAACTTCTTTTCTCATACATCCATGTCTACTTACCCAGGGATGGAAATGCCCATAGGTGACTGGGTCTTCCTTCAGCAGTTATAAGTTAAGAAATTACCCCAAAACATTACTACCGACGATTCTGAGTGAGGCAATTTCCCACTTGAGACCCCCTCATATAACTCTAGGCTAAGTCAATTGGACAGCTGCAGCTAAGTGGGCAACCATGTCCCATAGGGGAAACAGGCTGCATAGCACTTGAGGGAACATTTCAGATCCAAATGATGACAACTGGGATGAGAAAGTGGGCAGGGCTTGAAAAAGAGTCAAATCAGCCTGACATTCTGTTTCTGGGTGGCTTGGCAAAGAACAGGATTGATCTCACTTTGTTTTGTCTCTATATCACTTACAATGTGTATTTAGACAAGTTTTAAAGGAGGTGGAAGGCTCACAAATCATTATCTCTAAGCAGTATAAACTCTTCTATTCTGCCACATGTTTCAATGGAATCATTTGATTTTACTCATTTCTGTAATTTGATTTAGTAGGAATATTTTGATGATTTCTGGTGCTGAGTCAAAGAATCACAGGAAAAGCAAATTCATAGGTAATTGGGCAAAAGCTTAGTTTATCTAAAAAAAAAAAAACATTTCTCTTGGATTTTGTGCATATGATTTTTTTCCCCTAGTTCCAGCTTCCTCAGTCTCTTCCACACCTCTGATCTCACATTTCTCCATGGACTCCTGGACTGTTGATGCCCCCATGTATCTCTTCCTCGTGATATGTTGTTTTCCCTGAAGTGTTTGTTGACCTACCCCATTGTGATGGCTGTTCTTGGTTGTCACCTTGACTATACCTGGATGGAGCTACAATTCAGAAATGGAGAATACATTTGTGATCTGGATCATAAGGTAAGAAGACAACATGCCTTTAATCCAGACTTTGAGGCCAGAAGGCACACCTTTAATCTGTGCCCCACCTTCTGCTGGAAGTCTATATAAGAACAGCAGAAGAAGGAAAGATTCATTCATTCTTCACCTGTTTGCCCTTGGCTTGTCAATACACCCATTCCTTCACTGGCAATGGAACCTACTTCTTTAGGATTTCAGTATACACAGATCAGCTGAGACACACAGCCTTGTGCAAATGAGCAACTAGTAGATTCTCGAACTTTCTTTTTCTTCTGCTCTTCTAAAGAAATGTACTTTCTATTAATATAGCCAAACATTTTGGACTGCCGCCTGTAAATCATTTCAATAAATTTCCACACATACTTACATATATTTATATGAAATGACTACTACATATATATGTATGACGGAGAGAGACAGAGACAGAGACAGAGAGGGACAGAGAGAGAGAGATTCATTCCATAAGCTCTGTGACTCTAGAGAAGCTTGACTAATCCAGGTCAAAATGGTATTTCAGCTTAATCCTCAAGCAGCACCCTTTTATTTCATATCAGCTCTCTAATCCTACAAACCATCAAACTAGATTAATACTTTTATTATTCAGTTCCAACGACATCTTCTTCTTTTAAATTGTGATGGTTTTTTATTTTCTCATTAAATAAATAAGCAGTCTCCAAATCATCCTCTATACTGCAAACCAGTCTTCACCAGGATTTACCCATTGTAACAGTGATGCATACAGAAAACAGGGAGTTGCCATGTATTTGTTTAAAGATCATTCCCTGAATTCTTTTCATCCTACTTGTATTGCCGATTCTATAAAAATGTTCTAGATTAATTAAGTCTTTTTATTTATATGTATTTATTTGTCTTCTTTTTATTGATCTGCATTCCATCAAACCTTCAGGACTGCATCTCAAAGCCCTTATACTGGTATGTAGATCTATATAAGTTCAGTTATCTCCTTAGTGTGCTTTGAAATACTTTGTATCTTTTCCAGGATCATGCAGTCTATTAAATTCAGTAAGGTGTTTGCATATTCATGAAAACTTCTTTCACAGGTCCAACTAAAACTCCTCATTTTTTTTCTTTTTCTTTTTCTTTTTGTCCTTTTGGTGTCCCCTTCTGCCCCCTAGACAAATGCATATGATTCTCAGCAGAATGTAATTTGAGCCAGAGTTGAAACACACTTCAGGTGTCAAATTCTGTGTCACTGTTTCTCATTTGCCTCATCTGAATCTGAGAAAGCTACAGGCTCAGGATGCAGAAGAGGGAGAGAAGCAGAGGCACTGAAAGAACAGATGAGCTCTGCCTTCCCTGCTGTGTGACCTTAATGAGTGGTGGAAGATGGGAGGGTGTGAAGGAACTCCAGATTGAGAGGAAGTGTCAGAGCTGCAGTGACCTGAACATGTGGAATCTGTCTGACATGGTGCTGAGTGGGGGCATGGTTGAGAACTGTTATTGGAGAAATACAAGTCATTTCATACTTGTGTCCTAACAGGGGTTTTACAGTGTTTAAAATTTATGAGACTTAAGGAGACTATACTTGTACAGTGCTTACCTTGTTTATATTACACTGAAAAATTGCTTGTAGAGCACGGTATTTTTATTTTTTCCATTCAAAAATTAACACTTCCTCCCCTCCTCCCATTCCCCTCCCGCTCCCTCTTCCCCAATTATCCTATTCCTCCCCCTCCCTCCTTAAGAGGGAGCAGGGAACCATGCCTGTGTGAAGTCCAAGCCCCCTCCCCCTTCATCCAGGTCTAGGAAGCTTTGCATCCAAATAGACTAGGCTCCCAAAAAGCCAGTACATGCAGTAGAAACAAGTCCCAGTGCCTTTATCAATGGCTTCTCAGTCAGCCCCCATTGTCAGCCACATTCAGAGAGTCCGATTTGATGGCATGCTCATTCAGTCCCGGTCCAGCTGAATTTCATGAGCTCCGGTTAGAACAGGCACACTGCCTCAGTTGGTGGACCAACCCCTCGCGGTCCTGACTTCCTTGCTCTTCTTTTTCCTCCTTCTGCTCTTCAACTGGATTTTGGGAGTTCAGTCCGTTGCTCTGATGAGTGTCTCTTTCTCTATCTCCATCCATAGCCGGATGAAGATTCTATGGTGATATTCGAGATAATCATCAGTGTGATAGTGAGGCAAGGCCAATTCAGGCACCCTCTCCTCTGCTGCCCAAGGATGTAGCTGGGGGCATCCCCGCGGACACCTGGGATCCCCTCAAGAGCCAATTCTCTTATCAACCTTAAAATGGCTCCCTTAATTGTAGATTTCTTCTTCCTGGCTCCTATGTCCATAAAGAGCAGTTTATTTATTTATTTTTTTTATTTTTAAGCCTATCCTCAAATTTTTATCTTCTTTTAAAAATGGATTTACTGATTAACAGTGATATTTTGTTTTGGTTCTAAGTTCACCGTCTTGACTTACCCCTTCTATAGTGTGGGGCAATCATCTTATTGGCAAACCAAATCACTAAATTTGTAAAGTTTTCACAGAAATATCACAATACCATGAATCAATTTTATATTAAATCAACAAAAGAAGGTATGAAAAGATCTTATTTTGAATTTGACATGTTTTTCATTTTACTTATTCTTCTCTCATACAATACATTCTGACTGCAGCCTCCCCTTCCTCCACTCTTCCCAGTGTCCTCTTACCTCTACTATCCTACAGATCCAATGCTGCTCTGTTTCCCTTAGAAAAGAGCAGCCCTTCCAGAGATATCGATGGAACAGGGCATACATAACAATGCCATAAGATTAGACACAAATCTTCATATCAAGTTAGGACAAGACAACTCAGGAAAAAAAAGAATCCCAAGAACAGGTAAAAAAATAAGTCAGAGATACTCCAACTCCTACTACTAGGAGTCCCACAAAAACAAACAAACAAAATGCCAAAAAAAAATACCTTTTCTAAAAAGTCAATTTTTACTTTTTAAGAAACAATTTATTATACCCATGTGTGCATGCAAATGATAAAAATCAAAGCTTGGTGATGTTGATGTACACCCTTAATCCTAGCATTTAGGAGGCATAAACAGCTGGATCTCTGAGTTGAAGGCCAGCCTTGTCTACAAAGTAAGTTCCAGGAATGCCAAGACTACATAGAGAAACCCTGTGTCAAATAACAACAGCAACAAAAACAAATAAAAACTGAATTAAAAGAAGCACTGGTAGCCTGGGTTATCAAGGGCAATCCTAGTAATAGCAGAATGGATATATGCTTAGCAGTTGTTGTCATGAATGACTCTGCACCTCAGGATCAAAAGATAAGTGGCAACCTTATTAGCATCACAGCGAAGGCAGTGGAACAGGTTACTAAGAGCAAAATGGCGAGTGTCTTCATTGGCCGACCTCACTTCTGCCAGTCCCATCCAAGCAGGGTAGACATTTTCTTCAGCTCCAGGATGAACCTAATCACCAGGCAGACAAGCATTATTTGTACCTTCCTTTCCGGTATGTGTGCACATGAATACCCATGTGTAGTGTTTATGCATATTAATTTGAATGCAGTCAACTTGGATACAGTTTTTTGGGTGCCTCATACCATGCCTTCCTTCCTTTCTTTCTTTCTTTCTTTCTTTCTTTCTTTCTTTCTTTCTTTCTTTCTTTCTTTCTTTCTTTCTTTCTCTCTCCCTTCCTCCTTCCCTCCCTCCCTCCCTCCCTCCCTCCCTCCCTCCCTCCCTCCCTCCCTCCGTTCCTTCCTCCTTCCCTCCCTCCCCCTCTTTCTTTCTTTCTTTCTTTCTTTCTTTCTTTCTTTCTTTCTTTCTTTCTTTCTTTCTTTCTTACATAGGTTCTCTTCCTTTTCTTTTTACCAGGGATTTGTATATCTCTCACTCCCCAGTACTGGAATTGAAAGCATAAACCACCATATCTATTTCTTCTGTGGATTCAGGGCAATAAAAAGCAAGGAAGTCTTCTATATATTGTGGATAGATGTCCTTCATCCTAGTCTATATTCTCTATAATTTTGAGTAAAGTTTGAGGAACATTTAGACATAAAATTTTTCAGTCAAAATCAAGACACTGACCAAATGACTGTAAGACTGCTATTCTGTTGCATTTCCTGGTATATGAGTTTCTTAGTAAGGAACCTCAGGATGCTGGAATTGCCCACAACTCCCTACTGTAAAAGCTGTTAACAAGTGGGAAACTTAAATTTAACGGTTGCAAATTAGATATTTTTGGATTCATTTCACACTACAACAAAATACCTTTTTTCATGGAAAAAAGGAAAAATAAAAGAAAGAGACAGAGAGAGAACACTCACCCTGACAAGGATTCTCTTCATTTCCTCTAAAAGTTCTTCATTTTTTTTCTCTACCTCTTTGACTTTCGACAGCATGGTCTCACAGGCCCCTTTAAGAGCTGCCACTGAACGCACTAGGTGTTCAAGAGGGTGGAACCAAGCTCTTGAAATGCTGATCATCACTTTCAGAAGGTCATCTGACTAATCAATCATGATTGAACATCAAGTTAAAAACAAGTGAAATAAAACATGGTGGATACATGTAGTATTTGCACAATCATACTGAATCTACCTGTTTTTAATAAGTATATAGAAAATGTTTTGGTAAATGACACACTATAAAATACATATTTGGAGCCATGTAATTACAGTTTGTTAAAATAAAAGCAAATAAAAAATCTTTTTATTCCTGAGAAGCCAAACTGATCATGTTTTTTTTCCCTCTACATTCCATCATCTGCCCTCTTCATGAGGTCTTCTCTATATAGTTATTTCCCTTGTCTATGAAAACTCAAAGTTTTGTTAATGCTAGGTGTGTTTCCACAGTAACTGATTCAAATAAAAAGACACCAGTATTATCATTGGCAAATGGTTTGAATCATTTTTGTACTAAAAAAAATCAAATTGTTCACTCATATCTTCCTATAATTTTTATATTATTCTAGGATATTAAAACAACAAAGAAAACAACACATTCATAAGTAGACTTTTCATGTTCTATTTTACTTCCTTTACCTGGCCTCTGTTAGAGTAGCCCATTTATGAATATGTACAAGAAAAGAACATCTTTGCTTTTAACAACATTGATGTAATACCCATTGGGTTTTAGACACACACACACACACACACACACACACACACACTGCAATCAGTGTGTGTTCATTGCCAATATCACACATGATATTTGTCACCAATTTAAAATATTTGCTTTGATGTCTCTTAGCAATTCTACTAGTAATTATATTGGACAGTAGGAAAGAATCCAAGTAAATATTATTCTATATATGTGTAACGAACATGAAAGAAAGAAGCAGGACAAATCATGATGGTAAAACAGGTTGCTGGGAGCACTTCCGCATGATGATTAGGAATGATGCTCTGAGATGGATAAAGCACTGCTTCACATTCTTGTCTGGCATGCAACTAATGGAAGGTCTGTGTAACCTTTTGGAGCTTCTCTCCCTAATCTTCCTAATGGTATCTTGTTTTACTGGACTTTTGTGAGGTCTAAATGCATGAGTATCAGCAGAGCACTTTTTGAAGTCTCTAGCTTTGAGGAAATATTCTCTCTTTTCTGCCTCTCTTCTTGCTTCATTATAATCACATTTTTTATTAATGAGAATACCTTCTGTCTTGGTGATATCTACTATTAATAAAATAAAAGCAAACAGAATATGTATATATATATATATATATATATATATATATAAAATATGTGTATACATCATTGTCTAGTTTAAATTATATTGAGATTTACTCTGGCAGGGAGTTACAGTGGAGAGATCAATACAATTACACATTACAGCTTCCAAAATAAGTAAACCTCATCAAAACAGAGGTTAGTCTGAGGCACAGGATACAGTATGAGGAGAACCTCTTGTTTAGCTGATTTTTAATTATAAGAGAAAAGAAGGCAGAGCTGTCAGGGAGGAATGCACAAATGCACATGCAATGAAAAAGCAAACAAAAATAGGGGAGTACTGAATCTCAGAAAGAAATAACATTCTGATCAGTTAAGAAATATGCTGCAGTGGAGGAGCCTTTTATTATAATAAATGTAACTGTATTTGCATCTTTTCTACCTTTGCATGAATTCATCCATGAATATCCAACTTAGATTAAAGTAAACACAATTTTACAAGTACAGCTCTGGCTAAAAAAGTTGTCCCATGGATGGACCATTTATAAATCTGCTACAATCTGAACTCGCTTAGTTTTAGCTTCTGATTTGTTGACTGTATAAATGCTATTGTTTTTTCACGGTTCATTTTTCTCTGTTTTATTTATTTCTTTTCTTGTATGTTGTAACCACTCCAAAACACCTGAAATAACCTACAGCACAGTAAACCTTTGTACTGTTTCGGTTGTTTTGGTGACAACCATGAATGAAGATTTACTTGTGTCTGTTGGATTTGTTCATTGTCTTCTGGTGTAGCAAGGGAAGCAGTGTGACAGGTGCTGGAGTTCCTGGCTTTGTACCACAGGCTTTCAGAAAAGTTTTCA
Organism: Microtus pennsylvanicus; assembly: GCF_037038515.1. Lineage (NCBI taxonomy): Eukaryota > Metazoa > Chordata > Mammalia > Rodentia > Cricetidae > Microtus > Microtus pennsylvanicus. Next base: position 102,623,938 of record NC_134582.1, read on the forward strand.
TCCTGGAAATAATAAAATATTTCAATTTATCGAAGTTTCTGAATTAAATAAGTGCATGTAAGTGTATTTTATAGATATGCAGTTTATAACAAATAAGCCCTACCTAAAATTGAATGACTAAGCAAACAATCTACTTATATATTCTTCCCAATAGATTCACAATTTCATTTTTAGTATCAATTTCTAGCCACCTAACTTCTTCCACTCTTTACTATTCCCCTGTTATTTTTTTTCACTCTTGAAAATTAATTTGGAAAGAAAGCTATAGAAATTCTAACAGTCTAAAACACTAAAGGTTTTGCGTGTTTTATTTATAAGGGGAGCTGAATGAACATAGATTAATGTTTTAGTTAGGGTTTCTATTGCTGTGAAGAAACACCATGACCATAGCAACTCTTATAAAGGAAAACATTTAATTGGGGTGGCTTACATTTTCAGAGGTTAGTCAATCATCATCATAGTGGTGATCATGGTGGAAGGGAATATGGAGGCATGCACGCAGACATGGTGTTGGCTATATTTAGAAGTGACCTGTGTCAATGGTTGTGGCCTGAGCATATATGAGAACTCAAATCTGACCTCCACAGTGACGCAGTTTTTCCAACAAGGCCACACCTCCTAATAGTACCACTTTATTTGGGGATCATTTTTTTACACCGCCACAACTTGCAAATGCATATTTATGAATCTGTTTTATATTGTTGGTCTAAGAAGATATACTTGTTTTAAGTATATGTTGTGAAATTATAGTTGTTCCTCACTTACCACGAAATTTTCATGTCTGGACAATACCAAATTCATGATAAACTTGAAAGGCAACTGTATTGATGGTGTCAAAATTGATTATGAAAATTAGAAAACAACACAAATTAGAGACAGAAGATTATATATGCCAGAAAAATGGGAAGTCTGCAGTGAGATGGTATCTCTTAGAAATGACAGGGAAGTTATACATATGATACCACAATAAAATGACTACCTTATGAAGATCTGAACAATAATAACACCAACAGACATATAAGAACCAAGGGGTAAGGAAATCTCACGGGTTCCTACCTCTAGACAAAGAACTACTGACAGATAAAGATGTCTGATAAAAGGGTAGATGTTTCTAGAAATGAAAGAAACCTTGAGGCTATACTTAGTTATATCACACAAAGTGTTTAAAATTATGTACATAAGTAAATAACATTAAATGTACTCAGTAGGCTGTGTTTGTATGTGTATGTATGAAACAAAACAATAATCATAGCAGTTAATCTGAGAGGGATTAAGGGGAGCAAATATGGAAGGACAGAAGAAGGAAAATGAAGGAGATAAATGAATGATACAATTATATTTTAACTAAAATAAAATATCTAGGCATATTTTAAAGAAACCATATCCAAAATGAGTAAAGATTAAAATTATTATCTAATATTAATAAATGATCAATTGAAGATTTTTCTTAAGATATTTATTAAAACATAGAATTTTTTAACAGTCATTGAATTTGTAAAATCCAAAAATGCAGGAAGTCATCCACCTCTCAAACTACGTATTTAGGCAATATAATCATTGCCTGTTTATCAGTATAATCATTGACAGTTTAACTCTTGTGACCTCATTTGCAAGAATACTGTCTATGTGATTTGCTTTTTATAGCAGGGATATTGTGAAATTGAAAGATTATATGAAGACTATATAATGAAACAAACACTGGCAAGTGAAAAGGACAATGGAAATATATATTGCTTATAAATTTATAGACATATTGTCAAAATTACCAATTTTGTGTTGAAGCCATCTTTGTTTTTCCCATGTTGATTCTGATCAGACCCTGTATCTCCATTAGAAAGAGAACACATTTCCTTTCTAAACTAGCAGTCCCTATGCCATTAGAAATTTGCCCCTGGAATCTATAGACGGCCTTTCTCAGCACTGGAGGCTTAACTAGACAGTTTTTTTGTTGTTTCTTCTTTACATGGCTTCAGCTTAGTTCATTTCTATTCCATCCAAACAATTCTCTGCAATGCACTTCTCTTATGCTCCATATCCTCTGAGTGAAGAATGACCATGGAGACTGGACCCTCCATACAATACTAGCAAACCAGAGTTCCTCTCTGATCTCACTTTTAGGACTAAATGTCATAAACTAGACTTGAGAGACAATCATTTATAAAAATTAACTAATTATATAAAATATTTGTTTAAAGAACTACCTTTACACATCTTTGAGAGTTCATCAAATTACACATTCTTCCTATATGTTTTCCAAATATCTGATATTTATTTATTAATTGCAGGAAGGCATATAATTTGAACTTTTGTTTATGATGTTTTCTTCTTTAATCTGTAGAATTTTTGAAGATCCCTTTAGAGAAGAAACCAGAAGGAAATTAAGTACTTACAAACTCCTCAGACATTTGTGTGGTGAGGTTAGAGGTGTATTGAGCCATGACAACAGCACGGTCAAATATTTCTTCAATGGACAACTCATTGTATCCTTCCAAGTCAAGGCACATGGGCATGGGGACCACATACTCCCATAGGAGGTTTGACAGTAGCAGAAGCTGAAACATCACTGCTATAAAGAGAGAAATTACACCTGATGATTCTTTCAAATGAAGTTACATGAGTTAACCTATTTATTAAGCTCTTTCTATTCTGGGGACTCTGGGCTTCATGATTTGCTTCTATATAACTGTAGTGGGGCATAAACTTTGTTCACGGTGAAAATGTAAGTAATATTTCCCCAATAGATTGAGAGTTGTGGGACTTCGCACATCTTAGATTTGCTCTTGAATTGTTTTCCAACTTTGCAAACATTGAAGCTCACCTTGGTACTGATGCACAATATTTAGTCCTCCATATATTTTAAAAGCTTGTGAATTTATGTTCATTTTAATTTATAACAACCTCTAGGTCTATAACTTTAGAAAGTAAATGTCTAATGCCAGCATTTTGGACATTGATGTCACAAGGAGCACAGTTCTGTTTGCTTTGGCTTCATGCTTGTTGAGAATAGAAGCATGTTTGTTGGATTACTGAAAATAAGAAGGAAGAGAGTTCTGTCATAAAAATGATGTTATAACCTAGAGTTTCCAGCTTACAATGATAATCTTGTATATTTGCCATTTAACAAACCATTTGATGTTTTTCCTTTCAACTTGATCTGTGAGTACACAGGATCTTTGTAATTTTCATCAAACTGAATTGGTTGTACAAGGCTGGCAAGAGCAAGTGATTTCCCCACAGTCCTACCAAAACTTCTGAGAGTTAGGACACCATTACCTCAGAACTGTCGCCTCACCTTTTCCCATAGTGGACACCTATAGTGTTTCACTATGCATCTCTGTGTCAGAGACTTTCATGAACCCGCCTCCATGCCGCCCAAGATCACTTTTGCTTATTAAAGAAAGAACATATGAATTTGTCTTTGATTACAGACATCCTAGACAACCTTACATTCTACACTTCATTACAGACAATATAGAAAACTTCATGTTATCTATTTCCCCATAATGGCTCACTCAATCAAGTTATCTCTTTCTTTGCTCTCATATTTGTCCTTCCTCCATCTCGATGATCCCATTCCTTCAAGTTCCCCACAACTCTTCCCTTCTCCCCTCCTCTTCCCCTTCTCCCCTTCCTTCTACCCCGCCTACATGCTAGATGTATTAGTAGAGAGGGCCTTGGACTTTCCTCAAAGCAAAGTGCCTTACACTCTCTTAGGATTAGAGGGTGGTGGGGTGGGAGGGTGTGAGGAGGGAATTGGAGGAAGGGAGGCAATGGGAATTTGGATTAGTATTTTTTAAAAAAAATCTAATTTAAAAAAAGATGAAGTAATTTTGTTTTACTTTCCTTAAAATAAATTCTGATTGTTATCAATTCATTTTTCATTAAAATACAATCTACAAAGAAACAGCAATTTATTAACACACATGCTTGATTCTCTGGTTGTTACAAGACTTGACTTGTAATTAATTAATTAAAGACTCAAATCTCCCATCATTACCCACATTAGGTTTTATAACTGAGCATTTATTCAGGTTCACTCAAGTAATCAAACAGATTTAAGAGACTCTGAAATCAAAAGATCATATCTTCTACCTTCTTCAGTTGAGACAATTGTGTCATTGAATCTTGTGTTCTCAGTAAAGTCTGATTTCTCAATTAGGAAGCTGGTCACTTTTAGCAATATCTTGTTTGGGGAGGTGTTCAAGAACATTTCCCTTTAGATATTTGTAAAAATCCCCCCTCTTATCCTCATGTCAATTTAGAGCATAACAAATTTCTCAGAGCATTATCATGCTTCGCTACCACAGGGAGCATTCTCGAAGTGAACCACACTGTCCTCAAAGATTATAGTGAAATTTCATTCTAGAAAGTTATTCTCCATTCTCTTGTGTTTGGTGTCTGCATGTGAAGCATGAATCAATTTCAATTTACAACAGATACAGCACCAACGACAACAAAGAATGGTGAGAACTATCCAAAACCATCTTGGTGAAATAATGCATGTAGAAATCTTACTCAGAGGAATATGAACAAGGGGCTACATACGGGAACATCGTTGACACAAAGATGGCTGCATCTCTGAGAAGTTGCTCCTCGATCTCCTCAGCAATTCCGGAAAGCTGCTTCACCTGAGTTCTGCCACAACCGAACACTCCTTTCTATATATACAGACAGCCGGCAAAGATGAGCAAAGATGAGCGGCAGAGGGAAGCAATATATCTAGCTCAGGGTGTAATCATCTGTTCCTCAAGGAGTGTTTACATCCTCTTTAGTATTACCATACCCTACCTTTCTAAACAGTTTTGGTTTTGGCCATAATGTTTCTATCATTCAAATTATTTTGTAAGTCATCAATGTTATCTCTGTCCAGAGATGACTCATATTTTGTCCGGCAGGTGAAAAAACCTTATTCCTTATTATCTTTCCCTTGCAAGGTCTTATGTTCTTTCTGTCACGTCTTCTGTAAAGTTACCTAAGTTTTCATAAGGTTGTAAGTGCACATGATTTTTTTTTACAGTATTGGGCCACCATGTTGATGTCATAGTCGATAATTATTGGCATTTTAACCATAAATCTTTTCTCAGTAATCAGCAAACACTAAAAAGTGTTAAGAAAAAGTCAATTAAAATTTACGTAATCTATAGGATGAAAAGAATAAATGTTTAGAAAGCACATTGATTAGGCACATCCATTTCACAAAACTCTGATTATAGTAGCATTATTGGCGCCTATGTTTTCTTGGGCACATGTGCTATTCCCTTTTCTTAATTGTTGCTGTCTTTTAAGCTATGGCTCTCCTAGTCAACAACTGCTACTCCACAGATACCAGCAGTAGTTCAGCCACAAGAGCCCACAGCCTGAGGAAATACTGTTTCCTCAGTCACCAACTCTTTCAAAACTACAAAAATAATTTAAATCTCTGCCCCTCTAAAAAAACTTAAGACTCAGTGATTGAAATTGAAGCATGGTTAACAGAAACCCAGAGTCACATAATGGGGTTCAACTTGATGACCACAAAAGCAAAGCAGCCAGCCACTGGTTCTTACCTCTACCTTAGTCTGAAAATGGTGATCCTGCCTGGTCTGCAAGGCTGTCTTCTTCTCTGATCTATTTTTTAAGCTTTATTTTTTTTAAATCCAAATGAAATGCCACTACATGAGCAGAATTATGTTCCAAAGAGAGGCTGAGTAGAAAGCAGTTCACCTAGCTCACCTCCTTGTGGATCCCAAACAGTCTTCTGTGTTTTTCCTCACCCGTCCTTAAAAAATTCTTCTTGATTTGCATTTCTCTGATGGCTGTGTATGTTGAGTATTTCCTTAAGGGTCTTTTAGCCCTTTGACATTCATTTGTTGAGAATTCTCTTTTTTTTGGTCTGTACCCCATTTTTAAATTGGATTATTTCTTCTTTTGATGTCAAGTTTCTTGAATTCTTTGTATATTTTGGAGATCAGTGGGGTTGGTGAAGATCTTTTCCCAATCTGTAGGCAAGCTGCTGTTTTGTGTTATTGACCATGTCCTTTGCTTTGCAGAAACTTCTCAGTTTCAGGAGGTTTCATTTATTAGATTTATTAGTTGTTGAGATATACGTGGATGTACATAGAAAGGTGAAAAAGACAAAATTTTTTGAGTAAATTGGAAGTTTGGTGGTCATGGGAGAGGACAGAAGAAGAGAGGGAAGGAATGGAGGGGAGGGGAGTAAAATATATAGTTAAATAAAAAGTATAAAAATAAATAAAGTGAATTATACCAAAAGAAAAAAATTCTTCTCAACCTGGCTCTTCCCCACAACTTTCTGTCAGCTTGTTGGTGACTCAACCTCCTGGCCACAGGTGAATTTTATTTAATAAACACGTCCTTGCATCAATAAACAAATGTTCCAGAGCATAAACAAAGGTAACACAACTTAAAACTATATTCTACAACACACATGCTTTCGTGTTTTCTTGGAATATGAAACACTGGTTTCTTTTTGCCAGGTTGGTCTTAAATCATATCAGAGAGTCTTTCTGTGAAACTGTAACTGTCATTCCAATGCTTACCAACTGAACACACTTTCTGGGCTTGATGATAACTTTAACATATGTATCACTAGTAGCTATAGTGATAGTCCTCCTGAAATAACTTTCATTGTGCCTATGACACTATGAAAGTAAATCAGCATCACTAGATCACTCTAAGTCTAATGATTTTTCATGTCATGAAATTACCATGTAGTTGTTCAAGCTCTGTGGTTTAACCATTTAGCTGTGGTTTGCAATCAACAAGCATACCAACAGAACGTATGGATTATGGGCTTTATGTACCTCCCCTTCCAATTAATCTTAGGGGAGAAACTGACCCTAGATACAGAAATTTTGTACAATAAACGTATGAGTACAAGTACATTTTTTTTTCTTTGCTGTGAGTGACGGTTATATTCTTACAAATTCTTTAACTCCTGTTTCTATTGTTCTTAAGATACATTTTCCAAACTGTAAGCACCATAGATACTGGAACTACACAATAAAACTTTACAGATGGTGGCTAAATGCTAGGTACAAGACAGTGCAAATTGCCATTGGAATTCAGCACCTGTCAGGGATAATAAAAAGTTCACGAGTTCTAATACAATGCAGAATAGGACTCCAACATGTATCAACTGTTTCCTCTAGAGAGAAAGTTGATGAGTTCAGTTTGGATGGCTGACACTGGTTTATTTAGTTTTCTCTACTCTATCATCACTCTGCCTGGAACCCCCATTTCCTCATCCTGGTATGTTTCATGGGCTCCCAATCTGACTATATGAAAACAGTGGAGTTAGTGCTTATTTCAATAATGACACAAGAAGGATCAGAGCCCATTCCTCTATACCGGATCTTGTGTTCCTCCAGCTTGCTTGTGTCTTCTAACATATTTGGGTTTCATCTATGGATATTGACCAATGCTGCGTGTTGAAAGGACGCAGAGAAAGAGTGAGAAATTTTAGCCTCATCAACGTACAACTTCTCACATTATATAGGATTGACTTATAGTCCACCCATGGGCAAAATTTCACAAGTGTGGTACAAATTATATGTTTAACAGTTCATTCATTTTTCAGCATAAGTATTTTAAAGAAGAAATGTTCACAGAATAATACAATGCAGTGGTAAGTGTCCCCACTAAGGACTAGCTAGATCCCAAAGGAAATGCTGCACCATTTATCTTCTAGTGATCCCCTTTGTCAGTCTTTTTCTTTTTCCACCCATTGTCACCATTTTAGTTTTCAAATGCCCGTGCCTCCTCTTTTCTTAAATTTTTGTTTGAAGATGTTACATTCTGAACACATACAATATGTACTACCCTAAAGGCTACCAGACTGTTGCCTTTAGGTTTTTTTTTTAACTTACACATTTAAATGTCTTTAAAAGCTATGTGGCAGTTAGAATTTAAACCTGAGATCCAAGAAGAGATAAGAAGCTTTCATTATCTACCTCTAAGTTCTAGAACTCTGGCACTTTAGATGCGTCCCATCCCTAGTGTTTCTACAGTAAACAACATGGACAATCTGAGGCCCATATCTCCTAACGCTCAGCTTAGTCTGATTCACAGTCACACATAGATATGATGTATACTATAAATTGTAGAATGGCACCAGGTATGAATAAAAGAAATTACACATTTCTCTCTACCACAATTTTTCAAAAGGTAAAGGAAAAGAAACCCTCTTTCTGTAGCAAATTTGCTTTTCCTAGGTTGAGTGGAAATCACAGAAACTTAAGCTTTGGGTTCGGGATCGACCTTCCCATGAATACCCAGAGTTGAGGAAAATTTGTAATTGACTGGCACCTGTGATTGGAGTCTCTTCCCAAGTACTCTCAGGTTCTCCAGGATGCAGTTGTCCACACGTTGGACATCATTTGTTGACTGAGGTTTCTGTCCTCCCTGGTACCACAGCTGTTTAGTACCAAATAAATTCATAGGGGTGTACGTTAATCATAAATTAGTTGACCTAGTAGCTCAGGCTTCTTATTAATTAATCCTTACAATTTATATTAGCCCATAAGTTCAACCACTTTCAATCAAGTACAATATTCTAAAGGAGCTGGAGTTTATTTTGTAAAAGGAATTCCTTTAAGCCTAGTAATGTACCAAAGAGTAAAGATGAAATGGTGGTGTGAAATTCTGGATCTTCAAGGACTTTTTCATTGAGAGAAGTCATAGATGTGTGCTTTGCGGTTATTATTATAGAGATCTCAGCACTTCATCCTTGAGATAATTGTCAACCTTATGTGATTCCTGCTTGTGCAATGGCACAAGGTAAAAAGAGGAAAACTACAAGTCTGATCATGCAGAGCAGAATGTATAGTCATTTTCCACAGCTCCAAGCTGAACCTAAACATGGAAAGGACAGGAATATTTACATTACTAGCATTACTTGGTCTTCATTCCCTTCATGGGCTTGTATATAGAAGTATGTATATGCATGGTTTTGCTCATTTATGACAAGACATGAACTTGCATTTCTAAATCAGAGCTCTATATTGTTTAAAGCTCAACAGATAATTTTTGACTTTCTCTGTCTTATTCTTTTGTGACATCATCTTTTATTTTTATCAAAGACTCATCATGTAGGTTCATGTTGCTACTTTCCTAATGTTGAGTACTAAGGAGCACTCATCACATCGTTGTTTTTATGCAGGTTCTGGAATTAAATTCAAATCCTCATGTTAACAAAGAAAGCATTTGTGGACTGAGATGTTTTCTTAAGCTCATTCTGTAAAAATTTTAAATGTTAGGAAGAAAAATTATGAGCACAGAGTTTGAATGGAAATGTGGATTTGTCATGTATGCAGGCCTAGGTATCATGGAGACATTAGCACTCTAACACTAAACATGAGAAGGGAAATACATATTGGTATTATACCTTGGACCCAGAAAGTTATATTCATAAGGAGTTGAATGAATAACCAAGAATATGGAAGTTACACTGAAGTGTAGCCATGGACTTGGACTTGACCAAAGGACAGGAAGGAGGTTATTGTATTCTCAGTCCATTCCCTTTCACACCATTCATACTTGTGGGTTATGGGAGAAAATTCTTACGTTCTTAAAACTCAGTCTTTTCTCCATGTGATGTATTTATCCATAATTCTTAGATATAGTGAGCACTTCCATAATTGTATTAAGGTGTAGGGGTCCAAGGCAGGAATGAGTTGGGTATACATTCTGTCTAAAAAAAAAAAAACTACGTTCTGAGTTACTATGAGGAACACCTACTTTCTGTTGTGATTATGTGTGTGTGTGACGTTCTCAGTAAAGATCCTTGAAAAAGAACTTATGAGCAGCAGTTCCTTAGTGTCACGGCCTGAATGAATTGGATAGTTAAATTGCATTCTTGCAAATGTATAAGAAAACTTTGTTTCACATCATAGAAATGACCTTTTTGGGCACGAATTAAGCTACGAAATGTGAAGAGTCAGTGGGTTTACCCTGCTGAGCACAGTCTTCAGTCCTCCAAAAATCTTAGAAATCTTTCCTCCAGCTCTACATTCTCAACAATGTTTCTGAAAGAGCAGACAGTGCAGGCATGGTGTACCTCAGAAGTTTGTAAAACACTGATGTTCAATATTAGCTATCTATGTATACATCATTAAAGAATGTTTCATTAACATGAGTAAAACACATTAGGGTAGGTACATGTGGTGGCTGCATGAAGGTTTTAAGTTCCAGTACCTATTTGTTATTAATAAGCATATAGAAATCTATTTGATACATAATGTGCAGTATAGAAATGTCTATTTTCCTCAAAGAATTGCAATTTGCTCAAAGAAAAATAGAGCTTAACAATTATATTCTGGTGAATGTCAAACTGATCTTGTACATGCTATCATCTGAACTCCATGAGAGAATCTTCTATTAGGTTGTTTCTACTGTCCATTAGAAACCAAGTATTGCTTAAAAACATTAAGTGTCCACAGGACTTTATTGGAGTAAAACAGATGTCTGCAAATTCAATGATCAGTGGCCCAAATCAACTGTCTCACAAATGAGCTAAATGGTCACTCATATGCACTATTGTTTTATATACAACGAGCAAATATTAAAATAGAGGCACAATGAAGAAAATAATACATTCTAAATCACAATGTCCCCTGTAGAGATGACATCTTCTTGTCTTCAGCAACAAACCTTTAAGTTACTGAAGGCAGACAATGACTCAGTCTCTCTTTTAATGTCAGTATCAGTGACAAAAACAATGAAATTTTGATCTGCTCAGTCTGTGATCGACATCAGAAATATATCTCAATGCCATCTCTGATTTACATTGCTTATTGCCATGTCTGTTAGCCACTGTCTTGGTAATGAAATTGAAGTGCTGAGAGAATCTCCTGGACAGTTTACAGGAAATATGTATAGCCTGTGGAAAAAAATGCAGGCCAAGTGGTGATAGCAAAATCTATTACCTGAATCTTTTCTGCCAAGGGATTAGGAATGAAGGTTTCAGGTGACTAAATCTCAGATTCATATTCTACTTAGGATTCATGTGATGCTATCTCTATAAGCTCTATAAAGAGCTGAAGCCTCAATTCTGTATGGTCCTAAGAATAACTCACATTAGTGAACTTTTATAAGGATTAAATGAATCGGTGCCCATGGACTGAATTTTGAGGATTCTAGGTAAGTATATCTGAGCAAATGCTAATCTCTTCCTCTAACTCTTCTTCCTTCATTTACGACTATTATATACTCACACTTTAATCATGAGAATAGTTTGCTTTTTGCTTTCTGATTCGAGCAATGAAAATGAAGGGGAAATATATCATATGTGTAAGATGTGCATGTAAGTTTTCAGTAAATCATATTCAGGTTATGACAGAGACAGGGAGAAAAGAAATCATGAGAATTTATGTTACAGATGCCAACGTATGCAATCCTTTTTAGAAGCACAAGCTATCATCAGTAACATGTTGAGTATATAAAGGAGTCCTCCTTTCACCTATTTTTTTATGGAGGGTTGCACAAATAATGACAAGAAAGGACCAAGACATTCTCGAATATGAAAAGCTGAGACAACCAATAATATGCTTTCCGAGAAGCAAAGTTTAGTACTATAACTTAAACATTACTGTATTGTCAGTTCTCCACATACATAATAAAGTATATTCAACCAGGAATGTCCAATTCAGATTAGAACAGTACAGATAATATTAAGAATGATGCCAAAGGAAGTATCATGGAAAAACCTGACACTCTGAATAGCAAATTATGAACCTGATATCATGTGATGAAACATTTGTCTTAGAGTATGAATTATCATCTCTCTCTATGAAGTGATTGTCTCTGTTGTTTCTTCTTTCCTTCTCTTGTATATGAGACTACAACACCCAGCACATATGTCATGACCTGTAGGTTAGAACCACTGTCAGCTCCTGAAACATAATGACTATTGCCATTGCTGCTGGTTGTCTTCCAGAACTGGATAGAGACGCTATTTTTTATTATGCTCTGCATATTGTTTTCAGTACTTGGAGAGGTAACTCTAAGAGTGAACTGGAAGTGTTCCCTTTGTGGTCTAACTCTTGTATCACTGGAAGGTGCTTCTAAATCTGCTGGGAAGAGCTATCACTGAGCATCCTACTTAATTGGGTATGGTACATGCTTCATGATGGGAATACTAAATAGCAATGTGGTACAAGTGGTTAAGAATAAATTTAAATTAAAACAAATTCTGTTTTTATTGAAAACAGACTTTTTATATTACAAATTCTGATTGCTGTTTTCCTTCCCCCAAGTTTTCCAAATCCTCCTCATCTCTCCACTCACACAAATCCACAATATTTCTGTTTTCTTAACATTAGAAAACAAATAAATTACTAAAAACAAAACCCAAACAGAAACAAAATGTTATGAGATTAAAACCCCTCCAAAAATGCCGTTGAGTTCAGTTTGTGTTGTCCATCCACTGCCAGACATGTGACTCACCTTGAGTGTGGCTTGTAAACCTAGTAAGACTCCATTGGGGAAAACTAATTTTCCTCTGCAAATAGGTATTAATTAAACTAGTTTCTGGGTTAGTACTGGGGGCTTGTGTTCATGTTCTCTTTTAGCCCTGAGAGTCCATATGGCTTAGAACATGCATTCTGCCAGTCTCTGTGAGTTAATATGTTCATCAGCCCTGTTGTGTATCGAAGGCCTTCTTTTCTTGATTTTTTTTAATTGTCACTGGCTCTTAAAGGCTTTCTGCTTCTTCTTTTGCAAAGTTCCCAAAGCCAAGAAAGGACGGACTTGATGAGAAATGGCTCAGTGGAAAGATGGTCCAGCTTTTATTTCCAGGAACCAAACGGTGCTTTAGAGCCACCCACAAGTGTGAATTCCACGGAATATAATACCATCTTCTGACCTCCTCAGGCATTAAGTACACATGTGGCTGGCAGATATACCGGTGACATATGCAAGGAAAAAAGCTCATACATGTAAATCAAATTAAATAAAACTTAAAATCAGATTTCATAATAGACTTAATGCCAACTCCACAGGTAGAAATAAGTGCTGTTATTGGGAACTCAGGCAACACCTGTGAGTAAGATATTCACAGGTCTAAATAAAAAACCAATTCCAATTGCCTTAGTAAATGAATATGATGTGGGAGCTAAGATACTTATCAACATTTGAATTTATGAGACTAGATTATTACTGCAGTCAGTTAAACAACTTGAAGATGTAGCCAATATACATTTGAGTGATCTATGTTAGTATTGTTTTTGGTGCTTTAGTTTCCAATTGGAGAGATCTGCAGTGATGCTGCATCCGTTAGAGGCAAGCATCCTGTGAACAAATGTTGTCTGCAGTAGTGGGCTTTCAGCATGAGGGAACCAGAGAAGGGACTAAAACACACCACAAGTGTGGAATTGGGGAGAAGAGAACAGACCCTAGCCAGGCCATGTCTCATGATAAATAACTGTCTCTTTATGGACACTGGGTATGTTAGGAAGACACTAGTGTGCCCATAGTAGAAGCCGCTGATTCTCAGAGGAATGTCACTTGAGCCACAGTCACTTTATTTCACACTTGGGTAATAGCACCGTTTGTCATTTATCCTTAATTACTGAATCTTGAGAAAATCACAAGCATTGACATGTAGAAGGGAGAAAAGGCAAAAAAAAATTACAAGACCCGATGAAATTTGCCTTCCCTGATTTGTGACATTAATAACTGGAACATGAGGGTTGGATGCTAATAAGCTTGACTACGAGGTGTGGTATTGTTAGATGCATATTAGTACAAAACCATAAAACATACAGAATCTGTTGAAAGTGGAATTAAGGAGGATCAAAAATAAAAAGGTTATTAGGAAGATTCATAGATGTTTCATACATGTATCTGAACAGCTTATAGAATGTTTAAAAAGCCACCAACTCTACACAAAGAGTTTCAAGCCACTAAAGATTGCTGAAGGTCAAATAAGTAGCTTTACCTAGGGAATTCACACCAGTTAGTTGTCTAATAGCAAATGTTGAACGTTGAAAACTTATGTATCAGCAACAAGTAACACTATGCATATATACATAAATATGCAAATATATATGCATATGTGATTAAAATTAATAAAAAAGTGGCCATGAAGAGAATAGGACAACATGGCAATGATTGGAAGGGGGAAAAGAAAAGGAAACACACACATTAAAAGATTTTAGAAGTCAACATTGTTTAAATATCCACTGCTGATTTCTTTCTTCTGCAATTTTAGTTCTCTTGAGACACCTTTTATCTAGAAAAGACTCACCAGTGACCTCTTTCTTTCTGTCTTCCTAATGGTTAGATAGTAAGGAGTAGTCACTCCATCTTTTTATTTTTATGTGCATTCTGTAATCAAAATCCTTCTAGCAAGGAAGCCATTTTTAAACTGAGCCATTTCATTAGCCTCATTATGTAAGACTAATAAAGATTGTATTGGGCTGGATATAAAAATTATTAGTATAGAGAGGCTTCTTCATGTATATGGGCTAAGGCATTAAGGCATTAGGCTGCTAAAAGTAAGCATCATATGGGAATACATTTATGTATTTTATGTGTCATTGGTCTCAGAAGTGATATGTTCATACAGGAGTAGAATGAGTGAATGAATCTGGAAAATGTTTGAAAAGTATGCATGTATTTGACAAAAGGTCAATAAAAGCGCATTCTTGAGGCATCCTTCATTCTTATAGGCTTAGACAGAATGTTCTTTTATTCTTCTTTCTTTAAATTCGACCTATTCCTCATATGACTTAGTCTCACAATTCCTTGAAAACATCAAACATTTCCATAATGATGTCAAAGTTTCAGAGTTCCAGGCATGACCATTAGAAGATTTTCTGAGTTAGTTAGGAATAACAATCTCACCTATGAAAGCTACTCTGAGTAATTAGGAGGATCAGCTACTATTATTGAGAGTACTGGCTTTGTGGTTCTCAATAAAGAAACTAAATAAGATAGATTTACAAATGGCTTCTCCATGTTGGCAAGGCTGCCAATGAATTGAATAAACATATATGTATATATATAAAATTTCAGTTTTAGAAATGAAGCATTGAAAAATTCATTTTTCTTTAAACAAACCACCTCTTTCATGGAGGAGATAAGCAAAGGACTGTGAAGAGTGAGTGGGCTTACCCTGCCGAGTGTGGTCTTCAGTCTTCCTGAAGCCTAGAATTCATTCCTCCAACTCTTTAGTTCTGGACAGCATGGCATCAGATGTCTCTGGAAAAAGCAGCCACTGCAGCCACCATGTGCTTCACAGGCTTTCCCAGGCTTGTAAAACACTAGTGCTCACTTTCAGAAGGTCTTCTGACTAAGCAATCATAAACAATATCTCATTAAAATAAATGAAACACAGCAGGGTTAATATATATGGAGGTTGAATGAAGGGCACAAGCTCCATTATTGTTTTCTATTAAAAAGAATATATAAAATCTTTTTAACACATGATGTGAAATGCAGTAATGATGATATTCTGTCGCCGAACTAAATCTTTTTTTTTTCGAATGGAATCATTAGTTTTTTTTCCTTAACAATGATTTCTGATGAATGTCACTCTGATCATATTTCACTGTACACTCTACTGTCCGTAGTAAAGGTAAGATTATTCTGCTTGATTACTTCACTTGTCCCTGGGAAACCAGATTTGCATGAGCACTATAGGTTTCTATGGGACTTCACTGACATAAAACAGATGACTACTCTGTCCAAGGTCAGTGGCCCAAATCATTTTCACACTGATGCAACAATTGTTATTTCATACACGTACCTGTGCTCTCTATGTCATTAGAGGATATTAAAATAGAAGTACAATGAAAGAAGACATTCAGAATCAAAATGCCCTCAGTATAAGATGACTTCTTGCTTCTAGTATAGCATCCCATTTTTTCTATGGTACCAGAAAAGAGCAATGACTCGGTATTTTATTTAACCCCAGCATGAAATTCTGACCTTATAAATGTGTATTCACTGCCAGAAAATATATGAATATAATGATGCCATGTCTGTTAGATACTGTTCTGGTAATGCAATAAAAAATGAAATGGTGAGGGAATCTCATAAACACTTGACAAGAGACATGGAAGGCATGTGAAGGAAAGGCACAGTCCAAATGTTGATAGTAAAATTCTTTCCTTTGATCTTTGTCGCCTAGGGGTTAGAATTAAATGTCTGAAATGAATGAATTTCAGATTAATATTCTTTTTTAGGATTCAGGTGATATAATCTCTATATAAGCTTTTAGATCCTCAGATTTTTATGGTCCTAATAATATTCTATAAAAGAGAACTTTTGTGAGGCTTAAATAAATCAGTGTTAATAAACTGCCTTTTGAAGATTCTAGATAAGTAGATCTGAGCAAATGTTCACCTTTTCCTATACCTCTTGTTCCTTCAATTACCATTATTGTACTCACACTTATTCCTAAGAAGAGTTTGTGTTTAGGTGTCTGGTACTAATAGCGAACATGAAGGAGAAACAGACTATATGTGTGAGACAAGCTCACCTTCAGAGTTTTGTGTAAATCATTTTCATGTTGTTTATTACAGAAACTTGGAGTAAAAATGTTATAAGTGCTAAGATATGTAGTCCTCGTCATAGCAAAGGTTATCATCAAGAGTAATGTAAATTATGCAAAGAAACCCCCATTTCAGCTCACATTCACTTGAAATGCAAGATGAAACTGAGCAGTTGTGGAGGTCTTCACAAATAATGAAGAAACAGAAGTACAATCAAGAGAGTCTTTCAAATGAAAAAGAAATGAATCATTGTCATCAAGTAATATGCTTCCAGAAGAGGTATTACTATAATTCCATAAAGACTGCTGTATCTGCAGCTTTTCCACACACATATAAATGTATAGTCAACCAGGAAATTCCATATCATATTAATGCTTCCCAGGACATAATAAAAATAACCCCACAGGAAATGTGCAGCTGAAACACGGTGCTCTGCATGTTCAGTTTATTGCCATGCCATCATAGGAACAAGCCTTTGTCTTAGAGTGAAATTATCAACCATATTATGATTGTTGACTCTTCTTCCCTTCTCTTGTCTCTGAGATTATCACACCTGCTGTGGCCCTAGAAGCCACACAACACAAATATGCTGTACATTACTTCAGCTGATTTTGGGAAAACCAGGAGGAAACCTGATTTTATTTGGTGAACCTGCTCATGGTTCTTTGGAGCAGAGAGAGAGGCAGTGTGGCAGGTGCTTAACATCAGGTTCTGTGTCCAGGTTTCCCCACCAAACTTCATACTCTGCAAGAAATGCAAAGGTTTCTTTATTTGGGATAAATACTGAATAAATACAGTTATGATCACATCAGTAATAAATTTTATAAAAATTATTTTAACAAATGATAAGTAAAAACAAAGGAACGAAGCAAACACTGTCTGCATTTTCTTTCCTTTGCGTAAGTAATATAGTTTTCTACCTTACAATGCTCTTTCTTTAGTATTCTCCTGTTATTTGGAAATTAAAGCACTAACAAAAAGTATTGCAATTAATATAATTTCTGTGTGCTTATTTTAGGTCTGGTTAGCCTACATGTTGTTGTTATTTTTTTTTTAGTTAGTTGATAAAAATTGAACATTTACTTTTTTTATTTACAAGCCTAAATTTTCATGAAATTTACCAATCTCCTTGCTCATGTAATCAGGTCTGTTTTTTACTTATTAAATACTTCATTTGCAATTTGATTCATAATGGATTATGTTTTAAAAGTAGAATTTTTTTTTTTGCCAGGCGGTGGTGGCGCACACCTTTAATCCCAGCACTCGGGAGGTAGAGTCAGGCGGATCTCTGTGAGTTCGAGGCCAGCCTGGTCTAAAAGAGCTAGTTCCAGGACAGGAACCAAAAGCTACAAAGAAACCCTGTCTCAAAAAATCCAAAAAAAAAAAAAGTAGAATTTTTTGATTGCTCCTTCATAATAGAAACCTAAAGGGAGTATACTACCTACAAAATCTATGAACACCTTTGAGGCAAGATCGTGGGTATAGTGAGATAGTTCAAACAACCACACATCAGTTTAGGCTTCCAGCAGACACCAGAGAATTTGGTGAGGTGGTCACATGCTCCCAAAGGAGCAGGTTTGACACGGCCAGCAAAAGGAGTGTCCTGGCTATAAGGAGATATGATACTGAGGTCACCTAGTCAAATGAAGTTGCGTCAGTGACATTGTGTAAGATACACTGTCTGTTCAGAGTTTCCTATGCTACAATATTTGATTTGTACATATAGAGTTTGGAATAACAGTCCAATGAGAAAACAAGTAAATATTTGTGTTTCTCCCATCCACAGGTTGAGAAGTAGGAGAATTCTCTCAGCTTAGACTTGCCTTATCAGAGTTTCACAACTCAATAAAATTTTAATTGAGATTAATTCTGAGCCAGAGTCTTCAAGCCATTCTGTGTGTATTTTAAAGGATTGGGAATTTGAATTCATTTTTAACTTCATTAAACAGATTTTAATTAGTTTATTAATTAATTTTTCTTGCAAATATCACTGAAACTTAAGGTGACTTGTTAAAACTGGCCTTCTTTTCCATTTGCCATTTATCTCACATAATTAATTGGTAAAGTTCCAAATCTACTGTCATTGTCTAATTAAGGTTGCAGAACCTAGCTCCTCCTTAGGTGGATTATGGAATAAAAGAAATATCCAAACTCTCAAACATCATAATTTACTTCCTCCTGTGACTAAAACAATTAGACTATTGAATCCTATGTTTTCAATTAAGTTCAACTTCTCAATTTCAACAACTAGGTCATCTTTGTTGTCTTGTTTCTTGCTTTATAGATACCATAGAAGCTCATTTTATGGGCTTACAGATCCACCTGTCTGCCCACGAATCTTTTTGTCCAAAAGCATCCATCAAGAAATCTCATGGTGAACTGGCCCCTGGGGTTGGAATCCAGGAAGTTGTTATTGTTGATAAATTCTTTGATGCTATAATTTGAGTCTGAGGCTTTAACTTTTATATAAATTCACATTGGATGGACAGATTAAAAAGAATTGGGAACCTTTTGATTTTGGTATTATCCCAGTGTTTCTAGGTCTTTTTGCGTGGTTTTTTAAAATACCGTGTATACATAAAGACAGAGTTCAGGATACAACCCTCTTGTCATTTTTAGGAATTTTTTACTTGCTTTTTAAAAGGTTATTGTATTTGCTTGAATCTCATAAATTAGGGTAGCATAGCTGGAGTGTGAGTCAGGACCTTATTGTGTCTATCACATCAGGACTGGCACATGCCAGCATGACAGGTATCTGTCTATACTTTGATTTTAGATATCAAACTTGTCTTCAAGATGACAGGGAAGCAGTTTATCCAAAGATCTATCCTCTCAGCCTGATGGTGGTCATATAAAGATTGCTCAGACTGTTGAATTTCATGATTCTCACAATTGTAGGAAATGCTTTAAGTTTGTTGTTAATTTATTTTATTCTCTTTGTGACAATTTGTAGAATATGTACATTCCACGGTCTATTGAGCCATCTGCGTAAGGAGAGGTTGGCCAGGAGGCAGGAAAGCTCAGGTTTGTGATGGAGCACTTGCTTTTTGGATTCTAAATATTCTCTCTGACCTTACTGTGATTGGGTTTTGTCTTTGTCTCCTCATTTGTGGTGCCCAAACCTTGTGGCCTCATCTGAGACAGGTTTTCTGTTATGGAAATAAGGAAGTGAGCCCACTGTTACAACAGTTTTCTCTGAGATTAAGCCTCCCATTTTAGGAGGCAGTTTTTTTTTATTATTAATGTCAGCTGTTAAAAGCAGAGGTTGTGAAAGAATAGGTGTTCTAACAAACAGAAACATTCCATCCTGAAGAAAAGTTCATTATGCACCGGGGGAAAACCTGGATATATTCAGAAAGTACCTTCACTTGACTAAATTAACTAGGTCTATTTAATCCCACACACGTATAAACTGTAATAATGATGAGATATGCTCTCTGATATGCTATACTGCAAGGAGAAAGTAGAGATCATTTGATCCTAGAAGAGGCAGACATGAACTTATTTGCTTGAAAAAAGAAAAAGAGAGATCACTTGTGCTTCATGGAAGCCTCAGAGATCAATTACTGCCTATTTGAGATCAAGGAGGGTTCTAAGAAGTTGGGCTTTGTCCAAGTTTTATAGTGTGCCCCTTGTTTCCATGTTATCTGGGTATACAAATAAATCTTTGCTCTACCCAACCCCTTACGTGCTCATCTTGAATGTTTGCAAGAAAGTTCTCTTAGCACTGGAAGCAAACTCCTCAAAATTCTTCCGAAATCCTTGAAACTGGAGAGATTCATTAGGCCTCTCCATTCTCAAAAGCATATATGCAGTAATGATGGCTAATATCATTCTAAGGGGAGTCGAGCTACTCAGATAGGATAGAGACCTTGGGGAGCAGCCTGGGAGAACCAAGACAGAGTCAAAAAGCCTAGTACTAACAGTGACCATTAAACAGCATAGAAGACGTAAAGACCAACTGAGCTTTTCAGAAAAGGATCAGACCAGCTGAGCCATTGGGATAGGACAACCTATCTCCTGTAGAGTTGTGTTCTGGCTGTGTATTGTGCCCCTGGTTTGCAGCTTCCTTAGGTGTCACACATGTCAGGGTGCAACTTGGTGATGAATCATTCTTTGGGCCATTTCTACTCTTGTGCTTCTCCCCCATATTATTATTAAACCACAATAAACTTCACTGGCTCAGCACAGTGAGCTTAGGAAATTTCTATAATTTGGTCTCTCATGGAATCTCTCTCTGGGAAGAATGCACGTGTGTGTGTGTGTGTGTGTGTGTGTGTGTGTGTGTGTGTAGTGTAGTGTCTCCCCAGGACTCCTCAGTCTCATAATATATTGCCACCTAAATAGGACTTCTCCAAGCAAAAAATGACTTGGGGAACTGTGACTGTGTGGTTCTGACTAAGGTTAGCTCTGCATGCAAGTGAGTGTGCAGCTCAATGAAGAACATTCGTGCTGTACCATGAATTTGAAAAAAAAAAACAATAAGGAAATACACAGGCCTTAGAGGAAGGGAAAAAGGAATAAATGCTGTAATTTCATTGTGTTTGCATATATGTTATGTATTTGTGTATATGTATGTGTAATGTGTTTAATGGTACTATAAATTGTATTGTCTGTGATAAGACTTTGAGAAAGGGCTCATTGCCTATCATTTGCTTTCATAAATGTCCATCTTCTTGGCAGAATGGATCCATTGATTACTGGGAAACTCTTGCTCTGGTTCTAATATGTTAAGTCATCGTCACTTATTCTAACACAAGTACTCTCTTGACTTTTGCAAACTAAATTTTCTTGTGAAAAATATTTGATATTGATATCATAATACAATTACTAAATTCTACATTAAATTCACAAGGAACATTAACAAATCCTCTTTTTGAATTTTACATTTTCAAATAGTCAATGTTTATTTTTGAATAACATACGCATTAAGCCTAGGAATGCACCAAAAGGTAAAGATTCAATGGAGCTTTGAAAGCCTGGATTATTAAAGGCCTTCTCCATGACAGAAGATAAGGCTATAAGCTCAGCAGTTGTTGTTATGAACATCTCGGCACTTCAAGACCTTAAGAAAGTTGTCAACTTTATGTGTATCCCTGCGCACGCAGCGGCCCAGAGTGTACAAAGCGATGTTACGAGTGTCTTCATCAGACTGCAAATCTGACCATCCGTACCAGAAACTCTTTTCAATTTCAACAGCTCCGGGCTGAATCTAAACATAGAAATGAGAGGGAATATTTATAAATATCATTAATTGGTAGTAATACTTTCTTGTACATGAATATATATCTCCCAGAAATGACGTATTGAAAAATTCACTTTTTATTAAACAAATCAATTCTTTCACATAGGAGATAAACAAAGGAATGTGAAGGGTAAGTGGGCTTACCCTGCTGAGTATGATCTTTAATCCCTCCAGAAGGCCTAGAATTCGTTCCTCCAACTCCTTGGTTCTTGAGATCATCACATCAGATGCACCCGGAAGCCCAGCCACTACAATTGCCATGTGCTTCACGGGATCTTCCCAGGCTTGTAGAATACTGATGGTCACTTTCAGAAGGTCTTCCGACTAAATGATCATGAAGAGGATTTCAGGGTTAACACATGTGGTGACTGACTGAAGGTCATGAGCTTGAGTATTGAATTATTATTTATAGGAGTATAGAAACCCTTCTTAGCATGTGATGTGTATTCTAGAAATAACATTCTATCAGAGAATTACAGTTTTTTCAAATGGAATTGATTTTCCTTAACAATGATTTCTGAGAAATGTGAAACTGATCGTGTTTTGTTTTCACTGTGAGTTCTACCAACTGAAGTCCAGGTGAGCCTCAATTCTTTATGGTCTTATTAATACCACATAATAGAGAACTTTTCGAGGGATTAAATGAATCCATGACAACGGACTGCTTTTGGGGGCTTCACTATAAGAAGATCTGAGGAAATGTTGATCACTTCCTGTACTTTTTCATCCTTCAATTGCCAATATTATACCCACATTTTGTTTATGAGAGAAGTTTGTGTATGTTACTAGTTCTGGTAAGGAATATGAAGAAGAAATACACTACATGTGTAAGAGGCGTACACACAATAAATTTTGTGTAAATCATATTCAGAAGTTTTAAGACAAAGATTAGAATCAACTGTGAATTTCAAACTCATATTAAATCTTACTAGATAATATTAAGGATAACTCCACAGACAATATGTTTTTTAAAAATGGTGCTCCAGGTGATCAATTTGTTAAGCTGCTAGAGAGAAATTATCAACTATATGATGTCATTGTCTGTTTGTTGCTTCTGCTTCCCTTCTCTAGACTCCGAGACTGTCACGTGTGCTATGGCCTCAGTAATCACACACAGCAGACCTACCTTGTATATTACATCACTTGTTTGGGTCACAATCAGGGAGGAAACCTACTTTTGTTTGGTGGACTTGTTCTCTGTTTTCTGGCGTAGGGATAGCAGCAGTGTGGCATGTGCTTATCATCCGGCTCTGTTTCCAAACACTCCTACCAAACTTCATATTCTGGAAGAAATTGAAAGGTCTTATTTCTTAGCGTTAAACATTGAACAAATCCATTTATAACCACATCAGTAACAGATTTTATAGATTTTATAGCTGTAAATGTCTTAGCAAATAATAAATATATAGAAATTGAAACAGGAATTCAAAGAAGAGTGCCTACATTTTCTGCCCATGGGGGAGAATCAATCTAATATTTTACCCACCAATATTCTTCCTGTCTTTGTTATTCTATTGTCATTTTGCCCTTCCTAAATGGTATTGTTTAAAAAGAGCACTGAGTAACACACATACTGTAAAACACCAAACGTTTAAGCATCACTTTTTCTATTTATGGAGAAGAATGTCATACAATAGCACATGTGTGTTCATAATTATGTTACAATTGACACCCAGTAGTCCATTTCCTTTAAACAAATATTGTAATATAAGTATTTACTTTAAGTATCCATTTAAGTTATAAAGGTAGTATGCAATTATATTGATGGTGCCAACAAGAATCATAAAATCTAGACATATTCTAAAGAAATATTTATCAGTGAGTGAATGAAGAATTAAAATACATCTATCTACATATATATATATATATATATATATATTAGTCAATTGAAGATTTTATTTACTTAAGGAATTTATTATCTATAGTGTATTTTTAATACTAGTAATCATTAAATTTGTAAAAGTTTAATTAATGTCTAGGAATATTGTACATTTAAGAAACTATGGATATGGATTTTAGAATGAAAGAAATGCTCGTGAGTGAAAATCACAAGGGTGAGGTATATTCATCATAATTCTGAAAATATATGCTCCGTATTCCAGTCTAGCACTGAATTCATTGTTTTCTACTATTGACTTGCCCTAGTCAAATCTAACATATTCATTTTTTGAACACCAGCCCGTACTTTGCCCTGAGACTCTCATCCCTGGAAGTTGGAAGACAACTATTATTTTTATTGAGCTCTACCTTTTTCTGGTTCCCCTACCTGCCTCTCCCCTCCCCTTCAACCCTCCCCCAAAGTCCCCATGCTTCCAATTTACTCAGGAGATCTTGTCTTTTTCTACTTCCCATGTAGATTAGATATGTAAGTCTCTCTTAGTGTCCTCATTGTTGTCTAAACTCTCTGGGATTGTGATTTGTGGGCTGTTTTTCTTTGCTTCATGTTTAAAAACAGCATATGAGTGAGTACATGTGATAACTGTCTTTCTGGGTCTGGGTTACCTCACTCAAAATGATGTTTTCTAGCTCCACCCATTTTCTTGCAAAATTCAAGATGTTGTTATTTTTCTCTGCTGTGTAGTACTCCATTGTGTAAATGTACCAGATTTTCCTTATCGATTCTTTGGTCAAGGGGTATTTAGAAAAACAACAAGTCTAAGCATGTGGGGTGTTCTCACTAGCTATTTCTTTCTGTTTAACATGGTTTCCTGTAGTTTAGTTCAAATCTACTCACGCAATTAATTACAAAACAATTCTTCTATGCCAGATATCTTAAGAGTGCAAAGTGAAAGTACCCGTGAAGGTAGGACCCCTTCACAAAAGACAGGAGTTCAAAGGGATCCATGTATTTTGTACTTTATATCTAATGAAGTTTCTTGAAAAAAATTGTTAAAAATTGCACAGTACTACATCTTTTACAAATTTAAGTTTTCATGCTCCAATGGTCTCTTGTTCATGTTTTATGTCAACTGAATTTTTAATCTTTTAATATTAAAATTTTTAATGAAATATTTACTATTTCACCATTACATATATAGTGTTTGAAACATGATTCATAATAGGTTACTCTTTCATTAGTTGAGTGTTCTGATTGTCCCTTCAGAGAAGATCCAGTACTTACAAAGTCAGTGAAGACTTTTGAGGCTAGATCGTGGGTGTAGTGAGATAGTTCTACCACACGTTGGTATAGGCTTCCAGTGGACAATCGGGAAGTTGATGAGGAGGACACATGCTCCCAAAGAAGCAAATTTGACGTTGTCAGCAGAAGGAGTGTCCCAGCTAGAAAAAGAAATGAAAATGAGCTGATCCACTCACTGGAGAACATATTAGTGACACTCTAGAGACTGCACAGTCTGTTCTGAGGTCTCTGTGCTACAATACTTGGGTTTATATCCATGAAATCTGGGATAAGTAGTCCAACGTGGAAACACAGGTGAACAGTAATGCTTCCCAAAACCACAGATTGTGAGGTAGGAGAATCACCTTGGCTTTTGCTTGCCCCCATAGAATTTCTAAAATTTGCAAACATTTTGAGATAAAATTAGTTTTGAGACAGAGATTTTAAGCCATTTTTTCTAATATTTTTAAGGTTTGGTAATTTGTGTTAATTTTCCATCTCATTAAAGTTAATTTTCATGCAAATATCTCTTGAATATTAAGATGACTTTTTAAAACAAATGTGCTTTTCTCTTCACCATTTATTTGCATGTAACAAATTGATAAAGTCACAAACCTACTCTCTTTGTTTAAATGATGTGCCAAAATCTGACTGTTCCTCAGGTGGACTTTTTTGAGGAGAAAAACATCCAAACCTTGACAACCCATAATTTACTTTCTCCTTCTGTGACTGACCCAAGTATGCCATTGAGCTTGTGTTTTCAAAAAAAGTCCAACTTCTCAATTTCAGCTATTTTGTCATTTTTGTACTATTTTTTTTTGTTTTAGAAAGTGTGCTGTGTAGTGGATGATTGGTAAAAGTGCCCATCAGAAGCCAGTAACGCTCTTTGCTGTTATTGCTATGTCAGGAAAATAAGAATAAACTAAGTTAAAGTGATATATAAGAATAAAGCTTGGCATACGCTTTTACAGAAGAATTCCCTAAGAAAACCATTGATCTCCAGGTTAATTCAGCAACTGGTTTTACAAATTAATTTTCAGCCCATTGTTGACCTGATGCCAGGTGAGTAATAAAATGCATCAGTTACCCAATTATTACAACACCAATAACTCCAAAGAATGTATTCTACCAGAACCCATTTTCACAAAATACTACGCTAATACAGTAGAGAAACATTAAAGAATTACTACTTACAGAAGGACAGTTGAGCCAGTGACAGCTGCATCTCTGAGAAGATCTGCTGCAATGTAGACTACAGCACAAGAAAGCTTCTGCCCCCGAATGCTGTCTTCTCGCAATTCACCTCCTCTTATATATACTAACAGAAACTCCCTACTTATGACCATTTAAGTCTAAGTGCAGAAGGAAGCAGTGTCTTTTGACTAGGTAAAAGTTTCAAGATTCTATCCACGTAAGAAGTATTGAAATAATCTTTACTCTTGCCACAGTTCTGTCTCTGTATGTATTGTTTTTGCTTTTGGCCAAAATGTTCAGGGTTCAAATTTTTTGGAAATCACAAATGTCATCTCAGTTCATTAATGACGCAGAGTCATGTCATGGAGGAAAATATACTTATTTCCTCTTATTTTTCTCTAGATCAGAGTTATATATTCTTTCTGTCATGTCATCTATTAAGTTCCACAAAATTTGCAGGTGGTGACAAATGCCCTCCCTCAGTTATCTTTGAAGTTTTGGGCCAGCATGCCCTAGAAACAGTTAATTATTCCCACCATTTTATTAAAACATGAATTTATTGATGTATCCTCCAAACTCAAACGACTTTCTTCTCACAGAGTAGATACTTCCTCAGTATTAAGCAAGCAGAAACACAAATGTTCAAAGGGCACTTTTAATTCTTTCAGTTAACTTGAAAGTCTTGGTGGGATGCTTAGCTAATATGATTGGTACTTTCTCCTCAATCTTTAATTTTATTTTGCTTCCTTTTCTCGTGGTTTTAAAATAACAAGCCATGAAGAGGATATCATTATATCATGAAAAGTTTGCATACAGTGAGTGACCAGCTTCAGGACAATGTATAATGCTCTTGATGTTGAGAATTATAAGTACCCAGAAGGGTTGTATCAAGGTACAATAGAGGAAGAAGAAATCTCATGTCTTAACAAGAATGGAGAATTGGAGCAGATCAACTTAGCCGGGGTGAGAAACTGTACTAGGTTTTGCTATCCATACTCAGTTGCTCGAGACCTCTATGTTGTTCTGCCATCTGGTACAGCGCTGATAAAATAGAGTCAGTTGAACTGTCACATGCAGATCATTAAGGTAGTTAGTAAAACCCAGCCATTTCTGTTCTGCTATACTTAGTGCCCCAATAACTACCTTATGGATTCTGATAGGTACTAGCTGGTTTTGGTAGGAACAGGCTCTTTATTGTCCAAGATTTCAGCTCAAATTGACCAAGGATGAATCAGCAATTTCAACTTACCATGTTCCCATTTCTCCCAGTAAGACAAGTCCCACGTACAGTTCAAATTCAAGGTTATCTCTCACCAGATGATGTCAGTGTATCTCATTCACCTTTAGTGTACTGACGTCAAAGGGGAAAGAGCACAGAGATGCAGAACTAACCTGGAATAGCCTTTTTAGTCTCCACACAAATCCCTTATGATTTGCCTTCCAGTGACTCCTTTTATGAACCTTTTCCTTTTTTCTTGTCATCTTCTTTGCTTTTATACTTAACAAATCCCAAAACTCCTCCTACATTCCCCATCATCTTTCCTGTGTTCCAGTGTGGGTGAATATTTTCTGAGCACAGATCCTGTGCCCCACCTGTTGTCTAACTGATCATCGGCTGATTTTTTCACTGACATATTTTAATGTATCTATCAGCAATGCAGCAGTGAGGTTGGATAACCGACATTCAAGAAGAGATAAGAAATTTTTATTATCTCCCTATTAAGGATTGAACTCTACAAATCCAGGATGGGTCAATTTTCCACATCCCACATTTATTTTTTCCTACAATAGCAAACAGGAACAACCTTAATCTCACAGCATTTGTCCCCAGAAAATGTCAGTTAATCTTATTCAGAGTTTCATTTTGGTATGACCTATAATGTGCACTGTACATTTTATAATATGTTGGATGTCTGGAGATAAGGGTGGAAGTAGAAAATCATAAACTCTTCTATAAATTAAGTCAACTAGCCTCTGTGGTGGAATTATAGGACATTTAGGCACCTCATTGTGTCAGAGAGTGTTTGGTGCTGGTAAGCTTTTCCGGGTGCTATGATAAAGGCAGAGACTGGATGAAGAGGTCAAAAGAAGTAGAGATCTCCTTTTTTTGATACAGTTTCTATTATTTTAATATCTTTTGATATGCATGTGTTTTATCTTTACCTTCTCATTTATGATGTCAAAACCACGTGGGCTCATCTGAATTCGGTTGTCTGTTAGGGAAGTTAGAAAGCTAACCCTTTGTTGTAATAGTTTCCTCTGAGATTAAACCTCCCACCTTGGAGGGAAGCTTCTTATGATGTCAGATGTTAAAATGGAAGCAGGTGAAACAAGATGGGTTTTAATGGGAAAGAAAACATCTCCCCATTCTGCAGGAGAACTCGTTATGTTCAGGAAATAAATATTCAAGTTCTTCCAAACTTGAACCTGGCCAAATTAATTAGGAACCTCTTTCCAAACTTTCATACAATATGAGAAATGCTGAGGAACACTCTCTGACACAATGAACTTCCTAAATGGCTGTCAGAACCCCTGCAATGCCTGGAAGAATCAATGTTGTTTACTAGGAAGAGGCTCACATGAGCTGAATTGCTTGGGAAAGAATAACAGAAGTTAGTTGAGGTCCCTGGAAGAATTGGAGGCCAAAGAGGCTGCCTAGAAAGGTGACTCTCCAACCAGTTCATCCCCTGCAAACTGCAAAGTGTGCTCCAGCAGATTACCAGGTTTCTTGAACTGTGAGCGATGGATGGATGGGGTTTGAATGATGTGTGGATATTTCCGAGTTTCTGTTCAAGATTTAAACTGGAGTATATCACAAACTAATATAGATAAATTGTTAGATATGTTGTTTTCCAAGTTTGCTATGGGCTTTCTGTCCAGCCCCTAGAACTCTACCTCAAGAGAGTCAGATCCTTACACCTCTATTAGCATTTATAGGCATGTCACAACAATGCTTAATTTTTATAAAACAGCAAAAGAAATTTTGACAAATTGTCAGTTTGAATTTGACATTTATAAAGAGTCATTTTTATAAGAAGACAGACATTATAGCCATGCATGTACATGAAAGGTAAATGTTAGAAGTCTTGAAATCTGTTTGATCCAGGATCATCTCAGTGGCAAATGCAATGGATATGAAATTACCTGTTGCTGTCATGGACAGTTTGGCACTTTAGTACAAAAATACAGGTAGAAACCTTCTGTGTACACCTGAGCAGACACTGGAGGAGGTTATAAAGAGATATAGGGTGAATGTCTTCCTCGGGCGATTTCAAATTGGCCTGTCCCAACCAAGCAGAACAATAATCTTCTTCAGTTTCATGTTGAACATAAACATCAAAAATACAGTTATTATTTATATTATTAATCCCTATTAGTTATTATTTTCTTGTGTGTTTCTGTGTGTGTCTTGGTATACATTTGTTTATACATGAATGAATGTGACTTGCAAGGGATAGCCTGCCCGAGCATTTAGGGATCAAAGGTCAACCTTATGAAAGTTCTTCTAGTGACTACTTTCTATTTTTTTAAAATATTTATTTATTTATTTATTTATTTATTATGTATACAATATTTTGTCCTTGTGTATGTCTGCAGGCTAGAAGAGGGCACCAGACCTCATTACAGATGGCTGTGAGCCACCATGTGGTTGCTGGGAATTGAACTTAGAACCTTTGGAAGAGCAGACAATGCTCTTAACCACTGAGCCATCTCTCCAGTATTAAAAAAATTTACATATAAAATGTTTTAATTATTTGTTATGTTTAAGATTATGTTATAATTATTTCATTTCACCTTTTCTTTTTTTCTTTTTTTTTGGATTTTTCGAGACAGGGTATCTCCGTAGCTTTTGGTTCCTGTCCTGGAACTAGCTCTTGTAGACCAGGCTGGCCTCGAACTCACAGAGATCGGCCTGTCTCTGCCTCCCAAGTGCTGGGCTTAAAGGTGTGTGCCACCACCGCCCGGCTCACCTTTTCTTTTCTTTCTTCAAAACCTTACTATAAACTTCTCCCTGATCTCTTTCAAATACATTCACTTTTTTCATCAATTGTTGTTATATGCATAATTGTGACATACTGTATATTTTATATGATCATATTCTTTCCTCCTTCTAACGTCACCTAGATCCTTCCACATTCTTGTTCATCCAATTGAAAGTTAATGCTCTTTCTCTAAAAACCATCAGTAAATGAAACTAAACCTTTCCAATGTGGAAACAAAGACAAATTTGATGAGACAAACAATGCAAAACAACATAAACATAATATACACACATACACAAATATACATACAGAGTCTCTTTTGTATTGGTTTACCACTCCAGGGCAGGAGTCCAGGAGTGTGGTTGACACATCTTTTCTTAAAAAAAAAAAAAAACCGAAAAACAAAACCTCACCACATCTGCTTATGTCTACCTCACTAGTCCTGGAATTGAAAGTAGAAGCAACAGTATCTTTTATTATATGGATTTTGGGGTCATTCAGGTCCTCACATTTAGAAGCAAGGCACTTACAAACTGAACTTTCCCCCCGGAATCAGTGAGGATTTCTTGCTAGATTTCAAATGAAGTTTGGATTGGATAGACAATGGGTCAGTGGTTAAGAGCATTGATTGTTCTTCCAAAGAACCAGAGTTCAAATCCCAACACCAACACAGTGTCTCATAATTGTAACTTAAATCCCAAGGCCATCTGCTGGTCTTTACTGGCCTCCACCCGCACTGCACACTCATGGTGCACAGACATATGCGAGCCAACCACCCATACATATAAAATGAAATGAAGTTTGCAAGAAATTGAGAAGTAGAAATCACGGAGTTTTACATATTAAACCCAACATATTATAAATACAATAGTCAAGTAAAACAGGAAGAGATGTCTATCTATTTTCTTATCTGCAATTTATCCCAGATGAGGTATAGCTATGCACAGACATATGGATAATATGAAAATTGTTATTTGATTGTAGATATAGATTTAATCAAAGGACAATGTAGGGTCCAGTCTTATGTCTTTCAACTCAGAGAATTTTAGTTTCCCTGATGTGTCCTCTATACTTTTGAGGTTCTAGTCCTCAAAGGTTCCTAATCCTTTTCCATCTTTCAAGTAAATCTGTTTTCCATATTAAATATATTTTACAAATCAGTGTACATGATAAATATTTCATTTAATGTGTTAAGATGCATAGTATTCAAGCATGACTGTCATAAAGAAGGCCCACTCCACCCAGAAAACTATTATCTAAATTACAATAAGGTAAAGTTGCTTCCTATTGTGATCACTGGTATTAGGTTTCTTACTGAGAAACCTGAGAGGACTTTGGATTTGCAAGCAGACCCTTAATAATACCACTATCAACAAATTGGTTGCCTAAATTTCATTCTTTCAAATGGAATATTGTAAAATTATTTTCTCATTATAAAAATCACCTCTTTCAGGCTAGAGATAAGCAAAGAACTGTGAAGAACCAGCTTATCTTGCTAAGTAAGGCCTTAGTTCCTTCTAGCATTTCTTGATTTTTATCCTGCACATCTTTGGCTTTTGACAGCATATTATCAGAGTCTCCTGAAAAAGCAATCACTGCAGATACCAGGGCCTTCCGCAGGCTTCCTAGGCATGTGAAATATTGATAACTACTCTCAAAGGTCTTCTGCTTAAGCAATCATGATAGAAGATTGCCTTAAATAAGTAACTTAGAGCTTGGTAAGTAAGGTGGTGTTTGCACCAAATGGCATCCTACAATATCAATTTGTTATTTATAAATCTACAGAGGAACTTTTCCATACAAAATGTGTATTTTAGAAATGCAAAATTTACGCCATAGAAGGATAGCTTGCTAAACTAAAAGTAATGAGTCTTAACTCCTTATTCTAATATGAAGCCGAACTGATTTTATATTTTTCCATCTGTGTTCTACCATATTCCATCCTGTTATCTGTTGCTTGATTGTTTCCCAATAAAATTTGATGGGACTCAGCAGATGTCCACAGAAGCTGACACAGATGAACGGGATACTAATACTGTCATTGTTGAGTGCCCCAAGTGATCTTCACACTGATGAGTCAAATTGAACTTTTAGATATTTACTTGTGATTCATACAGTGTTACAGAATATTAAATCTAAAATAAACACTAAAAAACATTGCTTTCAAAATTGTATGTTTCCAGGTCTGGATAACTTCTTTTCCTTTGCTTCAAGTAGAGTAGTCCCGTTGGGCATGTACAGGTAGAGAACAATGACATAGTGTTGTTTATTATCAACATGAGTAGCAATAACAATAGACTATAAATACTCATAATATGCACTCACTGCCAGACAAATACATGCAAACCATCTCCGAAACGAAAGGAGAAAAATGCCATGGGAATGTGAGGGAAATGTATAATACATATGAAGGAAAGGAGCAGACAAATGGGGGTGTCAAAATTGGTTGTGGTATCCTTGTGACATAATGATTAAGAGTGTGGGCTTGAGGTGAGTGAATCGTGGATTCAAGCTCTTATGTGACATATATGAAACACTACTTCAGTTTACCTCTTGACGCCCTGGTTTACTGTAAGCCTAACAGTACTTTGAGTTAGAGAATTTTTTGATGGTTAAATGCATGGGTGTCAGTAGAGTGCTTTTTGGGGATTTTAGAAATCATATATGAACAAATGTTCTCCTCTTCTTTTTCCGTTTTTATAATCATGTTTTATTAATGTAGGGAGTTTTGCACACATTACTGGTGCAATCAAGAGAGAATAAACTATCTGCATGATATGGATACACTTGGGAGTTTTAGTGTAACTCAAATTCTACCTGGGATAAGAACTCACAGAGTAGAGACTCTAATACCTGCACTTTATAGTTGCCAAGGTATGTAGACCTCATCATAACATGGACAATTCGGAATCTCCAATTTGTGTGGTTTTCAGTTGAGATATAGGACACAGCCGTCAAGTCAGGACTACACAAACAATGAAGAAACGAAAGGATCAAAAGAAATGACACTTTGGATGGTTAAATTGTATGTCGCCAGAAGGGGAGGCTTTGTATTACACCATCAACACTACTGTCTGCATTTCTTCCACACGTGTGGAAACGTATGTGCAATTCTAAAGCAGTACCCAGGCTAGTTGTGCTGTGTGAAAATTATGAAGGAAACGTCTGGAGGACAAGCTCACAGATTTCTGCAGGAGGGATAGATACAGTGTGACAGATGTTGAACGTCAGGTTCTGTGACAATACTATTTGGCAAAATTTAAATTCTTGAAGAAATTAAATAATTAAAAGTTAAAGTTTCTGAAGTGAATACACACATCTATGACCAGAAGATTGAAGCATTTGATAGATAATCAAATTATATTTTATTTGTATATCAATAAAAATTGATTATATCATGTCACCAATACCTCTCCTATAATTCCTTCCATGTCTACCATATGTATTCCCTCTCAAATTTGTGGTATTCTTTTAACTATTACCGTTACACACACACATACACACACACACACACATATGTCATGGATTCTATTTATTATTGATTGCATTTGAGTTTTTAAACAAACTAAAAACTCATTGAGCAGTTTAGTTTTTTTATTATTGTTATTATATTTTGTTATTATATATATAATATATATTATATATTGTTATTATTATTATAGTTATTTATTATTGATTGCATTTGAGTTTTTAAACAAACTAAAAACTGCATTGAGCAGTTTAGTTTTTAAAAATAAGAACTACATTAAAATTGAAACACAGAAGTAAAACAAATATCATCTCCCTACTTTATCTTCCAATTAGAGATGCAATCTAATTTTCTAGCCTGTAAACATGTTCCTTCAAGATTATTTTCTTGCTTTTTTATATTTCTTAAAGTTATTGTTTGGAGAGAAGATGCTAAAATACATGAAACTACACAATACTAATGGATTGAAATATCATCCTTCTCCAGGATTAGAGCTGAATGTCACAGAAAGTTGTGTATAGAATCACATTGTGACTTTCATGTTTTTCCTTGGTTCAAACAGGTGTGGTTCCTTTAAAAAGAATTTATCAAATAAAATCTTTTTCCTAAAGCACCAAGGAGTACATATATTTGTACCACACAAAATTCAAGATAAATCTGGGTGAAATAATGGTGATGTCATAAAATTGAATCACAAGTATTTGAGCTTTAAAAAATTATTTTATGCATATGTCAGTTTATATATGCGTCTATGAACCACTTGCATGACACAGAGGTCATATATTTTGTTATCTTTAACCATATTTTTGGAAAGTTTTGAGCAACTGTGTGTGTGCTGAAAATGGAATCTGGATCCTACATAAAAGGAACCAGGTCTCTTAACCACTGAGCTATCTCTCTGGTCCCCCATCTGGACATATGCTTGAGGAAGTACATGTCAATGAGAAAAAAATAATACACAAAATTTTTAATGCTTATATAAGCCAGTAGGGTTTTTATTCCTTAAGGTATTTATTATCCAATATTAATATTTTTTAATTCCAACAATCAGTAAATTTATAATGGTTCAATGGATTTCTAGGAATACTGAGGAGCTGAAAGATTGTGACTGGAGAATAGGAAATGAAAGAAACCTTAATAAGTGAGAAGCATATTTGGAATACATATTCATTGAAACTCTAGAGATATACTCTCTATATACCAAGCTTTATACTGAAGTCTACTTTATTTTCTCTTTACTTTAAATGTCTCCTGTATATCCATTGGAAAGGAAGTTATTTCCTTTCAAAATATCCACCCTTCTTTTGCAGCTAGGCACTCATCATTGGGAATTCTAAACAGTGATTCTTAGCATTTTATAATTTCTAAGCAGCTGTTTTTGTTTTGTATTTTTTTCCTCTTAATGTGGTTTCAGATAACTTTAGCTATACATTATCTATACAGTTTAAATCAATGAAGTTTTCCTGAATGGGCTATATATAGATATTTTGATTTTGGGGGAATGTATATTTATTTTCTCTAATGTTCAATAAATTTTATGTTTGTAACTTATTATGTCTACTTTTCTTTGAAAAATCACCTATTACTTGAGGTGATTTAGAATAATAAGTTTGCTTTTCATTTCACCATATCTTTAGGCATGCAACAAGATGGCAAACTCATAAACTTACTATTATCATTTATATTAGACCTTGAAATGGAATATATTTACTAGGATGATGCAAGTGAGCAGACACACACCTAATCCATGGTGATACAGTACTGATAGTTTCTTCCTTATGGAGTGGGGATGATCAAATTGGATCATCTACTCTCCTGTTCTCAATAAGTTCTATTTCTCCATTTCAACAGCTCATCTTTTTGAGTTGGTATATTTATTTTTTGGAAAGTATTTTGTGAACTGGAAGATGTTTTGGATCCAATGCCCATAGGATCTGTAGCACTGTCCCTATTTACACTCATGTCAATGAGGACAAAAAAAAAATGGCTGTAGGCATTACCATGAGTCTTCAAAGAAGAAAAGTTCCCCTACAAAATCACAGATCTTCAATAAGTCATCATATTCTATAACTTCTCGGCTCTTTTTTTCATTCTAGGCGAGGCATGTTCAGACATCAGTTCTGTGTAGAGTCAGCATCAGTGACACCAAAGAAGCTATTATGTCCAGACTGAGGACTTAATACTTTACATGCAGTGCTTCTGTAGAAGAGCATTGATGAAGATCGACTTCAGGAGCATGACTGAATCAAAAACGGCTACAAACCTCAGAAGTTCCACCGTAGTGTGCGCTCAAATTCAAGATCAATTCTACCCTAGTACTGTCTTCGCTCAAGTTTTCATCTCAGATATAATATGTGTTTGTAATATGTCATATATTGTAAAGACATACATACTTGTGTGCGCACATACACATATATATGAAAAACTGTACTCAGTGCCAAGAAGAATTGGAGGTGACTGAAGTAGTCTTTTGTCCTGTTAAGTGTTATGTTTCTAATACTTAAAGGAGAATTAACATCCTCTTGACTTTTACCATACTCCCACCTCTGTACGTGTTAGTCTGCATTTTGCAATAGTATACCTTGGGTTGAAGCTTCTTTGCAAATCACCAGTGTCATCTCCATTCCCTGATAAGTTGCAGTCATGGGCCAGAAAGAAAACAATGACAATTTCCAAACACCTTGTCTCTAGTTCATGGTGTTATATGCTTTCTGTCACGTCTTCTACAATGTTCCTGAATGTTTTAGGTGGCAACACATGCACTCAATTCTCATTTGAGTTTTGGACCATTGTATCAGAGGAATAGTCATTTATTCTCTGATGTTTAACCAAACATATTTTTTGTCAGTAATGTCAAACAACTCATCACAAAGTATGTGAAAGTTCCATTAATCAGTAAGCTTAAACAAAATGTTTATAAGGCAGTTTTACACAACAGCAGTCTGAACATAGCCTCCTTAATGAAGCCTATGACCATCTCAGGCATTGATTTTGACCTGTATTACAATATCAGAAATGGAGATTCTCCCCCCCCTTTTTTTTGAGGCAGTGTTTCTCTGTGTAACTGACTGTCCTGGAACTTGCTTCATAGACCAGACTGGCCTAGAACTCACAGAGATCCACCTATCTCTGCCTTCCTTGTGTTGGGACTAAAGACATGGGCCACCATCACCTGACTCACATGTGAATCTGTACTTCCATTTTTCACTGGCCATGTCAGAGGAACAGCAGCTGGTAATTAACATCAGGAGATCCTTCTACCATAATTAAAGGCACTGATGGGTGAATCTTGGCTTCGGCTCCAGAAGGGCTCTTGCTATTGCTGTCATTTGTTGGGACCATTTGGAGTCCTGGTCTCCAGCTGCTCTTCCCTGTCTTTAAGTTTTCCTTTCCTTCTGATTTGAGTTACTGAAAGCTGTGTTAAAGTTGTTTACCAGCTCTGCTTCACAAACACGTGTTGCCTTGGCCTTGAGGATCAGAGGATACAGTTTTCACCTGTTGATCCACTTGACTATTTGGTATATAAGCCTCCACGGTGCTATTGAATAAAGGGCTTCTTACCAGTGACTAGAGGTCCATGTCTCTGTCTGTGTGTCTTTGTGTGTTTCAACCTCTAGCCCCTTGCCTGAAGCTCGCAAACTGTATGGTAACACATAGAGCACAGACAGGCCTTGTGTGCTGCAGTCATTGCATGTTTGCCAATGCCATTTTCCTCTGGTATCAGGCATGGTGTGAATTGGTGTGGGGGCATTCCTGCTGTCTTTGATGTAGTGTTATTATCTCATGGAAATATCTCATTCTACTGAGCACTTTTACCTGTGCATTATTATGAAGATGATTTTCTCTTAAGCTGTACTGTTTAACTGAAGCAATCATTTTATACAATAATAGTGGTAGCTGAAATAGAATTGTGATGATTGAGTGTTTTTAATAAATATGGTAAGGGGTTTGATAGAAGTTAGTTTAGCAGGATAATTAATATAGATAAATGCAGAATATGGTGTTGTACTCACCTTGATATAGCAGGAGGATAGAAAATAAGAACAAAGAGTCACACAGCTAGGAATTATGAATTTCTTTGGAGAAGCCATATAGACTGTGGCTTAGGTTAATGATTAAGAAAAATAACTGAGTCCCAGAAGCTAAGATAGCTCAACTTCTTTTCATCTTAATGTTAGGAGATGGGTTCATGTGTGCATGGGTTTCGGTGTGCGTCACAACTAAAAAAAAAATTAAAAAATGACTGATGGTTAGGATACGATGTTTTTCTTAATGGTTTTGAGGTAGAAAATTTGGGGAAAAATTTAATGTTTGTAAACTTTTAATAGTTGAACAAGGGACTCATTGAGGTCAGGGAATAAGAACAGTGGCCACCTGGCTCTTGCTCGCTGGCAGTGTATCTTTTTGGCTAGGATGTTTGGTGATCAAGGGTGGTTGATTAATTCTTTAAATATATTTCTGCCCTCAGCTTACCTATTAAAAATAAAAGCTGTTGCCGGGCGGTGGTGGCATGTGCCTCTAATCCCAGCACTCTGGAGGCAGAGGCAGGCAGATCTCTGGGAGTTCAGGGCCAGCCTAGTCTACAAGAGCTAGTTCTGGGACAGGTCCCAAAGCTACAGTGAAACCTTGTCTCAAAAATAAAATTAAATAAATAAAAAATAAAAAAATAAAAACTGTTCATGAGTGGATAGGCACTCTGAGGATTTAAAACAGAACTGTTTTTCATATTTCAAAGCTTAGATTTGTCATTATTTAAGATTTCCTATAAGATTACCTTCTGAGGGCACTGGGTCCGAATCCTCGGGGCACCCAAGCGGGTGGGAGTTCCTTTGCTTCTATGTTCTGCCTGCACCAAGCAGGGCAGGCGCTTTGTTTGCAAGCTGCCCCATCAGCACGGAGGCCTGAGCTGCCCCATCAGCACGGAGGCCTGATCTCTTGGCGCTAGGAGAGCCAGCGTTGGGGTGAGTTTCTGGCCCTGCCCTGCGCCAGCCTGGGACAGGGAGCTCAGAGGTTCCTTGCCTCCCTATCCTTCCTGGGCTCTCTGCAGGGCCTCTACTCCCTGCGTACGGCCTCTTTCTTCCTAGCCCACCCAGCTTCCATCCAGAACCCTCTCCACTTCGGCCCCACCACCCTCTTTCGGCACATAACATCACCCAGCCCAGCCTGTCTGGGCACTGGGTCCGAATCCTCGGGGCACCCAAGTGGGTGGGAGTTCCTTTGCTTCAATGGCCTGCCTGTACCAAGCAGGGTAGGCGCTTTGTTTGCGAGCTTCCCAACCAGCACGGAGACCTAATCTCTCGGCGCTAGGAGAGCAAACGTTGATGAGAGCCAACATTGGGGAGAGCCAGCGTTGGGTAGGCAAGGAGACCTGATCCGGGAAAAGAAGATCCATAAGGGAGCATTTGGAAGAAGAGATGGGCAGACGCCAAGGCAAGAATTCGCCCAACAAGCTGAAAAGCAACATGAAGCCACCAGAAACCAGAGACCTCACAACGGGAGGACATGAACACCTTAATCAAGAAGAAGTAGAAAAGACTGACTTCATGAAAGTGATTGATGCCCTTAAATAGCATGTAAAAACGCCCTTATAGAAATGGATGAGAAATATAACAGAAAGGTTGAAGAATTGAATAAATCAGTGAATGATGCCCTAGAAAACCAAGGAAAAACAATCAAACAGATAATGGAAACAGTTCAAGACTTGAAAACTGTAATGGAGGCAAAGAAGAAAACATAAACAGAGGGCCGGCTGGACATGGAAAATTTAAGTAAACAAACAGAGTCTACAGAAACAAGCACAACCAACAGAATACAAGAGTTAGAAGAAAGAATCTCAGATTCTGAAGATACCATGGAGAAAATAAACACACTGATCAAAGAAAACAGCAAGTCCAACAAACTCTCATCACAAAACATTCAGGAAATATGGGACACAATAAAAAGACCAAACCTAAGAATAATAGGAGTAGAAGAAGGAGAAGAAGGGCAGCTCAATGGTCCAGAAAATATATTTAATAAAATTATAGAAGAAAACTTTCCCAACCTAAAGAAAGATATACCTATGAAGGTACAAGAAGCATACAGAACACCAAATAGGATGGATAAAAAAAAATCCCCTCGCCATATAATTATCAAAACACAAAGCATACAGAATAAGGAAAGAATATTAAGAGCTGCAAAGGAAAAAGGCCAAATTACTTATAAAGGTAAACCTATCAGACTTACACCTGACTTCTCCATGGAAACCATGAAAGCCAGAAGGTCCTGGATAGATGTACTGCAGAAACTGAGAGACCATGGATGCAAGCCCAGATTACTATACCCAGCCAAGCTTTCATTCACTATAAATGGAGAAAATAAAATTTTTCCAGGATAAAAACAAATTTAAACAATACACAGCCACAAATCCAGCTTTACAGAAAGTAATAGAAGGAAAATCACTAACCAAGGAGTCCAACAATGACCACAATAACTCAGACATCTAGAGACCCTTCACCAACACAAATCAAAGAAGAGAAACACACAAACTCTAAGACTAAAAAAGTGACCGGAGTTAACAACCACTGGTCATTAATATCAATTAATGATATCAATTAATGTCAATGGACTCAACTCACCTATAAAAAGGCACCGGCTAAGAGATTGGATAAGAAAACAGGATCCAACATTCTGCTGTTTACAAGAAACACACCACAACCACAAAGACAGGCACCTACTCAGAGTAAAGGGCTGGGAAAAGGCCTATCAAGCAAATGGACCTAAGAAACAAGCAGGTGTGGCCATACTAATCTCTAACAAAGTTGACTTCAAACTTAAATCAATCAGAAGAGATGGAGAGGGGCATTTTATACTCATAACAGGAACAGTTCATCAGGATGAAGTCTCAATCCTGAACATCTATGCCCCTAATATAAAAGCACCCACGTACATAAAAGAAACATTGCTAAAACTCAAGGCAGCCATCAAACCGCACACACTAATAGTAGGAGACTTCAACACTCCTCTCTCACCAATGGACAGGTCAATCAGACAGAAACCTAACAGAGAAATAAGAGAATTAATGGAGGTAAAGAATCAAATGGACTTAACAGACATCTATAGAACATTCCACCCAAGTAGGAAAGAATATACCTTCTTCTCTGCAGCTCATGGAACCTTCTCAAAAATCGACCACATAGTTAGTAACAAAGCAAACATCCACAGTTACAAAAAAAATATTAGTAACCTCCTGTGTCTTATCAAATCACCATGGATTAAAGTTAGTATTCAACAACAATGCTACCCCTAGAAAGCCTACAAATTCATGGAAACTGAACAGTCAACTACTGAACCATACCTGGATTAAGGAAGAAATAAAGAAAGAAATTAAACCCCTATCCAAACTAATCAAACGGCAGAGAGCGAATTTGCAAATTAATAAGATCAGAAATGAAAAGGGGGACACAACCACAGACACAGAGGAAATTCAGAGAATCATTAGATCTTACTACAAAAGCCTATATGCCACAAAACTGGAAAATGTAAAGAAAATGGACACTTTTTAGATAAATACCATATACCAAAGTTAAACCAGGACTAGGTGAACAATCTAAATAGACCTGTTAGTCACGAAGAATTAGAAGAGGTTATCAAAAACCTCCCTACCAAAAAAAGCCCAGAACCAGATGGTTTCAATGCGGAATTCTACCAGAACTTCCAAAAAGACCTAATACCTATACTCCTTAATGTATTTCACAATATAGAAACAGAAGAGGCATTGCCAATTTCCTTTTATGAAGATACAGTTACTCTGATACCAAAACCACACAAAGACTCAACCAAGAAAGAGAATTATAGACCAATCTCACTCATGAACATCAATGCAAAAATCCTCAACAAAATACTGGCAAACCGAATCCAAGAACACATCAGAAAAATTATCCATTATGATCAAGTAGGCTTCATCCCAGGGATGCAGGGCTGGTTCAACATATGAAAATCTATCAATGTAATCCATAATATAAATAAACTGAATGAAAAAACCATATGATCATTTCATTAGATGCTGAAAAAGCATTCGACAAAATTCAACATCCCTTTATGATAAAAGTATTGGAGAGATTAGGGATACAAGGGTCATACCTAAATATAATAAAAGCTATATACAACAAGCCGACAGCTAACATCAAATTAAATGGAGAGAAACTCAAAGCCATCCCACTGAACTAAGGAACACGACAAGGATGTCCACTCTCGCCATACCTCTTCAATATAGTGCTTGAAGTTCTAGCAATAGCAATAAGACAACATAAGGGGATCAAGGGGATTCGAATTGGAAAGGAAGTAGTGAAACTTTCGTTATTTGCAGATGATATGATAGTGGACATAAGCGACCCCGAAAACTCCACCAAAGAACTTTTACAGCTGATAAACAGCTTTAGTAATGTGGCAGGATACAAGATCAACTCCAAAAAATCAGTCGCCCTCTTATACACAAAGGATATGGAAGCAGAGAGGGAAATCAGAGAAGCTTCACCTTTCATGATAGCCACAAACAGCATAAAATACCTTGGGGTAACTCTAACCAAGGAAGTGAAAGATCTATTTGACAAGAACTTTAAGACATTGAAGAAAGAAATTGAGGAGTATACCAGAAAATGGAAGGACCTCCCTTGCTCTTGGATTGGGAGGATCAACATAGTAAAAATGGCAATTCTACCAAAGGCAATTTATAGATTCAATGCAATCCCCATCAAGGTCCCATCAAAATGCTTCACAGACCTTGAGAGGACAATAATCAACTTTATATGGAAAAACAAAAAACCCAGGATAGCCAAAACAATCCTATACAATAAAAGATTGTCTGGAGGCATTACCATCCCTGACTTCAAACTCTATTACAGAGATACAGTGATGAAAACAGTGTGGTACTGGCATAAAAACAGAGAAGTCGACCAATGGAATCCTATAGAAGACCTGAATTTTAACCCACAAACCTATGAACACCTCATTTTTGATAAAGGAGCCAAAAGTATACAATGGAAGAAAGAAAGCATCTTCAACAAATGGTGCTGGCATAACTGGATGTCAACCTGTAGAAGAATGAAAATAGACCCATATCTATCACCATGCACAAAACTCAAGTCCAAATGGATTAAAGACCTCGCTATCAGTCAGAACACATTGAACCTAATAGAAGAGAAAGTGGGAAGTACCCTACATCAGATGGGCACAGGTGATCGCTTCCTATGTGTAACCCTAACAGCACAGACATTAAGGGCAACATTGAATAAATGGGACCTACTAAAACTGAGAAGCTTCTGTAAAGCAAAGGACACTGTCACCAAGACAAAAAGGCAACATACTTACTGGGAGAAGATCTTCACCAACTCCGCAACAGACAAAGGTCTGATCTCCAAAATATATAGAGAACTCAGGAAACTAGACTTTAAAATGCTAATTAACCCAATTAAAAAATGGGGCACTGAACTTAACAGAGAATTCTCAGCAGAGGACGTTCAAATGGCCAAAAGACACGTAAGGTGATGCTCAACCTCCTTAGCGATCAGGGAAATGCAAGTCAAAACAACTTTGAGATATCATCTTACACCTGTCAGAATGGCTAAAGTCAAAAACACCAAGGATAGCCTTTGCTGGAGAGGCTGTGGAGGAAGGGGTACCCTCATCCATTGCTGGTGGGAATGCAATCTTTTGCAACCACTTTAGAAATCAGTGTTTCTGTTTCTCAGGAAATTCGGGATCAACCTACCCCTGGACCCAGCAATACCACTCCTGGGAATATACCCAAGAGATGCCCGATCATATGACAAGGGCATTTGTTCAACCATGTTCATAGCAGTATTATTTGTAATAGCCAGAACCTGGAAACAACCTAGATGCCCCTCAATGGAAGAATGGATGAAGAAAGTGTGGAATATATACACATTAGAGTACTACGCTGCGGTAAAAAACAATGACTTCTTGAATTTTGCATGCAAATGGATGGAAATATAAAACACTATTCTGAGTGAGGTAACCCAGACCCAAAAAGATGAATATGGGATGTACTCACTCATAATTGTTTTCCAGCCATAAATAAGGGTCACGGAGTCTACAATTGGTGACCCTAAAGAAGCTAAGTAAGAAGGTGAACCAAAGGAAAAACATATAGTTATCCACTTGGCTATGGGAAGTAGACAAAATTGCCGGGGAGAAAATTGGGATCTGGGGGGTGGGGTGGGATGGGGGTAAGGGGAGATGGGGAGAGAAAAGGGAGAAGGGGAGGAGGGGGGGAACTTGGGGAAACAGGAGGATTGGGATAAAGGAAGGTTGGATAGGGGAGCACAGAAGCACAATTCTTAGTTAAGGGAGCCACCTTAGGTTTGGCAAGAGATTTGAACCTAGAGTGGCTCCCAGGAGCCCAAGGCGATGTCCCCAGTTAGTTCCTTGGGCAGCTGAGGATAGGGAACCTGAAATGACCCTAGCCTATAGCAATACTGACGAATATCTTGCATATCATCATAGAACCTTCATCTGGTGATAGATGGAGATAGAGACAGAGACCCACACTGGAGCACTGGACTGAGTTCCCAAGGTCCCAATGAGGAGCAGAAGGAGGGAGAACATGAGCAAAGAAGTCGGGACCACGAGGGGTGCACCCATCCACTGAGACAGTGGAGCTGATCTACTGGGAGCTCACCAAGGCCAGCTGGACTGTGACTGAATAGGCATGGGTTAAAACTGGACTCTCTGAACATGGCGAACATTTAGGGCTTATGAGAAGCCAAGGACAATGGCACGGGGTTTTGATTCTATGTAATGTGCTGGCTTTGTGGGAGCCTAGCCAGTTTGGATGTTCACCTTCCTAGATATGGACGGAGGGGGGAGGACCTAGGACTTACCACAGGGCAGGGAACCCTGACTGCTCTTTGGACTGGAGAGGGAGGGGAAGAGGAGTGGGAGGAGGGGGAGAAGGGAGGGAGGAGGAGGAGAAGGGTAGGAGGAGGAATATTTTTCATGTGTCTGTCTGTCTGTCCAGTGGCTTGCTTGCTGTGCTGCTTCTCTTCAATTTCTCTC
Source organism: Microtus pennsylvanicus (assembly GCF_037038515.1). NCBI lineage: Eukaryota > Metazoa > Chordata > Mammalia > Rodentia > Cricetidae > Microtus > Microtus pennsylvanicus. Next base: position 102,668,498 of record NC_134582.1, read on the forward strand.
AAGTGGCAAAAGCTTGCCAGTTGTCATACACTAGATGAGATCCTGACAGGTAGGAGAATTGTGTGTGTGTGTGTGTGTGTGTGTGTGTGTGTGTGTGTGTGTGTGTGTATTTGTATATGTGTGTGTTATCTCTTTTGCTACCCCCGGAGAATTAAGCTTTACTCTCTTAGATAGAAAAGTCAAGTTGAGTGATTAGTTTGCCTACTCCATGGTTCCTCCTCAATCCCGAGCAGCTGAATGCTGGAACTTACAGCAGTAATATACAAAGTTGACTGTAAATATAAATCAAGACATTGTTATCACTATAACTATTTGTTCAAATTTTACTATTGAACACGTTTTCTGAATTGTTGATTGTTTTACCATCTAGCTGTGTACTAACAACCATAGGTATTTCTCCTGAAACCACCTGCCATCTTCTCAGCATAAAAGCTTTTCCATATGAGGGAGCTTCAACATCACAACACAGTCAGGATTGTTTTAATGCTGTTGAACCGAAGTATAAAGTTTTTTCAGTCATATTTAGTCATTTCATTCTGGTATGAATCTAATCGTGTGTACAGATTACAAATGCCATATGCTTCAATTTTCCAACATTCATAGGACAAACTGACCTTAGACACAGGGATTTTACTGAAGAAACCTATAAATTCTGCACTTGGATATTTGCATGGTTGTTGAACACTTTTGTACAAATTTTTCAACTACTTCATTCTTAATAAAATTATCTCATTCAAGATCATTTATTAAAACAATATACCTTGTAAAATGGTATATCATGGAAAGCTTATAGATACTGGCCATATTCCTTACAGAAAAATTTATCATAAGTATCATTGAGATTGAGCAATTGTGAGAGCACCAAGAAGATGTAAACAAAGTCTAATGCAGTAAAAAAAAAAGTTCCAAGACTTAGCAAAGATTCAGGCAACTTTATTATTTCAGCATGGATGATAGACCTTATTCCATTATGTCATAAGTTATACACCATCACACTGCCAAAATCTCAGTTTCCTTATCTTTGCATCTTGCATGGTGCTAGCATTCTGAGTAAACCAAATCATTTGAGATTGTGCACAGACCATTAAGGAGACAGGTTGAGCCTGAGCTTATTCTGTCCTGCTGTGCTGACTGCCTCCCCATGCTCCTTATGTGTTCTGATATGCACTACATGAGTCTAGTGACTACAGGTTGCTTATAGACCCAAACTATTTTCTCAGAGAGCCCATGTAGGAGTCAACCACTTACCCTATCAAACTCCCATTTCCCAAAATAGCACAAGATTGCCTTACATTCGACTACAAACAAATCTCCCAAAATATGGTTTGAACAATTTCTATATAGCTTGTTCACCTTCTGTAAACTTACTTTAAGGGAAGAAGTACAAACTATACTCTGATGGAGGAATAATTCTCCACTATTAGGAACTGCTTGATTTCAAAACAAATATTGTACTTTTTGCCTTCTAATAGCCTCTTATATCATTCAATCCTCTCCCCTTTACAGACCTTATTGAATGATTTAACACTCATATCAGCAAAAGCCTCGCCAACTATAACCACAACCTGTTGTTGAGTTTTAGTGAAGGAAGTACATCATGAACACAGACAATGTACTTCACCCTGTAGCTATCAGACCTGTCATCTTTTTATTTATCAAGTTGTAATCTTTTTCTAATAAATTTTATTGTGTTCATGAAGCATTGGGCAAACCTCTAAAAGAGACAAGATGCTTCCATTTTCTATGTATCAAATGAAAGAACTCTTCAAATCCAGGATATGTGAGTTTCTTATATCATACAAAGTATTTCCATAATAGAGAACAGAGACAGCTTTAAGCCTATATTCCCAAAGACTGGGAAAAGGACTGATTAATCTGACTCATTGTCAGACTTAGACATGGTCTAGACTGTGTCCTATAGATTTTTCTGGATTACAAGGAGAATATTATACTTTTCTTTCTTCTCTAGTTTAATCAAAAGGTAAAGAAACAAGCCCATTTCTTTTCATCAACACTTTTATTCAATGTACATAAAACAGAGAATTTCATATTATGGACTTATGGCTCCACCTGTGAATAGTTTTTGACATAATCAACAACCAAGAAAACTCATAACCAAATTTTTCTTTGTTTGGAAAACAGGGGATTCCTGGCTGCTGGTAAGCTTTCCCTGGTGTTCTATTGAAAAGATGGCTACCACATCTACACAAGTGGATATTAGATAAATAATAAGTAAAATCAAGAAGGGATCCTTTGGTTTTGATAGGGTCTAACATATTTCCATTTCTCTTTTTTCTCCCCCTCTCTTGTGTGTGTGTGTGGGGGGGTGGGGGTTATGGGTATGTATGCAGAATTATAGAAGCCAGAAATTAACTTGGGTATCATTCTAGGAATGTTCTTGACCTTATTTGAAAAAGGCTATCTTCTTGACTTGAATCTTTCAATTAGACTAAATTTGTTGGCCACTGATCCAGGGATCTTGCAAAGCATGTCTCCTTTGTGAGGTGTCTAATGCACACCACATGCTAAACATCTTTACTTCAGTTTTGGGTACCAAACTCAGAAAAATATCTTATTTACCGTATATAGACTGTGTGGTTCTTATTTGTGAAAAAAACTGATTTTTTAATTTCATGATTTGGAAATATCTGATTAAACTCTCTATGTGTTGACCTTGGTTTGTATTAGTCTCTTTACAGCAATTTAAGAACTATAAATATGGAACCAGAAAATATTATATTGAATGAAATAATCCAGTTTCAGACAGGTTAATTCTCCGTGTTCTCTCTCATTTGCATATTCTAATTCCAAATCTTCAGATAAAGGTATATGTCTCAAGCTTCTTCTTCAAAAATACCCCACTATTTTCTAGCATGGGTTCATTACAGAAAGGCACACCTAAGCAAATGTAGAAATCAAATGGTCCTGGGTGCCTAGTTTCAAATAGCACATCTACAACACAACTCCTGTAACCGAGGCTCAGCAGAGGGATAGATAGGAATGGAAGAGTCACAGAACCATAAAATCTGCTAGGATTTGAAGTCTTCTACTACTCCACTTATATTACTACACTTCTACCACTACACTTCTACTACTTACACTCCTGAATTCTCAACATCATGGCTGCTTAAACAAGACTGGAGCAATCCCAGCAATATTTTGCATCCCAATGTACATGGGGGAAATCTCATGGAGTTCACTTCTACATGAAGAACTACAAACAATTAACAAGTAGGGACAGAAAGAGAACTTGTTTTACCCAAAAATGAACCCACTGATTGGTTTTCTAATACCAAGTTGTCACCCCTAAAAATATATATATTCAGGAAAGACTGAATAAACTCAGCAGGTTGTATTTGTATGTTGATTCATGTGCAAAAGCAATAACAGATAGTAACAGGAAGTCCCGAATTTGACAGAGAAATGGAATATCTAACATGGGAGGGATATTAAAGAGGGGAAAGAGAAATTATATAATTATACTTTAACTATAAAAAATTAAAAATAAACTCAAGTAAGATGATCTGGGAAATGGAAATAGAATGAAATAGTGCAATATTTGTAGTACTACTGAGGTTCATGCAGTGTGGTGATAGATTACAACAGTTGAATGCATTAGTGTGTCCCATACATATTGTGTCAATTAATACTACCCTTTGAAGAAAACATTTTTCTTGAGTTACCTGAGGCCTTTAAAAACATTCTCTACTACAAGTAGTACTACTACTATTTATACTTTCCCTAAAGGTCCTGAATCCAATTACAGTGCACACTATCTTTAAACTGGCCTTTGTTTATAAACTTCCAAATGATACAGTAATGACTTCTATATGGTTAACTGATTTAGAGATTCATCTGGAAGAACTGTAAAGAAAATAAGAATTGGCAACAAAAACAAAACAAAACAAAACATCTCAGCATCAGTGGATATCACAAATAAGGGGAAGAAGTATTAGAGGGCCAGAGCAGCAGGATGCTTCCTGTGAGGTCACATCTTTTAGACATCATAGGGAAGCTGTTCCCACAGAATGTCAACAATAAGGCTATTTAAATAAGACCTGTGAAATGACCCTAGCTGACATTTTAACATGGATGGAGGAAACATCACAAGGCCCCACTCCTAGATGAAGAGTTACAGGCAATCAATAACTGCTGAGAGGAGCAGATTAAGTCTCCATGAACGAGCATCCTAACATGCTTTTGGAAAGTTTGAAGCATTAGGATATCTAGGGATAGTGCAAAACTACAGCACTTACACATCTGTCCTTGGATCATGAAACTTTTCCCATACATAGTGATGTGATTGTTCAAAACATATCTGTATGTTTCCACATTAATTCTTGTAATTAATAGTGATATCATATTTTATTTAGAAAAATAATTGCTAATCTTTACTCACTGTAATTTTTCAGTCATCTTGTTTTCTTTCTAAAGTCTGATCCTTTGTGAAAATTGCAAAGAAACATTGCAAAGCTATGCTTCTATTTTATATTATGTGGGCACAAGACATTGGTAAATGTTCTCTTCCAAACTGGCATTTCTAATGAATCATATTTTAATTTATAAAAGTAAATCTATTAGATTAAAAGTTTCAAAGCACTGAAGGTCTGATTTATTCAGCAGCAAATGTCATAGATCTATACTTAACACTTATAATTTTTGATGACTCGGCACCTCAGGGACTTGAGATAACGGTCAACCTTTTTTGTATCCTGGCGGAGGCAGTAGAAGAGTTTATAAAATGCCAAAAGATGAGTGTCTTCATTGGAAGACCTTAGTTGTTTTAGTTCTGGCCAGTTAGTATAGTCATTTTCTTCAAATCCAGGCTGAATCTAAATATAAAAGGACAGGTATTATGTACTTTGTTGATTTGGTTAATACTTATTCCTTTCATTCATTTGTGTGTGTGTGTGTAAATGGACATTCATATATGTGAATTTGCATTTATGGCTATACATTAACATGGAAACCAAAGGTCATCCTTTGAAATCAAAACATAACATGTTAAGATGCAAGTATGAAATGTATCTAGATTTCTCCAGCAAAAATCTTCAACTATGGTCTTCCATAGCACCATTTTAGAAAGATTACATATACACTGTAGTCTGGAGAAAATCCGACATCACTTCATCCCATATTAAAGCTATTCAAAACCTTAGGATGAATTCAACTATTCCTTGGATGGATTCTATTATTGATTGTTCTTGCTATTCTGTTTCTTTTTAGGAGAATTTACTTTATTTTTTATCTAGAACACACCAGGGATCTGCTTGCCTCTGCCTCCCGGTGCTCGGGTTGCACAGAAAATCCACACATCATCATTCATTTATAAGGATTTTGGAATCAAATCCAGGACTTCATACTTGCAAAGCAGACATTCAAATGTATGACCAATCTCCATAGTCCTGATTGACATTACTTCTAAATTTTCAATGTTTTGCAAGAAAAGGTGAGAGTAGAAAATCAGTCAAAATTGTGAACTGTCAGGTTTCTAAGCCAAGCTGTCATGAAGGTATTAATTAGCACATAAAACTAGAAGTGAAATAAGAGTTCAGAATTTCGGGTGTTCCACTGATCCTAAATGAGAAATATGTATGCAAGACTATACAAATGGAGAACCAGCAAATTGGTATGTGACTGTAGCTATGGATTTAACCAAAGGACTTTGAAGTGAATGGGGCCAGTTCTTTCACTTTGGAGATTTTTATCGCCCTCAGTAATTTCCTAGTCTGTCCTCCATACCTTAATGGGTTCTGGGAAAATGTCCCCATCACTTTTAACTTTCAACTAAATCTACTTTCCATATTATATATTTTTCCTAAACCTCAGCCACGACGAGCACTTCTTTTAATGAGTGAAGTTGCAGAGACAAAAGCATGACTGTCTTAAGGTCTTCTGAGTTAGGTAGGTGTGCCCATCCTCTCCAGGAAACCTTCTGCCTAAATAACTGTGCAGAAAAGCTATTTTCTACTGAGATCACTTATGTGCTGCATTCTCAGTAAAGAACTTTATGGGGAGTTGGTTTTATATGTGATTTCTTATTAGAAAGGGTGTGAACATATTGGCTAGTCTTGAAAATGAAGTTTTTAAAAATTAATTTCTTTTTCACACATGACATGATCAGAGGAATGTGAAGGGATGGCTCACCCTGCTGAGTAAAATTTTTGCTCCCTCCAGAACTTCTTGATTTCCAAAGTTAACCTCTATAGCTCTTGCCAGCATGCCATTATAGGACCCTAAGTGGGTCAACGTTGCAGGTGTTAGCAGTTTCAGTGGATACTTCCAGGCACTCGAAACATTGATGATCACTTTCAGAACGTCTTCAGTCTAAGCAAGCAGATTTTACATTTCATTGAATAAACAAAACAGCATGGTAGACACATTGTGTGTTCATGCAAAATCAAAAATTGCAATACTAAGTTTTAAGTAATAAATGTCTCTTAGAATATGATGCACATTATATAAATGTGAAGTTTAAGCCATTGAAAGATAGTTTGCTAACATAAAACTAACTAGGTCTTAATAGTTTTCTAAGGACATGTCAAATTAATAATAATTAGTTTGATTCTCTACATGCTATGTGACTTATGGTGAGTTTTTTCTATTTAATTGCATTTCTCATCTATGATAATGAAAGATTTGCTGGATCTCCAGTATCACTAGGATCTGATTGAAACCACAGCAATGCCAGCACTGAAAGTCGAAGGTCAACCAAACTGTCTTCACATTCGTGAATCAATTTGCTCATATAAATGCTCAACGCTGATTTCTGGATTATTGTAAATTATTTACAAATAAATATAGCGAAGAAAACATGCCGTTAAGATAGTAATTTTCTGAGTAAACCCTACTCCATACCTCTGGCACAGCAACATGCTTGTCATTATGTCCAGCAAAAAAAAAAATTTGACTCAGCACTGCTTTTAATACCAACATCAGTGGGTATCACAATGAAATATGACATGCCCAGTTTATGATCATTGCCAGAATCTTGTTTGACAGCCATATCTGATTTCAACTTCATGATACTATGCTTCTAGTCAGTCTCTTGCAATGAAAAGAAGAGTAATGGAAAGCAATGCATATAGGAAAGGAAATATGTAAAGGATATTAAGAAATGGAGCAGGCCAAACGGTGAAAATTAGTTGATGGGAGGATTGTGGCAAGATGATTACTGCTGAGGAATTGGGGTGGATGATGCCCAGATTCACATTCTTGCTCGACATGCAAGGGGTCCAGGCTGTAAACTTTTTGAGCCTCAGTTTATTATTTTTCTAAAAGTATCTCAAGTTACAGAGATTTGTGTGTCTAATACATGTATGACTACCAACATACTGCTTTTTGAAGTGTCTGTGAAAGTAGCTCTCTGTCAAAATTCTCTCTTCTCCAACTCTTTCTGTAATTTCCATTATTACAGTCACACTTTAAAGGAGAATAGTTTTACGTAGGAGATTGGTGCTAGTGATAAAATCATATAGAACACTTATATATGTGCAAAGTATACATATAATAAGTTTAGTTTAAATCACAAAAAATTAATTATGAATGGTACTCAGAGGAAGAGATAAAACAATCACATATTAGAGCTACTGAGGAATGTAAACCCCAGCAAAATATAGGTTATCATGAGATTCGTTACAGAGTATGCAGAGAACCCTCTTGTTCAGCTGATTTTCAATTAAGATATAGGAGAAGGTAGATCATTAATTTTGTATTGCATAAATAATGAGACAGACAAAAGACCAAGAGAGTTTCAAACCTCAACAATAAACTGCACATTGGTGATTTAAGTAGCCTGCTGACAGTGGAGGAGCCTTTAGGATTATATCATGAACACTACTGTATTTGATTTCTTCCACATAGGTATGGATGTGTATTTAACCATTAATATCCAATTCAGATCAAAATGTTTAATCCCTCTAGCGAGGTGTTGGGAAAATTATCTTCTACATGGGCAACTTAGGTGTCAGGTATAATGTAAGATGGCATCTGACTTAAAGTGTGTAAGTTACCTACTGTGTGGTGTCATGCTTTTCTGCCTGTTCCTCTTTCATCATTCTATGGGATTTGAGAGTATTGTAACTACACTAGCCCCAATAATTAAATACAGCACAAATAGCTAGAGCATTGCCAACATTTCTTTGGTAAATACCAGGGAGAAAAACTTACTTTTTTTGAAGTAGGGATGGAAGTGATGTGGCAGGTGTTGTTTCTACCGTCTCTAAACAATCTTCCCTTGGCTAACTTCTTATCCTGGAGGGAATGAAATGAGTCAAGTCTTTGTAAATTCAGAATAATAAACACATCCATGACAAGGTTATTAATGTATTTGATAAGTATTCAAATGTATCACATAGGGTCTGCATAAAATTGAAAGAGAAGATAGAAGCAAATACTGCATGTCTACCTTTTCTTCCCATGAGATATATAGTCGTATGTTCTGGCCTCACAAACTCTTCTCACCCTCTCACTCTTTTCTTCCTGTTTGCCATTCCTAAAACCATTCTTTTGAAAGAAAGTAATAAATGCTCTAGTCCAAAAGCATTTAGTGTTTTAAATATCAGAATTCTAGGATTTGAGTTGTGTGTCATCCAATAGTGTCTTTCTGTTAATATTTATTAATAATTTGTTTCCGATTGATGTACTACTGCCAATATATAGCTGAAAATTTCTACTGTTTTCTCAAGTAAAATGGAGGTAGAGTTGAACCGTACCAACTTCAATGGAAAATTTGTAATTCCGTTGTGTTAATGGCATCAAATTTCAACGTAAAAATCTGGATATCTTTGAAGAAGCAATCAGCAATGAATGAGGATAGAATTCAGCATTTAATGTGATTATATTAATCAACTGAAGTTTATGTTTACTTGGGTTGCTTATTAATTTAAATATATATCAATAATAATAATCAGCAAATTTATAAAAGTGTAATGGATTTCTAGCAACACTGAACTTAAAAATTGTGAGTGAAGAAGGGATGAAAGAAACACTAATGAGTGAAAAGGACAATGGGAAGTTATATTCACAACTCTACAGACATAGGTTTCATGTCCCTAATTTTGCTGTCTTTTTTGTTTTCACTGTAGTGACCCACCAAAACAGACACAAAAAAAATGTATCACCAGCATGAAGGAGGACAAAATGCTCCCTCTACACCAATATTCTGATTGTAATTAGTTACTCACAACTAGAAATCTTAAACAACGTTTCTTGGCATTTGCAAGTTTCTGAACTGCTGCTTCTGTTGCTGTGGTTTTCCACTTTGCGCAGTTACAGTTTAGTTTAGTTTTATTTTCTCCCAATGACGCACTGCAGGGTAGTGCTCCTATATTGGATATCTCAAGAGCACTTGCAAAAAAAAATGCCCACAGAACCATTCTTCAAACACGACCAGGAAATCACAAATCACAGTTCCTTCCTGGCAAATTTTTCTGGACTTAATGTTCAAAGAAGAAATTTAAATGATTATTTTTAAGGTTTATTAGAGGAAAAATTGAAAAAATAATCATTGCTTTCTTTACAAATCTTTGCAATTTCATGAAACTTCCTATATTTCCTCATCGACACTTTCATAATTGGATGTTCCTATTACATATAAAACGTATTGGTTGAAATTAGATTCGTGAAGCTATATGGTTAAAAGAGTAGCATTTTCTCACATATACTTTAGGGAAGAATTCTGAAATAAGTGAGATACTTACTAATATTTTATACATTTCTCGAGAAACTATACGGGTGCGATGTGAAATGGAAAGCAATTTGTAATACAACTCTTCATTGGTCATCTGGTCATCGCTTGTGGAGGTCACGTGTTCCCAAAGGAGTAGGCTTGACACCAGCAGCAACAGGCCCATCCCTGCTATACAGAGAAATGATTCTGAGATGATGTTTTCAAATAAGGTTCCAAGAGCTATACTCTATGGTAAGCACTATCTGTTCTCAGAGTCCTGTGCCAAATCAGTACTGTATAATGAGTTGGGGGTATGTTCCTTACTCTGTGGGAATATAGGGAGGAGACACATTTTCACAGTTCACACCTTGAAAAATAGGTGATCCTTCAGCTTTGGCTGCTCCAGAGGAGCTTCCAAAACTTGGACACATTTGAACAGAGATGAATCCAAAGCTAGAGTCCTTAAATCATCACTATACATATTTTGATGTCTTGGGAATATAAATTCATTTTCTATTTAATAAATTTTAAGTTTATAGGTAATTGATTTTTCTTTTAAATATCACCCAAGAGTTAAGATGATTGGTATGAACATGTTCTTTTCTTTCTCATGCTGTTTTATTTGGTATACACCAAAATAGTAGAGAATCAAACTGGCTATTACTATATATATTATCTTTTGGAACTAAATATTTTATTAAGTTTGAGTTAAGTGATCAGGCACAGGTCAAAACCCTGACAAGCCAAATAATTATAGATTTCTCAGGTAGATCTCTGTTAGTTTCAGGCCAGCCTGCTGTACACTGTACGGAGTGATTTCCAAGTTCCAGGAGAGGCTCCAAAGCTACACAGAGAAACCATGCCTCGAAAAATCAAAAAAGAAAAAAAAATCTCATCTCCTTTGCCTTGAATGTAAGTGAGACATGAACACATATCAGCTCTCTGCAGACTGCAGCAATGCTAGGAGAAAAGAAAAGATAATATACAACCCAATCTGTACCAAGTAACGCACTGCCTGCTGAAGCTTACTTAGAGGACCACAGATGAATGTAACTTACAGGAGCATGGATGAGTCAATGCCATCTGCATCTCTGAGACGTTCCACCACAATGGTGTGGCCTCCAGCTGGGGAAATTGCCTACCTGAGTGCTTCCTTCCATCAGGTTTCCACCTCCTATATATACTAACAGGCAGTACCCAAAGCCAAGCAGAGCTTGGTGGGGGGGTGGCAGGGGAGCACGAGGAGCAATGTCTCTAGCACAATGAGTCTCTTCCTTCAGGGAGTATAAATTCTGTTTGCACCAGTCTTGCTTCAATGTGGTTTCTTCTGTTTTGTCATGCTATCTCTAGGGTTCAAGTAATTTTCCAAATCATTCTTTGTTCTATAATGACTCATGGTCATTTCTGTCAAGAGTAATGTGCTTGTTCCCTAATAATGTTTTCCTAGGTCAGGGCCTTTGTTCTTTCTGCCATCTTTCAGGTGGTTTAAATATACTCTATTCTTTGTCAGCCTTAAGCTGCCAGACCACAGCAAGAGTCAGTTATTCTCACGAATGTAACAAAATGTGAATCTATGACATCAACCACCAAACACTGTAAAAGATTTCTCTCAACAATGCTGGCCACAGTTCCAGTAACCTATAGGAACAGACACAAATACTTATAAGGTACCTTTTCAGTTACATCACATACATTTAACAAAAGAAATGATCATACCCTCCTTGGTGGAATATGTTTTTGCACTATTAGGACATGTGGATTTGATATTCCAGGGTTGCTTTTTAATTAATAGGAGAGCTATTGATTGCAACTCAACTGTTACACTAGATTTATTACTGGATACACTTTAACAGACTCCCTTATGGCTTTACCATGTGCCTGAATGGTACAGTTACTAACAATTCTTGCAACAAGGCCATGAGTTCAACTCTAACCGTAAGGCAAGATTTCTAGATTTGCTATTAGTTAAACCTTGACAGATTCCCTTATGACTTTACCATGTGGCTGAATAATATAGTTGTTGACAATTTCTGGGACACAAACAGTGTAGTGGGTTTTGGAAGCTTCTAGATCATTACTACAAACTTGATATTTTCATGTTATTGAACCACAATATACAACTTCTTCAGCATTAAGACCAAAACTATATACTTCCAAAGTGCAACCAACAGCATGCACAGTTACGAGTGTCATGTGCAACCCCGTTCCCCAAACGCATAGAGGAAAAACTAAACTGACAGAAGGCACAGTCATCAGTTTAAATAAACTTCTAAATACAAGGAATGACTTCTCACATGTGTGCTGAGTACCTTCATATAAATTATATAATTACTGTCTTGTGTTTCCAGATTATTTTTCAAATTAAAAAAGTCGTGGAAAGCCTGGCATTATATAACAGAATGCTATTGATGGAAGACAGTTGGAAGAAAATGCAATTGTAATCAAGATGAAGAATCTAGAGGGCACCGAGATTTTCACATAACTAGCACAAGATGAAAAGGCCTTAAGTCTCAGCAACTATGAAGATAAGCAGTCAATCATCTAAACATGAATGAAAAATGCTACTCCATTTAAATTTCTATAATCTACCACCATTCTGCCTTTCCGACCCTTACCTCATTGTGGCATCTTGCATTGTACTGTCCCTGTGACCAGATGAAATCATTTGAGGTTGCTCTTGGATCAGCAAGGGCTAAAGTAGGATCTCATCCTATTCTGTTATGCTATACACATTACCCTCATCCCTAGATCTGGCATATGAGTTCAGACATGTGTGCTCAATGGGTCTGGTCATTACAGATTGCTTATTTACTAAATCTGTTTGTTCAAAGGGCCTACATGAGTGAGTAATTCCCTTCATATTATCTTTTTTTCTTTTTTCTTTATCTTTTTTTTATTTTTCCATTTAAAAATTTATACTTCTTTGATGGAAGGTCATTGGCTAATAAAGGAACTGCCTCGGCCCATTTTATTGGTTAGGACGTAGGTAGGTGGAGTAAACAGAACAGAATGCCGGGAGGAAGAGGAAGTGAGCTCAGACTCGACAGCTCTCCTCTCCGGAGCAGACGCCTCAGAGAGACACCATGCTCCCCGCTCCAGGGAAGATGCATGCTATGAAGCTCCGACCCAGGATGGACATGGGCTAGAATCTTCCCGGTAAGCGCACCTAGGGGCGCTACACAGATGATTAGAAATGGGCTAAATTAATATGTGAGAATTAGCCTAGAAGAGGCTAGATAGGAATGGGCCAAAGCAGTGTTTAAAAGAATACAGTGTCCCTGTAATTATTTCGGGGCATAAGCTAGCCGAGCAGGCGGCTGGGGTGTTAGGGCTCAGCCCCGCCGCCCATATTACTACACTTCCTTCCCTCCTCCCATTCTCCTTCTGCTTCCCCACTCACTCTCCTCTCTCCCCATCCCTGCTTAAGAGAGGGCAGGGAACTCTGCCCTGTGGGAAGTCCAAGGTCCCCCCCCCCCCTATATCCAGGCCTAGGAAGCTGTGCATCCAAATAGACTAGGGTCCCAAAAAGCCAGTACGTGCAGTAGAAACAAGTCCCAGTGCCTTCTCAGTCAGCCCCCATTGTCAGCCACATTCAGAGAGTCCGGTTTGAGCTCCTTCAGTTCCGGTCCAGCTGGATTTGGTGAGCTCCCATTAGAACAGGCACACTGATGATAAATTCCTTTTTTGGCTATAAAAGTAAAAAAAAAATCTGTAAATCCATAGTGTATAAGTTTAAAACATACCACAAAAATGTATCCAGAGTAGAGAACAGGGACAGCCTGTGGTCCAGAGTACTTAAATCTCAGGAAATGTCTGGCTATTCTGACTCAGAGTCAGACTTAGATATGATCAAGACTGTGTCTGACAAACTTTTATAAAATGCATGATGACCCCAGGCGTGGTTGAAAGAAGAAAATTGCACATTTGTCTGTCCCCCAGATCAATCAGAAGGTAGAGAATCAAGTCCATTTTCTATTAGCATGATTTTCCCCCCTCTGGTTTGAGTGGCAATCATAGAAATTCATATTATGGCTCGAAGGATCCACTTTTCCATGTATAATTTCTCCTAAATCATCAATGAGGAAGATTTATGGACAATTTTCTCTGTAGCCAGATACACAGAACCTCTATATGCTGATATATTTTCCCTGATGTTTTGATTTGTGAGATTGACGCTCTCTCTCTCTGCGTGTGTGTGTGTGTAGATACAAATGCCAGAGAACATTCTTGATTTTATTCTCAGAGAATGAAATTATTTTTAAATGCTCTCTCACTGACATGAATCTCACCATTTAGACTAACCGGGCTGCTCAGCGATTCAAGGATTCCTATGTCTCTTTCCCCAGAGAAAGGATTCACATGCATGACATTTTCCTGGACATCTTTACTTTAGTTCTGAGGGGGAAACTAAGATCCCCACATGTTTGAAACAAACACTCTATCAGCATATTATGCTGATCTCATTTGTAAAGAATGCTGTGATTATTAAATTCCATGGTATGGGGAGTTAGAATATACTTTTTTGATCTAGACCTGAATTTGTTTTGTGCTCTTTTAAAGCTTTAAAAGAATGTACACTTAACGATGGGACACCATTTGCTCAATAGATGCTTTGTTCATGTTTGTGTAACACAGTACAGGTATGTTTAAATTCCCACGAGCCTCTTGTGGGGTTCCTGTGTTTTATTAGGTGCTATTTTAATCTTTGCCTCATCATTTGTGTTTTTAAAGCCCTGTGGATTCAACTTATATGAATCTTTTGAGTAGAGTATTATGAATTGAAATATCTGTTGTTCAGCAATTTCATCTTTGATTAAAGCCTTCCTTTTTAGAGATAATCTCTTGAAGATGGAGGATGTAAAAAGGGAAGTGAAGAAACCAGATATTCTAAGTGGAGGTGAAATATTCCATCCTTCTTGGAAGTTTATTCAACTAGAAATATAATCAACTGAACAGTTTCAGAAAGGCCATGAAATTGAAATTGATCACTCACATTTAACACACACAAGCACACATGCCCACTCACATGTGCACACACGTGCACACGTGTACACACACACACCTATTTGTATATATTCCAAGCACATATACAGCATATGTAAGCTGAAGAGACTGACAAGGCATACTCTCAGATAGAGGAGTACATTTTTTGGCAGTTGAGGGCCCTAAAGTTCACCAAACCAGTTGAGCTACCTTGAGGAAAAGAGACCTAACTGAGAAGGTTGGAAGATACTCATTACCTTTGGGGTGATGTGAAAATAGCATATCCACATTTTTGAGCTGCTAGTAATTGTACACTGTGCCCCATGTTTCCTGGCCCTTCACCGATGCTGGGCTGACCTTTTGATGATGCAGCTGTCATTCATCATTTTTCCCCCTACATATAACCCTTCACCCATACTCCTGTAAGTAGCAATGATAAAAATCACTGTGTCATCCTGGTGGAATTTAGGTATTTTCCTTTCCCTACTTTGTGTAAATAAGCATGCTTTCATTTCTCACAATGATTAATGAAATAAAGCAATATCTCAAATATCTTACACTTGAATAAAGGTTGTGGTGCTGCCTTTGTTGAAGTGGGGGTTAAAAATCCATAAGAATAATATTCTTATATGTGTGCATATTTTGCATTACATAAGTGTGTGTAGAGAAAATGTGAACATAAAGTGTCTTCCTATATGGTTCTTCACTTTGGTTTTTTATGATACAGCGTCTCAAATCTATCTTGAATTTGGATATTTCGATTAGCCTGGTTTTTCCATCTCTACTTGCTAGCTTTCAAACTATAGAAAGGTTCATTTCATGTAGCAAAAGGTCACCAACATCCTCATCCAACTATTACCCTCATTGGTTTTTGTAGTGACTAGCTGGACATGGAATCCCAACTATTTTAATAGTGACATAGATGTTATGGGAGTAATATTTTGATTTAATTGAAAGTACACTTTACAATGTACATAATAGCTCATTCCTGGATCCATTAACTTGTTCAAAATTGTAATAATTGACATGTAATAGATCTGAAGAAAACATAATGCTCTTTTTCTGCTCCATGTATGTAGTAGCAAATTTTCCTTTCAATACCTTCCTTCATACACATAAAGTGATGAATCTCTCAACCATCATTCTTATCAAAGAAGAAACCTTATACAATATATGGTGATTCACACAGATATTAACACCAAGTAAGCATGCAGAGTATAAAAGATTATAAATTGTTCAGCATCCAATGGGATAACTGGATCAAAACATCCCCCAACAGGCTCAGGGACCATCAGAGTATAGGAGCTTGAATTATTGTCAGAGCCAGAGGTAGAATATGCTGATCATGAGACAGTATTTGCTAGACATGACAGCGCAACTGGACATATTAATTCACAACAACCGAAGAAAATGGGAAACAGCTCAGACAAGAGGATGCTGAAGAGAATCACTGAAGATTATGACAAAGATGCTAAGGTGTTGCTCTTCTTGGTTGATTGATGGAGAATGTGTTCTGTATGGTGTGAACATGTCTTATTATCATTAGGTTAATAAAGAAGCTTATTTGGCCAATAGCCAGTCAGAATAGAGGCTGGCAGGAAATTCAAGCAGAGAGACAGAGTAAAATAAGATAAAGTCAGGTAGATGCCAGCAACTGCCCAAGAGGCAAGATGTGAGGTAACAAACCCCATGCCTTGTGGTAAAATATAGAATGATACAAATAGGTTAATTTAAGTTGTAAGAGCTAGCTAATAATAAGCTAATATGTCAAACAGTTTGTAATTAATAGTAAGACTCAGAGTGGTTACTTGGGAACAGGTGGGCAGAGAGAAAGCTCCTGTTACAGTTAACGAATTCTGGCCAGTGTGTGGGGAAGGACTCCAATATCTTCAAGGGCTTGGCTGCTGGAACCGTGACCATGCACCCGTGAGTAAATGATTAACACACAAATTGTAACTTGGTGTATTTCTTGTTCTTTCTTTGGGGGGGGGGTGGTTGTAAGGGTGGAAGAGTGTACCTCAGTGGAATGAGAAGTAAGTATGATTGGTTTGCATTGTATGAAATTTCCAGATAATTAATAAGAAAATTATGATGAGGAAAAATAATAAAGTATGGAAAAAATTACAAAATACATGCCATTTGATTTGTATTGGCCAGCTCCTCCTAAACATGGACACTGTCCTGAAGAATGGTTGATATATTATGAGTCACTCTATTGAAGAAAATTGTTTTTCACTCTCTTGGCATCTATCAATTTTGATTATCAAATATGTTCTTAGCTAAGCATGGTACATTTGAGCCCAATTCCCCTCCTCTGTCCTAAAATTCTGTCTGGTTTTATCTATAGGTATTGCTCTTAGAGAGTCTCTATAACTTCAGAGGTCTATTTTCTATTCTGTGTTTAGAAAAATTTGATTCCTTTGACTATTACATTATTTCTGTTCCCTCTTCTGCATAAATCTGAATCCTTATGGGAGAAGTTTGATATAAGTATCCCATTTAGAGCTTAAAATTTCAAGATATGTCACAATATGTTCAAAACCCGGATGTAGATTTTCATGTTAATTACTATCTACTATAGCAAGAAGCTTCTCTACAGAAGGTTGTGACGCACAGATGTATGAGTATAGCAGTGTGTCATTAGTAGCCATTTTATTGCTATGTTTCCTTGGAAGAATAATTAAGGTATGTTTGTCCCTTGTGCCCATGACCAATCTATTCTTAGGTTCCTGGCAGATATGAGTTTTAGCTTATGGAGTAGGTCATAAGTGCAAAGAAAATGTAATTGGTTACTTACAATACATTTTCCCCATATTTTCACAAGAAGACATGTTTTAAAAACAGATTGTTATTTTGATTCACTGGGTTCATAGTTGTATGAGATTGATGATTACTTTTTTCCTCTGGTGGCATGGATAACACTTGCAAGCATTATAGATATAACACATACAGGTGAGGCTTTCACTTGTATACCAACTAGAATTCCACATGTGCTATGATGTAAATATATGGTATCTTAAGGACCAGAGTCTTACTATCAGATTGTGTAGGTATTTAATAGCAATGATAATTATCCTACAATATTTGGATGGTCTATGGGAATCCTTTGGCCAATAACTCAAAAATTATATGGCATTTCTAATAATGACTTTTCTTATATGGTAGAATAATATCTAATTGGGGTATTTTTCCCTTCATTTAAGCTTCTTTAATATAAGTATAAATTTGAGAACGCTTATGTGGTAGTAAGTTTACAGATGACTTTTCAAAAGGCATTTGCAGCTAATTATCTCTACTCTTATTTCCTTCTCTATCCCCTTGTCCTCAAATACCTCATTCTTTTTATCCTGATTATATATTGCCTTGATATTCTCTTATAGTCCAAATTCCATTTAAGATAAAAACTCATAGATGAGGGAGACACAAAACATATGTCAATATAAATAAATAAAATTACAGCAACATAATTATAAACAGAAAGCAGCTCAATGTTTTTCCACTAAAATTAGAAGCCAGACAAAGATGCCCATACCGGTTCAAAATCATATATAAAGTCTTAGATGGATCAATAAAATAACAGAAGGAGATTGGAGTGATACAAATAAGAGAGGGAGAAGTCAAAGTATCCTTAATTTGCAGATGATATAGATTTGTATATAAGAAACTCTGAGGATGCCACCAGAAATGTTTATAGTTGATAGACGCAGAAAAGTATAAAGATAGAAAATTAACATTCAAAAATCAGTAGTCTTCCTGTATAAAAGTGACAAACATACCATACCAGAAATGAAGGAAGCAATTTTTTTCACGATAGTACCCAAACAATCT
This sequence comes from Microtus pennsylvanicus, assembly GCF_037038515.1. Classification (NCBI taxonomy): domain Eukaryota; kingdom Metazoa; phylum Chordata; class Mammalia; order Rodentia; family Cricetidae; genus Microtus; species Microtus pennsylvanicus. The sequence continues at coordinate 102,686,979 of NC_134582.1, forward strand.
CAGAATAAGTCTAATTAAATCAATAAAAAGACTTTTATAATAGTAAGTTTAGGATGCCAAAGAAAGAAAATGAAGAAGGCATGAGAAAAATAGAAAGAATTTCATGATTGGTAGGATTAATAGTACATAAATAACTGTTTTCTTTTAATTCTAGACTCAATGCAATCTCCATCAAAATCCCTGTAAAATTCTTCCCAGAAATTGCAAAAAGATCTCAAATTTCATTTGGAAATGAACAAACAAACAATTATAGCTGAAACAATCCTGAACAACAAAAGAATTCTTGAAGTCATCACTATTCCTGAATTTTAGCTGTATTATAAAGATATAGTCACCATATTAGGAGAATGTTGAAAATAAAGCAGACATGTTTATCAATGGATTAGAACTGAAGACCGAAGCACCAATCTACACATTTACAGACACATGAATTTTACAAAGAACAAAAAGATACACTGGAGGAAAGACACCACCTTCAAAAACTTACGCTGCTCAAACTAGATAACAGCATGCATCTTAAATAAACCCATTCCTATTATTCTCTGTATCGCCACAAGGTGGTGGCTTACAGGTAAATTTTATGGTAATAAAACATATTCACAGGTTCTGGCTATTACAAACAATGCTGTTATGAACATAGTTGAGCATATACTTTTGTTGTATGATAGGGCCTCTCTTGGGTATATTCCCAAGAGTGGTATTGCTGGATCCAGGGGTAGGTTGATCCCGAATTTCCTGAGAAACCGAAAGACTGCTTTCCAGAGTGGTTGCACAAGTTTGCATTCCCACCAGCAATGGGTGAGTGTACCCCTTTCTCCACAACCTCTCCAGCAAAGGCTATCATTGGTGTTTTTTATTTTAGCCATTCTGACAGGTGTAAGATGGTATCTTAAAGTTGTCTTGATTTGCATTTTCCTGATCGGTAAGGAAGTTGAGCATGACCTTAAGTGTCTTTTGGCCATTTGAACGTCCTCTGTTGAGAATTCTCTGTTCAGCTCAGATGCCCTTCAATGGAAGAATGGATGAAGAAAGTATGGAATATATACATATTAGAGTATTACTCAGCAGTAAAAAACAAGGACTTCTTGAATTTTGCATACAAATGGATGGAAATAGAAAACACTATCCTGAGTGAGGTAAGCCAGATCCAAAAAGAGGAACATGGGATGTACTCACTCATATTTGGTTTCTAGCCATAAATAAAGGACATTGAGCTTATAATTCATGTTCCTAGAGAAGCTAAATAAGAAAGTGAATCCAAAGACAAATACATAGGCATCCTCCTGAATATTAACCTTCATCAGGCGATGAAAGGAGACAGAGACAGAGACCCACATTGGAGCACCGGACAGAAATCTCAAGGTCCAAATCAGGAGCAGAAGGAGACGAAGCACGAGCAAGGAACTCAGGACCGCGAGGGGTGCACCCACACACTGAGACAATGGGGATGTTCTATCAGGAACTCACCAAGGCCAGCTGGCCTGGGTCTGAAAAAGCATGGGATAAATTTGGACTAGCTGAATATAGCGGACAATGAGAAAGAATGGGAACTCAAGAACAATCGCAGTGGTTTTTTGATCCTACTGCACGTACTGGCTTTGTGGGAGCCTAGGCAGTTTGGATGCTCACCTTAAGATAGCATGGATAGGTGGGCGGTCCTTGGGCTTCCCACAGGTCAGGGAACCCTGATTGCTCTTGGAGCAGATGAGGGAGGGTGACTTGATCGGGGGAGGGGGAGGGAAATGGGAGGCAGTGGCGGGGAGGAGGCAGAAATCCTTAATAAATAAATAAATTAAAAAAAAACATATTCACAGCACACAGAGGGGAATCCCGCATAAGCCTTGAATACACTCCTGAACTTGGTAATTAAACTTTGTCACTGAAGACATTGCTCAAGTGAGTCAATAGTAGAGCCCTATGTGTATGTTGGCTTATTATTTATAAACTTAAGAATATTTTAGTAATTTCTGGCAAAAAACTCAATAAAATATAGGAAAGAAAGTTCATAAATATTTACACCAGTGTATTTACCTCACTGTCTTCTGGGGTTTCCATCATTCAGTTATTCTAGCCTTCAGTTTTTTGGTCTCTTTTAATCTTCTGCTTCATTTATACCAGAGTTAGGGTGGTCAATGTTCCTGCTATCCTGTTTCTTTCTTTTTTTGTCAAGCTGACACTGAGTTTCTTCTGTAACAACTTTAGGATACCTCAATTTTTGTCTGGATTCAGTATTTGTCTAACAACTTCACACAAGTAAAAACCTTAATACTGCATACTTTTTTTATTTTCCATATCTAAAGTATTTCTTTCTGTTCATATATTGCCTTCTATATCTACATTGATAACCATTGTTTTTATCATACAGCCATGAATTTTTTTCAAGCTGAAATTATGCATCCTGTATCACAATTAAGCTTCACCAGGCTTTTCTTGCAATTAATCTAGGATAATGTGAATATCACAGTGTCATAAGAGATACTTCGGATCCATTTAGATGACACATGATTTATAAAGTGCTGTATGTGTGAATATCTCAGAGTTTTGTTCAAAATCAGAAAAAGAGTAATGTTATACAATATTCTAGAAGAATTGTTAGTTGTGCTGTCCTCCATTTTGTCATTGTTCCATCAGGCTTTCAGTTTTCCAGTTTTAACCCATCAGCATCTTGAGACTCTGCTTTCCTAGTCTCATGTTCACTAACCACTAAACTTGTTCGAATCATTTTTATGAGTGTATTGAGTATTATACTAATCTTAGTATAATATTTGTTTATTTAACCATCACTATTTCAGAAAAAAATCTCATAAAAAAGCCAATTATTTTTTTCTCAAAATGTACCTTAGATTCTGAGCTACAGAAAAGTAAAATTTTGCTTCTTTCCTAAGATGGCCCAATGGATGATCAAGAGGCAGGAAGACACTAGAGAAATAAAGATCTGTTTCATACTTCTTTTCTATTACATTTTTTGAACATTTGGATTAATGGTGCTTATAGATTGTCCAACATTATTTAACCTGCATTGTTGTTATTGGTCTAAAAATTTGCTCGCAGAGTGATTTTCTTTTATACACTACCTCAGATATCCATCTCGTTGATACAAAGGATCTTATGAGTAGCAACAATCTCTTGCTTTGATTTTGCATAAATGATCTCTCTTCATTCACTGGGAACTTAAACAAGTTTTATGGCATCTTGAATGCTTGCCAAACTTCAGATTTTTACATGCACATCACAAAAGCCTAGATCTGTATTATATTAAATGGAAACAGGAGACTTTGTTAAAATTTCACACTGAATTTGCTGTTTATAAATGCTTAGATTTTATTTTATAAGAAGAAATCCATTATATGCATGCATGCATTGACAAGAAAAAAAAAAGAAAGTCCTGCTTCAACAAGGACCCTGTTAACAGAACATTGCAGGGATGAGCACTTTGCACTTCTTAAAGCAAACACTCATTGTTAAAGACAACTCGGCATCTCAAGACCTTGAGAAAAGTGTCGATCTTATGAGTATCCCGTCTCAGGCAGCGGACCAGGCTATAAAAGGCAAAAAGTTGAGTGTCTTCATCAGCTGACTTCAAGTCCGACAGTCCAGACAAGACAGGGGAGTCAGTTTCTTCATATACAGTCTTGGTCTAAAGATCAAATGGACAGGTATTATTAACATCTTGTATCCCTTTCTGTATCTCTCTCTCTCTCTCTCTCTCTCTCTCTCTCTCTCTCTCTCTCTCTCTCTCTCTCTCTCTCTCTCTCTGTGTGTGTGTGTGTGTGTGTGTTTGTGTGTGTGTGTGTGTGTGTGTGTGTGTATGTGAAATACATACATATGATTTGGATGTCAGTGATCCATTTTGGGTAAATTTCCTCCAGTGACATCTACATTGACTTTTGAGAGACCTGCTCTTATTTTTACCTTCAATTCATGGCAGATCCCTTTAGATCTAATTCCCTAATCTGTGGGCTACAAAGTGAAGATACCACATCACACATTTGACACAAATTCTGAAACTAGATTCAGGTCCTCACACATGGAAGGAAGGCACTTACAGACATGATGTATCTCCCAGTGCACCTTTCTCATAAATATTTAATTAAGTCTGGTAGAATATAGGGGACTATACATTAATAGTGGAAATTAGCAAAAAGTCATTAGATACTTAAACATAAACTGAAGCAAGCATATGTATTTTCTGACACTCCACTGATCTCAGATGAGATACATCCATACACGAGTGGACAAATAGTGAACCGGCAAGGTACTATTGCCTGTGTACATGGAATTAACTAAGCAACAATGAAAAAGCTAGTATCAGTTCTTTCACTTCAGGAAGTTTTACATACAGTCCTTTCCATGATGTGCCCTTCATACCATATTAGTTCTGGTAGAGTGCATTGATCCTTCCATTATTTTCAGGTAAATTCATTCTACTTTTATATACTATATTGCACATGAGCAGAATATTTTATTTAATGTATTATGGTGCAGGTTATGTAGGCTGTGGCAGCTATAAGATCTTCTGAATTAGTACACCGGAGTGTCTACCCTATTCAAGAAAGTTACTGTCAAAATTTCTAGGAGGCACACTACTATTTTCAACACAGATCACTGTTCTATGGGCTTATTAGGTAACCTAGTATTTGGGTTCAAATCCTTTTTAAATGGCATAATACACAAATTTTATAAATAAAATAAACAAAGACACAATGTAGAAACACTTTACCCTGTTGAGAATGATTTTAAGTCCCTCCAGAAGAACAAGATTTTTAGCCTTCACAGCATTGACTGTTTTCAGCATATCATCAGAAGGTTTTGGAAGAGAGGGCACTGCCGATACCAGATGTTTCAGCGGTTCTTCCCAGGCATTAGTGATGTTGATGATTGCTTTCAGAAGGTCTTCAGTCTAAGCAAACATCATTGGACTTCATATTAAACTAGGCAACATACAGCTCGGTAGATAGATTCTTGTTTTTTTTTCACATGAGAGACAATCTACAGTATACTTTTATTATTAATACTATATTGATGATTTTATAATATATAAATATTGCACAAATATAAAATGACAACTACTGAATTCCACTTGGCTAAATAATACTAATAGGGTTTTAATAGATTTGGCTATTTCAAATGATCATATTTTGTGTTTCCTCAACATTCAACCCTTTTCCCTAGCTGTTAGAACTGTTCTCTTTGGTGGCTTAGCCTGCCTATGAGAAAACAAGGTTTATATAGCTTAGTAGGTATCCAAAGACATGACTCATGTTACATAGATGCTAACACTGTCAGGAGTTAGTGGTTCAATTAATTTCTACAATAATGAACAAAATTAGTTTCTCATATATTATTTAAGTATTTATATATTATGGTAGGATATTAAAACAGGTGAATGCAGACAAAAATGGCTTTCAAATTCTATTTCTTATTTATTCGCATGATTCTGCTGTCTTTGTTTCTAAAGGAATTGCTTATTTATTGATAAGTATAAAAGAAAATTTATTACAAAGCATTACTTTAATATCAGGCATCAGTAAAAATTAGAATGCAATTTTAACCTGGTAAATCTTAGGTCACAGACACAGTCATACAAAATAATTTCTTTTGATAGTTGTTGATTATAAAGTTTGTGAGGAGTATTATAGAGTATTAAAATAAAGACTAGAGAGTAACTCAACCAAAATTTCAGAGAAAAGTAAGTTTATAAACAAAATGAACAGATCAACGTTGATCACCAACATTTTGCTAGGAGCATTAGTCAAAAATGATTAAGAAGAACTTCATGGCATGAAAGAAGTATAGTGTAAATGAATTCTGCACACTGTTTGGAGCTCCAGATTGCTGCCTTCTTAAAGTTTCTATTATCAGAGACTGTCAACATTAAATACTTTGGTACCACCAGTGTGCTATTTATATTGTCTAGGAAAGTAATATGTACAAATGTTTTCTTCAGTTTCTTTTTCTGTATTAAAACCACATGTTATTCCTGGGAATATCTTGTGTAAAGGTTTCTTGTGTTGGTAATATAAGCATGACTGGATAATAGATTATATATATATATATATATATATATATATATATATATATGAGAAGGATATACATTATTAATTACATAAATAAAACTGATATTTATGACACATAGTCTGAATGAAGAGATCAGACACATACACATTAGATCTTCAGAGTTATGTAAATCTCACCAAAAGAGAAGCCATCCAGAGGAACACCTTTAGACTACAAGGAAGTTTCTTATACAGCCTAAGTTCAGATATAAGAGAAAGCAAAGCAGTGAGGCAGGACTATAGAAATAATGACGGAGGAAAAAAAGGTCCAGGATAGTTGAGGAACTTAAGCAGAAAGGACACACTGCTCCTTTAGTCACATGATGCCATAGGAAGATTCTTTAGGGTTATATCACAAACACAGGGCGATTTTATTTATTCCATATTTATATGAATATATTAGAAATGTTTGCCCAGTTCAGATCAAAACTTTCCAGGGATAAGCAGAAGGTGCTGGTAAAAATAGTTTTCTATGTGGACAATTACAACTCTGGGATCATGTGAGTTGACAGGCATCTTACTGAGTGCTAACATTAACAAAATTATTTTGTGATTCTTCATTGACAGCTGCATCTTCCTTTATCTATTCTGTCTGAAATTTTCACAACTTTTATGGGCTTAGTAATCACACAGATCACAATTAACATGTGTATAGCAAGAATGTTTTGGTAAAAATCAGAGAAGAAACATACTTTTGTTTCATTGACTTCCTGACGAGACTCTGGAGTATGGATGGAAGCTGTGTGGCATATCCTGGGCATCCTCTTAGGAAACCAACTACTCTTGAAATAGTTTGAATCCTGGAAGAAATTAGATATTTAACTTTTGGGAATTCAGAATTGAATAAAAACCAACGTGATAGTTTGATAACCTGCAGATTTTTGATATTTAAGATCAAAATGTAGAACATTAGAAAGATGAAAACATCATTCAATTACCTTTTATTCCTTTACATTTTTAAACTAACTAACTACCCTCCATCCTCTTCCCTTCTTTACTTTCCTTGTATTGTACTTGCTAATGACATTGCTTGGAAAGAAATCACTAAAATGGACTAAAATTTGTAAATTTTTACATCTTTAAGTATCAGTTTTCCAGGCTGAGAGTCATAGAATTATTATTGTTTACACATATTTAAAATATCTTGTTTTTGTCTGCAAAAATTGGTCTATTTTTTTTTTTTTTGATTTTTCGAGACAGGGTTTCTCTGTGGTTTTGGAGCCTGTCCTGGAACTAGCTCTTGTAGACCAGGCTGGTCTCGAACTCACAGAGATCCGCCTGCCTCTGCCTCCCAAGTGCTGGGATTAAAGGCGTGCGCCACCACCGCCCGGCAGGTCTATTATTTTTTAAAAGGAAATTATTGATTTATAAATTTGCTCTCATATATCACCATGTGTCAGTACCGTAAAAAAAGTTCATGATAAATGTAGGGTTCTCTCATATTGTTACAGTCAATAATGAATCATTAAATTCTAGGCATATTTTAAGGAAATATTTAGCAAAGATTGAAGTAAAAATTCACAAAATATTTAAAGTTTCTATATAAATGGTTTGAAGGATGTGCTTGCACAAGGTATTTATTAAGAACATACAAATTACTTAATTCTACCTATCAGAGAGTTAATGGGTTGTTAGAAATTTGAAAATTTATGAGAGAAGAATAAAGGGTATGAGAAAAACTAGTAACAGAAAATAACCATGGGAATATATATTCCCTATAAACGTTGAGATATGTAATCCATATTTAAATGGATTAAAATTAAAAATTTAAATGAAATTTATATGGTTTATAATGAAAATTCATATGGTTAAAATGAAAATTTGTTTTGCTGTCTCCTCAATGGCACAATCTAAATAGTTGAGTTATATCCATGAAGAAGAGAGAACACATTTTGTTTCCACAGCCGTCCTTCAATTTCACTAAGAAACCCATTACTGAAAACAACAGGCCATGATTCTTTGCATTTATGAGCTTATGTGTAGCTATTTTGTTTTGTTTTTCTTTTCACTGTTTGCACGTTTTAATTTTCTTTATATCGTTTTCTCTCTATACAACTAGCTCACTTCATTTTTCATACACTATCAATCTTCAGATGAGTAAGTAAGGAATGCCCACAAAAACAGAACCCCTGGAAATATGACCAGGAAATCAAAATTCCAATGAAGAAGTTCAAAGAAATTATTGCTAAAGTTAGTACAGGAAAACTTGAAATATCATTAAATTCTTTACAATTTTTTGAGATTTTTAAGGAACTTCACATTCTTTCCATTACACAGTTTCCTATTTAATTCATTGTATTACCTACAAAAATGAAGTATTTGTAATTGGACACATGAGTCATTCCAATTTAATTAGCGGTCAGCTATTTGAAGGCCCTTTTAGATAAGAATCCAGAAGTAAGGACATTACTTACAAATTCATGGTAGATATCTGCAGCCAGGTTATATGTGGTGTGAGACTGTTCAACCACACGATCATACAGGTCTTCAGTAGACACAATGCCAGTTGGTTTGGAGGCTGCATGCTCCCAAAGGAGCAGACTTGACAGTAGCAGCAACATGCACATCCGGGCTGTCAGAGAAACGACAATGAGATGAGCTATACAAAGGAAGTAGCAGACAACTAAACAAGCTATGAATGTGCTCTGACGGCCTCTGCTATGTGGTTTGGGTTGATGTACCTTAACTGACTATTCACTTTTACAATTTGGAAAATGCAGAGAAATAGATAAAAGTTTTCAATAGAGAGTTAGAAATGGGGGAGACATTTCACAGTTTGCATTGCCCCTGAAACAGCTCCTCAAGTTTGCAAACACATGGAGTTTGCCTAGCCACGAGCCAAGACTGCAAGTAGTTATCTGCATATATTTGAGATTCTGGAGAGTTCACTTTCTTAAATACTTTACTATTGTAACTAATTAATTTACCTTTCATGTATCACTTAAGACTTAGGTAATTTGATAGTTTATCCAGGTTGTTTTATGTGAGCAGATATTCAGTTTGGCATACAAAGTAATTTTAATTTCCTGTTTCTGTGCTTGAAGTGATCAGACTACTCAGTTGTTCTCAATTTAGCCTAATTCTCTGTAATGTAAATTTTCATTATCTTTTTGTTCTAGAAGGTACCTCTTGAAATGAAAGGTGCTATACAATTAACGATATTTCAATATCAGTAACACTGTCTCATTTTACCCTCCTGTTAAGAAAGGTATCACAAAATAATTGAGCATTGCCTTGTATCTGCAACACAAGGAAGAGCCTATTTGAAAACTCTCAGCTGAAACTTAATTGAGCAAGTAGAATATAGAGTTGTCTTTCAGCTCCGCGTTCATTGTCTATAGAAGAAACCTGACCAGGTATCAATTTTTCAAAAATATAGAATAGATAGCATCAAAGAAATTGCACTGTACAAACAGCCTTGTGAATTACAGACTAAGAAAGTCTTAGAAGTACATGATGGATGACTACTTACCAGAGCTTGGAAATGTCGAGGTGAGCTGCATCTCTGAGGTGATCCACCAGAGTATGAGCTTCAACTCAGGAAACCTGCTTCACCTGAGTGCTGCCTTCAGTCAACTTCCCACCTCCCATATATACCAGCAGCCTGTACCCAAAGCCAGACATAGCTTCAGGCCATATTGAATCAATGTCCGTGGATCAGCGGCGTTCTTCCCTCAGGGTGGATTTACATCCTCTTTACATTTGCCACCGTTATATGTCGATATATGTCATCCGACTGCATTCCATTACATCATCAATAGAGTTCCAGTCATTCTCCAAATCAACAAGGCAATCTCTTCATTGGTTACTCATTTCCAGGTAAGCAAGAGAAAAGAATTATTCCCCAATACTTTTCCCTGGTTCTAGATCTTAGAAATGTGTCCTAACTTCTGCTCTGTACCCTACTGGTTCCAGTTTTGAGAAATGCTTTCAATAATTCACTCTATAGCCACATAAGTCAATGATTACAGACTGTTTTAACTAAACACAAATGTATGTCATTAATCATTAAAACTGTAAAATATTTATCTCAATAGACTAGGTAATGGTTCCAGTAATCAACAGGTCGAAACACAAATGTTCAGAAGTCATTTTGACAACCACATCATTTCCATTTATGAAATGTCAACTTATAAGTGCAGATAAAGCCATTATAGGCACTTTATTCTTGTTGCCTTACAATATAACATACTGATTGCTTTATGTGGCTTGAGATTTAAAACAAATAAGATAATTGTCAATTTTAGTGGCAACTGCTGTGCCGTGGTTTCCCTGCTTGGCACACTGCAAAGGTTGCTGATGACCTTATCATGTGATCAAATTATAGCAATTTTAGGCATTTAATCTGAAATATTCTACATAGTGACTGGTGGCATCATGAAAAAATATTTCATTTTGTAATAGATTCCACATCATAGATGCCCAAAATGTTTATATTGTTTGTGAAAATATTCTATTTCTTTAGCAGACCAGTAAGTAATTTAGGGCAAAGTTCTGGTTTCTTCTTTATATCTTCCTTCCTTCCTTCTTTCCTTCCTTCCTTCTTTCCTTCCTTCCTTCTTTTCTTCCTTCCTTCCTTCCTTCCTTCCTTCCTTCCTTCCTTCCTTCCTCCCTCCCTCCCCCTCCCTCCCTCCCTCCCTCCCTCCCTCCCTCCCTCCCTCCCTCCCTCCCTCCCTCCCTCCCTCTCTCTCTCTCTCTCTCTCTCTCTCTCTCTCTCTCTCTCTCTCTCTTCATGCCAGGGTTTCTCTCTGTAAGAAGCTGTCCTAGAACTCACTTTGTGGACCATGTTGGCCATGATCTCATAGAGATTCACCCGCCTCTGCCTCTGGAGTGCTGGGATTAAAGACGTGTTAACCACTGCCCATCTTAGAACACAGATAGCTCTGTTTCATTTAGCAATTAGAAATGGTGGACTATTTTGAGATAATTCAAAATGTCATTGATATTGAGAATCTGTAAGATTTTAGTAAGTTCTGCTGGAGTATGCCTAAGCACCCAGGCTTACCCACTGTTAAGAAAGCAGCTTGTTTATATGAGAATGTTTGGACAAAGCTACTCTCTATCTATCTATCTATCTATCTATCTATCTATCTATCTATCTATCTATCTATCACCACGATTCTACCTGAACCTTATTTTCCACATCTTGTAATGTAAAATTTTCCTGCCCCTCTGTGTAGAAGAAAGCATTTGATAAGATACCTGGATATGTTATGGGATCGGGATCAAGTAGGTCGACATCATGCTTGGTTCTACAATACTTTACTATACTATACTCACTGCTCCCTCAAGATCCAGGAGTCTCGTGACTACAGGTTGTGTATTAAAAAAAAATATTTTGACTTAGATGGCCTGAGAATGACTTTGACATTTCCATCTGAACATCTCCAATTACTTACAATAACATCAGTTTTTCTATAAATCACTATGGAGCAACCCCTCTATTATATAATCATAAATCAACATAACAATACTCTTTCATATTCTTAATTCAGAAGGGACATGATCACGGTATGATTTGATGTCTTCATACCTGCTTGACATCAAACCAGTATTTCCATATTTAGCTTCCAAGGACATACTTTTTTCCTCGCAGCCCACCTTGAGTGCTTAAATACATGAAACATCTATAGCCTCTCTTATGGTAACCATCATCCTGTGGTTTAGTTCTAATTTCTGATTATATTCTGATCAATGTGACTGTGCCCTACCATTTGGTTATCAAACTATCTCTTTTGTTCACTGGCATATTATAATGTAGCATTTTGGCTAGTGTTTATGTAGCAGTTTGGCTCAATAGCAATCTCCAAAATGATGAGAAGGTCCTCTCCTCAGTCTACCCAGAGTATAACTTTGTAGATCAATTTTATTTGAATTTCTTCTATGCTGTAAAAGTTTGTCTGCATAGAGAATAGGAACAATACGGAGTCTCAGTAGAGAATAAGAACAATATGGAGTCACAGATCCTAATGCTTCAAAGTAGGGACCATTTCTCGGATCAGTCATACTTAGATAATATCTCAACTGTGTCCTAAATAGTTTCGGAAAATGTAAGAGCTCCCTAGGCATGGGTGGAAGGAGAGGTTTGCACTCTCCCCTAGTTTAGTCAGAAGATAAAGAACAAATCGAGTTCTTTTTCCTTTACTAATTCTCTTCGCTTGATTCCTGATGGAATTGTAGAAACTGATATATTGGTTTAAGACCCCTGTGACTAAACAGCTTTACTCGAGACTGACCATCAGGAATAGCCATGACCAACTGTCCTTGTGGTTATTTTCCTGAAATTTCTTAAAGTTAGTAGGTTTTTTCTGCTGTTGTTAGACTGAGATTCTGTTACATCAGTGCCTGTTTGATGAATAAGTACACACACAAACACACACACCACTTCATTTTGTGGTACTCTCAATGGTTTCTATGACTTTCTGAATGTGTGTTGGTCAGTATGTATGTGCAGTTATACTGATCAGGGACTAGCCATGCTATCATCTCAGAGATACTACTGACCTCACTTAAAATAGTTTGACTTGTTGACCTGAATCTCACTAATTAGGAAAACCTGGATGAACAGACATCCAGGGATCCTTCTGTCCTTCTACACGGTACTAGGATTCAAGTGCATATCAACATGCCAGGTGTAAATATTTCTGAGGATCAAACTCAGGTCCTTATGCTCATAAGGCAAACAGGACATAGACAGTACTCCAGCCTAGCATGGTAATTTTATATGTAAAGAGTTCTGTGGTTGCTGAATATCATGATTTGAAGAATTAGAGGAAACTCTATCTTGAATTTGATATGAACTTTTTTCCTTTGACAACTTACAAAAAATGTATATTTAATAATTTGGCTAAATGTTTTGCTTAATTATTTTTTCTATCTGGATGTAAATTTCAGGTTTTGGTGGTACAGAACAAGTTTATCTAGATTCTACTTAATCTTACATGATATTTCTGTGTTTAATTTTTTAAATCTTTGTTTCCTTATTTATTTTGTCAAAGTTATGTGAAATCATCTTATCAACTGTAATTTTATGAAGTCAAACATCTGTTCAGGCATTTCCACTAAAATTAAATCCTTCCATCTTAGTGAGAAGTATATTAATAAAAAGAATAATAAAATGGACATGAAGCAAAATGTCCTATGGGGTTTGAAAAATTCCATTCTTCTGGGAACTTCTTCCAGTTGAGGTAGAAAACAGTTTGAAAGCTTCAGAAGTAACCTGAAAATTATCACATTCAGTAGAATTCTCCATGGCAGAATGTATACATTAGAATGACTTGGAGAGACACCTTCAGACAAGTGAAATTAACCAAAAACACTCTCAGGCCAGCTATGCTCCATGGAGAAGACAGAGAAGCAGCTGAATGGACTAGGGAGTCTCAGACCCATCAGACTGACTGAAAATCGGCTCACAATTTTTCAGATGCTATCTTAGTATGTATTGTGCTGGAGTTTTCTAGTTCCCCTGAGGTTTCATCTGTCCTGGAGTGAGCTTGTGGAGATCTAACTCTTCTTCTGTAATATTTTCTCCTGTCTGTAATCTTTCACGCATATAGCCTATTTAAGCAAAATAAGATCACTGGCTTGCCAAATACGGAATTTGAAGACACCCTTACTTATTCTACCAGCGTAACTCTATCTAGTGTGACTCAACGTGTGTTCATGACTCTTGGGGAGGATTGGTTTCATACAACAATATATATCTGTGACTTAAAGAGTGCATCTGCCTTTGTTGAACTGAGGGTGATAGATTTAAAATATTAAATTTCTAGAGTGTGTGCAATTTGTGTCCATGTAATGTGAATGTGTCTCTGTGTGTATCCTGTGTATGTCTCTCTGCATCTGCCCTGTATCTCGTTCTGTGTGTTATGATCAGATGTGAATATAAGGTTCTTTCCCTATTGATACATTATGGTTGTTACAAGGTCTTAGAAAAATCTTGTTTCTCCTTTTTTCCAATAGTCTTCCTGTGCCATTGCACACATGACTCATAGGAAATAGATAAATCAAATAGTTACCGGTTTGGAATATTGATCCTACTGGATAATATTCATATTACATGAAGTTAGAACTTTCATGTGAGAGAAGAAAGTGCTACAAATAAGCTTAACCAGGTTTCATTAAACCTGTGATCTGTTATACTGAATGGAATCACTATTCACTCACTGTAGCAAGAGCAACGTATTAGAGTATTAGAACAAGATATTACTCCACAAAATAAAAGTCCTTTCTGCTTTTATGAACCAGTTCAAAATATCTTGTCTCCTTATATCATGGATCTTAACAGAGAATTTGATGCTTAATGGATAACAATGTTCAAAAACATTGTAATTAACTGTCCCATAGTGCTTCTGTTTATACTTGTAGACTTAGGAGCTCCCAGTTCTCATCAGAGAAATTCGTATGTTTATAGTTATTTATTCAGAAATTAATAACAGTTGAACAAACACAGTACAAGCTGCTGAAGAGTGTTTGACTTCCAGTGGGGTAAACATACAGTGAGACAATATTTTTGAGAAATATGAGGGCCATCTTTCTAAGCTGTTATTCATAGTGATGTCTTCTGGAGGCGGGGCAGTAAATTTTCTACAAGGATGAAGTCTCTGAGAGACTACTATCTTCAGATAGATGAACTTAACCACGTAGCACCTACTATACTAAGTAGAATCCATGGGACCAAATCAGAAGACTTGAAGTTGGAAGGGACAAGCGAGGGAACAGATGTGGGAAAAAATGGAAGAGAGGTTGTGGGATATACATTTTCTCAGAGCAAATTATATGCATGAAAAAAATGATTAAATATTACAAACTACACATTTCACAACTGTTTCAGCTTTCTTATGAATTATAAAACGTCTACAGTAGTTTCTCTACACCTGAGTTTGGAACAACAACAAGAAAGTACATTGATTTTTCTTTATTAAAAATGTAAAGAATTACTTAGATTCACTTTCTTTCTTTTTTTTTTTTGGTTTTTCAAGACAGGGTTTCTCTGTAGCTTTGGTGCCTGCCCTGGAACTAGCTCTTGTAGACCAGGCTGGCCTCAAACTCCCAGAGATCCGCCTGCCTCTGCCTCCTGAGTGCTGGGATTAAAGGTGTGCGCCACCACCACCCGGCTATATTCACTTTCTTAATGTAAATAAAAACTATATTTGGAATTGAATTTTACAAGCACAGTTATCTAGGATGAACGTGCACTAAATAGGACCAACTCTTTTTTCTAAAATATTTTATAAGAAAATAAATCAATTTTAATAAAATTTGTTAAAAGATCAGATCTGAAACACATGAATTATTACCACAGAGAATAATCATCACAGAATGGGTTTTTCCATTAAGAATTTATCAATTTTTTATGTTTAGTACAATAAGAATATATTGAGTCCACCTAATACTTGATTTCAAAAATGTTAATTATAATTTCTTCATCCTCTCTCATACAATATATCCTTACCACAGACTTCCATTCTTCCACTCCTCCCAGTGTCTCTCCCAAACCACCTCTTTTCCCCAGAGCCAATGCTCCTCCTCTCTCTTCAGAAAAGAGAAGACCTCCATGGATATCAACTGAACATACCATAACAGGATGCTATGATAGTAGACACAAACCCACTTATCAAGGCTGGACTAAGCAATCCAGTAACAGGAAAAATGGTCCCAAGAGCAGACAAAATAGTCTGTAACACCCCTACTGTCACTGTCAGGAGTCCAACTCCTAAAACTCTATGCTAAAGAACTACAGCATTTCTGCAGAAGACAAAATGAAGACAAAGCAGGCTCTTTGACTGTTGCTTCAGTCTCTGTGCATCCTTTACGAGCCCTTCTTAGTTGATTCTTTGTGCTATGTTCTCCTTGGAGTCATTAACCCGTTTGGTTCCCACAAATTCTTCTTCCCCCCCTCTTCTGTTTCCAAAGTTCTACATAATGTTTTGGTGTGGGTCTGTGCATCTGCTTTTGCTCACTGTAGTAGGAAGCCTCTCTGATGATGATTAGGTGAGGTATTGATCTATGAGTATACCAGAATATCATTATGAATAATTTTATTGACCTTTTGTTAGTTCTATATCATGCTACCCTAGATCTCTAGGCCTCCCAGCATCCAGTTCCTGTTCATTCAGTAAAAGTAGGGAATGCATGAACACTCATTGGTTGAGCGTCATGTTAGATCATTTATTGGTTGGTCACTCATACAGGTTCTGAGCCATCCTTACCCTAGTAGATCTTACAGGCATTATAGGTATCAGTCAAAGGATTTTTAGTTGAGTTGGTGTCCCACTACCACCATTGGGAGCTTTGCCTGCATATCAAAAATGCTGAAATCAATATGCTGTTTCCTCAGAAAATTGGGAATTGATCTATCTCAACACCCAGCTATAACATTCTTGGGTATATACCCATAAAATACTCCACACTACCACAAGAACACTTGCTCAACTATGTTATTAGTGGTTTATTAATAATAGCCAGAAAGCAGGAAAAAAAAGAGATGTCCCTCAACTGAAGAATGGAAAATGTAATATATTTACACAGTAGAGTATTACACAACTGTTAGAGTGAAAAAGCAATATAAAGTTGCAGGGAAATGGATGGAACTAGGAAAATAAACATCCTGAGTGAGGCAACCCAGATCCCAAAAGACAAATGTGATATTTACTCACAAACTGATATTGGCTATTAATTAAAAGAAAAGATAATCACATAACAATTTGTAGAGCCAGAGAGGCTAAGTAACAAATAGTGCTTTAGCAAGAATGTAAGACTCTCCCTGGAAATAAAACATTGAATAGATTTTTGTGGATACCTGGAGTGGCATGGGAACAGGAGGGATCGGGTAAAGAATGTAGGGGCAGATAGTTTGAGCACAAGGAGAGTCCACTGGAATAGAGGCACACTTTGTGGGCAATGTGGAAACTTTGCACAGTAGAAACCTGAAAATTTCCTGCAACCTCTGCTGGTGGCCCTGTGGAAGACCCTAATAAAGTGGGATTCAGAGCCTGATTCAGCCATTTTACTTTCTTATTTTAAAAAATTCCATTTTTGGACTTTGTATGATAAAGTGACAAGTCATGAAAAGATTGAATTTTTGAATCTTACAGTAAGAAACCTTTTAAAAATTTTTTAACCTTTATTTGCACACTTATACACATATGACTCTGTCTAGGGACATGCATGTAGTTGCACACATTTTGCTTTTCTGTAGAGGTCAGAGGACATCAGGACAGGGTTGGTTCTCTCTTCGAATAGTGAGAGTCTCAGGGATTCTAGTCAATTTGTCAGGCTTAGAAGAAAATACCTTTAAGTTTTGAACCACATGATTATCCCCGCAAAATTATTGTCAAATAAATGAGTTGACTGGACTTACAATGCGATTCCCACACTATTCTTAGAGAAGATGCCACCCCTAGGTATGCTCATATGACTTCAATCACTGACAGGCAAACTGTGTTTCTGCTTTTATGCGGGTGTTCTCCTACTTTCTCATGAATCTTTTTCTAAACTTCTATTGTTTTATTATGGCTTTGCATCTTTTCTATCTAAATATGTTTTGGCTATAAATGATTGCAGTGGGAGGCTGCTTGTCGGTTCCTGGCTGCCTGGCTAGCTTAGACCTGAAATAATCACACAGAAACTGTATTATTAAATCACTGCTGGGTACGTTAGCCAGTAAGCCACAGCGTCATGGCAATATATAGACTACTAGCAATGGGTTAAACTAAGATGTAAGAGTTAGTTAATAAGAAGCTAGAGCTAATGGGCCTAGCAGTGGTTTAAAATTTTTAGTTATTTACTTCCAAAGTAGTGTTACAGTTTAGTCACTGATGAACCCTGAAATCTTTCTAACTTCTTCTAAATGTGACTTCAATATAGAACTTTCTCCTTCCCCACAGCTTTCCAAAGTGCCCAATAATATGCAGATATGCAATTTCTACTTGAAATCATTTGGTGTGGGAGGTCCTTCTGTCTGTATGTTGCTTTTATTGGTTAATGAATAAAGAAACTGCTTTGGAACTATAGCAGGGCAGAACTTAGCTATGCAGGGAAAACTAAGCTTAATGCTGGCACAAACTCAAATGATTTTTCATCTTCTCACCCAGAATCTTGCTCAGATATTCATTCTTGCTCATTTGTAGTATCCAAAATTAGAAATAGCATCAGTGTCAATCATCTGAAATAGAGACAATGATGAAAATGTGGCAAATTTATACAATGTAGTATTATTCTGTTCTTATGAAAAATGAAAATTTCAAGAAAATGGATGAAGCCAGACAAACCTTGGATCCAGAAAAACAAATATTAATTTTTCCCTTATATGTGAATGCTAGATTATATATATACTGTAGAAATTTGAATGTCTTTAGACTAGACAGCTTACCTGGTTTATATCAACTTGACACAATAAAGAAGCACTGTGAAAGACTGAACATCAATTGTGCCATGTTCTTTGCAAACCCACTGAGTTTCAGTAAGTCTTACTTTCTCATAGACAGGGTAAACAACCAAAGGAAACTGATCTCATTACCAGAAAAATAGTAGAATGAAGAGTAAACACAAAGTAAGATTATTTTGAACAAACAATAGAAAAACATATTAATATCTAATTAGTTTTCTTTAACAAAATGGAGTACATAGTTGAAAATTTATATTTCTACATTTAGTCTATATTATGAAATGATTAACAAATACTTATCAAATACAAACGCATGCTACAGTCCATGTCCTTTCTGAAAAAAAAAAAGGTACCTTTGGAGCTGCATGTCACCTAGTTTAATATGATGTCCAATGATGTTTGCTAACAGTGAATACTTTCTGAAATCAATCATCAATATTTCTCATGCCTGTGAAGAACTGCTGAAACACCTGGCCGCAGTGGCTGCTCTCCAGGAGGGCTTCTGGTAATATGCTGAACACAGACAACGTTGTGAAGGACAGAAACAATGTGCTTCTGGAGGAACTCAAGACTATACTCAGCAGGGTTAGCAATTTCTACAAATATCCTTGTTTGATCCTATGCATAAAATTGGTGAATTGTATAATGGGAAAAGAATTTTGACGTGCTTCATTTACAAAAGTGAAATATAGCTATCCAATTTGTTGACAGTGCTAGTGAGGGGCTGCATGCAAAGTCAACACTCTCCCCTTTTCTCTTATAAGAAGCCTACACATGAGCGTTCTTAATCTAAAGTAGCGGTGCTGCACTGTAATTTGGACAGTATATTTCCTGGATGTGTTGAACACTCTTCCTAAGTCAGGTCTTATAACTGTCATTATCTGGATCTCCCTCAGCTTTGCACTTTAGATGAAATGCTCATGTTGTGTATGGTTACAGACAAGAACATAAGATGTAGGATGTGTTCAGTAGAAACTTAAGAGATAATCGGGGCACACTATCAGAACCCCTGAAGTATGAAGGAGACACATCAAGGAATGCCCTGAGGACACCTAAAACTCACCAAAGTGAAAGAATTGTTACATGAACCTAATTGCCCTTTAGTTAAATTCGTATTCATAGCTAAGCAGCACCTTGCTCGTCACCATGTGTCTACTTGTGTATGGATATACGTCATCTGAGATCAGTGATACATCAAGAAATCAGAAATTGTTTCCCTTCTCAGTTTTGAGGGTTAATCAATTTACCTAAAAATTCAGGATTTTTTACTAAAACTTTATACTCTACTATTTTCTTACCAAACCTTTTTCAAAACTTAGAAAATTTGTGCTGGGTCTAGGTGACGTCTTATCTATGTAAGTCTCTTTTTTTTTTTTTTTATGTGTGATGGCCTGAGTCCTGTTTCAGAATTTGTATAAGAAAGAGATATGAGGGATTTGATATTTTCCTTCTAACCCTAACAGTAGGTAGGCAGAATGAAGATTTTTCTATGACTTCCAGATAGAAGTAATGTCAGTTATCTCAAAAATCAAGGCAGAATTCCTTGAAGTAACTTTAACCAAAGTTAACCCCTGACAACAGAAACCATGTGCATATAAATATTCATGCACATATACCCACGTCTATATACAGTCTTACATACTTGCATACATACAGAAAGTGTTAAGGAAATACCCCTGGTAATAATGTCAATAATAATTTTCCACTTGATGTTTAGTGTTAGATTAGAGTTGTAGAAAATGCCTATCATGCTTGGTCTGGATGAGCAGATTTGCAGTCGTTTGACGAAAATACTCAACTTTTTTGCCTTCATAAAACAAACCAGACTCTCTGAATGTGGCTGATGGTGGAGGCTGACGGAGAAGCCAAGGACAATAGTGCTGGGTTTTGATTTTACTGCATGGACAGGCTTTGTGGGAGCCTAGTCTGTTTGGATGCTCACCTTCCTGGACTTGGGGGGAGCAGAGAGGACCTTGGACTTCCCATAGGGTAGGAAACCCTGACTGTTCCTTGGACTGGAGAGGGAGAAGGAGGGGAGGGGAGAGGGGAGGGAAGTGTGAGGAGGGGAGGAGGTGGAAATTTTCAATAAAAATTAAAATAAAAAACTACTTAATAAGATATTTTTTTAAAAAAATAAAAAAGATAATTAAGACATGGTGTTAACCTCCATTTTTCCCATGTACCTATACAGGTAATCACAAGCAGATACATGTATATGTGTACACCACACACACGTATCCATGGATATCTAGTAGTTTACAAAGGCAACTTTCTGTGAGTGAATTTTCAGTCTAATAGTAGAAAATACAAGTTCTATTCTACTGTAATATTGATAAATACCCTTAGTTTTACATGTTCCCACAAGTACTAAATGCATCAAAATTCCTCCAGGGCCCCTCCGTAAACTTTATCCTCCTTAGGGACATCTTAGACCAATTCCACATGTTTAGATTTCTGTGATTCTAAAAAAACATGCCATGTTATATGTATTACATTATTAAGTCATTCTTCCATCAGCCTCTAGTTTTTAATTCACATAGCAGTGAAGACTCAGTTTATATATTTGTATCATTATCTCTGTCTTTTTTCTCTTCTTCATACTGAGGTCCCTGACAGTTTCATGAGATAAGGACAAGTGTGAGACTAAGACACTAAAGTTGATAGCTAAAGGGTTCTATGGACAATGCCTCAATACCTCTGAGAATCAGATGATTCTCTTTTTCTGACACTAGTGCTATCATGACACATTGAATGGTAAAATATCAAGGAATAGTGCTTTGATTAGGACCCAACCCATGATAGACTGTTCTCTCCATCTGTGTCATCCTTTCCAGATGCTGTGGATAGTCCTCTCTCCAGGAGGGCACACTGCTCATAAAAACAAGTAATGCCCTTCCTCCAACTGATGCACTCGTCACAGGCTTCAGTTCCAGTCCAATACTCAGACAATACAGCAGTGAGACACTGTGGATGTGATTTTTACATAGGAACCCCAGTTACTTGATTATATCTATACCACATTTTTAACTGAGTTATTTATTTTCTGGGTACCAAGTTTTTCAGATTTTTATATGGTTGAAATACTAGTCCTGGTAAACATCTTTCCTTATATTGTAGCCCGGCAGTTTATCTGAATGATGCTGTCCTTTGTAGTAAAGAAGTTGTTCAGTTTCTTGAGCCCAATTTATCAGTTGATTTTAGTGCCTGAACTATTGGAGTTCTGTTCAGAAAGTCTTTTCTTGAGCTGATGAGTTCAAGAGCATTCCCCACTTTCTCTTTTAACAAATCAGTGTATCTAGCTTTATGTTGAGGTCTTTGATTTATTTGAACAGGGTTATAGGTATGGACCTATTTATACCTTCTACTTTCAGCCATATATTTGAGCAATACAATTTTTTGAAGACGTTGCCTTTTTCAATGCATATTTTTAGCTGTTTGATATAATATCAGGTATCTGTAGTTATAGGGACTGATTCCTGGACCTTCTATTTGATTTCATTGATAAATGTATCTGTTTTTATGCCAATACCATGCTGGTTTTATTGCTATAGCTCTGTAATAAAACTTGAAATTGGGCACACTGATATCTGTAGCAGTTCTTTTATTGCTTAGGATTGTTTTAGTGTTGTACTGAGGTTTTTTTTGTGTTTCCATATGAAGCTAAAAACAGTCCTTTCAAGTGCTGTCTTCAGGCTGATGAGGGAAGGGGAGTTGTTTGGGGGAGGCGGTGGTGGTGAGGAGGCAGAAATCTTTAATAAATAAATAAATAATTAAAAATTAAAAAAAAAAGAAAATTGTTTGGGCTTGTATTGACTCTATAGAATACTTTCAGTAGAAGCCGGGTGGTGGTGGCGCACGCCTTTAATCCCAGCACTCGGGAGGCAGAGGCAGGCGGATCTCTGGGAGTTCGAGGCCAGCCTGGTCTACAAGAGCTAGTTCCAGGACCGGCACCAAAAGCTACAGAGAAACCCTGTCTCGAAAAACAAACAAACAAAAAAAAAAGAATACTTTCAGTAGAATGGCCACTTTACTATATTAATCCTACTGATCCATAAACATGGGATATCTTTCTTATGATATTATCGATAATTCTCATTTCTCCAATGTGCTTAGTAGCTACCAAACTCTTTTTTTTTTTTGGTGGGGGGCTGTTTTAGGTAGGGTTTCAATTGTGATTAACATCATGACCAAAGGCAACTAGAAGAGGAAATGAAATGTTTATTTCACTTCCTCTTCCAAATCACACTTCATCACTGAAGTGATTCAGGGCAGGAACTAAAGATAAGAACCTGGTGGCAAAACCTGAAGTAGAGGTCATTGAAGAATGGTACTTACTGGATTGTTCTTTATGACTTGCCTTCCATGCCCCATCTCTGGTGCTGTTCAAATCAATAATCAATCAAGAAAATGCACAGCAGATTGCTCACAGGTCAATCTGGTGAAGGCATTTTCTTCAATTGATGGTCCCACTTCCACAAGGCCTCTAAATTGTATTATGTGACAGATAGAGGCCAACACAGAAGTCACATAACAATCACATTAATATATACGAAGTGAAATCTAACATCCACATATAAGCAATAACATAAAATGTTTGTCTTTTTGCACCTAGGGTATCTTAATGACTCTGAGAATGAACAGGATGATTGATTCTGGCTCCATTCATTTAGCCCCATTTTTTTAAACAGCTGAATGACGTTACACTTTGTAAATGTAGCAAATTTACTTATATGGGTGACTTTTGTGGAATATATATTTTTAGTTTTATGACTATCCAACTCTACTGATTTCCTTAAATGCCTGTACTACTTTGTACCCCTACCAGAAATCTCTTTCTCTGCATTTTTATCACCATCTAATGTCATTTGTTTTATTATTTTTTCTATTCTTACTTATGAAGAATAAAATATGAAAGTAGTTCTATTTCACATTTTAGTGGCATTGAACTTTTTTACACGTTTTTCAACCATTTGTGTTTCAATTTTGAGAAAAATTTATGTAGGTCCATGTACCATATATAGTTTTTTGTCTCAAAGATCAGTTATTTTAAGTGATTTGAATTTTCTGTATACTGGACATCTGTCGAACATAACTGATAAAGATGGTAAAGCCCTTTTGTTGAAGATACGACTTAATTTTATAAAATAAGGTAGAAAAATCTAGCTGGTACTCAACTGGAAGCTTCACCCCTACTGGCTAGTGCTTTCATGCTAGAGTTGCTAATCGTCCTGCCAGAGTAGAAAAGAAGTCTACTCTTGAACAGCTTTCACTCAAGAACTACAATAATGACCTGTCTGCAGGAAATGCCTACTGTTGCAATAGCACTGATGTTACATTGGCAACAATGTTTTGAATGGACTCAAAGACTGCTCTATGAGATAGAACATACATAGACAAGGTATGTAAACATAGCAATACTCACAGAGATTGTGGCAGTATGTACAACCTCTGCATTAGATCAAACAGGACAAAATCCCATCAAAGAGGAAGGGATATTTGCCCAATGTCTCACCCATCACCAGACAACTGTTGGCAACAGATAGATTCCAGGTGAAAAATAATCAGTTCTCTTAAATGTTGTGTCACTGAACATATCTACCAAACAAGAGCAGTTCAGTCTTAGGAGTGGTTACTCTAGATAAGATGAGTTCTATGTTTTTGTTTATTTTTTTTACCCTTTTAATTGAGAAGTAAAATATGAAGTTGGATGTGTAGAACATGGAGGAGGATCTAGAAAGAGTTCAAAGGAGAAAATATATGATCAATAATTTGTATACAATTTTCAAATAATATAAAAATCATTATAAGGGGTAAATGATTTTAGGCATCTGCTTTAAAAATAATACTCCACTTTAATCACTGCTGAAACTTGAAAGCTTCCTAAGTTTCTAAAAATGAAGCTTCATAGAGAACTGATTCCTTCCTAGTAACTTTCTAAATGCTCAGTAGTAGCCAGAAATGCCCTTTCTATATAAAATCTTTCACGCCACAAAAATAAACGTGTATAGAAAAGGCAGGAAGTCAAAAAAAAGCAATGGAATATTATGGCCATTAATTCTTTATCAAGTGAGAAATGTCACACATGCTTAAAAGCAGGACCACAATTTACATGTCAACTTCAATGAGCAAAGGCA
Organism: Microtus pennsylvanicus; assembly: GCF_037038515.1. Classification (NCBI taxonomy): domain Eukaryota; kingdom Metazoa; phylum Chordata; class Mammalia; order Rodentia; family Cricetidae; genus Microtus; species Microtus pennsylvanicus. Next base: position 102,711,557 of record NC_134582.1, read on the forward strand.
TATGAGCTTACTTGGAAGTGGCTCATTTTTTTGATTAGCAAAAAGAAGTAGTTTGTTTGAATTAGTAAACTTTCATTCTAGTTAAACAGTGTTTGTTAAACTTTATCGCCAAATGTAGTTTTTACCTTCACCAAAATAGTAAATATAAATGTTTTCTATACATATTTGCCGAAGGAAAATAAATTTAGTTGTATTTGTTCCAAACTCAGTTGTAGAAAAACTGTTATAGCAGTTTTTAAATTTCATAAAAAAGAAATGAAACACAGGCCCGAATATAGGCAGCTTTTCATTTTTCTTTTAGGCAAAATTATGTTTTCTTCAAATCTATTTTCCATTACTTCCCTTCATTTTATTCCCTGTGTACTTCCTACCAGTTTTCTTCCAACTTCATATCTTGTGATTTTACATTTGGAATACATCCATTTAGTGCAGCTGGTATGGGTCACGGGGTTAGCATCATCTTCTTGAGCATGGGTAGCCTCTCAGTGGGTTAAGTCTTCTATAAAATTATCTCTCCTTCCTCGAATAGTCACCATTGACATTTCTAACTTGTTAAATGTGAAACTTCTTGGAGCAATAACTCAGAAAACTAGCTCAGCAAGTTGTAGGCTTTCATGAAGTCCCTTTTCAGCAATGATGGGTTTTTTGCTGCATTGATCATACACAGCACTTATCAAAATATTCACAGCTGTGATTTAATATGTGCAGTGCACAAGTCATATCCAGCAAATATTATCTTACCACAGATATCCATTACCTTTAGCTCTGACATTATTTCAAGTTCATCTTCAATGATAATCCCTGAGCCTTTTGAGAAGACAACATTTGTTGGAGGCAAACACTATTTTATGTATTTTACTGTTCCTGTTACCAATTGTCAGTTTCTGCTCAAATACACATGAGGCTTCCTGACCTCATGTGTTCCTGACCAGAATGCATTTCCTAGTTTGTGACGTTGAAGTTGACAAAACAACATGTTCTCTGGCCTCTATAACGGTACACACACCTTACACATGCAACACGCACACACATACACAAACACACACACATAAAGACAGACTTGAAAATGCCTGAGATCATCAATAAAAAAAAAAACAAAAAACCAAAAAAACGACCCACTTACATGATTTTTACTTAGTCATCAACTATGAGTCAATGTTGAAGTTACAACCCCTGTTTGATATCAGACTACCTTGGCAAGTCTACCAGTGTAAAGGAATTCCCTGAAAAGTAGAAGCCTGGGAACTGATGGTCATGAGCTTTCCCGATGGCAGATTTACAGGAAAACTGACCATGTACGGATGGATTCTCTAAGCCAGTTTCCAAGATTTCCCTAGAAACCAAGGAAAAAATAATTAGTAAAGAAAAATGAACTTGATTTTGTTTTTTACCTTCTGCCAGAACTGCGGAGAGTTAGTTTAGGGTGGAATGTATGAAGTGCATGATTTTATAAGTAACAACAGACACTGCAATGGAAACTCCTCACCCTTCTTAACTTGCCTGAGTAAAAAGACTTGGTAGTAAGCAACCTGTAGACAGCAGACTCATTTAATACAAATACACAACATGAGTTGGAAGCAACACTGCGGTGGAAATCTTAGCGATGCAGCTGTCTTTGACGCTTGCTGTCACTAGAAAGTAGTCATTTGTCTATGTACCTCAAAGGAAATGTTATCAAAGCATATTTGTTTCGGAGAATATTTTCTTTGGTATGATCAGCTATGCATCTCTGTCGAATAGTTATTCGATCATGCTTCCTCTAGAGACATGGCAACATAGTAATTATATAATTTTAGACTGTATTTGCTCAATTAACTTTGAAATCAGTGTTTTCAAATGGGAATCATCTTTGTGTTACAGACACAGGACAATGCTCATAATTACTTTGCATTGTCTTTATTATGAGAAAAATAAAGAGGACAATGTTACTAGTATCTAAGAAGCACCAGCTGTTTAATACTTTCATTTGCAAACATCACCTTCCAGAACAAAAATTAATACAACTCAGAATGGTCTATTTACATTATTGAGATTTTGGGCTTTATTTAGAACACAAGATTAAATGAAGAGTCTAATGTATTATGTACAGAAACAGGAAGTTTTAGTGTTTTCAGGTCTTGGATATGTGTTCACAAATAAATCCACCTGAACAAGCATTCATTTATGAAGTCTAATGTAGACAGTGATAGTTTTGTATCTTTAGGAGTTTGGAGTATGTCAAATGAAATGCTAAAAAGAAAAAGAAAATAAGACTGGTGCCCTCAAACCATTTTGCCTAAGTGGTACCTGCAAGGGTAATTAATTAGTTAGAATCATAAAATTTATTTAATTAAAAATAGTTTGCCATATATTACCAATATTTTCAGACGTGTGTACACAATAGCAGGAAGACTGGCTCAGAGTAATCAATGCTCCGTGTATTTGCAAAGTGTAGAAGTTCTCCCAGAGCAAGTTCAGAGTGTGGGAAGTCTCTAATATTTCCTACTCTGTTCTGTACTGGGAAATGTAACTATTGCTCTATACATTCCTAGTTGTAAAAGTGAATACTCTCTGTCATCAGAGAAAACCAAATCATGTAGCAGAGGGCCCTGAGAACCATGACATTCCAAGATAATTTAATGGTTGCAACTTCATTTGAATACACAATCTCAATGTTGTTTCACTGACAGCAGGGATGCACCTCTAGCTGTTGGTATCAAATCTGCTCCTCTGGTAGCTTGTAACCTCCAAAAAGATGTCTTTGTATCCACTGAAGACCTGTATTGTTTGGTGTGTGAAGAGTCTCATACTGCAAATGTCCTATATGCGGAAATGTACCATGAGTTTGTAAGTGCTTTCTTTGCTTCTGAATTCTTAATCAATTCCAAATAATACACTTGTATAAGTAATAAAAAGTCAGAAACTAAAATGTGGCATGCACACAATGGAGAGTTTTATAAAATCTCAAGAATTTGTAAAGAATGAAATATTTCAAGGATTTCTATAACAACTTTAACAATAACAACTTGATTTCAAATTTTTCTTTAGATATCAGTTCCTAAAAGTATTCCAGAGAACTGTGATTTCCTGGGTATACATTCAGAGGTTCAGTCTTTGGGGGCTTTCATTACTCATAGTTCTGAAGATATCTAGTGCAGGAGACCTGCATGGCAGGTAGCTGTGTGTTGAGACTATAACCAAAGTAAATTGAATCTCTATAAACAGGGGAAAATGAACACAAAACAAAACAAAATTATGTTTTAAGGATTGATTTAGCAGTAATAGTCTTTTTTTGAAACTTTGCAAAGAAGCTTTTATTTATTGTGTAGCATGTACATTACAGGAAACCAAACACAAGATGCCAAGAGCAGTCACCCAGTCATGTGCAGCTCAGCTTGATGTGTCCCTCTGGATGCAGCAAGTGTACATACATTTGGTAATTGAGGTTGGACAGTATGTTCCATGCTTGCCCCCACATAAAGAGTCTTAATACAATAGATGGATAGAGTAGATGAAAAGAAATATATTCTTTCTTCTTTACGGATGTAAGTGACTTTTTTCAAGATCTGTCAATGAGAAAAGCACAAAGAAGAATTCAACTCCAAATCTGAATTCTGAATATTTTTCTAGATTTGCAAGGAATGCAATTTCCTGTTGTTATTTCTCCTCAGTAGAGTCTTTTTTCTAAAATTCCTTATTTTTCATTCGCAGTCTCTCAACTACACAGTATTTTTAGAAACCCAATATACTTTATAAGCTTTCTGATAGTTATAATGAAATAATTTGCATTGTAAATAATAAATAACTGAAGTATATATAGTTTTTGATTGTTTAATACATAAACCTTTTTAAAGAATATTTTATGAATTCTTCATTCAATAATTGCTAGTTAAATACCTTAAACTATTACTAGAATTTTAGGATTAATTGTTGATTATTTCAGACTCCAGAGTGATAGTCATTAAACAATAGAACCTCCTCTAATGATCATATCAATTTTGATGAATTGTACATATATCACAAACTTGTTAAAGACATAAAGGAAGGTTTGATGATATTTGAGAACAATGTGATAAATACACGAATCGTAATTAAAGGAAACAGAAAAGTTTTACACCAATGAGAAACAAGATATTAGTAAATACATATGAATAACAGCAATCTTATAACACAAATCTCAACTCCTAAAGAATGTTAATCAAAACCTGAATGAGAACTCTCTCCCTCTACTCCACTCCTCCAACACCTGATCACCAACTTCTGCCCTCACCTGAGCCCAGTTTGCTCATAAATTCTATTTTATTCTCCTCTCTCAGGAGATCAATGCTTTGGGGAGCAATGAGACCCCAGATCCTGAATTTCTTGTAATCCCCTGATCTGAGTGCCTACAGCTGCTCTGAGCACGAGACTTTCAGGAGTTCCTGATGGCAGGAGAGTGGTTTCTGGTGGGTTTGGCTGGGGCGTGGCTATCTCTATATAATCTGCCCCTGAACACATTAAAGGGGGCATTCTTGGGGAATTCAAGGATGACCCGTGTCACTGTCTCTCTGTCTGTGTGTGTCTGTGTATTTTAACCTCCAGCCCCCTTGCCCGAAGCTCGCGAGCTGGGTGCCAGAGCACAGAGCACAGAGCACAGACACGGGGGTCGCGGTGCATGGCACAATGCATCTCCAAGATCCTTCATTTTTACCTAATATCTCTGGGTATATAGATTGTAGCCTGGGGCTTGATTATAATTGACTTAACAGCTAATATGCACTTATAAGTGAATGCATAGCATATTTAACTTTCTAGGTCTGTGTTATTTTGCTCATTATGATTTTTTTCTAGTTCCTTCCATTTGTCTGCAAATTTCATTATGTTATTTTGTTAACAATTGAGTAATACTACATGTGTAAATGTATCACATTTTCTCTATCCAATCTTATGTTGAGTGACATCTAGGTTGGCTCCAGTTTCTGTATGTTGTGAATAAAGCATCAATCACCACTCTATGTTGTTCATGTTGCTTTCAACATTAACATGCACACTAATTTCTTTTATAGATAATACCAAAGGATATTGACAGAGCTGAAGGAAAAATTTGAGCTTGAAAGCAGAGAGTTTTCTACTTACCGAGAAAAATAGACTATGTTGAAATACAAAAGTAACAACCACCATGTATTTGAAGAAAATACCTACTAAACATCAAATTATGTATACTAATGGATATGGCAGTGAAAATTTTATGTAAAGAAACCTAGATTCTTTCTTGGCTGTGAACCTAGTCTCTCATGACTGAACCATCTCTCCAGCTCAGCAATGGTGGTGCACATCTTTATTCCCAGCACTTGGGAGGCAGAGGCAGGCATATTTCTGTGGGTTCCAGGCAGACCTCCAACCTTATCTGTAAGGGTAGTTCCAGAACACTTAGGACTGTTACACAGAGAAACACTGTTGCAAAATAAACAATCTAAAATTCTTGATTCTGTAGTAATTACCTTTTAAAATTCTGTGTCTCAATAAATCCCTATTAGCTTCTCCCTTCTACCTCCAATCTTGTCCTTAATCTCTTTTTAAATAAAAGAATACTACTTTAAAAAATAAATGATTTGGAGATTAAATACATGTTAGTGCTTTTTTTCAAACAATATTATTTAGGAAGAAAATACATTAGTGAAGAACAAAAAAGATTGGCCAGCCAGCAATTCAGTTTGCATATATAAAGTGAAGAAAAGTAGGCAGATGGTATTTTCTTCTTTCATCTGTTTCTAATTTTGTGTATTTACAGACTTTTAAGAATTTAAAGTTCAAATCCATTCATGTTATGGTCATGTTTGCTTCTATTCAATTCTAAAATCCCAATAAATTGAATCATTTAATTTCTTCCAGGATTGAAAGTTTGGCATGGGAAGTTGGTTAAGGGACAGGACACTCAGCATGTGTCACATTGTCTCCATCCATATTTCAGAGAACCATGAGCAAGTTCTCAAAACAAAAGTAGATTTCCTCCCTGGTTTCACCAAACAAGTGAAGCTAAGAAGAAGATAGTTGTGATGTGGTGTGTGTATGATTACTGAGACCATAAGGTGTGTGCTTATTTCAACCCCAGCAGATGAGGAAAGACGCAACTGTCAGAGAACCGTTACATCATATAGAATCACTGAAATACCTGGTGTCTGCAGTGGTCATTTTCCCAGGAACTTCTGATAATATACTGAAAAGAGCTAATAATATGAAGGACAGGAATCATGGATTTCTGGAAGGACTCAAGACCATACTCAGCAGGGTAGGCCATTTCTACATGTCTTTGTTGATCCTGTGCCTGAAATTGGAAATTTTTAAATGTCAATAAATTCTGAAATACTTCATTTGCAAGAATAATTTTTTTTCTACAATTCACTGGTTATTATTCTAGTTAAGGTCTGCTTGCAAACCCAACTTTCTCCAAGGTTCTTTAATAATATTTTCACATAACAATGATCTCAATAGAAAGTAACTGTGCTGCATAATAATTTGAGAGATAACTTTTTGAATGGGTGGACACAACTTTTTTTATTATGATCTTGTGACAGTCATTGCCTACCTCTTCTTCAGCTTAATACATTAAATGACATAATAATCAAGTATAAGGATTCAGAAAAAGGATATAAGATGTAGAATACATATAGCTGAAATATATAAGAAAGTCAGGTTACTTACTGTACCAGAACACATGAAGTATGAAGGACAAACCAAGAAAGCATTGAGAATATATAAAACCTAACTAACATGACTACAATCTTGACTATTATAGATGACTATCTATTAAACTATATTTTTAATTATATATTACATTTTTAAATGAACTTCACAATCACAATACCTTAGTCAAGATCAGAAATATATCTAACAAAATTGACATCAAATTTGTATCAGTAAACCAAGACCATACCAGTGGAAATTATTCATACCTATATCATATCCCCTTTTAAATGTAAACGAACAGTTATAAACAATATTTGGGAATATGGACATAGTTCTGTCCATACTACTTCCTGCTATTTGGGGGCACTGTTAATCAGGTCTTTCATGTTGTATCCTGTGTGCTAGGTTCATCTCAGTCAGCAGCTGGGCGAAGTGATTTTTTGAGGGTACTGACAGCAACCTTTCAGAAGGTCTTGTCACATCAAATTCTAGGAAATGTTTTGCTCTAAGGACTAGTTACTCTGAATGTATTGAATTTTATGTTGCAGTGTGCTACTTTCTTTACCATTTATTTAGAGGGAGAGAGAACATGGAGTTGGCAGGTAGAACATGGAAGACTTCAAGAAAAAGGAATAATAATCAAATAACTTGTATGCATTTCTAAGAGAATAACTGAAAATAGGTTTAAAGTTAGATAATTTCAGAAATCTAATGCTCAATCTTAGTCACCGTCGAAGCCTAAAATCTTTCTGCATTTCTAAGAGAATAACTGAAAATAGGTTTAAAGTTAGATAATTTCAAAAATCTAATGCTCAATCTTAGTCACCGTCGAAGCCTAAAATCTTTCTAAGTTCTTCTAAATCCTACTGAGTGTGATAAATTGCAGGGTAGGCCTGAATCTGTGGAACTGTTTCCTACCTCAGCTGGATGAAGTTCCCCAAATGGAATTTTTCACACCCTCTTAGGACATTTTGTTTCTCGTCCCTTCTGTCATTCTTTTTCTTAATGAATGTCTCACCAAGATGGACGGATTTAATTATAGTGGCAATGACTGAATAGATGACTGACTTCATATAACGTCACTCTAGGATGATTCCACATAACTTTGACAAAAGTTAGGAAAGAAAAAAATTTTAAAATAAACACAAGATTGCCACATAAGGCTAAGCATAATCCCGAGTCTCAAGAATCTTTTTTGTATCATGAAAACCTGAAATTTGAAGCCATATATAAAAACAAATTGAAGGCCGGGCGGTGCTGGCGCACACCTTTAATCCCAGCACTCGGGAGGCAGAGGCAGGTGGATCTCTGTGAGTTCGAGGCCAGCCTGGTCTACAAGAGTTAGTTCCAAGACAGGAACCAAAAAGCTACGGAGAAACCCTGTCTCGAAAAATCAAAAAAAAAATTGAGCAAAACATTCAACCAAATTATAAAATATACCTTGTTTACAAATTGTTGAAAGAAAAAAAAACTGAATTTCCATAACACTTTGAACCATGATATTCAGTAATCACAGCATTCTTTACATATAAAATTCAGCACGCTATAATTGAAGGCTCTCTCTGGGCAGTGTTTTCTTATAAAGACCTGAGTTGGATCCTCAGAAATAATGACACCTGGCATGGTGACATGCACTTGAATCCTAGCACTGTGGAGAAAGACATACAAAGATTCCTGGATGCCTGTCCATTTAGTTTAAACTAATTAGTGAGATTAAGATCAACAAGGCAATCTTTGTAAAATTATGTCAGCAGTATTACTAACAATGGCATAATATGCTGGTCAAAATAACTGCACACACATACAAATGCACATAGATGAAGACATAGAAACACCTGAAAGCATCACAAAATCAACCAATATGCGTGTGTGTGTGTGTGTGTGTGTGTGTGTGTAGTGTATAAAATGTATGTGTGTGTTTACCTATTCATCAAATGTGCATTGAAGTAACAGTTACAGCCTCAGTATTATATGAAAACATCAGAAAATAAAATCTACTAACTTTAAGGAATTCCCTGAAAGTGACCAGAGGGGCAGTTGGTCATGAATTTTCTTGATCATGAGTTTAGAAAAAAGCTGTCTATTTGCAGGGGATACTGAAAACCAATGCTATCAGTTTCTACAATTTCATCAGAAATCAAGTAAAAGGAGAATTATTAAAGGATAAGGAACTTTCCTTTACCTTCTTAATAAACTAAGGGAGGGTGTAAATTTCTCCCTTGACCCTGGGGAGATCCTACAATATCTGAAACTATTTAGGACACAGTTGAGATCATATCTACGTATGACTGTGTTGCTGAGAAATTGTCTCTATCATGAGCTTTAGGATCTGTGACCCCCATAGTATCCCTGCTCTCTAGTTCAGACAAACTTTTTGTACCATATAATAAATTTAAATAAAATTGATCTGCAGATTTATATTCTGGCTAGACAGAGGGTAGGAACTCATCTTTTTGGAGACTGCTGCTGAGCCAAACTGCTACATAATTGATGGATATGTTATAATGTGTCCATGGACAAAACTGATAGTTTGATAATCCAAAGCGTAGGGCACAGTCACTTTAATCAGAATATAATCAGAAATCAGTACTAAACCATAGGATGATGGCTATCATAAGAGAACTTAGGGATGATCCAAGTATTTAAGCATCCATGATAGGCTGTGGGGGAAAAAAGTATGTCTTTGAAAACTAAATCAGTTTAGGGTGAAACAAGTACAAAGGCATCAAAGTATGCTGTCAAAATATCCCTTTTTATTAAGAATATGCAAGGGAATGAGTTAGGTTGACATATGTTTATATAATATAGGGGTTGTATCAGGATGGTTATAGGCAAACTTACGTTATTGCAAGCAATTGTAAATCTTAAGATGGAAATTTCAAAGTATTTCTAAGGCCCTCTAAGTAAAACTATTTGGTCAATAAACAACCTGTAGCCACCAGAATGGTACCATCAGACCAATTGCTAAAGAAAATTGAATATTTCTGTCAAGTAACAAGAAAATTTTGGGATCCTATAATATAGAATCTATTACAAAATGGAGTCACTTTCATGATGCCACCCGTCACTATGTAGATTATTTCAAGTTAATTACCTGAAATAGCTCTAATTCAAGGATATGATAAGGACCTCAGCGAATCTGGCAAAATGTGGAAAGTAGAGAAACTACAGCACAACAGTTACCATTGCAATTGACATGAATCTGAAGCCACACAATGAGTATGTTATATTGTAAAACAAGAAAAATAAGCTAAAAAGCCTAAAAATGTTATCTTCTGCTTTTATAAGTTGACTTTTCATAAATAAATATGATGTGCTTGTCAAAATGCCTTCTAAACCTTTATGATAAGACCTCCTTATTACTGGAACTGTTACCTAGTCTATTGAGATAAATATTTTACAATTTTAGTAGTTAATGTAATATATTTGTTAAAATACAGAATTAAAACAATCTGTAATAATTGACTTCTGTGATGAAAGGGTGAAATATTGAAAGCAATTATAATAACCAGAACCAGTAGGAAACTTTGTAGAAGGCATGGCAGACCTATAAGATCTGGAACTAGGGGAAAGTATTGTGGGAAAGCTTTCTCCTGCTTACCTGGAAATGAGTAACCAACCAACAAAGATGGAGTTGTTGATTTGGAGAATGACTGGAACTCTATTGATCATATGGGGGGATGCAGTCTGATGACACATATTGACAAATAATTGTGGCAAATGTAAAGAGGATGTCAATCAACCCTGAGGAAAGAACGTCACTGATCTTTAGGCATTGATTCAATATGGCTCCCAGCTCTGCATGGCTTTGGGCACAATCTGGTGGTATATATGGGAGGTGGAAAGTTGACGGAAGGCAGAATTTGGTGACACAGCTTTCTTCAATTGAGGATCACACTGTGGTGGATCTTCTCAGAGATGCAGCTCACTATGACATTACCAAGCTCCGGTAAGTAACTATTCATTATGTACCTCTAATATATAGAGTCTAAATGAGCATTAGTATATTTCTTCAAGGTTGTTTCTACGGTATATTTTCTTTGGTGTGACCTATTCTGAAATTTTGGGAAAATTATATTTGATTATGCTTCATCTAGACACAAGTTAACACAGAAGTGAAAAACGTCTCTCTATTCTACTTGCTCAATTCGTTTCTTCTAAGGGTTTATCAACTAGAATCTTCATTGTGTTGCAGAAACAAAGCAGTTCTCAATTATTTTGTGTTGTCTTTAATAACAGGATAGTAAAGTGGGACAGTATTACTAGTATTTAATCATCATTAATTATTAAAAACCTTACAATTCAAAAGTTGCCATTTGAAACATAAAGAAAATACAAATACAATGCAAAGATGTTACAGAAAAATTATGCTATATTGAAAACACAGGACTAAATGAGTGGTCTGATTTCTTTGAACACAAAATCAGGAAGTTGTAACTACTTTGTGAGCCAAGGTTGGATATCTACTGAAATAAGTCAAATGGGATAAACTATCAAATCACCTAACTCTTAAGTAATGTACACACAGAAAAAGAGTTAGTTACAATAATAAAGTATTTTTTTAAAGAAATGAAAGACAATCATAAATTTTCTAGAATGTCAGATACATGCAGGTAATGACTTGGAGTCTCTGGCTCATGGTTAGACAAACTCCTTGTGTTTGTAAACCTGAGGAGCTCCTTTGGAGCAAATGCAAACTGTGAACTACCTCCCACCTTTCTAACTCTCTTTTGGAGACACCTATCTATTTCTCTGCATTTTCCAAATTGTAAAAGTGAACAGTCAGTTAAAGTACATCAACCCAAATCACATAGCAGAGGCCGTCAGAGCACATTCATAGCTTGTTTAGCTGTCTGCTACTTCCTTTGTATAGCTCATCTCATTGTCGTTTCTCTGACAGCCGGGATGTGCATGTTGCTGCTACTGTCAAGTCTGCTCCTTTGGGAGCATGCAGCCTCCAAACCAACTGGTACTGTGTCCACTAAAGACCTGTATGATCGTGTGGTTGAACAGTCTCACACCACATATGGCCTGGCTGCAGATATCTACCATGAATTTGTAAGTAATATCCTTACTTCTGTATTCTTATCTAAAAGGGCCTTCAAAGAGCTGACCACTAATTAAACTGGAATGACTCATGTGTCCAATTACAAAACTTCACTTTTTCAGGTAATAGGAAGAATTGTGTAATGGGAAGAATGTGAAGCTTCATAAGAATCTCAAAAAATATTGTAAAGAATTTAATGATATTTTAAGTTTTCCTGTCCTAACTTTAGCAATAACAACTGAACTTCTTCATTGGAATTTGGATTTCCTGGTCATATTTCCAGGGGTTCTGTCTTCTCAGGCATTCCTTACTTACTGATCTGAAGATAACCAGTGCATGAGAAATGAAGTGTAGTTAGCTGTATAGAGAGAAAACAATCTAAAGAAAATTGAAACCATGTAAACAGTGAAAAACGAAAAAGAAACAAAATAGCTCTACACATAAGTTCATAAATAAAAGAATCACAGTTTATTGTCTCAGTAATGAGTGTCTTAGTAATATTGACAGACTTCTGTAGAAAGAAAATGTGTTCTCTCTTCCTCAGGGATATAATTCATCTATTCAGGTTGTGCGATTGAGGAAACAGCAAAGCAAAATTTCATTTTCCATTGAGTATATAGATTACATATCTCAACATTTATAGGGAATATATATTCCCATAGTTATTTTTTGTTATTAGTTTTTCTCATACCCTTTATTTTTCTCTCATAAATTTTCAGATTCACACATTTCTAAGAACCCATTAACTATTTTAATTGGCTGATAGGTAGAACTAAGTAATTTGTATGTTCTTAATAAATACCTTATGCAAGTACATCCTTCATATAATTAATAAACATTAAATATTTTCTAAATTCTTGCTTCACTCTTTGCTGAATATTTCCTTAAAATATGCCTAGAATTTAATGATTCAAGTTTGAGACCAGGCAGGTCTACAAGAGCTAGTTCCAGGACAGGCTCCAAAATCACAGAGAAACCCTGTCTCTAAAAAAAAAAAAAAAAAAAAAAAAAGAATTTAATGATTCATTGCTGACTGTAACACCATGAATGAATCCTACATTTATCATGAACTTTTTACGGCATTGACACTTGGTGATGCTTGAAAGCAAATTTATGAATGAACATAACATTTTTAAAAAATAAGAGACTAATTTTTGCAAACAAAAAACAAGATATTTTAAATATGTATAAATAATAGCAATTCTACGACTCTCAGCCTAGTATAACTGATCCTTAAAGGTGTAGGTATTTACAAGTTTTGGTCCATTTTAGTGTTTTCTTTCCAAACAATGTCATTAACAAGCACTACAAGGGAAGAGAATGGAGGGTAGTCAGTTGATTTACTCATGTAAAGGAATAAAAGGTAAGCAGATGATGTTTCCATCGTTCTAGTGTCCCACATTTTGCTCTTAAATATCAAAAATCTGCAGGTTATCAAACTATCACGTTGGTTTTTATTCAATTCTGAATTCCAAAAAGTTAAATATTTAATTTCTTCCAGGATGTAAACTTTTTCAAGAGAAGTTGGTTTACTGAGAGGATGCCCAGGATATGCCACACAGCTTCCATCCATACTCCAGAGTCCCGTCAGGAAGTCAATGAAACAAAAGTATGTTTCTTCTCTTTTTGTTTTAACTAAAAATGTCATGCTATACACATGTTAATTGTGCTGTGTGTGATTACTGAGCCCGTAAAAGTTGTGATAATTTCAGACAGAATAGATAGAGGAAAATGCCGCTGTCAAGGAAGAATCACATAATGTTAGCACTCAGTCAAATGCCTGCCAACTCACACGGTCCCAGAGTTGTAATTGTCCACATCGAAAACTATTTTTACCAGCACCTTCTGCTTTTCCCTGGAAAGTTTTGATCTGAACTGAACACACATTTCTAATATATTCATATAAATGTGAAGTAAATACAAATTCCTCTGTGTTTGTGATATAACCCTAAAGAATCTTCCTATGGCATCATGTCACTAAACGAGTAGTGTGTCCTCTTAAACTCCTAAACTATCCTGGACCCCTTGCTCTTTTGTCATTCTTTTTACAGTCCTGCCTCATGGATTTGCCTTTTCCTATGTCTTAATTGAACTTAGGCTGTTTAAGAGATTCCTCCGTAGAACATATAATATTCTTCTGAATGATTTCTCTTTTGATACGTCTACATAACTCTGAAAATCTAATGTATATGTGTTCTGATCTCTTCCTTCAGGCTACGTACGTAAGCATCAGTTTTATCTATGTAATATTAATAATGTATATCCATCTCACACATATAATTTATTCTCCAGTCATGAATTTATTCCCAACACAAGAAATTTTACAGAAGATATTCTCTGGAATATCATGTGTTTATAATAAAGAAATAAACTGAAGAAAACACTTGTACATATTATTTCCTAAACAACATAAATAGCATACTGTTGATACAGAAATACAGTCTTTGATAATAGAACTCTTAAGAAGACAAAAAACAGAGGCTCCAAACAGTATGCAGAATCCATTTCCCTTGAATATAAGAATTTACACTAATCTTCTTTTATGCCATGCAGTTATTCTTAATCATTATTGCCTGATGCTCCTAGTAATATGTTGATGATCAACACTTATCTGTCCATTTCGATTATAAACTTACTTTTCTATGAAATTCTACTTGAGCTTCTCTCTAGTCTTTATTTTCATACTCATACAAACATCAAAGTCAACAACTATGAAAAGAACTTATTTTGTATGACTGTGTCTTTGACCTAAGAATTACCAGGTTAAAATTGCATTCTGATTTCTACTAATGCCTGTAATTAAAGTAATCCTTTGTAATAAATTTTCTTTCAAACATGTCAATAAATTGGCAACTTCTTTAGTGGCAAGAGCTCTGGGATCATACAGATAAATGAGAAATAGGATTTTGAAAAACATTTTGCCTGCATTCATTTGTTTTGATATTCTATTGTAATATAAAATATTAAGTAAGTACATGAGAAACTAATTTTTCAGTATTGTAGAAATTAGTTGAACCACTAACTCCTGACATTTTTGGCACCTATGTTACATGAGTCTTGTCTTTGGACACCTACTAAGCTATGTAAAACCTGGTTTTCTCACAGACAGGTTAAGCCATCAAAGAGAACAGTTCTAACAAGTAAGACAAATGGTTGAAGGTTGAGGACACACAAAATATGATCATTTGACATAGCCAAATTTATTAAAATCCAATTAGTTTTATTTATCCAAGTGGAATTCAGTAATTGTCATTTTATATTTATGCAATATTTCTATATTATGAAATTATTAATATAATATTAGTAATAAAAATACACTATAGATTGTCTCCCTTGTTAAAAAAAACTACAAGAATCTATCTACCCATCTGTAAGTTACCTAGTTTAATATGAAGTCCAATGATGTTTGCTTAGACTGAAGACCTTCTGAAAGCAATCGTCAACATTACTAATGCCTGGGAAGAACCTCTGAAACATCTGGTGTCAGCCATACCCTCTCTTCCAAAACCTTCTGATAATATGCTGAAAACAACCAATGTTGTGAAGGCTAAAAATATTATTCTTCTGGAGGGACTTAAGACCATACTCAATAGGGTAAGCTGTTTCTACATGGTGGGTTTGTTTTTCCTATTTATAAAATTCATGCATTATGTCATTCAAAAAGGCTTTTGAGACATCTCAAATACAAGGTTACTTAATAAGCCCATAGAACAGTGATCTCTGTAGAAAATAGTAGTACGCCTCATATTAATTTTGACAGTAACTTTGTTGAAGAGGGTAAATACTCCAGTCTAATTCAGAAGATCTTACACCCGTCACAACCTAGATATCCTGCACCATAATACATTAAATGAAATATTCTGCTCATGTGCAGGGATCCAATATAGTATGCAAATGTAGAGTGGATTTCCCTGTAAAGAATAAAAGGATCAAGACCCTCTATCAGAACTAATATGGTATGAAGGGCACATCATGGAAAGGACTGTATGTAAAACTCCCCAAAGTGAAAGAACTGATACTAGCCTTTTCATCGTCATTTAGTTAATTCCATGTACACAGGCAATAGTACCTTGCTGGTTCACTATTTGTCCACTTGTGTGAATGTGTCTCATCTGAGATCAGTGGAGTGTCAGAAAATACATATGCTTGCTTCAATTTATGTTTAGGTATCTAATGACTTTACCTTAATTTCCAGAATTTCTCACTATTAATGTATAGTCCCCTATATTACCAGAGTTAATTAAATATTTATGAGAAAGGTGCACTGGGAGATACATCATGTCTTTAAGTACCTTCCTTCCATGTGTGAGGACCTGAATCTAGTTTCAGAATTTGTGTCAAATGTGTAATGTGGTATCTTCACTTTGTAGCCCTCAGACTAGGGAATCAGATCTAAAGGGGTCTGCCATGAACTGCAGGTAAAAGTAAGAGCAGGTCTCTCAAAAGTCAATGTAGATGTCACTGGAGGAAATTTACCCAAAATGGATCGCTGACATCCAAATCATATGTATGTATTTCACACACACACACACACACACACACACACAGAGAGAGAGAGAGAGAGAGAGAGAGAGAGAGAGAGAGAGAGAGACAGAGACAGAGACAGAGAGAGAGAGAGAGACAGAGACAGAGAGAGAGAAAGGGATAAAAGATAATGTTAATAATACCTGTCCATTTAATTTTTAGACCCAGATTGTATATGAAGAAACTGACTCCCCTGTCTGGTCCGGACTGTCAGACTTAAAATCAGCCGATGAAGACACTCAACTTTTTGCCTTTTATAGCCTGGTCCGCTGCCTAAAAAGGGATACTCATAAGATCGACACTTTTCTCAAGGTCTTGAGGTGCCGAGTTGTCTTTAATAGTGAGTGTTTGTTTTAAAAATGAGTGCTAAATGCACATCCCTACAATGTCCTGCTGACAGAGACCTTGTTGAACCAGAATTTTAATTCTTTTTTCTTCTCAGTTCATGCATGACTACAGTGGATTTTCTTATAAAATAAAATATAATTATTTTTAAACAAAAGATTCGGTGTTATATTTTAAGAAAGTCTCCTATTTCCATCTAATATAGCTCCATGTTTTTGTGATGTACACATAAAAATATAAAGTTTGACAAGCACGTAAGACAGCATAAAACTTGCTTAAGTTTTTAGTGAATGAAGAGAGATCATTTATGTAAAATCAAAGCAAGAGATTGTTGCTACTCATATGATCCTATGTATCAAAGGAATAGATATCTGAGGTCATTTGTAAAAGAAAACTATTCTGTGAGCAAATTTTTAGTCCAATAACAAGCAATACAGGTTCAATAATGTGAGACTATCCATAAGTACTATGAATTAAAATGTTCAAAAATGTAATAGGACAGAAGTAGGAAACAGATCTATATTTCTCTAGTGCCTTCCTGCCCCTTGATCATCCTTTGGACCACCTTAGGAAAGAATCAGAATTTTCCTCTTCTTTTGCTCAGGATCTAAGACAATTCTAATACTTTAAAAGTAGAAAATAGAAAACAAAGAAATGTTTCCCACATATGTAGACACAGTGCAGCAGACCAGTGGACAGGGCAGCATGTTTCTCAGCAGTGACATTCTAATTGAAGTCTCACGGTTTCTGACAAGATTAAGAGGAACTATAAGTGATATACAAGGTCAGCAAAGGAAAAGCCGAATAGATATATGAGAAGAATTAGCAGTTACTCACTTTGACACCAGAGTGGTTCTGCATTGGACTGCTTCTAGGGTATTCAACTTATAAATTGCATATAAACAAATTATCCTAGCACAGGAAGAATAGCAGATATCAGATTAAAGCAGAAAAACTAGTTGAATAATATTGATCTCATAAATTAATAAATCACATGATGAACCCTAGAGGTACAGAATGAGAAGAAAGGAATTTGCTTTTTAAAGATTTTTTCTGAAATTATGGTTATATGAATAAACAACTGTTATACTAAGATCAGTATAATACTTGATGCACTCAAATAAAAAATCCCAACACAATTCTTCACATACCTAAATGCAAAGACTATTCAACTTCATATGGTAAAAACAAAGAGTTTTAGGAAAGCTAAAACAATTCTGTACAATAAATGAGCTTCTGTAGCTATCAACATCCTTGAGTTGAAGATCTTTTATTGAACCATAGTAATAAAAATAGTTTAGTATTGGCATAAAGCATTATGAACTGTCTCTTTGGAACTTATTCCCTATACTGGAATGCCTAAGAAGAACAATACTTAACCTCCTATGGAAAAACAATAATGTCGAGAATAGTTAAACAATCCTGTACAATAGAGGAAGTTGTAGAAATACCACTATCCTTGACTTCAAGCTCTATAGATTGTTTTTGGTAAGATTGGCATTTTTAATTTGCTCGTCTTACCAATCCATGAGCATGAGGGATCTTTCCATTTTCTGATATCTTCCCCCGTATCTTTTTTCAAAGTCTTAAAATTCTTGTCATAAAATTCTTTCACTTGTTGGTTAAAGAGTTACCCCAGGATAGTTTATATTATTTGTGCATATTGTATAGGGTATTATTTCTCTGATTTCTTTCTCGGCCCATTTATAATTTGTATATAGGAAGGATACTGATTTTTTTAGTTACTCTTACAACCAGCCATATTACTGAAGCTGTTCGTTAGCTGTAGCAGTTCTTTGTAGAAATTTTTGGGTCCCTTATGTATATTATCATATCATCTACAAATAGCAAAAGTTTGACTTCTTCGTTTCCAATTTGTATCCCCTTAATCTACTTTGTTGCCATATTGCTCTAGCTAGAACCTTGAGTACTATATTGAATAGATATGAGGAGAGTATACAGCCTTCTTTTATCTCAGATTTTAGTGGATTCATTTTGAGTTTCTTTCTGTTTAGTTTGATGTTGATTGTCAACTTTCTGTGTATTGCCTTTATTATGTTTATGCATGTTCCTTGTATCCCTGAAATCTCCAATATCTCGAATCTGTCAAAGGTTTTTCAGCCTCTAATGATCATGTGTTTTTTTCTTTCATTTTGTTTATATGGTGGATTTTATTGACAGAATTTTCTATATTGAATCATCCCTGAACCTCTGGGATAAAGCCTACTTAGTCATGGTGGATGATTTTTTTTTATGTGTTCTTGGATTCAGTTTGTCAGTATTTTATTGAGCATTTTTGCATCAGTGTTCATGAGGGAGAATGGTATGTAGTTATCTTTCCTTGTTGCATCTTTGGTTGGAGTATCCATGTAATTGTGGCCTTATAAAAAAGAATCTGTCAATGTTCCTTCTATTTCTATTATGCAAAATAATTTGAGGGATATTGGTATTAGCTCTTCTTTGAAGTTCTGATAGAATTCTACATTGAAACCATCTGGCTATTATTATTTTTTTTAGTTGGGAGATGTTTAATGACTGATTTTTGTTTTCTTACGGGATATAGTTTTATTTAAATTGTTTATCTGGTCTTGATTATATTTTGGTATTTAGTACCTATCAAGAAAATTATTCATTTCTTTAGATTTTTCCCATTTGCGGAGTACAAGTTTTTAAAGTATGACCTAGTGATTCTATGTATTTCCTCAGAGTCTGTTGCTATATCCCCTTTTTAAAGTCTCTGATTTTATCTATTTGGATAGTCTCTTTCTTCCTTTTAGTTACTTTTGATAAGGGTTTGTCTATCTTGTTGATTTTTCCAAAGAACCAACTCCTTCTTCATTGATTCTTTGCATTGTTTTCTTGTTTCAATTTTATTGATTAGGCGGGCGGTGGTGGAGCACACCTTTAATCCCAGCACTAGGGAGGCAGAAGCAGGCAGATTCTGTGAGTTCGAGACCAGCCTGGTCTACGAGAGCTAGTTCCAGGACATGTTCCAAAACCACAGAGAAACTCTGTCTCGAAAAACCAAAAAAAAAAAAAAGTACATTCAATTTTATTGATTTCAACCCTAAGTTTGATTATTCCCTGTCATTTAGTCATCTATTTTCCATTCCAAGGAAGATCCATTTATTCCCCTGCCCCAGAGTCTGTGGTTTGTAGTATGATTGTCCTTTCTTCACAGTTAATATTTAATTATGAGTGAGCACATACTATATTTGTCTTTCTGAGTCTGGGTTACCTCAGTCATGATGTTTTCTTTTCCTAGTTTTATCCTTTTGCCTCCAAATTTCATGATGTCTTTATTTTTGACAACTACATAATACTCCATTGTGTTAATGTACCACATTTTCTTTATCCATTATTTGGCTGAGTGACAAATAAGTTGCTTCTAAGTTCTGGCTATTACAAATAAAGCTGCTATGAATATAGTTGAGCAAGTGTTCTTGTAGTATGATTGAGCATCCTTTGGGTACATTCCCAGAAGAAGTATTGCTGGTTCTTGAGGTAGATTGATTTCCATTTTTCTAAGAAATTGCAACATTGATTTTCAAAGTAGCTGAAGAAGTTTGTACTTAATAACTGGATGATGACTAGAGGTTGTTAAATATCCTGCCTGTAAGAGAAAATGTCTGAATCACAGTAATCCAAATGTGTGGAATCCTCCTACATTGGCCCTAAGAAGGATCGTGATTTGAGATAGGTGCTGAAGGAATATAAAGCCATTCCCTCTTCTTTCCTAATACATCTTGGAACATATAAAAATGGTGGTACTTCAGGAAAGTGGAGTAACATACAACTTGTACGGTCTTATTACCATGAAAATTTGCTCACTGAATGGCTTGTCTTTATAAATTATCCCGGATGTCCATCCAAAAGATTTACTTAGCAATAGCAATGGATTGTTTCAGTTTAAATTAATTTGGTCTTCTTTATTTACTCTGATTATATGTTAGTTGTCTTAGTTTCTCTTAAAACAGTGTATTTGTAAAATTTTTTTAGGACCATCACAAAACAAAGGATTGATTGTATATTAAATAAACACAAGAAACTGACCAATTTTCACTTTGAATTGGGTATTTCTAAAAAATATTTTTTGAGAAGAAATACATTGTAACAATGGATGCATTCAGCTTGGCCAAGTCATGAAGAAAAAAAAAACATTAAAAGTTTGGAAGAAACTGAAAGTCTGGTTCACCTAGTCCATCTCAGCAGCATGGTGCAGGGATGTGAGTGCACTTAACAGTTATTCTTTTCCCCCATTTTTATTATATTATTTTATTACTTAAAATAAATTAAAAAAATTTTTAAATTTGAATATATTTCAATCACATTTCCCTTGCTACAAGTCCTTCCAGATCCCCTTCTTCTCCTTAGCTACCCAACTTTAATTGATTTCTCAAAACACAACAAAAACCATATACAACAACAAAGCCCTCTCAAACCAAGAAACAAAAATAAATCAACCTTAAGGGGGGAAAACCCCACCAAAAGGTAACTAAATAAAAGTGCACATATAAAAAAGAAAACAAAACTTTGAGCTGGGCGGTGGTGGCGCATGCCTTTAATCAGCAGCTTGGGAGGCAGAGGCAGGAGGATCTCTGTGAGTTTGAGGCCAGCCTGGTTAACAAAAGATAGTTCCAGGACAGGCCCCAAAGCTACAGATGAAAGCCTGTCTAAAATAAAAAAAAAAAAAAAAAAAACCTTTAGAGTTAATTATATATTATTCTATTATTCAACTACTCCTAAATAAAGACCTGCTCTGAAGTGGTCAATATATTCAGTGTCACTCCATTGGAGAAAACTGATTTCCCTCTCCCTAAAGGTATAAGTGATAGTTCAGTTAATAGTCTTTATTGTGGTGACAGGATTCCATTTATTTATTCATTCAGTTTTTTTTTAACATAACAAAATAAAATACAGACCAATGAAAGGAAAAGGGCCCAAGAGAGGGCAAAAGGATCAGAGACCCACTCATTCCCACACACAGGAGCCCCAGAAGAACAATACAATGGAAGCTGCAATGTAAATGCAGAGAATCTGGTACAGCCATACAAGCCCTGTGCATGCTGCCTCAGTCTCTGAATTCATGAGAGCTTTTCTCCTATTGACGCAGAGAGCCTTGTTTTCTTAGGGTTCTCCATTTCCTGTGGTTCTCACACTCTTTTGCCTCCTCTAATGCAGGGTTCCCTGAACTCTGAGGAGAGGAATTTGATAGAAACATCCCATTTAGGGCTGAGTTCTTTAAGGACTCCCAGTCTCTGCATAATATATGGCTGTGGATCTTTGGAATTTTTTCTTTTCTCATCTGGTGCAGGAGGAAGTTTCTCTGATTAATAGTTCTCCTTAAAGATGACTCGGGCCTTCAGGACTTTTAGGTAACTTTCAACCTTTTGTGTGTCCCTTTTCAGGCAACGGCAGAGGTTATACATAACAAAAAGGTGAGTGTCTTCATCAGATGACTGAAGTTCTCTCAGTCCTGACCAGTGAGGAGGAAAATTTTCTACAGCTCCAGGCTGGGTCTACACAACGAATGGATAGAAAACATTAACATTATAAGGATTTATTTCTCCTCCCACTTTATGCGTATATGAGTGCATAAATGTGTATGTGTACAGGTGTATTTGCAAATGGATTTGCTGATCAGTAGTCAGTCTTCAGTAAATATCCTCCAATGAGATCACTTTTTTTTACTTTATTCAGAATCCACTTTAGATCTCCATATGTCTTCCTCCCTAAAGCTGCCCTTTTATGGAGAAAATACTACACCCCCTTTTGACAAGAATAATGAGATTAAATCGGGTCCTAAAACATAGAAAGATATTTACAGACATGAGATATATCCTCAAGCCCAGCAGATATTTCTTCTAAATTTTAAATTGTTCAGTAGAAAATAGAGGTATGTAAACTAGTTATAAACCATGGATTTTCAGACACATGGGCCAAGTAGCATAAAGCCATTAATAATCTAAGTGTAGAAGTCTGATGAATGTGCATATTTGGGGCATGCTGTTGATCCCAGATGAAATATATCAATATACGAGTAGGCAGATGGAAAGCCCCAAAGTTGTACTTGGCTCCACACAGAGATTTGAATCAGAGAAAAATGGACCAGCAAGTGTGAATTCTTTCAACTCAAGGAATATTACATATCCTTAATACTTTCCTTGATGTGTCTTTCATAATTCATGATTCTAGTAGAGTGTCCTAATCTTTTAACTTTCAAGTAAATATATTCTTTGTACTCTGCATTTTCTGAATCCTTAGACATGATAAGCTTATTTCATTCAATGTTTTAAGATGCCGTCTAGGAAAACCAGGAAATAGCTGTCATAAGAAGACCATCTATATTAAGCAGGGGTTTCCACAACACCCGAAAAGCTACTTTCCAAATTACTATGAAGAACATTGGCTTTTTGTTGGTGGTGTTAGAACCACTTGTTTACACAGTTTTCAGTAAACACCTTTGGTGTTAGATTTACAAGTGGTCCCTTACTCACTAAATTGTCAACAGATGTGATACAAAAATTTCCGTCTTGCAAATAAATTATTTAAAAATTCTACTCATTGTCCAAAACACCACTTTCATAAATAACATAAACAAAGAAATTTGAAGAGACAACTTACCCTGCTTAGTAGGATCTCAAGTCCCTTCAAAAGTTCTATAATTCCATGCTTCACATCATTGATTCTTTGCATCATTTCATTAGACTCTGTTGGGAGAGCAGCCGTGGCAAGTATCAGGTGTATCAGAGGATAGTCCCAGGCACGTGAAATTGCTATGATGGATTTCAGAAGGTCTTCTGTCTAGGGAAGCATGACAAAAGCCACTTTAAATGAAGTGAGATTCAAGAGGGTAGATATCTGTTGATTTTACCCAAAGGTGGTGAACTATAATATGTATTTCTTATTAATACATATTTTTCATAGTATCTACACATAGTAGAATTATAAAATTTTAGCTACTGTACTATAGTTTGTTAAATAAAATTTTCTTTTATACTGACAGGTCAAAATAATTGCTTTTTACTTTCCCTCTCTATTCAACCATCCGTCTCTGTGGTGGCTTGACAGAAAATGGCCCCCAAAGAAAAAGTGTGACTTTGTTGGAGTAGGTGTGGTCTTGTTGGAGGAAGTGCATCACTGTAGGGGTGGGCTCTGAGGCGTCACATATGCTCAAGCTATGCCCAATGAGACAGTTCACTCCCTTTAGCCTTTGGATCAAGATTCAAGGACACTCAGCACCAGCACCACAGTCTGCCTGCACGCTATCTTATCCCCCGCCAAAGATGATAATGCATAAAACCTCTGTAGCAAGTTACCACAATTAAATGTTTTCCTCTATAAGAGTTTCTGTGGTCATGGTATCCCTCCACAGCAATAAAAACCCTAATAAAATATGTTCTTTTGTATTACTAACCTCTCTGTGAGAAAGCGAGGCTTTCTGGGACTCAGTAAGTGACTTCAGGACTTGGTTTTAGATAAAATAGATAACAACACTGTCAGGTGAAAGTGGTCCAAATAATTTCCACACTAATAAATCACACTGGTCTCTCATAGATCACTCTGGGCTTTTGTATTATGGAAGAGTATTAAAACAATGGCATATTGATGGAAACACAGCTTTCAAAACCATATTTTTCTACATCTGCATGACTCCCCATTATATGAGTACACATATAAATTTATGGTAAATCAAACCAAACCCTATTTCACATAGAGAGTGAAAAGGGAAAGATGCTAACACAGAACTATGTGTTTGTACAGTCCTCACCAAACAGGGGCCATCTTGTGACAGAAGATAACAGGAAGAAGAGGAGCTTCTTTTACAGCCTCTCCTCTAGTGAGAAAAAGGCAGAACAGTCAGGGAAGACTGCACGTAATAAAGAAACTGCAGTGGGACCAAGAAAGTCTTATAAACTGAAGTAGCATGCTGCTAGAGGAGGGGCCTTTAGTGTCAGAACATAAAAACTACTGTATCTGCATTTCTTCCACATGTTTGTGACTGTATACCCAAACAAAAGTGTCCAATTCATATAAAAGCTTCCCAGAGAGTAATAAGAGCAACCCCACCATGACGATGCTAGAAATTGTGCTCGGAATTTCTGAATTTACTGAAATGTAAGTTGGCATTGGCCTGGTGGGTAAGTTTTCAACTGTGAGATGTGTGAATTGTTTGCTAACTGTTGCTTCCTCCTCCATGCTATGGATCAGAGATCATCCATATTTGGCCCCTGTAACCCACGTGAAGAACAACTAAACACTGCTCAGTTTTATTTGTTTCAGTGAAAACCAAGGGGGAAAAACCTACTTTTGTTTCACGGATTTGCTTAATATTCTCTGGAGTCGTGATGGATGCAGTGTGGCACTCGATGGGCACCTTGTCGTTTAACCAACTTGCTTTAGCAAACTTTATGTTCTGAAAGAAATGATATGATTCAGTGTATTGGTTTTCAGAATTGAATGAAAATATATATGACCATAGCATCAATGTTCTTGACAGAACTTATTTTTTAAAAAATCAGTGAGAACATAAAAATTAAAGCACAGCAATAAAGCAATTATGTTTGCTCATTTTCCCCATTAGATATCTAATCTCATTTACTGACCTCCCAACTTCTAACTCTTCTCTTCTTTAATATTCTCTTATTTGTCCCTTAAAATGTTATTGTTGGGAGAACAGGCACCAAAAACCTTACAAACTCCAAATCAAAAACTTACAGTGTTTAGTATAGTTTTCCCTAGGATTTGAACTGTGTTATAAAATAGTAACTTTTTGCAAATTTATAAATGTCTTGTTTACCCATTGACACAAACTGATGTTCTTCCTTTAATTCATAATTACAAATTTATCTTTATTCTAACATTCTACTATGTCTTTATATTTGAATAATACCATATCAGTGGTGAAAGTAGAATGAAGTAATGTTGATACAATCAAAATAAAAAAAAAATCTAGCCTTATTTTATTTTAAGAATCTATTTCCCAAAAAGTGAAGGAAAATGCACACAATATTTAAAGTTTATATAATAATCAGTTGTGAATTATATTTCCTCAGGTATTTATTTTTTAAATACAATTTTTTTAATACTAATCATGAGAACATTTGGAGAAGGTTAATGGGTTTCTGGGAATGTCATGCAGTGGAAAAATTTTGAGAGACAATCAGAGAAGGAAATGAGTAAAAGAAATTTTCACCAATGAGTGAAAAACACAATGGGGATGTATATTCTTTTCAACTCTAAAGACCAATTCTCCCAGATTTTTATCTTGTATTTTCGTTCTTCACAGAACCTAGAGGTCACGTGTCATCATTAGGAAGGGAGGAAACATTTCTCGTCTACACAAGCTCTCTTTTGCACACACACTGAAAATATTAAACAATATTTCTTCACATTTTGGAGTATCTGAGCAGTTGGATATCACCCCCTCCCAATTTACATGGTTGTGATTATTTAGCTTTTATTTGTTCATTCAATTCACTGCAGTAATCATCCTACACTGAATATCTGCAGGGGGTGAGTTGAGAATTTCCATAGAGAGTGGAGTCCTCCATAAAAGACCAAGAAGTCACAGTTCCATCCTGTGATTCTTTGGGGATCTGATGTTAAAAGTGAAAGTTCAAAATATGTTTTTATTTTTAAAATATATTATTTAGAAAATTGAAAAATTATTCCATTCTTAAAAACGCTTGAGATTTTATACAACCTCCCAGGTTCTCCAATTCACATTTTATTATCTGCTTCTTTCTATTACCTATAAAATTTTGTCACATCAACATCAGATAGTGGTGATTTCTGATTTAATTAGTAGCATTTTCTGCAGTCCCCATTAGAGAGAAAACAAGAAGCAAGCGAGGAACTTACAAATTCGTGGTATATGTCTGCAGACATGTCATAGTTGGTATGAGACTGTTCAATCACATGATCATACAGGTCTTTAGTGGACAAGAGATCTGGTGTGGAGGACACATTCTCCCAAAGGAGCAGATTTGCCAACAGCAGCAACAGACGCATCACCGCTTTAAGAGAAATGAAATGAGAGAATCTATTCAATGGATTCTTCAAGAGTTAAATTGTCTGGGAATGTTGTCTCTTCCGTAGGCCCGCTGCTACACAATTTGGCTTGATATAGGTGAAGGGGGAATATTATTTTTAAACTGGGCCGATATGGGGAAATAAATATATTTCTCTGACACACAACTTAGAACCAGAGAAATCATTCCACAGTTAGGGCTTGCAAGGTGAACTTCTCAACTATGCAAATACGTGGAGCTTTAATTAACCCTATGTCAGCATCTTCAAGTCATTTTTGGCACTTGTCAGAAAGTCTTAGGGTTTTATGTTCACTTTCCATTTCAGGAAATAAACTTGACAGCTCCAACTAATCCATTTTCTTGTAAATACACCTTAAATGTTAAGATTGTTAGCTCAAGAGTGCTTTTATTTTTTTCACGTCCTTTAACATGTTCTAAATTGGTAAAAACATAAACCTGCTATTATCAGCTACATTAGGCTTCATAAATGAATGTTTATTCAGATTGATGTATTAAGCAAGCGAATACATAACTAAACCTTGGTAATCAAACATAATTATAACTTCCTCTTTCTGTACCTAAAATAATTAGATCATTGAATCTTGTATTCTTCGCAATGAACATTTTCTCTGTAATGCAAATTGGTCAATTGAGTTGTATTATGAAGGAGAGCATGCAATGGAAAATGTTTATTGCAAGGTACCCCTTAGATATTAGTACTACTGTCCCCCCTTACCTATCAATATTGTCTATCAATAAAATGCAAAATGAAAACCATTGGTCTCACACTTGACTGAGTGATTACATCCTAAAACATTCTCTACCCTATGTTGTCTTATCTCCAGGAGAGGCATAATCAAACACTGGTTCTTAAAAGAGCAAACCTGATCACACCATAGAAAATATACTGTTGACTGATGACAACTTATGTTGGAGAGGTTATGGGGTAAAGGGAAGACTCCTGCATTGCTGGTGGGAGTGCAAGCTGGTACAGCCCCTTTGGATATTAGTATGGCAATTTCTCAGAAAATTAGGAAACAGCCTTCCTCAAGACCCAGAAATACCACTTTTGGGTATATGCCCAATGGATGCTCAACTGTATCATGAGGACATGTGCTCAACTATGTTAATAGCAGCACTGTTTGTCATTGCCTGAACCTGGAAACAACCTAAATGCTCCATGACCAAAGAGTGAATAAGGAAAATGTGGTACATTTACACAATGGAGTACTAGACAGCAGAAAACAAAAATAATGACACCGCCGGGCGATGGTGGTGCACGCCTTTAATCCCAGCACTGTGAGTTTGAGACCAGCCTGGTCTACAGAGCTAGTTCCTGGACAGGCTTCAAAGCCACAGAGAAACCCTGTCACGAAAATAATAATAATAATAATGACACCTTGAAATTATCAGGCAAATGGGTGAAGCTAGAAAACATCACATTGAGTAAAGTAACCCAGACCCAGAAAAACAATTATCAGATGTACTCACTCATTAGTGGTTATAATATAAAGCAAAAAAGAATCAACCTACAAATTACAGTCTCAGACAACCTAGACAACAATGAGGACCCTAAGAGAGACATATGGGAAGTAGAAAAAGACAAGATCTCCTGAGTAAATTGTGAGCATGGGGACCATGGGAAAGAGTTGAAGGGGAGGGGAGCCAAAAAAATGTATAGCTCAATAAAAGAAAAGAAAAGAAAATATACTTTTCAAACATACCTTCATGAAATAATTCATTGATGAAGCTTAGGGGAACATGACAAAGGGCTACTTACAGGAGCAGGGTTGAGCTGAAGTCAGCTGCATCTCTTAGAACTTATATCACAATGTAGTCTCCAATTCAGGAAAGCTGCTGTTTCACCTCACTACTGGTTTCATTCAATGTTCTACGTACTATATATACAAACAGAATTACTCCAAGCTATGCAGAGCTGGGGGTACAGATAGAATCAATATCTACACATCAGTGACCCTTTCCCTTCCGGGAATATTGACATCCTATTTACCTCTAACACAGTCCTACTTATATGTGCTACTTTATTTCCCCCATGTTATCTAGAGGCTTCAAGTCATTCTGGAAATCTCCAAGACCATCTCTGTTTCATAATTACTCATTTCCAGGTTAGTAGTAGAAATGGAATTTTCACCCAATATTTTGCCATAATTTATGATCTTATGTCTGTCATATTTTCTCCAGAGATTCTTGAGTGTTTCAGGTGAAGATAAATGCTGTCGATGTTTATAGGAGCATGAACCACCCTATCTCAGCAACAGTCAATAATCCTAGATGTTTTAATCAAACACAAGTCTATTTCCTTAGCCATAAACACTGGGAAATGTTTCTCTCAACAGATAGGTAACAGTTCTGGGAATCAACATATCTGACGAAAATTGTTTAGAAGACACTTTGACAGATCCCATCATTTAACAAAACTTTGATCAGATCCTTATTGGTGGGTGATGACTTCCTTAAACACTGTTATTTTTTCTGTTTGCTTTTCTTACTGTCTTCAAATATAACATCTGAATTTTCTCATGTGAGGTGAGTCTTTAATCAATTAATTGTTGATTGCAGTTTGCAACTGTTGTGCCGCAGTTTCTTTAAGCAGAGAAAACTTTGCCAGGCTTCCCTTACGATGTTGCTGAGCTATACCAATTATTGACAATTATCCTGAAATATTCTATTGAGGTTTTTTTAGTGTTTCAGATGATAAATGCTTTTGGTACTATGAAAGCCATTGTAAGGGATGGAAATTTCTTTATCATTATAAACTCATTTTTTCAAAAAAATTATTTTGCAACAAAGTATTCTTCAGTACCTTCAGTAATAGTGTCCATGCCTTTAATTATGCTGTGTAACCAGCAACAGTTCAGAAGTCTATGTAGATTAGGGGCATCATGTGCCTCCTTTTCTAAAATCTCCTGAAACAGACCTTATGCACTCGCCATTATTCAATGACTTTATAAATGTCAGGAATGTCTACTCTTATGTCTGATGGGTACCTATGTGCAAATTTTTAAACTGTTAGATTTATTGGTTTTCCAGATGCATTTTCCCACTAATAATTCATGTAGATGATAGAAATTTATTTATAAATAAATAATGGAAACTTATTTACCAGTTTCAAGAGAATGAAAAATTGTCACTTAATTAATATTTTGTAAGAATAATGATACAGCTTTAAGAACGTCTCCTACAGTATGGTTTGTGCTCAATCTGGTATCAACTCTTTCTCTGAAAGCAAGTTGCTCAGTATGTATGGAAAACAGTGCTCTACTTAATTTTCTGTAATCTGCTATCACTCTGTCTGAGTTTCTTCATATTGTCATATGGAGTAAAATGATTAATGTAAGGTCTTGGGAGTCCAGAGGAGAATTGGTGAAGTCAATTTTTAGAGCTATCTAGGGTTAATACATGGTTGTATGCTAACACTTTGGGATTGCTTAGTGTACTGTCTAGAAGCAACTCAGTTCCATAGCACTTGGTTTATCCAATTCTGTACTAAAAATCTGTCTCATAGAAATGGTCTAGCTTTCCATCTTTTGGGCAGACCAGATGGACTTCTTAATAATGACTTCTTTTTTCAATTCTAAAGCTCTTTGCCCATATTAAACATTTTACACTTTTTGGTTTCTTTGCCATCTGCATTATTTATGAGCCTTGAGCCTGTTATTTGTGACAAAATTTGATGATATGATGATGTCAGTGAAACATTTTATAATAAATTAATAAACGAAGCATTGACAGATTGCCTTTTCAGACTTCAACATTTTCAAAAATTTGTTTTTATTCTTTGAGAAGAGACCCATGCACCCAAGCATGCACTGAAAGCCATAGTACTAGTAGAAGTTTTGAAGAACTAGACTGTTAAGAACCATCTCAGAAGTACATGGAATGAATGTGGGCTTAGCAGTTGTTGTTATGGACAATTCTGCATCTCAGGAGCTTGAGATAATTATCAACCTTATGGGAATCCCTGCGCAGGCAGCGGATCTTGTTGTAAAGAGCCAAATCTCTGGATTCTTCATCAATTCCCTGCAGGGACGGAAACTGCGACCAAACGGAGTAGATCTCATTTCCTTTGGCTTCAGGATAGGCCTAATTAGAAAACAGAAAATTCAAATTCATATGTTAGAATTTTTATATCTGTATTTCATCTTATGGTTGAATGCATATTCTGGAGGAAAGACCAATGTAAAATTTTAGCCAGATTCATGGATATTTTTAGGCAGGGTGCAAGTCTGTCAGGCATCTTAAAGTTTGAAGCAGAGTATATAGATATGTTTTGTATTAGGCATGTGATCTGAGTTGAAATTTGTCTTTTCCATGTATAAGGATGATAACCAGATCCTCAGTTTTTACCAAGGTATGGTGAAAGACAGAGTATCTGCTCCCTTACCTAAAGTGCTTCTCTGTATTAACAACAACCTTGTGCTTTGCTGCTTCTGATAATGGATCACTTGTCATCTTACTGTTTTGAACTGAATTGCACACATTTGGAAACTTAACAATGACCAAGAATACTTAATGCCTTATCGTGCCTTGCTATGAAATTACCACTAAGTCAGAATGTAGCCTCACAGAAATGAAGACAATACCTTGAAATCAGAATGTTTACTGCATGTGTTGCTGGTTTAATGGTTTTATTTGTATTTTCATTTGTGTGTGTGTGTGTTCACCAGAAGTACACATTTTCATGGAAATTATAAAAATATGGCATGTACACCAAAACATATGTGGTGTTAATATATACCAAATAGCTAAGAAGAAATCTAAAGCAAGTAGTATGTATGTACTCCTACTTATTTTTATCAAATGTATTTTATCTTTGTGATTTTCAGTAAGCTGATTTGGTATTAATCTCACTAGCACTGACAATTATCATAACTGGAGAAATTCAAAGTACAAATTCAACTTTAAGTATGTCAAATGATTTGGACATATTAAATTCAATGACACGAGTTTGATGTAGGAAACCAGAGTGAAACAACATATAGGATGAGCAGTTTAAAGAAAATGTACCTCTTTTGAGAGTTTTTGGAACAGTATTGATGACCCATCCTTAGCTTTCCAGTTTCCTATGGGCAGGGCCAAAGATGGCAGGAGAGTTTCTAATTTGATTTCGATTTTCTTTTCTCTCCTTTAACACTTTACTTCTCTGGTGTATTTGTGAAAGAGGTATATAACCAGAATGTCAATACATATACATGAATTCTCTTCAAGAATGCTTTATCTTGTCAATTTTTTAGTCTGTTTTTCTTTTACTGTGGAACATTTACCCATAAGTGTCTAAGAAACAGTAAGCTGTTTATGCATTACTAAAAAGCATCAGGAAGACCATACCCATCCAACACTGTAGTAGAAGTCCAGGATTTAGAGATATTAGAATCTACTGTGTAGGAATTTAATTCTTTTTTTAATAGCACTCTACAATGTAGAATGCCTGAGCTTCGTTCATGCAAAGAAGAGTTTTTCATAATTTGTTTCTCACTGTAAGCGTCAGGTAATGCATAAATAATGAAAGAAATGAAGTTTCAGGGAACTGCTCACCTGGCCAAGTATCTTCTCAATTCCCTCTAGAAGGCGCTTGTTTTGTTCCCCAATCTCTTTGGCTCTTGATATGATAGCATCAGAGGCTTCATGAATACCATCTACTTCAGTTACTAGTTGAAACAGAGGGCCGTTCCAGGAGTGCACCAAACTAAGTATCAGGTTCAGAAGGACTTCCGGCTAAGCAATCATGTTGAACAATAGTTAAAGAAAGTGAAATACAGCTGAGTTAGTTACATATGGCTTTTCTTCACAAAAGTGGAACTAAAATATTTATTTTATAATTATGTGTGTACTAATATGTTTCTAGAACACACATGTTATAGAAAAGTCAAGGTTAACTATTGGCATATACTTTGAAAAAGGCAAAAAATGTCTTATTTAAATTACTACTTTTTTTTCTGTATGTGTGTTTGTGTGTGCCTAGTTTGTGTGTGTGTGTGTGTGTGTACATGCAGGTATGTATGCGCAGGCTTTTGGAAGCTTGGAAGCTAAAAATCAATGTTAAATGCTATCACTCACATGCAGTTCACTGTTTTGTGAGACGTGGTATCTCCCTAGCCTGGAAATTTCCCAGGAGCCTAGGCTGACTAGCTAGACTGTCTTCACCTTTCCGGGGCTGAGACTGTAAGACTGCAGGCTCAGGCTTTGTTTGTTTGCTTGTTTGTTTGTTTTTTATAGTAACCTTGGTGGATTTTTTTGTTCTGTTTTGTTTTGTGTCTTGGCTGACCTAGAACAGAGATTAACCTGTTTTTGATTCCTGAGTGTTAGAATTAAACGCGCGTACCACCACGCCAAACTACTTTTATGACTGGATTTTTAAAGTTTTGAGGATCAAATTCAGCTTCTCATACTTACATGGAAAGAAATAAATTTAGTTATATCTCCTTAGCCTTTAAGTTACTGGCTTTTCTACTAAGACAAAAATTCTCTGTGCTACATAGTCCTCTGCAATTTTACCATCTGACCTCATCATCAGGTCTTTTTATTCTATTTTATTACCTTGCACATCCAAAACAAACAAAAGTTTGGTGGTACTCAGTAGGTACCAGAACTCAGGAGGTTCCAGGAAGACATCAGGGAAGATACATATCACCCTTATCAATGATTAGGAGCCCAAATAATTTTCACACTCATAAATAAAACTGATTATTATGTGAATATATTATTTTTATCTTATTATATTTTGTTAAAAGAAGATACAATAAAAAGTGCATGACTCCCTTTTCATCATTTCTAGAAGAATGGCCCATTAGTTGGTGTGTACAGTGAAGAATAAAGACACAGTACTGTATTTAAATAAAAGCATAAGTGGAAATCACAATGGAGTTTTGAACACCCAGTGTTTGTTCACTTCCCAAACTGTACATTAAACTCATCCCTGATTTGAAATGCTTACTGTCAAGATGTTTGTTGTGTATTCGAGTGGTAGTGGAAATGAAGGGTAGAGCACAATCCAAGGAACATTACAATAGAAAAAAAGTATAGAGCATTTGAGGAAAAAGAGTAGTGCAAATTGTAATGGCAACAAGGGTTCCTGGGAGCACAACAGCACATGAATAAGAGAGCTTGAGTTAGATGAAGCCACCACTCCTTTTCTACCAGCACTGAAACTGACACAAACTCAGTATTACCTCTTGGAGGCCAAGTTCCTTATCTCAGCAAGTGAAATAATAATACATTGCAACGTGGAACTTTTTGCAAGGAAGAATTCAAGCAATGTAAATAGTGTGCTGTGTGGAGAGGCTAGCAATGGAGCATCTTTCCTCAAATATTTTTTTTTGTCCTCATCCTGTTATTGCAGTTTCTCTTTGGTTATCACTATAATATTATTGAGAATAGAAAAAATACAGAACTCAGATGTGTCTAATAAAGTAGGGAACATATTGTACTTTGGTTGTATATAATTACATATATATATCACATAAATTTATATATAAATACACTATATATATATATATATTGATATTGATTGATTGAGAAAAGATGAATGTCAGTAATTAACCAAGTAGACCAAAACATCTTTTGAGACAAGATCTCTCTCTAATGTAATCATCTTATGTATATATTTTGATTTCAGACATGTTGAGATTGGTTAAGACATGGTTTATAAAATTGATAATTAGACCTGCTATAACATTAAGAAGTTATTATTATAAGAGATCCCAGACACAACTGTGAGAAACACAAGCATGTATTTTCCTGATACTGCTTCATGAGGAGACTTTCAGTTAAGGTAGGGAAGAAGGCAAAGAAGTCTGGGAAGAACGCAGGTGTTGTTAGAGAAATAGAAATACGGCCAGGAGAACTTGAAAGTTAAGAGGCGAAAGTGTAGTGGTCAGTAATGGATGCTGCCTATGGAGGAGTTCCTGAAACAACAAACAAATGCAAATGAGTTCTCATTTCTTACATATGTATGAATGTCAATATATTCATGATCATGAAATTAATTTCAAAGTTTCCTCCAGAATAACAAGCGATGTCATCTTCATGGACAGCTCGGTTACAATGTTATTAAGTATGTCATTTTACTCTTATCCCTTCTCCAATGTGTATATTATTTGGGAAATAATTCTTCCTCTTTTCCGTTTTTCATGTGCGATTATTATACCTATCTCAGTATTCTAATAACCTGGAGAACACCAAAAACCTGTGTACTACGTCAGTTATGTCCGACATAAAATCAGGTGAGGACTCACAGGGACCTGCTGGGCTTCTTCCTTGTCTTCCGGGGTAGCCAGGGAAGAAGTGGGGCAGTCATTGATGGCTTTGGCAATAAACTCATGATCTTGAGCATACCGCTTTTCCTGGAAATGGTAGAAACATAACATCAATAACGTTTAGGAATTAAAAAAATATATAACCAGAATATTAATGCACTTTGTATAAATTTGAGTTTTAAATTAGTGTAACTCTTTTAATTAAGGAAGTAAATAGCATTATTTTTACTTATTTCTTAAGTATATCCCTATTTTTCTTACCATCAATGTCTAATATTCCAAACAAGTCTATACTGTCTTGTTTCCTTGTCCTATCTTTTTATAAATTACTATTCAGAAACAAGCATAAAAGTACCTAAAATATAAAAATTTATTTAAAATGTCATTTTTCATATTTGAGCAAAATGCCATATCATGTTTTGTCTATATTACTTTATTTAATTTTCCCATGACTTCAGATTGATATGATTCTCTTAAGTAGTTATTATAAAACACAGATTTTTATTCAAGTGCTTCTGAACCTATATACTTGTATAGTACAAATTTCTTCATAAATGCTGAATATAATTATGTGGATTGTGAAAACATAAACTGGAAATGCTGAGCAATAAACATTTAAGATAAAAAGTTATCTATTTTTTTCTTTTGAGACAGGGTTTTTCTGTAGCTTTGTGGCTTGTCCTGGAACTAGCTCTTTTAGACCAGGCTGATCTTGAACTCAGAGATCCACCCGCCTCTGACTCCTAAGTACTTGGATTAAAGGCGTGAGCCACCACAGCCTGGCCTAAAAAGTTATCTAATATATCAATTGCAATTAATGTTTAATCATTTAGATAATTTTATTATTTATTTATTGTATAAAGTATCATCAAAAACTAAACTTACTAAAAATTCTGAAAATTTAGAAGAATGTCTAAGAAGATTTCAAAAGCAAAGTATGATCAGTCAATAACTCAAAGAAATGCCAGTGAGTACAGAGAACAATATGATTAGTATTTATTGCTAATGATGAGTTACTTTATGCATACACATTGATGTACTAAAACTGTCACTGGCCGTGAACTTGTAGGCTAACTCAAAGAAATAACAAAATCCTCTACAAGATCTTCAGCAGCAGAAGACCCTTTTCTACTTCTGAACCAGCCTTCCTATTGTAATTGAAGCCATGCTCTGACAGTTTTAACACAGGACTCTTAGCACTGGGGGCTGTTTGAGCACTGATTGTTTGTATTTCCCTTTCTTCATGTGTGTTCGCGTTAGGTTAATTCTAGCCCATCCACAAAGTTTACTAATTCCATGATGTTTCCCTTCTCTGGGCATCTGCAGAGCACTAAGTGAAAAATGCCCCTGGAGCCAGGACCCACACATGTAAGACTAAGAGTTTAGATGCTTTCCCCAACTATACTGAGGGCTTTACATCTCAAGTTTAAGTTTAGAAGCATTATATTACAAAAAAAGGAAAATCATTTCCCTTTTGCAAATCTTTAATATTTTGTGAAATTGCCTCATTCTTGTTCTACTTTTTATTAGGTAGCATTTCTTTTTCCCATGAAGATGCAGTCTTTGAAGTTTGGATCATTTTTTTACTTTGTACTGTAGCAAAAAAGGTCCCTTTCAGCAGATGCCAGAAGTGAGTGAAGTACTTACAAATTCAATGAACATATCTGCAGACATCATATAGACGTAGTGAGAGAGCATGATCACCCGGTCAAACAGCTCCTGGAGAGTCATCTGGCAGTTCCCACTGTGACAGATTGGCAGGGGGTGCACGTTTTGGCAGAACAGCAGGTTAGACATCACAAGCAGCAGGAGTGTCCCTGCTCAGGAAACACGGACGCCACTGTGAGATGATTGTGTTCAACTGAAAGGAAACCTTATCTGTCTCTAGCACGTTACACGAATGGTTGCTTCTGTGGGGAAAGAAGACTCAGCATCTTCCACGTTGCATGCTTACCCAAATATTAACACTTTCACAGATATGTAGCTTGAATCGGTTGGCTCTTGTCGTTTTGTTTTGGCTCAGAAGCGGTTGTGCGCTTTGTAAACATTTTGAGCATAAATCACTGGGCACAAATCAGTCTAAACTACTGTATTTAGTCAATCTCTGAAGATAATTTTATGTTGTGGTAGTTTCTTCTGGTCTTAAGTAGTCACATTCTCTAACCAAACTGCTATACAATGTTACTAAATAGCCTATTAGATGAAAACATAAAGTGCAATTGGAATATAGTTCTTATAAAATACTTCTAATTTTCCAAAAACGTACTTCAAATATAATTATGTAATGCAAAATACATAAATGTGTGTGTGCAAGTGCATGCTCTTGCACTTATGTGTGTATTAGGAGACTTGTAGTTTATATGTGTGAGAGAAATATGCTTTGCATATATGAAGCTATAGCAGTAGCTCTTGTAAATTCATAACTAGATAGATAATCTCTAACTCTAAGTACACTTTTTTGAACATTTATCATTTGAGGGATTTTCAGTCTAAGATCAGATAAAATAGAAAAAGGGTTTGTTATGCATATTACAAAACATATTTTATGGTACTACTAATACTTTCATTTTTTTAAAAAATGACACCAAGAAAGCAATTTCTTAGTACTAGCCTCCTTACTTTTCCCCCTTCTATTGAAATGTCATTTGGCTTCAATTAGATTGTTAGAACAGTATAAAACAGATACCTACTATTATTATGTGGATTATGCCTGCATCACTGAAAGTTTCACCAGATTTATTTAAACTGGCCAACTTATTCAGAGATTTGGCAACCAGACAATATTTACTGCTTTCTTCTAGAGTCTGACAGGTGGACCCAATGTTCCTGTGGTCTGTGACAGTGCAAGTTCTCAGTCTCAGCAACACCAACTCTGTGAGTGGGGTTTCTCCTTGTTCTCAAGCTAACTGTGCACTAGAGGATATTTAAGACCATCCATTCTTTCTACATAGTAGCTGCCAGTAGCACCCTCCTTTTACCTTTCTTACTTCCATTATGTTAGCACAAATGGCATCTAGATATTGTCACAACCCGGGAAGGACACCTCTCCCATTAGAAAGCCACTGATATAAAAGTCTGTTATATTAAGTATGAATAATTTTTCAATCAAGTAATAAGAGAGACTTCTAAACTCCTTTAATTCCAACAACTACATCTCTGAAAAGGTGGTGACTCATTGCTGGAGTGCAAGGTAGGTGTCCTATGATGCTCCCATTACCTTCTGTGGGATATCAACAACCCTACCACCCTTGCTCTAAATTTAATTTTCTTTATTTTTATTATCTGTTGCTATGAATAAGGGATTAAGTTATTTTGTACATCACCACAGCTTTCTTGGGTTCATGTTGGCTTTAGTCATGCCATGTCTGGAGCAAAGCAGTTATTCCCATCTTCCTCTAAAGTGGAAACCTGCATTAGGTAAATTTTTACACTAGACAACCCTATATCCCCTCCGCCAAGAATACAGAGAAAGCCAATTACTCACTGAACTGCAGCACATACCTTTTCGATCTGACCCTTGGATGTTCATGGTGGTGATTATTGCTGAGAGCACCCTTCACCAAAGAAGGCCCGAGAGAACCACATCTTTCTCATCCGCAGATATTGGCTTTATAAACCTTTGACATCTTCATGAATATATATCATCAGGCAGTTTCTTCCCCTCCCTGTCATCTATTTCCGTCATTAAGATTGCCCCCATAATTTTAAACATCAAGTGGTATTTTATTTCTTATTCATATTCAGGAAGACATATTGGCCAGAAATGAAGGATTTTGATTAATTATTGCAAAAGGAAATGAGAGAAATGCTGGGGATGAGACCTTGAATCTAGTCTGAGCTAGAGAATCTATAAAACTTATAGAAGGCGATTGCTTTAGAATTTACCCTTATTTCTTCACAGAATCTACAACATGTATAGTGGTTTTTGGCTTACAAAATAGCTTCAGACAATGCAGTTTATAAAGTTTGTCATTCAAGATTATTGGGCGAAGTAAAAGTTTGAATATATATGCGCTGAACACAAGAAAATGTGGACTTAAGTTTGAAAGAGCAGAAGTTTCTGTTCCCTCTAACATTCTGAGTCCCTATAACTGGGCTTTGACTTCCAACAACCTATTTTGTTCTTTTAAAAGTAATATGTATGATGGTTATGACTTTTGGTTATAACACACAGTTTTATATGTTCATCTCTTGATTTTAGTATGTGAAGTTGTATTTTTTACTTAATGTATATAGTAAAAAGCAAAGGTTTGGGGTGACTCTATGCAAAGGCAGTAGACATTCTTTTATAATGAAGTTAGATGTAAAGACGAGAGTTGCTTGAAGACCAATGGGAAGACTTGTGAAGACGGAAAAATGCCAGTTACAATGAATCTATGTGTACTCATATCTAAGGAGAACCAGATATCACTCATTCTTTACTCAGTTTATCTAGGAAAGAAGTATAGTCATTTTTAGGTTAAAATATAGTTATGCATATTCTCACACACTTGTTTTCACGTAGACACAAGTACACAATAAAATCAACCACAAATCTAGACACAATCTCCTCTTACCTGGAAGATACAGATAAATAAACTGTTATGAACTAAAGATCTACCATCCTCTTCTGACCCCAAACCACTCTAGGGCAAGGTGACAAAAATGCATTTTCCATGCACTCAAAAGTTCCATTCACCTTTTAGAGATTACCTAAATAATATTATTATATTGAATAAAAATGAAGTTGCTGATGACTTTCTTTAATTTTGGGGTTCATGCATCTGAAGCAGTTTGTGACCTTTAGTTTTGGCTTTATTGGGTATGGGCTAACAGATGCAGTATTTTTTTTTTTACCAAATCATAACATTTTTGATGTTTTCCTTTACTCTATTTTAAAGCAATTTAAATAATATTTGCTACATATATATGTATATGTGCTTGTGTATAGGTGTGAGTGTGACTACAGATACCACAGATTCAAGAAAAGGGTGTTACATGCTTTAGAGCTAGAGTTATAGGTGGGATGAAGCCTCCAGAGTAGGTGCTGGGAACTAGACTTGGGTCCTCTGAATAGCCATTTACAGGGACTGTTGACCTTTGAGCCATCTCTCCAGCCTTTCTCCTTACAGTTCCACATATATGTGCCTTAGTGATCTACATAGTTTGTGCTCTTCTGGGAATGAGAAATCTTACTCCAGAATACCATTCTGAGCTGCTTTCTTGATAAATGTCTTAGTTTTCTTGCTAATTGCCGTAGTATAATCAATGTCAGGTTTCAAACTAGAAAAATCAAGTGTGCACCTCACAGATCTATTTATCTAAATGTAAGTTTGGCGTCTTTCCTGCATGTATGCTGCGTATCCATCTATCCTCTCAGACAAAAAGTCTGAATTTTCACAGAAGTAAAGGTATGATAATCCTGTGAAGCCCTCTCCTTTCACCGCATAAACTCCAGCAGAAGGAAATCTTCCCTAAAACAGAGGCTGACAACATAATCTTGAAATTTAAATGTGTTATCCCCTTTTTGGAGACCAGAAAAGGAGAAAAAGTGAGAAACGTTCATTGATTTACAGGACTGCAAAGCAGCACATTCCTCCCTAAAGTTTACAATTTGCTGCTCGCTGTTTCATGGCCCCACATTTCCTGTGAATGGAGACTGTGAAGTCTAAACGACTCACAATCATATGTATGTGAAAATTCACAACTATCCCAATTTTGCAAACACTTTTTGTGCTTCTATTTTCACTTAATATTTGTATATGCTATTTTGTGAATATTCTATTTGTCAAAGTGTGCCCTTAAATGAGAGAAATGAAAACAAGGGACATACTCTCATTTTTCAAAGTTCATTTGCTCTCACTTTGGATTTTGATGGTTCCTGGTAAAAGTGGGCTGACAACTAATTTCTTTCAAAGACATCAGATTTGCCTAGACCTTGTATTTTATTCATTTTTTATTTATCTGTTCTGCAGTTAGCAATAAACTTGTTTTTCTTCTTCTTCAATTTATGATATAACAAACACTTTTCAAGTATTATATCACCTGGAAAAAAACGTAAGATATAATGAAAGAAGAAAAAGAAATTGTTGCTTAAAATTCTCCTAATAAACTTAATGAATGTATCTACTGGGTATTTTTTAATTCACATTAGTAATTAATTGTTTAACAAAAGAAATTTGCTATTTATAAATGGTATATGATTTATGAATTTAAAATTGTTAAACATCTGTCTTTCAAAAGTTGGTGTAAATCTTCTGACAAACTAATCATCATTTCCAGCATAAAAGGTCAAATCATATAAAGAAAGTCTTGGAGAAAAAGCCAGGGCTACTTTCTCTAATGGTGTTTTTTTTCAGGGAAGTCAAAAAATGATCTGTTAATTTCATCTTATTATTTAGGTTATCTCCATGAATATCTATATTTTTTTCTTTCTAATTGTCCATGCCCAATGGAAAGTATATTTGAAAAGAGTTCACTTCCATCATCAATCAATAGTGTACTTGTCTATCTATCAGTGATCATTCTCTATAATTTATCTATGTATTATGAAGACATGTGTTGATATCTATCCATAATATATCTATTTCAATATAGTCTATTATCTATCTCTCATCTATCTACATATATATTGTTGATGTAGTCCATTGTCTATCATCTTCAAGATAATCTAACATCCATCTAATCTATTTGTCTATTTGTTAATTTATCTAATCTATTTATCTTTCTATTCTTAGATTGTTTGATTTCCATTTATCAATCAATTTGCTGTTCAATCTACCCAGCCAACCAACTAACCAGACATTCATTTATCTATCATTATTAATTTAATGAGAAATAAGACTCTGATCCTTGCCTAGATTCAGACATAAATTTTGTAATTCAAAATTGTAATTAACACTAATGCCAGCAGTTACAACAGAATGTTACAGCAAAAATTTAGAGTACTAAGGGGACCAGAATGACAGGCAATAATTCTTTGCTGCTGGATCGAGAGATTGTAGGACTCATAGGTAGGGAGCTGCTGTAGTGGGAGGGAATCAGGACACTTGTGAGGTAAAGACACTATTGTACAGAGAACTTCTTCAATATTATAATAACTCATAAAGCTTTATATGTGTTGACACCTTTCCTCCACCTTCCTTCACTGATAATTCATACTGAGAAGTAGGGCAAAATCTGGAAATGAAATGTCTTCTTATCCTGACTGTTGCTCATTCATCCTGAGGGTTTTTAAAATTAGCTTTAAATACCTTTTCTGTATTATATCCTGTATCATATTTTTATTTAAAATGCCTTTACTGCTCCTTTAAGATTTTGGTTTATTATAGGTGGATATGCTGATCACCTTCATCCCTCTTTTCTATCTTTTCCCAGATCCACCCCTTAAAGCTCTATGAGTTTATTTACTTTAAATTTTATGATTTTATGTGCCCCATATTTTTCCCTGTGGTTCCTCTACTTGCTCATCAAAATTCTTGAGCTCTTTTTAAATTTCATCATTTTATGTTTTTCATACACATCCTAGTGAGTCCATTGCTTTTATATACATATTTAGGGTTGACCACTTGGGATTGGATAACTTATCAGAGGGCTCATTTCTGAAAAGAACTGATATTCTCTCTCTCTCTCTCTCTCTCTCTCTCTCTCTCTCTCTCTCTCTCTCTGTGTGTGTGTGTGTGTGTGTGTGTGTGTGTGTGTCTGTCTGTCTGTCTGTCTGTCTCT
This sequence comes from Microtus pennsylvanicus, assembly GCF_037038515.1. NCBI lineage: Eukaryota > Metazoa > Chordata > Mammalia > Rodentia > Cricetidae > Microtus > Microtus pennsylvanicus. The sequence continues at coordinate 102,754,132 of NC_134582.1, forward strand.
CTGTCTCTCTCTCTCCAGCCATTAATTGCTAATAGCTCCTCAGTTAGAAGCTGGTCTTTGTGAGATTTTCCTTGTTCACATGAACTTGTAAGCTAGAATTGTCATTCTGCAGGTGTTGTTTAGGCCACCCCGTTTTTGTGACTTCATGTGTGCAGCTTGTCACTCATAGAAGACAGTATTTCACAGCAGGTATCCTAATTCTTTGGCTCTTACAATCTTTTAGCTCTTTTCCCCACAAACCTTAGGTGTATGGGTTTTGCTGTAGTTTCATCAGCTGAGGCTCAGTGTTCCATTGTCAATTATTCTCTGAATTTTGACCATTTGACAAGTTGTGACTTTATTTTATATTCTTTCTATGGCGCAACATGAAGCTTCTTTATAAAAGGGGGAGGGCTATACTCCTCCATAGGTATGAGGGTAAATATTTGCATTGCAGTAACTAGTTTAATAAGTAGCAATGGCTTCTCTTTTAATATCCATGGCCTCACCAGTTTATCTAATTGATGAAACACTTTTTTCTTAAGCAATATGTAATTTCATATTCAGACAATAGCTAAAGCAATAATTGCTTAACTAAACTCCTTGTCATTTGCTATTAACATGAAAGAAAATACAAATATAGATATGAATTAATTCCTTGATAATGAACTCTATTAGTTTACAACAGGTAAAATATATAAAAATCAGCATCTTTAAATGATAGGGCACAAGAAAGTTTTAAGGTCACAAGGAAGACATCTGAGGGGAGAAAGATCACAGAATCTTGATGGTGCCTGGTTCTGATGAAATGAATGGATATTATGCTCTAAAAGTTAATAAGTACACCTGTGATCAAAAGTAGAGAGCAGTATGGTTTTGTTGATTTTGTTTATAAACAGATATTAAATAATACAGTCGAAATGATTTGGGAAATAAAAGATTTCACAAGATAATGAGAAATAATGCTTATAACCTAAAAATTTTTAAAGAGATTGTATGCTTTCCACTTTTGAAAATATGAAACATTCCATTTGACAAAAGTTAAAGAATATAATAAATAGAAGTAAAATACACAAAATTAGAACAAGTTCAAATATATGGGGTTTCTTTAGTTACTAAGAGAGAGGATGTGACACTCTCTTTAAAACACTTCAAAATTCAAATTCATATCTGCATTCAAGTAATAAAACTTTAGGGAAAGAAAGATTTCTTACTTTGTCCACTCTAACTTTATGGCCAAGACTCTTAAAGTGCAAACAAGAGAAATATATACAATGTCTCTTAATTAACTTAATGTAAATGTTAAATTTCATACAGCCTTTAGAAATGGCAATGGAACCTAGAAATGTGTGTGTTTATGCTTAAGTAGAAGGATGGGCAGACAATTGTGTAGAAGGATAACTGGAGAAGAAGTAGTCTGTGCTAATAGCAAGAAATGTAAGTGAACTTAGAAAGGTTCTCTGCTTGTTTGGTTCTTAATCATATCACTGTCTTCGAGTGCCAGGGAGGTGTCCCTGTGATACAGGGTCTTGTGACCTACTTTATAGAAAGTTCTGGGCATTCCTTTATGTTCTGCTTCAGGGGACAGGGATGAGAGAAGGTCTAAGAATGGCCTCTCTGCTTCTACATTCTCTTAAATTAGAGGCTGCTGTAAGTAGGGTAGGGCATCTTGGGTTCTTTAGATGTAAAACTGGTTTTCCAAGGACAAGGAGTTAGTGGGTGCTTTGTGTTTCAGTTGGGACACATATGGATGCCTCAGAATATTTTTTTTATGATACTGCTGCCTTTTGATAATTAAATGCCAGATGTGATGCTAATTTTCCGACACACACAACAACCTCAGAGCAACATTATGCTATCAAATGCTAGTCGGAATCTATTAAGAAAGGCTGATCTATAGTGAGGTGCGTAAGAAATGTTAAAGTTTATCATGCTTAAAGAACCTAAGAATAAAATGATTCCTAATGAAATATTGCTATTCCCATGCTTCTACATAGATCCCAGGGCACCTCTCAGTACTCATATGAGAAGCTTCTTCTTGTAATAGATAACAAACAAAAAAAGATTCACAGCACACAGAGACTGAAAGGCTTTGGAATGCTCGTCCCTAAATGGGTTGTTTTTATCAAAGCCCTACCCTCAAGACTGAGGGATTGATATAGAAGAGGAGATGGAAAAATTTTAAGAGCCAGAGATGATGAATGGCTCCAAGGTAATAACATCATCAAGACACAATGGGATTGAAATACAACGATCTTAGAGTGTCTATGACAACACCTACAAGACAGTACAAAATGTACTTCATGTGTTTTTGTGATCTTGTTTCTTCTGGTGCCTTTTGCCTTATTGATTCTCCTTTTTAAAGATTGTTTTGCTTTTCATTTTTTGTTTTATCACGTGCTTTTTTTTTAATTTGAGAGAGAAAGAACATGAGGCTGAGCTCATAAGGAGGTGGAGAGAATCTGCAAAGCATCAGGAAAAGGGAAATAATATGGACAAATTATAGTCTATGAAAAAAATATATTTTTAATAAAAGATATAAACCAAAAGGGAAAAATATTAAGGTATAAAAATAGGCAAATGAAAAACTACAATTAAAATTGCTGGAGTCACACATCTATTAATGAATAAAAGTGTTAAGTTAAAATACTTTGTGATATTTCATACAAAATCAGTGTAGAAATAATGCATACATGCTGGGTCATTATCTTTGTTAAATTTTGGTCAGGCCTACATTCTTGGGCTTGCCCAGCTATTTGGTATCCAAATCATCGTATCTATGACTATGACCCCAAATCTGTACCTTCCTTTCTTAGTATTCCGAGTTCCCATCCCTCTGACAGATATTTCTACCTACATCATTAAACAAAATACTGAATTACTAAAGAAATGTCATTTTCACTCTTAAGTTCATAGCTTCTAATATTAGCCCCCCAGCTGGTATCTCAGTTTGTCCTTGTCTTTCTCTTGCATCATACTCATCCTGTTGAGAGGTGGACATTATTTTGCCCCCAAAGCCTCCATGAAACTCTTGTTAATCCTCTCTTTGGTTTAGCTTGACCTGAATATTCATAATCGACTTCTTTTCTCCTTCATATAAACAATACAGTTATAATCTTTTCATTCATCATGCAGAATATCATTCCCAAGAATAACTTCTGAGCCTTCCTATTTGTTTTAGAGTGTGGTATTCAATGAGTCAGAACAGTAGGATAAATCTGATCAAATGCAGCATTTTATGGACAAGAAAACGAGATGAATTTACCCAGTGTCTTATAAACTGACATTGTAAGCACAAGTACAGCAGTGATACTTATGGCCTTGTATCGTCAGGCTCATCTGCACTGTATATGGCTGTCAAAACATTGTATATGGAAGTCTTTATGTGGAGATGAAGATGTGACCTTGAAGGTATACTGAAAACCATGTTGTTACCTCAAGACAAAAATGTCAAGGTAATTAGATTAGCAACAAGCAACACGAGAGAAGTGCCTTCAAGGAAACATTGCCCCTGTCAAAGGGAATGAGAGTACAATTCTAAATTATGCCATAAAAACAATTCAGTTGTTAGACAGTTTTTAATATGCTGTGTAGATAAGTGATACAAAGCTCTTACTTTTTTTTTTTTTACTTAAATTGGTCCTGGACTTATCTTCCATTTTGGTCTCTGGAAGTTATTTTACTAATATGAGTCTTGCATATGTCATAAAATCTTCATTTAACTTCTCTACCTGTCACTTCTATATCATTAGTAGGATGAAAGTCACAGGTATTTTGCAGATTAAAAAGAAGATAAAAGGTTACCTGTCAACTACTTGAGAGAGGCAGTATTATTAACACCATTATCAGTGACTTGGCATTTGGATATTCCCTCTTCTGCGAGCCATTTTGTAGTCACGTCTAAGAAGTCAGTGGAATAGATAAGCAATGGGTGTTTCTTCCTGAAAAGGGCATTCGTTTCATGCAGTGAAGAAGAGAGTGGATACAAGCTCTAGTTTCCGGCAACTTCCAGGAACAAACACAGCATCATTGCAATAGTGAAGGTCAGAGATTAATTATGTGGAAGCAGAAACAGGGTTGTGCGCTTTCATGGTTTGCTTCTAGAAAATTTCTTAACTAAGGTCACATTAAATACTAAGGAAAGCCTATTTGATAATTTAAAAAAAATTAGAGAAGAAAATAGGGATGATCAAAGTAGGTGATATATAAGATTGCATAAATGAATTTCATTATTTTGAACAATAAATATATTAATGAGGTAATATAGACAACAGATTTTATGTTACATTTTAGAGCAATAAACTGTAAAATGAAAATATTTTTGAAGCATACAGGACCACTATTTTGAAAACTATTCTCTCTTTAAATAAAATTTTAGTAGTTCAATTACTCATATGAATCAATATTAACAGATCTTCAATCCCAGTCCCCAATGGATAAGTTTGGTTGTGTGTTTTTGTTTTTTTTAATTTTCAAGAAATGTCATATCATATTTTCTTCCATGCATTTTCTCTGTTGCCATCTTTCCAACATTATAATAACTATCAAGGTAATCCACTTAACATTAAGAAAGTTTGATATTGGCTCAGAGTTCTGGAAGCTTCCATCTCTGCTTCTCCTGCTTCCATCTCTGGGGCCTGTTGGGAAGGTAGCAGCATTGCACAATGAGAATGCTTGCAAGGCAGAACAGACCTCTCAGCTGGTGGCTAGAAGGACAAAAAAAGGAAAGAAGAATGCTAGATCATTCTATCCACATTAAGGGTAGGTTCTCTAGTGTCTGAGACTTCCCACTGCACACCCCAATAGTAGTGTCACCTGGCCATGGTGTCACCTGGCCCTGTAACATTTGATCCTTTTTGAAGACCCTTAACAATCCTGTCAAATCAACTTCTAACTTTTGTTCAAAACATTAAGAACTTTTTAAAGATCAACAAACAAGAAGGTTAAAAACAGTCACAAATTGCTTGTTAGCCCCAAAGGCCCAAACACATCTAAAGTGAACTCTCAAGTACTTTTTGTTTTCTAAATTTCAGTCGTTCAAACCTATTATTCCAGAAGGCAGACCAGAATCTTTTGAAATATGAACACTGCCATATTGTTACCAATGTTGCTTGAGAGCTTTAACTGTAAACAGCATAGACGTAGTTTGCTCCCTACATACATATTGTAGCAGGGCAAGATATACACACACATACATGTATATATATGAATGTGTGCATGAGCAGAATCATGTAGATGGTTGAAATAGCTTCAATTGTATTGCAAACATTCACTTTGTTTAAGATTCATTAATTTTTTTACCAGTGGTTTGACATTTTCAGCTGTGTTTTAAAAGAAATATTCATGGTATTTGGAGAATACAAGGCTGTTTCTAGCAATGAAACTAAACATGAACATGATTCTGGTGGATCCTTAGGTTTTATTGAAAAAAGGTTGAGGACACAAAAGTAGAAATAAAGCAGCTTTTCATGAACCTAAAATATGCATGTCACAGATATGGTTTTGAAAAACAGACTTTTAAAAAAAAAGGTGCAGATAGCATCTTTTCATCCATCCCATTTCCACTCAGTCATTCTTGCTTCAAAGGTTAAATTCAAATGAACACTTACTAATTATTTGTGTTTTAAAGACATTCATTAAAAGTAGAGTATACCTTTCTATTTAGCCACTTCCTTAATGAATATATTTGCATTCAATAATAGAAAAGCACCTTTAGAGATTTCCTGCTCATTTTCTCCGCCTTTATCCTGAGCATCTGGATTTCCAAGGTTAAGACCAAAGGCTTTGTGAAAATGTCACGGCTTTGACCTTGTGAAAAATAAATCAAACCTTGTAGTTTATTTCGGTGCCATTTCAAGCTTAGAAATTTGATCCCCTTAAACATGTAGCCAAAAGTGTTGTTCTGTAGTTTTATGGAAGGTTTTATCCTGTGTAATTGTGTTTCTAATATTCACCTCTCAACACAATTTATAAGAATGACATTAAGATTGTTTTATTTTCATTGCAGTACAAAATTGTAAGGTAATAGCTTAAGCCTTATGTTTATAGAAAGGTTTTTATGAGTCAAAGTCAAGACTGTAAATAAATAAAAAGATAATTTTTCAGAACAAGTTCTAATCCACTGTTGGGGAATTGTGTGTGTGTATATGTATATATATACAAATATACACATAAGGGGAAGTGGTTTAGAACATAAAAAATACAACTTATTATTTTCTCTTTTTGTTGTCTCTTTTGATTGTACCTTAGGTAGTAAAGAGACCCAGGAACAGTATTAGTCAGACTAATTAGTCAAAAAGTATATTTATTAATATCATATTTTCTGCCCATGTCTTCTCTCAGGTTTTATATGAGGTCAACTATTCCTCTATCTATCATCTGTTTACCCATCTATTTACATATATTTATTAATTTTATGTTTATATGCTTTATTATTTAGTTTAATTGAATAGATTTTATATATTCATTTATTAATATATGTAAAAGAAATACATAAAAATAAAATATAAATATATTTTAAACATTTTACTATATACTTACTTCTGTCATTCATCTATCTGTTACTATCTATCAGATTATCAGTCAATCTTGTCTTTAATCTATCCGTTCATCTATAATCTACCTAACCAGTCATTTATTGAGCATCATATAGCTATCATATGTTTATATATTTCATCTCCTCATCTATCATCTATCTTTCTATCATCTATCATACGTCTTCTTTTAATCTCCTTCCTTTACTTTCTTTTTTTTAGTATTTATGGTTCTAATATAATTATGAGAAGTTTAGTGTCATTGTCTACTGTATCCTGTATATCTTCATCGGCCATTTCTTTGAATATAGATGTGTTGAATATAGTCTGCTGTTCCCAACTTAGAATTCCCCACTCTACCTATTCAGTCTTCCAGACATTATTTTCAAACACACACACACACACACACACACACACACACACACACACAACCACTTTGAGAAATACTTTTGCCTGCGTTTTTTAAAATTTTTTTATTAATTTTTTTAATTAAAAATTTCTGCCTTCTCCTCACCTCCCTTTTCCTTCCCCCTCCTTTTACTCCCCTCCCCCTCCCTCTCCAGTCCAAAGAGCAGTCAGGGTTCCCTGCCCTGTGGACAGTCCAAGGCCCTACCCCTCCATCCAGGTCTAGCAAGGTGAGCATCCAAACAGGCTAGGCTCCCACAAAGCCAGTACATGCAGTAGGATCAAACTAAGTGCCATTGTCCTTACGTAGCAGAGTGACGTACTAATTTCTTTTGAACAGAATTGGAAGGAAAGGTCTAGTAACTGTTGTGACTGAGTCTGTGCGTCACTGTCTCTCTGGAACTATTAGAGTTTCTGTCATGTGTTGGGACTAATGAGTCCTGGCCTTCAGCTGCTCTTCCCTCCTAGAACCTTCTAATTAAAGGTACTAGAAGTTGTGCCTAGCTTAGAGGATCAGAGGATGATCACCTGTTGGCCATTGACTGCAGTGTATTTAAGCCTACATGGTGCTAATAAAGAGGGGCTTTCGGTATCAGTGTTAAAAGGTCTGCGTGTCGGTCTTTCTCTGCGCGTGTTTTCTCAACCTCCAGCCCCTTGCCCGAAGCTCGCGAACTGGGGTCTAGCGCTTACAGTGCAGACGGGGGCCGCGGTGTACGGCAGTCATTCATTGACAAAGCGTACTGCTTATATTGATACAGCTGTAGATTAGATTTTGTTAATCGTGCACTGTGAATGCTTATTCCGTGGAAACTAAGTGCATCTCTTTTCTACTGTTTAATTGAAAGAATGGCCACCATTTTGAAAGGTTGGTTACATCAGTTTGAACCCTTCTGATTTTAGTAGTTGCTGTACAGTTTGAAACAAATACTTCTTTAATGCCTAGTTAGCATTAATATTGTTATGTTGCATCTAAAATACTGAAATGTTTGAACCATAATCATCTATTGACATCCTTTGTGTTTTGCGCTTTGCTGCTATACAGTATGAGGACAGAAATTTTACAAATCACAAAAGAATGTTGCTTTAGCTTTAAACAGCTATGTCTATTTTTAGTTTTAGAATGTGCATAGGAGAATAGTATTTGGTATTTCTGATATTTTCCTCTTTTTATAAGGGATCCATGTTTATTATTGATGTCATTTTTATAAAGAATTTCTTTTCACATGATCTTTGTTAATGTTTTCATAATTACTCATTTGGTAAGATTTGTGATAATCTTTTATTTTGGTATATATTTTCATTTTGTATTTACATATTTTTCATCCGCCCTTCCATCCTTCCCTCCTGTCCTTCTTTCCTTCTCTCTTTTCTCTCCTACTACCTTCCTTTCTCCTTTCCTTCCTTGTTTTCTCCTTTCCTTTCTTGCTTTCTCCTTTCTGTCCTCATTTCCCTTCATTTTTACTCTTTTTATTTGATATAGATTTTCTCTATGCATCCAGGTTTGTTTTGAACTCATGGTCTTCCTTTTATGGGCATCTAAATTCTAGAATTGCAGGGTATACCGCCATGCCCAGTATTGCTTTTATTTTTGAAAAACAGTTTTGCTGGTATTAAAAGAATCATATTTTAATTTTCAGTTTTGAATATTCATGGGTCTTCTGTGTGCCACGTGTCCTCTTTTCTCTGTAGTTTTAATCACCAGTTGTTAAACTACTTGTTGTTGACAAGAGTGAAATGTATTAATTTCTTTTTGAGTTTTGAAATTTCTTGTTAGTACCACACTCTTGTTTGCACATTATCTTTGAATTCACTTGCTTTTGTTTAATTAACATAATTTCCTCTACAGATTTATTATATTCACCAACTTTCTATTTTTGTTCATTATTTTTTTAAAACTTTTTGTCACACTTTCTATTCATTTGAAATTGAACTTTATGGACACTTAGTTTCTGGACCTTTTCAGTTTCTTCAAGGTCTTTATTCCTCAACAATACTTTCTATTATTTTACCTTCAAAGTCACTGACCTTTAATTTCACATTTCCTTTTTTGGCTACCCATCTATAATTAATAAAAATAAATACTATACTTTTCCAGAAATTTCAATTTCAGTTTTACCTATTGTTTTGCTGCTGAGATTCCTGTATTTTTATGTTTCTATGAGCATTTTCTTTTTATGTCAATTGATCATAAGTCTTGTGTGTTCATGAGGGCAACTGCATCATCTCAAGACTGACTTATGCTGATTGAGGTTTTTATTCCAATAATGCCTATAGTCTTCATGTTTCCACATATCAGGTAATTGGATTGCTCTCTTTACATTATAAATGATATGCTGGTTTTGAGTTTTGTTATGGTACATGAAGAATGCCTCTAATTGTTGATTAAAGAAGATAAGATCCTAATGTTTAAATCCCATCCCTCATCAGCTCTTCAAATCAAATGTTTATGGTGCTTAGTCCTGTTGCTTTGCATTTCTTTGACACACACAGTTCAGCCAACTATATGTGCATAATTCAAGATAACGCCTCTCAGTCTATTTTCTTTCTTGACTTTGTATTTCATGTTTTTATGTCTAATGACTATGAGGTTTCCATCAAAGATTTAGCCACTCTGAATGGCATCATTATTCTTTCACCCAGGCCAGAACCACGAAATAAAGGCAAAAATTCCTGACTTATGCTTACAGGGCATCTTATGAAAGTCTCTGTGTATCATTCTCTATATTGTTCAAGTTGGGTTCATAAATTTCAAGTTGCATAATTATTTTCTTTTTTTATTCTGCCCCTTTTTGCTGTCTTTACTTTTTTCCATCCCTTTCCTTTTACTCTTTTCTTCTCCTTCCTTATGACTTTATTTTACTTGTTCCCTTCATTTTCTGACTCTTCTTGTTATTCTTCTTCTTCCTCTTCCTCTCCCTGTATAGCATTTTCTATCTCCAGTATTCAGAGTATAAGATTTTATTTCAATACAAGAATATAAAGGTAATAAATCTTCCTTTATAATCTAACAAAACACATACTTTTGATATTCTACATTGAAAAATATAAATATTCCCATGGTTATTATATAAATCACTAACTCTTTTAAGAAGATAAAGATAACTGCAGTTAAATAAACATAGATCCTATTAGTTTTTGCAAAGCTGAATGCTTATTTTACTTGTTATAGAAGGAATATAAGAAGATAATCAAAAGTCCACTTCTATCTGAAATACCAGCTCTCTTATTTGTTTTAAATGCTCTTAAGTTCAGTATTTGATTTCAAAGTTATCTTTGAGAAAGAAGCAAGAAAATATGTGCACAGATGTTGTTGCAGTCAGGTCACCTTAACTTTTCATGTTGTTATAAAGTTCTCAATATTGAAACATTTTAATCCTAAAATTTAAAAAAATACTAAGTACCTTAGAGAAAAAGAATAGTGTAGTCAATGAATTCTAAAGCTAATACAAACCCAAGACTATAACAGGCAAGAATTTAATCTTAACAAAGCTTGATAGATGAGAGTTTCTCTTCCTGAATGAGAGTAAAACATAATTGTTTTGCAACTTGCTATTGGATGAGTGACAATTAGATATGCCAGATTTTATCTAGTCTTAGTCTAGTGGAGAGTAGGTATACACCATCCAAGACAAAATTTTTCCTACAATTGGTCAATGGAAGCAGAGAGATGGCTCTCAGAAAGAATAAGCAAATTTAATAAATTATTTCTTAATCTGACTTTATTATAGCAAACAAAGGATATAATAGCTTTTTATGTGTATATACATCTTTTTTGTATATACATATAATGCATTTTATGAATTCACACTTCTGTTCATGCAGAACAGTTTAAACCTTATACTAATTAATTTTTGTGGATAAGAGGAGCTATCCTAAGCTCTTGGTGATGGGTGGTCAATTATTTACTGGCATGAGTAAATATTTGATTTTCTTCCTTGAAAATATTATCGAATATGATACCAATGTGGTTGTGAGTGGGTCCTTATGACCATGAGCTGGAACATCAGTGATGGTTAAAATGTGTATGATCTTCACAGTTTAACGGGAATTGTGGACTAACAAGTGGCGTTGTCTTTGATTCCGTTTCAGTGCACATTGTCATCATGGCCTTCTACGATCCCAGATTGGTACTGCATTTTCCACACATTCTAAGAGGTGTTGATCCTAGAACTGTGAAAATGTCAATCAACTATTTTCATTTGTTCTGGGTTCACAGAAAACCTCAGTTTTCAGAACCGAAGCCTGGACTATATTGACTCCTGCACATCCTATGGTCCTGCTCCCAAACCTGGACCATTGACTTCTGAACATCCCATAAATCTGCTCCCAAAACTGAACTGTTGGTTGAGCCCTGAACATCCCATGGTTCAGCTGCTGACATCCTATTTTCCTATTTCACCTCTGTTTTTTTTTCTTTTCATCAAACTAAAGGAGCCCGTGATATTTAGATTTTTCATGAGTGTTTGTATTTCATTTTCCTGATATCCATTCATGCACTTTGCTTCTGAATTTCAGTATCTACATGCATAGCAATTAGCCTCTTTCCTCATCTATATTTTGTTTGTTGACTTTGTTATACTTTTTAATGTATTAAGCTTTCCTTTCTCTACTAGTCACAACTTAAGCTGGTTTGTCACTTGTGTCTTGCACTCAGATTTGCCTGAAATTATGAGGTGTCAGCTTCATCATTGCGACACTCCAGTCCTCCTTAAATTCAGTGCTAATTTCCAATTCCATTCCTTACCCCTTCTCCATTTTGGTCTTTCTCTATTCATTGCAATTTCAATACTTTGATCCTTAACTTTGATATTAATGCTGATATGCTATAAACCTAATGGACTAGTAGTTAAAAATATAACAGGACTAATCAACATTTTACTTCAAAAATATAATTGATTTGCTGCTAATTTCTTTCTATATAGATAGATAAATATATATCCATAACAACATTGAAGTCATCTAGCTCACTATTACTGAAAATGTGGTTCAGTTTTGAAATAGAATTTAGAGAAACATCAATATTGCATTGTTTTTTCTATGTCTTGTGAGTGAGAGTATTGACTATAGCTCAATTTCAGGCAATTTTAGAGGTCTAAAGGATGATTGCCATTGAGTGAAGGATGTATATTATGAGCTGTGACCTTCAGAACAATAGATTAAGTTGAAAGAAATCAGGCAAGGCAGATGCCCAAGTCTTTTATTGCTCTAGAGGGAAAAGATAAATATATTTAGTTTTTAAACTCATCAGAATTGTTCATTTTCCTCTTACTGTTTGTTACACTGAGTGTTAGTATCTATGTGGGAATGGAGAACTTTCCCATGAGTGTATCTGAGAAAATACAGACTGAAAAATTATGAAGTTGTCTAAGTGCCATTTAGTAGAAGAGTTCGTGGTTTATACAGCCAACAGTAGAAAGAAATGATAAAAGTCTGTCTCTGGCACTCATGTTTTTGGATCTTCCGAATACTTAGCAGTGCCTTCTTTTTAGTGACTGCGGATGGGCCAGACTCCATTAACATGGTCATTAGTGTACATGGCAGATGGTCCTCACAAGAGCCAGATTCACTTATCACTTGAAACAGACTGTTAGGAGTAGAAGCTACCCATGCTCTCCTTTAGAGAAGATCCTAAAGGCTGAGATACTACAGAAGAAGTTAGCTTGTGCAAGCTTAGAGATCCATTTATCCTCCCAGAACTAGATAGATGGAGAGTCTTTGAGCTGCTCGTGAATAGGAAAAGTTGTCATATATGTATGCTATTTTAACCCAGCCATGTGCATGTGTGTGGGTGTGCATGCACACACATGTATGTATACAACTACAATGGCAGCATAAATTAAGACTCTCATTTTGTATTTTACAAATAGTTAAAGATCTAAAAATTAGACATATTGCTACTTACCTTGTTGTTAATTACACTCTGAACAGAGTAAATTTGAAGGAGGGCAATTTAGGGCCCATATAACAAAGCTTTGAAATCATGATAGAAATTTTCATATTCTTGATTCTAAAAAAAAACAAAGAAAATTGGATATGTTTTAAAACGCAAACATGCATGCACACACAGTGCATCTTAACCAAGGTGCCATTATTTTTTTCTCTAAGATAATCACAGCATTTGTAACAAAGAATCGCTGAAAGCATTCATTTTGATGTTTGTGTGTGCCTGAGCACACTTGTGTCCATGTACACATGTGCATGCACATATGGAGGCCAGAAGTTGACACCAAATGTCTTCCTCAATCACTCTCTACCCTATGTTCTGAGAGAAGTTCCGCCATGGGCCTGGAACTCATCGACACAGAAAGCCACACAGAAAGCCTAGCTGGCAAGTGTAACCTGGGGATCTGCTGGATGAACTGTCCAGCTGTGCGATACAGGTGTGCATCACCACGTCAAGCCTTTACTCAAGGCTGGGCAGTTCAAATCAGATTCTCATGCCTGCTTGTGCTGCAAGCTCTTTATAGGGTAAGCCATTCCTCTAGGCTAAGGATGGATGCTTTCATCTGGACAAAACTTTCTGTTGCCTGAGCACTTCACACCCTAAAAACTTTCTGGAACCCCAAGTAAAAGATGGATAAACTTCCTGTCTGTGGAATATTACCATCTATGACACTGTTTTGAGTTCCTTGGATGTTTTTTGCTCTGAAATGGTTTCTAGTAACACTTTATTTACCACATAATACATATTTTGTATTAAAACAAATTTGCTTCTTCTTGGTCTATAATATGGAAATTTAAAAGATTTTCCAGTAGTAAAAGGTGTATTAATATTATTGTTATTATGACTATGTATTGGGTGGATGTGTTGTGTTGATATATGTTAATGTGTGTGCGAAGGTCAAAGGAATGCTACTATTAATAGATAATTTTATTGGGTATAGTAATTTCGGTTGATCATTGTGGTCTTTCAAAATTTAGAATACATCCTTCCATGTCATTCTGACATAAAGATTTACTTTTGAGTAATCAGGTGCTATTCTGATGGGCCCTCTTTAATAAGTGATTGGACTTTCTCCATTGCAAAGTTTAATAAAAATTTTTTATTCGACATGTCTGATCTTTTGCCTATAATATGTTAGGGGTGCGTATTTTTCTGATCCAAATGGAAACAGAAACTACAAAATCTAGTTGGATTTTGTAGACCTATTCTACCTGAATGGACATCCTTCTCCATTAAGTTGAGAAATTTTCCAAAATGATTTTCTTGTTAATATTTTCTATCTCTTCTATGTTTATAGAAATATAGAAGAGGGCTGAAGAGATGGCTCAGAGGTTAATAGCACTGGCTGCTCTTCAAGAGGTCCTGAGTTCAATTCCCAACAACCACATGGTATCTCACAACCATCTATAATGAGATGTGGTACCCTCTTCTGGTGTGTGTATACATAAGTAATAAAGATTTTTTTTAAAAAATGAAAGAAATATGGGAGATATTTTCTATCTTCTTCCTACAATCCAAAAGATTAGGTCTTTCCAGGTATCCCAATGCTCCTTCACTTTCTGCTAATATTTCTTATTTTTTAAATTCTTTTTAGTAGCTCTTTTTTTTTTGTTTTGTTTTGTTTTGGTTTTTCAAGACAGGACTTCTCTATGTGACAATCCTAACTGTCCTGGAACTGCAACTAACTCCTGTAGACCAGGTTGGCCTTGAACTCATGGAGATCTACTTGCCTTTGCCTCCTGGGTGCTGGAATTAAAGAAGTGCACCATCACCACCCAGCTCTTTTTACTAGTCCTTTAAGTTTCTTATGCTTAGAACATATTCTCCCTCCCAAACTCTTTCCAGATCTACCCCTACACACTCAATTTTGTGTCTTACTTTCTTTATACTTTCAAGATCAATTTGTACTGCTCAGGTATTCCTGAATATATGGGCTTCAGCTGAAAAGTGGATAACTTATTAGGGCCTACATGTTCTCAGAGAAAATTGCCTCTCCTTTTCCCAGCAGCTAAGAAGTACCAATAGCCCCACAACTAGCACTGAGATTGTGGGCTGTAATTTGATTTTTCTTTGGGCTACCATCTTACAAAAAATGACATAGAGTCTTATTATTAATTACAAAAGCTCAGCCTTAGCTTAGGCTTGTCCCTCTCGTTCTTATCACTTAAATTAACGCATGTGTTGTAATCTGCATTCTGTCATGGAGCGTGGCTCCTCATCTCATCTCTCCATACTGCTCATGCTGCTTCTTCCACATCTCGGGGCAACTCTGCCTTGTTCTTCCCAGAGTTCCTTCTCTGCCCGGAAGTTCCATCTATGCCTCCTGCCTAGCTATTGACCATTCAGCCTTTTTTTTTAAACACCAATCCTAGCAATACATTTTTAAGCAGTGTATGTGCTGAGCTCTTCTCTCTGGGCTGTAATTTGTGCTGTCATAGGCTTGCACGGGTTTTGTACCTGTCTCTCATGCTGCGGGCTCATACGTGCAGCCGCTCTGCTGTGTCCATAGATAATATTTACTTATCATCTGCATCCTCTGTTTCTCACATTCTTTCTATGAACTCTTCCTCAATGATCCCTGAGCCTTGCGAGCGGAGGTCTAGGTTCTATATCTGTATTTCTAACTGTAGACATGGGTTTTTATCCCGCCCAGTCCCACAGCTCTTCCATCCCAAAGAAACACACATTAATTATAAACTGGTTGGCCTAGTAGCTCAGGCTTCTTATTAACTCTGATAACTTACATTGGCCCATAATTCTTGTCTGTATTAGCCAGGTGGCTTGGTTCCTTTCATCAGTGAGGCATTCTCATCTTGCTTCTTCTGCATCTGGGTGATGACTGCAGACTAAACCTTTCCTCTTCCCCAAATTCTCCTATTCTTGTTGTCCAGCCTGGTCACTCTGCCTATACTTCCTGCCTGGCTACTTAACATTCGGCGTTTTATTAAAATGTAAGTGAGGCCAGGCGGTGGTGGTGCATGCCTTTAATCCCAGCACTTGGGAGGCAGAAGCAGGTGGTCTCTGTGAGTTCGAGGCCAGCCTGGTCAACAAGAGTTAGTTCCAGGACAGGTACCAAAAACTACAGAGAAACCCTGTCTCAAAAATTGAGAAAAAAAATGCAAGTGACAGGGTACAGACCATTGTCCCACAGCATATAACTATGTATATCTATCTATTTACATGTGTGCTTAGGTGTATGTGTGGTATATATGATATGTGTGTTCCCTTTATGGCTGAGCATTTTGAATTCTTTTATTTATTCTTCTACACCTTGGCCAGGTGTGAGCCTCTGTTGATCACTACCTACTTTAAGTATATATTTACACATTATTGAACCAATAAGTAGATGTTTTCAATCTAGACATTATAGCAGAGTGCAGAATTCATAGCTGGGTATGATTGATGGCGACTTTTCTTCTCTAATACTTAATCCTTTCCACTCTGTGAAAACTATCCCAGACATATCAAGCTTCAAGGTCCATACCAGCCTGATTTTTCCATATCTTATAGCTCGAGTATATGATATCTTCAGAACTAAGATATTACCATCAAACTTTTCAGAATAACCAATAGCAATGGCAATAGTGTATAGTGATCTTGGTTTTATAGAAATTCACCGACCATCAGCTCAGAGAGAAGCCACCAACTCCCTAGGACTGGAATTTTTATTTATTAACTTATGTATTAGTCAAGCTTTGTTGTTGTTGTTAGGTTATGGTATAGTCAAGTTTTTCTTTTTTTAAATTTTTACTTTCAGGTGGTGGCATTTGCAATCTGTACTTCAGAAATATATCCTAGTAGGACAGGGGATTCGTTTTCTTCCATGAGAACAGTGTTTCAGGCCAGAGGCTCTACTGAGTCCTCCTCTGAGGGTGGATTATCATCTTGTGTTAGCCAGGGCCTCCCACCCGTGTTGCAGCTTGTCCTCTGAGCTATGGAAATTTTCACAAATCTTTAAGACTTACTGAGAGTCAAATCCGGTTCCAACTCTGGTTTCTTGATTACAAATGCAGTTGCTGGGGAATTTGGAATGTCTCAAACAGCTATGGGCCTAAAATGGAGTCACATCTGGTCCCTACCCTCATCCACATCTTCCTTTGAAGTTACTTTGAGTGGTGGAACTCCTCAAACACCATTGGCACTTATTCTGGTTCCAGACTAGTCCACCTCTTAGTTTCTCCACAACCATTGGAGGTGCTCAGAGATATGACCCTTATTTACTGGGTTAGGGCAGGATATTGGGTTAAGTTCACTGGCTCAGCCTCTTGGGCTTATGATGTTTACCAGCACAGCCACAAATTATTTTTAAATGAGGAGCTTTAAATTAAAGCTACAAAAACTTTCCATAGGTTCCTTTTAAAATACTTTGGACCATTTCAGAGCTGCCAAATACCTCAGGAATGACCTAATCTTACTCCTTTTGCTTAGTTTCAGAGTGTGAACCACATCAGACAGCGATGAGTCTCCATTTTCCAAATTCCTAAAATGGTCAAACCACAGTCTCTTCTAAAGATTAATCCACTTCATTTCTCAACAAACCAGAATGCTGGAATTTTTTAAATGTATACCTTCAAGTTTAGGCTCACCCTGGTTTTGGACTTTTTGTACTCTCCAACGTTAATAATGCTTACTCCATTGAAGGCATTTCTTAAATTCCTGGCCTGCTTTTTCTATAGGTCAATAATTTTAAACATTTACCATTTTTCATATGCCTTATTGTATCCCATATTCTCTCTTGTGCATATTTGGATACATGAATTGATTTTCATATTTAAGGTTATATATAGTTTCTTCACACTTTCCAAAGCATATTTTGCATCCATGATTTTTTTTATTTAATCCTACCAATAAACTTGTGATATACAGGGGCACAGTGTGCTCCAAGTAGGAAGCAATGAATCTGCATGGAAGGGAGAACCATTGGCATTTGAGCTGAAGGTCAAACAGAAAGGGAGACGAGTGTGAAAACATGGTGTAGCACAGTTCCCAAACACTGTGCGTGCCTAGGTTAGCCTCCCTTTCCAGGTGCTCTCATTTTCTTAAAATCAAAGGCCCTCACTCTCTTTTTGCACTCTCTCCTAGTTTTATGGGCTCAGTGAATCACTGAGAACAACTTACGCACAAAAACACACAGCATGCTGGCTGTTAAGGCACAGACCTTCATCACTGAACACACTGTGGCCAACACTACTCTCAAGTCTTCCCTGGTGTTCCTTCAGGTGTCTGTATGCTTCTCTGCACGTTCTTTCTTCTGAGGCACAGAGAGGAGGTGGGGCGCTCCACACATTAGAAAAAAGAGTCAATGCATAAAATTACCTCATAAAACAGAATCTTAAACTATTTTTATCCTGAAAAAAAAAAAGCTAAATCTGGTTTAAAAGTTAGAAGACTTTCGTGATGTTAAAAATAAAGAACTTTTTTTTTACAAAGGTTTGAAAACATTAACCTATATATTTGGTCTCTGTAAAGTTAAACTTTTAGAACCACAGGAAGTTGTGAGGAGGCAAGGCTGAAAATCAGATCAGATGACAAGGGGGCTGAAAGTGGACACTGTGTTGAGTCTTGAGTGCTAAGGGTCCTGTTCCTAGTATGAGAACCAAGGGCAAAAAGGCTTACAAGACCCTGAGGGTGGTGGGGCTAGCCGTCCAAAAGTAAAAATGTCCTGTTCTCTTCACTCCTGAAAAACAAACAATTTTATTTGAAACTGGAAACTTTAGGGGGAGATTTTCGAAGTTTTAGGCTCAAGAAGCCATCTGGTTCTTGGAGTTCACAGCCTGGTCGCGACGACGGTGCAAAGTTTGGCTTGGCTGCCCACTTTCTAGAGCAGTTCAGTTCAGTCTCTACATTGATGTCTAAGCTGTTAGTTTTTCAAAGTTAGCACTCAATTTGTAAAAATCAGTAGAACTCACTGTAATATACCTGTTACATTTTAAGGGTGGTTTTACTGCCTGCTCCAAAGAGTATTTAGCTCAGCAAGTGAGTTTCCATTCTGCTTAGCTTCCCCCGCTGTGTAGTTTGGATTTTGTTTTGACAGTTGGTGACCTTTAACCCCCTGAGTAAAATGTTTAGGCTGAGGAAGGCTGCAAAGAGCTTTCAGATGGGATGTTTCCAACCTCTCCCAAGCAGGAGCGGGCTTCCACTCGGCACAGCAAATCCATATATAGAAATGGTTTTCAGCCTCCACCGGGTGTTCTGGTGGAACAAATCAGATCAAAGACTTGCTTAATATGTTTGAAAAATGCACATCCGCATTGCAGAGCAAAAACATGTTATGGAAATCAATAAGATCATATTCAGGCATCCCTAACTTCAAAGCAAATCTTGTGTGTGTTCTCAATTTCAAAAGAAGATGGAGAAAATGAGACTGCAAGCTTTGCGGGCTTAATTCTGTTTGCAACTGAGCAGAGCTCCCCCATGTCTCTTTTCTGATTTTTGACAAGTCCCTGGGGACAGGAGAGGGAGGGCAAGAAGATTATTAATTGGTAGCACCTGGGATAATTTCCTATTCCTAAGTTATTAAGTTGACTAACATTCCTCCATGTCACACGTTGTAAGGGAAATGATTTGGACATCAGTGCAGGAGTGACACGTTCAGAAAAAATATCAAAGGAATGATGCAGAGCCAGTATGGATTAGCAGGTTGGACTATGCATTATTCCAGACAACAGTTTTGTAGTGATAGGTCTGTCTCCTTCCAATATTTGTTGGGGAGATACAGTATGGCTATCTCTCATTCAGCGACATACACATTGATTTTCATTTTAAACGCTAGAGTCATTTGTGGGTGTAGTAATGCTTCTTAAATGCAACGAGCAAGCACACCTGGATTATGCAGTTATATGTGGTTTTCTGTGTGTAGTGGTTTGATATTCAATACCAATACTTTTTTTCCCCACCTGTTGCATGCCTGTGCATCCTATCTGCTTCTTTTTTCTTCTCTGTGCTTCATTTCTGGGAGAGTAATAGTGAAGTAATATTGTGCCCTTCATGCTGATGACTTAGAAAAAGAACGTTAGGGTCTGGCTCTTGAGATGTGTTGCTAGACTTTGCCTTTACTGCTAAATTTCTTGTTACAGATTAGGCAAGGCAATATTGTTCTTCCATAACAATAGCTTGTGTTTTCTTGCTCCATATTGATGAATGTTCATGGCTAAAAGCTCTTTCCAGACAGTTTTAATATGTCAAGGTTCTCATGACAGACAGAGATAAAGCTTTTTGAACTGCAAGTTGTATATGCTTCTCGACAGTCGTTTGTTTAGAAATCAGGGAGACTCTAGATTTACCAGATGTGATACACACAGACATTTGTCTGCTGCATCCAGGACCAGAGCCACACGAGGTTGAATCTTGCTCACCAGAAATGGAGTGCCTTGCTCCATCTTAAGCCCAAAATAGGAATCCAAGATTTTTATCAAGTTCAAATTATAAGATAATTTGTCCAAATGGAGTAGGCTACAACTCCCATCAAAATGCAACTGCATCCCCGAAAGAACATCATCTTACAATGCTTTCTACATGACCATGGACAGAAAGGGCTGAACTAGACTGCTTGCTTTTATACAATTTTGCCACTTGTGGAAGAGAAATGATAGCTTAAAAGCATTGGTGGCTGAAGATGCTAACTGAGGCTCAGGACTTTGGGTCTTCTTTCACTCATCCTTATTATTGTTGCCTAATTTCAAGATCCTATTAGCATTTGCCTCTTACTTCCTGCTAACCAGACTTATCTTTTAAACATCCTGTTAAGTGTTCTAAAACTAAATTTCATTTTTGGCATAAGTCTAATTCTAAATTGTTGAAGTTGGGGGTGGGAATGTTGATTTGCATTGATGAGCAATAGCAAATAAAACTTACACAGGTGCTTGTTACTTTTAAAAGTGAGTATAAGGTCACATAAATTTTAAAAAGGCACACTGAAAGAACGCTTAAAATTGAGTAACAAAAACAGTTCAATGGGTAAAATGCTGTATGAGGACCTGAGCTGCTATCCCCAGCATCCTGTCTAAGTATGGGAATGGGTGTCTGTAGTCCCAATGCTGAGAGGAAAAAACAAGGACATCAGATGTCAACCTCTGACAGCACAAGTAAGATAAACCCCCAGTACACATGCACAGGAACATAGTGCATACACCACAGATGAGTACATAAGCATAAATATATCATACATATATACCCATTAATTTGCTACATGTGCATACACATGTATATACCACACACAAACACACTCGTGTGCACACATGCGTATAACACACATAAATAAAACACACACAAATGCAAATACACACATGTATACGAAGGTTTAAATAGACTTTCTTTCAGAAAAAAACATAAAGAAATTATTCTCAGTTTCCATATTTGAATTTTCTTTGTAACCTTAAGAACTAAGTTGAATCTTCATATTAAGATTACCGAGAGCCACAGAGTGTTCTGATATTCTTTGCTGAAGTGTACAAGGTCCTTTTCTGTATTTTTACTTAAATTTCAACACAGCAAGCCTACTACTGTTTGATTCAAAACTATTATAAGACTTTTATGCATGCAACTTTATGACCATTAGTTTGTGATGATGTCAGTGTCAGTGAGTGCATATAGTCAAGCTTTTATTTTACTGTATTATATTTAAACTCTTTCTTGGTCAAGTTGTTATCAAAGGGGGTGTGGAAGCTTTATTTTTAAGATTAAAATGACCCCTGGGTCCTGGGTAAATTACAAATTGAAAAGCAGAAGACATGACCAATTGAGGAACTTTGGCCTTTGGCCCAGAACTATATCTCTGGCTATATTTTCACAGAGATTCTTAAATATTTCCACTGTATCTTTTTGTGCATTTATTCCCCACTGTTTTTTATTAGCTTCATGTGAACACAATTCATGCTCCAGAGATGATGTTTGCAATCTTGGAATTCACAAAATTTGTCTGACTCACCAAACAAAGCTCTGAGTATGGAATTCAGAGCTTTCAGCCTGGAACACCTGAGCTGCAGGACAGGAGAGGAAAAGCGCTCTGAGAGCTGTAAATTCTACATGCACACCTGCGACTGTTTGATGTTTTTCTTTTCTTTCCATGAAACAAAGTTCAGATTATTTTTGAGGATTTTTTGTTTGTTTATAAAAGTCGGTGTGAAATATAAATTAGAATAATAGCTGAGTCCATCCTTGCTTCTATATATCAGAGGCATCTGTTGGTTCTCCCCTGTAACATTCTGTCATTTCTTCTTCTCAGGGACATTCATTTGCTCCCTTTCAAGAATCATGTGGTAATCCTCTACCCAAATCCTTATGTTTGTGATGGAGTGGTCACTGCTATCCAACCCCAAGGATGGCCAGCACTTTTAAGCTAACCAGCTATCGGCTGCTTGAAGTGATACTAATCGAGAGCTCCTGCAGGCAGAAGGCTAAGGCAGAAAGACTGAAAACTGCAGGTCAACATTAGCCAAATCGCAAGCTGAACACAAGGACTGCTTGGACTACACAGTGAGCGCCTCTTTTAAAGATAAAAACAGAACGAACTCAAAATATGAGCAAAGAACAGTGGTGTGTGCATATGAATGAGAATGTTGTAATTAAATTCATTATTTTGTATATTATCCAAAATTACTTTTAATTTAAATCTTTGTCTCTCTGATTCCAACATCCATGATCTTAAAAGGGGTATATATTAATTTAAAGAATAAGAACCAAATAAAATGCAATATGATTAGTCTGGCAAAAAAAATGAACTGCAGTTGTTCACCGATGACTGATGACTGATATTGTAATTATCAATGGGATTTTTGATGTAGTTACAAGAGGAAGAAGGAGCTCATCGCTTCTAATAGGTATGCTTCTAGTTGTGCGTGTATAATTTGCCTGAGAAGGAAGACAAAGTGGACAAAAGACATAATCCTGATCACAAATGTTGAGCTTCTGCATCTACAAAATTCAGGGTTAATTCCCAGGAGCATCTCAATGATTCACTTGAATATTTCCAGCGGACATCATTTTGTCTTTTGACTTAATTCCAGAAGGCTTTCTGCAGTCATCAGCTAGGAGCACTATTTCATTCCCACCCTTCCTTCACTGACTACATAGGGGCTGTGGACCCTTGGCCACAACACCTACCTTTTCTCTGATCCAATTTCCATTTTAAAATTAAATCAAATCATATGGCTTAGGGTTCTGTTTTCAACTGCTTTTGTTTGTTTCTGTGATAAAACGCTGACCAAAAGCAGCGTAGGGAATCAAAAGTGTTTGTTTGGATTATACTATCAGATCATTACACTTCCAGTCCATTACTATGGGAAATCCGGACCGGACTCAAACAGGAACTTGAAGCCAAAGCCATAGGAAATACTGCTTGGTAGCTTATTCTTGGGTTAATGCTTTCTTACACACACTGAGCTGGGTCCTCCTACATTAATAAACAACCAGTACAACCTCCCCACATGCTGACAGTCCAGGATTGCCTGGAAAAATGTCTCAACTGAGTCTCTCTTCTCAGTTAACTCAAGGGCGTGTCAAATAGGCAGTTAAGGTTAACTAGTCCAAGTTTAAACAGGGAGCAGATGACGCAATAAGATTTGAGAGTGGAAGGAAAATTCGTTAGTAAAGTTATAAGTACTAGGTACCAGTAAATAAACTCTTAAGAGCTGAGGGGAAGACAGAATGTCTGCAGTCTGAATATGAAGTCTTGCTGAAATGCTTTGAAGTTGCAGCGGTTTAAGTTAGGAGCACACCAAGTGAAAAAGTATCAAGAAATAAACTCACTGGCATCATTTTCCTTGCTGATCTATTTTTTCTTCAGGGACTCCTAGTCACAGAAGTTAGCAGATCACCCAAGGAAAGGTTCTTACTGATACGGTCCACAGGGCAATGTAATGAAGGAGGGTGAGCTGGATCAAGAAGGACAAAGCAGGTAACCTTGAACTAGTCTCCTATTCTAAATTTAAATAAGAATCAATGAAACAATGGGAATGGGGTGAGGTTGGGGATAATTTGGATTTATGATATATGTCAGTGTGCAAAGGGAGGAAAAATTAAAATTCGTCTGGTGTCCCTTTGTTCTTCATATTTAATATTCCAGTTCATTAGGAGTACACAAAGTTTGGTTAAAATCATATTACTGTTTTTAATGAAATGGGAACTAAATTCATTAGGAACTAACTCAATGGGCAAAGTGAACTAATTCACAAGTGAAATGAAATAATGCATTGGCTTAAATTATGCTTGAATTTTCTTTCGGTACTTTAACTCAATAATTTATCCATGTCAGACTTGAATATAAAACAACAGCAAAAACCAGCAATTTCTTGTAATGTGCAGAGGCGTTACATGACTTTCACCTACTCAGATGCAAGAGGTTACACATGAAATAGCAGAAAGCACACCAAAAATATAGATTTTGTTTTGTTTTTATAATGTAACTCCTAAATTCACTACTGCTGTTTCATCTAGTGCCTTCACTGAAGAAACCACAATTTGTTTCAAGGTCTAAAGAAAAGCTGAATAAGACAGTGCCATGTATACAAAACAACATATAAGAGCACTTTACCCACTAAGATGTCTCCCAAGCTTTATATGTATTTTCAAATAATATTTTATTGAAATTTATTTTTGAGAAAATACATAAAGGCCATTCACTAATTGTAGAGACTAAATTTAGAACTATAGAGTGAGATTTGTCAGAGAGTAACAGAATGCCATGGCCTTCCTACCTACACTCATACTCTTGATATTGGTTAAAATTTCCAGCATTCCCATCTACACGGGGGTAATTCCCACCACAATCATCCATACTAGTGCAATACCTCCCCTCAAGGAACAACTAAAAATCTCAAAAGATTTTGGATTAACACAGAAAAATCTTTAGCTTTCATGACTTTACCGAAGCATGAAGTTTAAGTTCACTTTCAAAATAGACATTATAAATAACAAAGCAAGACAAAAGAAAACAAATCCCAGCTTGTACTGTTTTCTGTTACCTTAGCTAAGTAGAGGTATTTCTTTGTCACTCTCGTTTTTTTTTATTTACACAATTAGAATAAGGTTGATATCTGATTTTACAAACAGAAACACAGAAACTTACAGTATCTCTAGCTTTCCTTGTCCTTTCATATACATAATTATTTGTCAATGCTTCAAACCTATTAATGTGTGTTTGTGTGTGTGTGTGTGTGTGTGTGTGTTTTGCCAAATCTCTTGTAGGTTTCCCCACATCATGTTCCCATACACATCAACACGCAAGACAATTCCTGTGATAAAGCACCAATGTTCAGGTTGGATTCTCTTGCTGTATGCTTCATGCAGCTCCTCTTCTCTTTACATTCTCACTACATATTTTTCTGACCACAGTTACTTGTTTAGACACCTGTCGTTTCTTCTAGAATACATTTCAGGAAATTTGTGACCTCACCACCTTTAGCTATGGATCTGTCACCATCTAGCAAAGAACTGAGCTCCAAGGAAACATGCAACAAATTGTAGATTAAGTAGAAAATTTGAAGAAAACACTCCTGTCAGGTTAAACTACATACTTAAAGACACCCCAGTCATGATCAAAGACAACCCTGTCATGAGTGACAGCCCTTGGGTCAGAACACAGACAAGCTAGAGGAAGAAACTCCAGCTTTTCCTATACTCCACCACTTTCCAATAGAAGGATGTGTTCAACAAGGCTCTCATGGTTTTGCATTTTTTCCATTTGCGCAAAGTATCTTGGTTCCAACCTTCAATTGGTAGTCTACTTCTCACACAAAGCAATCCATATTTTGTTGACATAAGAGAAGGGGACCTCAATATGGGTTTTACTTTAAGTTCTTTACAATAATATATTACAGCCTATCTTTCTCTATACAATCTAATTAGTATAGTCTCATGTAGCTGTTTAGCTGAGGATGACCTTCAACTTCTAAATCCTGTGCCTCCATTTCCCAAGTACTGGGATTACAGGTGTGTACCACCACACCTGGTTTATACAGAGCTCAGACTGAACTCACGGTTCTAGGACTTAGGCATGCTAGGCAAGTATTCTACCAAATGTGCTGTATCCATACCCTGTAAAATCTCATCAAAAAAATATAGGTACCAAATCTACGTCTTGTCAAAAACATGGTATCTTCTAAAACTCTCTTCTGAAAATTATCAGACTATCAACTGTTATACTGAAATTTTAGAATAAAATTTCAAATTCATCTGGTTCATGTTAAATTTTACTATAAGACTGATTTTGAATGATACTATTGGTGGCTATTTTTTGCATATGCATAATAATATATAAGTAAACTGCTTTTGTATATCTTTGTTAATTCAAAACTGAACAAAAGTTAACTTACTGACCAATATGTGGGGTATAGAATAGGAATATGGATTTTATCATTTGTAAGTTCATTTATATTTATTAATTTCCAGCATAAACAGCTGCAACATATAAGTGCGAATGTTCCTATTTTTTGTGGTTTATTTTTACTGATACTTGTTTGTGCTTGTTTGTTTTTTTTAGCAACTTCTCAAAACAGAGCACTGAAACCAAAGGTAACAAGAATTATGGAAATAACCTTCTTTACTCTTCACAGACCTTAATTTCTTGCTCAAGTTATCTCTAAAGAGATTGGAAAAATTGACATCACAGATAAATATTTATGCAAGTTAGTGATGAGAAGACATTAGTATTAGTTTTCATTTGGGACAAGAAGGAATTGACCCATGGGTGAGCTGCCTGGCAGGTGTCACCTTCCAGCTAATACGAGTTCAATTGTAAATTTTTTGTTTGAGAATCTTTCTGCAATGCCAAAGCCCAGTTTTCTGGGTGTGGGAATTTGAAAACAGTAGCTGGGGAGAATGCTTTTCTCTAATAGAGTTGAATACCTGTGACATTTACCTCTGCTCCAGTTCTCTGTATCCGTTTTGTAACGTTCCCTAAGATGGAAAACAATTGAGTCAGCTGTAATGTCCCACATGTGATACCTGGTGCGTGCATCATCCTGCGTATCTTTGAAGGCTGTTTGTTACTGTAATGTTAGGAATGTCATCCCATCACGTCATTCCTTCTTTGCTGGCTTGTGTAACTGGCAATGATCTCATTCAGTTTCGGGAATATTTCAGTATCTCCTTGATTCCTAGAATTAAGCATGAGTTTGGAAGTGAGGGAAGAACCTGGTCTCTGGGAACTACAGCAGGGATCCAAATGATTCTTGACAGTAGGAAAAAATTTTCTGTTGTAGTTCTCACAGACTTGATTTTGAGACTTTGTAATATGGAATATCATATTACACTATTATCTCTGAACTAATATAAAACAACTTAAACAACTGTTTAATTTAATAATTTACCTGTTTTATAATTTGAGAGTCACAAACTACTCAAGTGGAGAAAAATGTCTAAAAAAATATTTTCACAAAACTGAAAAATTACTGTTTATTTTCAAACAAAAACAATGCATGTGACATTCTTTATAGAAATTCACAGTATTTTTTTTCCACAGTTCATAAAAAATGAATCATGCTTATTTGATGAAATGCAGTGAGTTCTAAGCTGTCTATGCTTTTTGACAAGAATAAGTTGCATTCTATTTCACGAAAATGCTTGATAATCTTAATCTGTTACAGAGAAAACCTACTTTATTCAAAATGGTAACAGTTGTGACCCACATTATATAGTTTTCTTGTAGAACCAGGTCTCATGGTTGAGGATATTTGGAAACACAGCAACAGAAGGATAAAGCCAGGGAGAGAGTTGGTAAAGGCAATTTAAGCAGGGAAGTTAGAATGCATTTCTCATTCTCTCAGTGTGCAACCTGCAGTGTTACAACTGAGGGTCTGCATGCCAGTTGTGTTTGTCCTGAGTCTTTGCTGCTTAACCCTACTCTTGGAAACAAATCTAAAAACCTTCACTGAAGTCACAAGAAAAGTCATGAAACATCCCAGTCCCAGTAGCTGAGAGCTGGACCCGTAGACAGCAAGGAACTAAATAAAGAGGCATATAGATTGCACAGGGGACTTCCTGACAGAAGAGTGTGGCCACAAGATCAGATTACTGCAATTTGAATCAAAAGGAGGGCCAGAAAAAGTCAGAACAAACATTTTGTCCACGTTAGAATGTGCCTTGACTCAGTAGTTACTTTCCCTGTGGCTGTGACCAAGTATCTGACAAAATGAAACATTTAGGTTTACAGTGTGCTCTGCAATGTTGGGGAGGACCTAGGGGTAGGGATGACAGTTGGCTGTAGCATGAGGGCCTGCTTGTTGGGGTTTCTGTCCTGCCCAGTTCCCACAACTGTTTAGCCCCCCAAAAATCACACAGAGATTCTGCATTAGTTATAACTGATTGGCCCCTTAGCTCAGGCTTCTTTTTAACTCTTATAATTTATATTAACCCATTATTCTTATCAGTGTTAGCCACATGACTGGGTACCTTTTTTGGCAAGGCAGGTCACATCTTCCTTCTGTGTGTCTTGCCAGGACTGCGGGGAGAGCTTCCTTCTTCCCAGAATTCTCCTATTCTCATTGCCCTGCCTCTCTTTCCTGTCTGGGTGTCTTGCCTATAATTCCTGCCTGGCTACTGGCCAATCACTGTTTATTTAAAACATAATTGACAGAATATAGAATTGCCCCACACCAGTTGGCTGTGAATGTGAACAAAAGATTGTGAGAATGCTCACCCACATAGGGAGGGATTAGGAAACACTGATGGGAAAAAAGCTCAAGTAAGGTTATATACTTCAGTGCCTAGCCCTGTCTGCAAAATATTCCACAGTTTCATAAGTGACACTCCCAACTGGGCACCAAGGGTTCAAACCTTTAAGCCTGTGGTAAGCATTTCACTTCAAATCAAAACATTAGTTTACATAAGCTTGTATCAAAGCTAACTGACATATTCTTGTATCTAATAGTATTAGAGATATGCATCCAACTCTGATGGTTTTGCTTACTTAGAGTATAATGAGAGATTACATGAACAAAACCAAGGTTATCCCGAAACAGTCATGTTAGATACAACTCAAGAAAGCTGAAATCATGTAGATTACAATCTTTCCCTACACTCACCACCACTTAGTCTCCAGTTAGAAAACACATTTCCCTTATAGCCTTAAATGCCTCTTTGGTTTGAAATTTATTTTGGGATTTTAGTTTTATTTATTAAATCCCAATGTTCTGCTACATGTGATTATTTTTGGAGAGTGCCGTGTACTTTTCGAAACCACACTAGTGCATCTTAAATAGTAGGAGACAAGATGAATTCCTGACCACAGGGTGACTCAGACAGTGAGAGGACATCTTGTTTGGCATCACCAATACTTCATATATTTATTTCAAATTTAAGTGTTTAAGTAAATAGTGTATACTTCTTTTCATGATGTGGCACGAAATGACACATAAACAAAGAGAAATCATACTTTTTATCCTAATGGGTAAAGACTATGTTTTCTATAGTCTTCACATGAAAACGATAGAATTCACATAATGTCTTGTTTGCAGTCACAGATGAATTTAGATGTGAAAAACGTTTCAACATCTCAGATTCAGGTCCTTTGTACCATGTGGGTGGAATGATACTAGTTCAAACAGTTATCTAAATATCCTCACATAATTGACTCTGCAGTTTTGGGGATGTCCTGTTTCTCTGAGAAGCGTGGGTCCCGACATAGATGTGGTGCAGAGTCATCAGTAGACTGTGAAGGATAAGCCACCATAGCTTGCTGCAGATATGTGGAGGCTGATCAGGAGAACATTTTGTCTTCCCAGTTATTTGTGCCCACAGTGCTTGTTATTGTAATTATATAATGTATATAATTATATATAGAAGCTGTGCACATAAACCACTGAAATCTGAGTACAATAAGAAAGCTATTTCAATAAACATTAAAGATAAATTCTACAGTGAGACCTTTGGATGAAAACAAACAAACAAACAAAAAAACCCTTATCTTGATTCTTTTTGAGTTAAGGATGACCTACCAACCATATAGTGTTTTTTTAATTGTTTGTTTTATTTTGTTTTGTTTTAGGTTGGAAGGAAATTGGGTTGTAGTTTCAGAGTTTTAAACTGTTATAAGTAGGTTCATGAACAGATTTATTTATTAATCCAAATAGAAAGCCCTCTAATCGATACATTTTACCAATGAGAAATGTTAATTTATTCCTGAAGCATACAATTTCAGGGTGTTGCAGAAAGTGTTTCCTTCCTCGTTCTGATGGAAACACAATTTTCCAACATCATCATTATCAACAAGAAAGCTTTGTTAGGAAGCTTGCATTGGTTATGAGAGGACTGGTGAATGCGGAGAATGAGGCAAAGATTGGTAGCACAATTGGTTCAAGTTTTGAGGCATCAGTTGTGTGGCCTCCCTTGAGCACTGTCCTAATTCTTTCTGTTCATGCTGCTGGGTGTAGACAGTGAGCCTTCAGTCATCTCACTGACTTGCTAGGCACCCTTCTTAGATATGAAAGTGTCAGCAGGATTCAGAAAGATACGGTGGATAAGATAGCACCAGACCACAAAGCCCTAGCCCATTTCATTGCCTGTCTGGCTTTTCAGAGAACCTTCTCTGGTCAACCATAGATCTGGTCATCACTGATGGTCCTAAACCATCCACTTATTTTTTTTTAAACCCATGTTGCAGAGAAAAATAGAGAATGATCAAAACAATGGAATTTTTAGGTTACAAATTGCTAATAACTACACACAAAAAAATGTTTACCAGTTTAAGTCATCCAGGAAGTAAATGCAAATCAGAGCGACATTTAGATTCCATCTCATCACTGTAAGAATGGCCCTCATCAAAGCAGTAGAGGACAGATGTTGGCAAGGATACTGGATAAATAAACCGTTCTTCACTACTAGTGGGGAAGCTAACTGGTACAGGCCCTGTTGAATGGAAATCAGTATGGAATTTTATCATTAAAACTAGAACTTCCATGCTGGAGCAGAAGCTCTTTCAGAGGACTCAAGCTCAATTCTCTGTACCTAACCTCGGTGGCTCATGATGGCCAGTAACTTTAGTTCCAGGGAACCTAATGACTTTCTGGCTTCTGTGACTACCCACACACAGGATACATTCGCATGCTCACACACACACACACACACACACACACACACACACACACACACACACACACAAACAGTTTCACAAAAAAAAAAAAAACATTCAGGGATTGAAGACACGGCTAACCAGTTACTTATTGTTCTTTCAGAGAACCCAAGTACAGTTCCCAGTGCCCACATAGACAGCTTACAACTACCATGAACTCCATCTCCTCGGGATCATAAAACCTCTTCTGACCTCCATGGGCACCTACATTCCAACATACCCTCCTCAAAATGCATATTCACAATACACATATTAAATAAATATTTACTATGAAAAGACTTTCTATAATACAGCTTTACAAGGTCAGCTTACTGTAGAGATAGCTGTATATCCATGGCTCCTTAAGCAGTATTCAGTAATCAAACTATAGAATCAACCAAAAGGCCCATTGATGCGTGCACAAAGGAGAAAAGGGTGGATTATATACACAGCAGAGTCTTATTAAGTCATAAAGAGGAATAAAATTGTGTTCTATTCAGGAAAATGGATGGAATTGTACATCATTATAGCAAGCAAAATGAATCAGTCTCCCAACAGAAAGCATCACATCTTCTCTCACATGTGTGATTTAGAGGGTGATGAAAGGATATGAAAGTAAAGGGAGAATTATTAAGAATGTGGAGAAGGGAAATATGGGGAAGAAGAAGGAGAGAACGGGGTAATAGAGGGGTGAGTGTGATCAAAGCATCAAAGTACAATGTGTTTAGTTATGGAGATGCAGTAAAGAAATGCATTAGCAATTAACATATGCTAATTTAAAAAGAAAGAAATATTCGAAACCTCGCTGCAGACCTATTCAAAGAGGAAACCATGACCACATTAAAAAGAGACCTTTTCCTTTTTTAAATTTCTGGTGGTTAGAATTCTTGACTTTGAAGTACTTTTTTTCTTTCAGTTTACAAAGAAATTCCTGGTGCTGATCACTTTGATTAAGGGCATGCATCCTACACTGCAGCTTCCTTACCGATAAATAGAAATGTCTATCTGGAATCGGGTCTAGTAATTTTAAAATAGAGTGAGGTATTTGACTTAGTGTTTTACAAACATTTATTGGATTCCCGCAACTCTTTTTTTTTTTTCATTTTGGAGTACTACAGTTATACTCTGCTATTCTGTTCTGTTTACAAAGTAGGCGAAATTCAGAAAAACTGTCTATTGCCTCTGAAGAAAACAAAGCCTTCTCTCTTGATGAGTTGATGACCTAACTTGGAAGCTAAAGCACGAAGCACAGACCAAGGTGTTCCCATGGGTTAAGAGGGGCTCACTAAGCTTAACTCTACATGTGACAAAGAGATACAGAAAAGTTAAGTCCTTTTTCTCAATCTGCTGGACACTAAAAGGGCAAGGATTTGACTCCTAGTCTAACATACTTTCAAGATAAACATAAAATAGTGGAATATAAAATATACCCATGGTAAATGAGAACTATAAAATAAGTGCCTATAATATTATATTTATCTAGACTGACTATTTTTTAATGAATTTAGTTATAAACTTAATTCTATGACTCTTTAATTTCTTTTATATTTTTGATTATGAAGCCCTGGTTACTAAGGAATGAGAACTGTATTCTATTATGTTTAATTTAGCTATTTTTTTAGCATTATTTCTCCCTAAGCCACTCTGCAGTATTGGGGTAGATTTTTTTCTTTCACTGGAAAGGCAGCCAGCTTGTACTAAAGTCTCAGTGAAGCAAACAGAGTGCCAATGTATTTAAAGCATTCCTTATTGAATCAGTAGCAAAGAGAGGGTTGGATTGAAAAGCATACTTGTGTTCAGTCTAAAACAATTCCTCCTTACTAGATAAAATCTGAGAAATGAGCACAGCTAGCTGTTTTCCTTCGCTCCTGTCCATTCACAGTGACAACAGAGTGCTTGTTTAAACTGTCCTCATGGGCTGTAAGTTTTTACTGATTCCTTGCTGAAATGACTACTCCTGACAATGAACATGGCTTCTGAATATCAAGTTTCTCTTATTTCTTCCTATGACAGAAGCTCCTTTATAGAAACAGAGAGACAAATGAACTAATAAAATAAAAGGACATCATTTGTGGTAAAGGCAAATGCTAGTTTCATTGGAAGAGAAGAGGAAGGCCCCATTTCTTTCCAGAGCTCTATGTAACTGCTTGTATGTAAGAAAGTACTAATGTTTTGAGTTTGTGAAATTGAAGCGTAAAAATCTCTGCTGGGACATACTTGAATTTTCTGTTTTTTTCAGAACTCCCCTTTAATCCATTTACTCACCTAACAATGCACCGTTGTTGTGCAAGCCTGTTTGGTTTTTACTGCAGAACCCAAGGATTCTTTATGTCCTTACTGGAAATGAACTCCGACAAATGTCTAAATAGCTGAGCCATTTTAGATTGAGCAGAAGACATGTCGGCGCATGGATATGTGACAAAGAACCAGTCCAGTAGTGACCTAAGGGGACAAGATCCTTTTGTCTTCTCTTCCTGAAGCTTCAAGCAAGTTCCATATGTGCAGTTAGCATGACTGTTAAAAGATATGGCGATAAGCATATTCTTCGGAATGAGCTCTTAGGAAATGCTAGATTTTTTTTCATTTTCCTTATTTAAATGTTTTTTTTTTCATTCTATATACCAACCCCATTTCCCCCTCCCTCCCTTTCTCCCGCCCCTCATCTCCCCCCATCCCAAACCCCATCCACTCTTTAGAGGGGCAAAGCCTCCCTTGGGGCATCAACAAAGTCTGGAATACCAAGTTAAGGCAGGACCAGGCTCCTCCCCACTTCATCAAGATTGAGCAAGGTATCCCACCATAGGAAATGGGCTTTAAAAATGTCAGCTCATGCAAGTAGGATAAGTCCTGGTCCCACTGCCAGGGGGGCGACAAACAGATCATGCCACACTACTGTCCCCCTGTACAGAGGGCCTAGTTCAGTCCCATACCGGCTCCCTAGCTGTCAGTCCAGAGTCAGTGAGCTCCTATTAACACAGGTCAGCTGTCTCTGGTTTTCCCTATCATGGCCTTGACCCATTTGCTCATATGATCCCTCCTACCTCTCTTCAACTGAACTCTATGAGCTCAGCCCACTGCTTGGCTGTGGATTACTGCATCTGCTTCCATCAGTTACTGGATGAACTTTCTATGACATGACGATAGTTAAGGTAGTCGATAGTCACTAATCTGATTATAGGGGCAGACCAGTTCACACACCCTCTCCACTGTTGGAATTCTTAGCTGGGCTCATCCCTGTCGATTCCTGAGACTTCCTTAGCACCAGGTTTCCCCACTAGCCCCAAAGCGCTCTATCAAGATGCCTCTTTCATTGCTCTCTCTCTCTCTCTCTCTCTCTCTCTCTCTCTCTCTCTCTCTCTCTCTCTCTCTCTTCTCCCCCAACTCAGCTATCTGGATCCCTCCTTTTCCCATCTCTATTCCCTCCCTTCTTCCCTCCCACAACTCAGGAGACCTCAACTATTTTCCATTCCTGAGGCCCTCCATAAGTACCCTTGATAAGGTCCTCCTTTTTACCTAGTTTCTCTGGGGTTGTGAATTGTAGCCTGGTTTTTCTTTTCTTTGTGTCTAGTAGCCACTTATAAGTGAGTACATACTGCATTTGTCTTTCTGAGTCTGGGAACCTCACTCAGCATAATTTTTTTTTCTAGTACCATCTATTTGCCTACAAATTTCAGGTTTGAAGTTAGCAATTTTTCTGGAAGCAATATGTGAGCAAAATATTTTTTTCCTAATTTATGTGACAGACAAGCTGACATGACACCAGCCTCAGCTTTTTTTTTTTTAATTTGTAAAATAGACGTCTATATTATCATGGCTTCTTCACATGAGGAGAATTAGGATTGCTTTGTAAAGGTAGATTTGTATCCCCTTAATCTTTCCAAGATGTAGAGATTTCTACTTCTTTGTCTTCACAGGAACTCAAGAGACATCTGAATATGGAGAAGAAAAAGGAAAGAAAGGGGAAAAGTTATTCTTTCTTTGATCGATTTAAAAACATTTTTTTTAACAATTTCCAACAGGTAGACAATTCATTGCAACAACATTCAGCTCTCATTTCCACCTCCAACTGCCCCCATCGGAGGCTTCTCAACATGAATTCCTTATCAAAGTTCTTTTTTTTAAAAAAAGGAATTAATTTATTATTTGTATTTGTGGTTTTTTGTGTGTTTGTGCGTGCCTCAATTTATGTGACTGATATATGTCTTGGAGACCAGAGGGAAACCAATCCCTTGAAGATGTCGTTACAGGAGACTGTGAGGTCCCGGATGTGGATGCTGGGAACCTAATCTAGGTTCTCCACAACAGCAGTAAACACTCTACCTCATCCTCAAAGAGTTCTTAATTAGGGGGGAACGCTACAGCCTGAAGATATGATGGGATGTAAAATTAGAGGAGTCAGGATGAAAAAGATGACTAGTCAATTCATGAATGAGAAATAGCCAGAATTGACTGAGGAGGAGAGCTGGGACAGGAATTGGGAAAACCTGGGACTCTTGCTCAACCAAGCCAGGAGGTTCAGTATATAGATGGGTTAAAAAGACATTTTAGTGGAAGTTCAGTTTGGATGATTATAAATAAGAGGGTGGTGTCAATGAGACATGTTTGTTATCTGGGCCACAAACTATAGTGGAAAGAGAATAATAGCTGGTCAGGGAGCTGTCTTGCAGGTAGGTAGACAGTGGTTGTTTTAGCTCTAAAGAGTCAGGAGCATTTCAAAGAGAGAAAAAGCTCCATGTTTTATCAAAATGCTGGTCTCTGCTTGCTCCCTCGGCAAGCTGCCTCACGTGACTTTTAGTGTCGATGCAAGCTGATGAGCTGGAGTTCACACTTCCGCCTTAATGCTGCCAAATAAAATGACCCAGGAGCACACTTGAGCTTTTTTTGGTAATGTCTTTGGTTATTTATTGGTACTTATATCTTCGGTAACCCAATATCATTACATTAGTCTTTGAATATAAATGTAGTGCTGTATCAGAGGAGACACGATACTGAGTAGATATATTCAGGTCTGTGAAACATCAATATGATAAGCTTCATTTTTTCCAAAGGAGATAATTGTGTGTCTAATACTGTCTTCCTAAAATGGCAAATATCAATTCTTTATGTAACATATTTTTTGAACGAGAATAAAGACAAATGCGTAGATAGTGGATATTGTGTGGTATGAAAATGAGGGTAGTAAATACCCATTATACTTTCTACCAGAAATTTGACATTCATTGTAAATGGAGCAACATTATTATAAATTATTATTTAGATGAAATGAAATGTGTGAACTAAATGAGTTATATTTTACAAAGTGGGACCTCTTTGCCTGTGGTGTATCTATAATAGTGTTTTATTAGGTGATTCCTGATGGGAGGAACATATAAATGGTAATGCCATGCTCTGAAGTGATGTAAATTTCAGAAGAATACAGGAAATGGGAGTTTTGATTTGGCTGAATACATTAAATTGTTTGGTTT
This sequence comes from Microtus pennsylvanicus, assembly GCF_037038515.1. NCBI lineage: Eukaryota > Metazoa > Chordata > Mammalia > Rodentia > Cricetidae > Microtus > Microtus pennsylvanicus. Next base: position 102,790,501 of record NC_134582.1, read on the forward strand.
TATATTTGATATTGATTCATGAACAGACTTTATAACAGAGATGCAAATACTAAAAGGGAGTTCATTCAGCAACAATGTGAAATCCATCTTAAATATTTAATAACTTAATTAAATTTATTTGTGATGTAATTTTCTTTGCCAGCTAGAAATTGACAAGGCTCTCATCTCTTAAAATGTTTGTGGGCAGTATCTCATTGGATTCAATTCTTCTCTATTTTTATAAACAGTGATGCATTTTTTCACATCTGCTCAAATTGTCAAGAAACAATATGAAGTAATCATGATTCATTAAAATAAATTCAGTGATTGCATACTAATTTGGTCAAATATTGGTATTTTATCCATGAATATTTAAAGGACTCTGATTTGCTTCACTCTAGATTTCTCTCTATTGGGGTCGTCTGGCTATGCAATGCAGTTGTTTCTTTGGCCAGCTGCCAATGATTGCACTGGACCTTGAGACAAGAATGGGAGCAGAGATGGTGGTGATTAGGCCATCGGTAAGGAAGAATGATGATCCACCATCAAAAGAGTGTTCACTGTAAAGGGTTTATGGGGATCAGAGAACCCTCAGGCTTCTACCTCAGAATTTTATAGGAATTCTCAATGAACTAGTTACAGAAATCGCATAGAAAGAAGAGAGAGGCTTGCCCAAATGACTTATCATGGTGATTAATAGTCATGTTCTCACATATGGAATGATATAAGGTTCTGTGCCTGTGTAGATCAGTATAATGTGATGGTTTTTAGAAGATAAACAAGACAGGGCTGGAGAAATAGAGTGTATGTTGCAATTATCAAACAAAAAACAGTAGATTATGGGTAGCAGAAAACACAAGCTTTCTGACTTCCTAGTAACTGTCTTAATGCCTAAAAAACAGTAAACAGTAGTAAATTTTACCTTGAAATTTGCTTCTAAAGGAAAAGAGAAACAAAACATGTGGATAAGTGTTTATTTTTGCTAGATAACCACATTTAATCAGTGTAAATCATACCCCTTTGGTGAAGCTTATCAAGATTTTATACTACATGCTGGTCATTTCAAATTCCTTAATTTTGCCTGTTGTAGTAGTACATGCATTTAATCTCAGCACTCAGAAGTCAGAAGAAGGCAGGTGTCTACGAAATCAAGGATAACCTGGTCTATGTAGTGAGTTCTAGGCCAGCCATGGCTACATAGTACATCTCTGTCTCAAAAAATTGCTTAACAGCTATAATTAAGCAAGAAAACATACCCATTTAATAACTACATGAAGTCCATATCAGTCATACACACAAGAGAGAAATATTTCCATTTACTCCACAGAATTTTACCACATAGCACTGGGCTGGAGCATATGTGCTTCTGTTGTTATGTATGTATGTATGGACATACAGATTCTTACTCCGTATAGCAACAAATGGTGACGCCCAACACGCTATGATGAGTCTTGGTCATTCCCTACTTCTCTAATTCTGACATTCCTGCTTTCTAAACTGTTGTTCCCCGTGTCATGAGCTACCAGGCTCCTTCAGTCATTTGATTCTCTTCTGTCCTATATCTTTGGCATCCTGCTTCTTGCTACTCAAAGGGGAACAGAGGGCACAGAAATTGTATTACTTTGTAAACTTCTTTGACTTACAGTGATTCGATTTTTAAAATATGAAATTGCTAGTCATCCAGATGATACTGTTGGGATAATCTATCTGTACTGTAAAATTGTTTCTTGGCATGGTGATGGATAAGCTACTGGCCAAAAATAAAATTTTACTCATTGTCAAGTAAGTGGACTACAGAGGACTAGGCTTAAGAAAAATGTTGTCGTGTTAGGTAAAAGTAAATATTTTATTTGCCTTTCTAATATAATTGTTAATGCCATTTTAAATTTTACATGATTGAAACAAATTAACAATAGGCTTTTAGATGCATCTAATAGTAACAAATTACAGAATGGTAATTATATTGAACCTTTCAACAATGCTATGAGCAATCTTTATTATAACAATTAGGTTCTGAAATTAATGTATATTCTTGGTATGAGAAATCCGTCTGTATATGTGCTGCTTTTATTGGTTAATGAATTTTTAAAAAACTGCTTTGGACCTATAGCAGGGCAAAACAGAGGTAGGATGGAAAAATGAACTAAATGCTAGGAAAAAGAAGGCAGAGTCGTGAGATGCCATGTAACTGCCAGAGGAGAAAGAAGTGAGCTGACAGCAAGGACCTTGCCAGTAGGCCACAAGCCTCATGGTAAAATATAAAGTAATAAAAATGGGTTAATTTTAGAAGAGAGGGAGTGAGGTAGGGAGGGGGAAAGGAAGGAAGGAAGGCAGGCAGGGGGCAAATCTGTGGAACACAGAGGAACTTAAAGATAACCATATACCAAGTTCAGGTCTATAAAATGGCTTCATGAAGGCCTAGGAGGAAAACAATTTGACATAATAGTAAAGATTTTGATGGACACCTAGCCATCATTATCTAGAATTAAACAGCAACACATGCTTTGTTGATTGCATTTGCTGAAGCAAAACCACCCTGCTCATTTACATCTTTCAATTTAAATTTAAACTTCAGTCTTCTCTTAGTTATGTCATGACTAAAGTGGGCCAAGTGGCTAGAAAGAAACATAAAATTCAACCAATATCCAAAGCATCTCATTCCCCACCCCCTCTTCCATGGGTATCTTTATCCATTTCTTAAATATTAGTCCCTGCCTGGATCCTACACTACCTCTTCATAAGTAAATACATGTTATAGTACTTTATCTGGGGACATGTGAACTATTGTCTCCTTACAGCAGGCACATTACTTACAACAGACCAAAGAAATTATTCCATATATATGTGAAAATATATATCATTGGTGAACTAATTGCTTCATAGGCTCTGCTTCCTGATGCACACCTAAGAGAGGGTTTACTTACTGCCACATAGATATCTCCAAACAACTGTACTACCAGAAGGTCTCACCATATCAAGGGTGACAACCTCCCAAAAGCTACATAGATGAGCTGATTCAAGTAGTCTTTCACTCTGGACTCTAGAGCCTCCCAGACCATGTGAAGCCATAGTGGTGTTTTGTGTTTCTGGGTTAAGGAAGAAGGAAGTAATAGCTGGAGTCTTAGGTCATAGGTCTGATAGCCCTCTCTACCACTCCAATGACAGAATGTAAACATGTGAACAGACTGCTCTTGTTGGGGTCTCTTGCAGGTAATCACAGCTGCTCCGATTTCAAGAGAGTACTAATGGTCTTGTCAAAGACAGTGTTCTCTAAGCCACGTGCTATGAGGAAAGGTTAATTACAAAGGCTCAGAAGAGGATCCTACTGCACGCACTGGCTTTGTGGGAGCCTAGGCAGTTTGGATGCTCAACCTACTAGACCTGGATGGAGGTGGGGGTTCCTTGGACTTCCCACAGGACAGGGAACCCTGATTGCTTTTCGGGCTGGGGGGGAGACTTAATTGGGGGAGGGGGAGGGAAATGGGAGGCGGTGGCGGGGAAGAGACAGAAATCTTTAATAAATAAATAAATTTAAAAAAAAAGATGGAGAAAACAGTGCATTACCACAATTTGCATAAGGCAAAACTAAGCTCCAATCCTGCAAGTTATCCAAAGCTCAACATCTGGTATTCATTTATAAATTGTTTTGGTTTTCTCAAGAGACTTGGATCTCTTCTTTGTTCTTATACCCAGCACCATATACATGGCCTGCATTCTAAAAAAAAAAAAAAAAAAAAAAAAAGAAGAGGAAAGCTGGATGGGCATTCCTTACTCTTATGGAAAACGCTGAGTCCAGTCCTATTCTGAAGTTTTTCTCTTCATCTGAGCTCTTTCTGATTGTTCTGGTGTGAGCTGGGCTTTGAGGACCTTCCATTCTGAAAATGGGCGTGATTGCCCACACCACTTTACATTTAGGAAAACTTCAAGTTCTTAATCTATAAAGCACCAATAAATACAGTGCTTCCCCCTCCCCAGGGAGGTTTGATGAATGATGAAAAATCACTTCAGAGACAGGCCAGAGCAAAGTCCGTGTTTAAGCTCACTCGCTTTCTCATACGGAAACACTACAAGTTTCCATTTTGTAAGGTTTTAACAAGAGCGCATCCTCAATAAAACTGAGGGCCCAGCTGCGTGCTAAAGAATCTCACCTTTCCCATAGAAAGCTGCCTTTGCCTTTGTCTCTTGAGAGGTCTGTCCTCCGGAGTTCAATCTGATAAAGGTAGCTTAGTCACGTAGAGGTGTCTTTATGTCAGCCAGACAGTAACACAGTGATCTAGAGCAAAGGGCTCCAGGAAGGTAGTGTCAGCTGAACCTCTGCAATGGCCGAAGATCTTCTTGTGCAGTGATTTGTAAGATGAGACCCTGGCAAAAAAACAAGTTCCTGAGCACTGAGACTCTGGTAGTCCCCCTGCTTGGAAATGCTATGTGTATATTGTCACACATTAATGATAGAAAATCAACAGTGTTTGTCATAAGAAAGAATAAAGAATCTCTGTGTTTGGTGCTTTGTCAAACTCTTTCTCCCTGACTTCCTGGTTGATTTCGACTGCCATGTTCCAGATGACATAAAGACTAATGAGGAATATGATTCCAGTAAGGCTTATGATTTTTTTTATAGCTAAAGATAAAATCCGAAGTGATCTTGAGGAACTCCAATACTTTGGTTGGTATAAATAATTTTGGTTGGGGAGCTTCTCTAATGCCTTGTAAACATTTCTTTTAATATTTTCTCCATGGTTTTATGTTGGTCATGTTGGATTTTGTGATAGTTTTTCTTGTAGTTCAACAATATCCCATAATTCCCCAAACGGACATATTTAACATAATTAATAACCAAGAAAGACGTTAGAGAAGTTCATTCATTGCAGAGAGTCTGCCGAAGAGGTATAATCTCAGGAAAGCTAGGCCAATGACCTTGGCCCCTCTCACAGCTTTTTGCTTACATGACTAAGTGGGGGAAAAGTTTGTCCCCTTTCTTTATTACCTATAGAAACAAACATGGCACAGATTACAAAGGTATGAAGTTCTTAATTAAGTAAACATATGGGGAGATGTAGTCAGTGAAACTATGGATTTACTAATTCTGTGGCAAGCACTTTTTAATAGAATAGCTGTAATTACAAAGTTGCCCTCACCCACTTGCATTTGGTAGGCAGTCTACCTTAGGGCATGTCTCACCTTGGGTACTCTGTGGTGCTCACTTATTAGAATAAATATTACTCTAGATTTTGTGTGGAAGTTATATTTCTTTGTAAATTTGATTAGCATTTAAATTGGCAGAATTTAAGCAAAGAGGATTGCTATGACGTGTACAGACCTCATCTAATGTCAGCTCATGCAAGTAGGATAAGTCCTGGTCCCACTGCCAGGGGGGCGACAAACAGATCATGCCACACTACTGTCCCCCTGTACAGAGGGCCTAGTTCAGTCCCATACCGGCTCCCTAGCTGTCAGTCCAGAGTCAGTGAGCTCCTATTAACACAGGTCAGCTGTCTCTGGTTTTCCCTATCATGGCCTTGACCCATTTGCTCATATGATCCCTCCTACCTCTCTTCAACTGAACTCTATGAGCTCAGCCCACTGCTTGGCTGTGGATTACTGCATCTGCTTCCATCAGTTACTGGATGAACTTTCTATGACATGACGATAGTTAAGGTAGTCGATAGTCACTAATCTGATTATAGGGGCAGACCAGTTCACACACCCTCTCCACTGTTGGAATTCTTAGCTGGGCTCATCCCTGTCGATTCCTGAGACTTCCTTAGCACCAGGTTTCCCCACTAGCCCCAAAGCGCTCTATCAAGATGCCTCTTTCATTGCTCTCTCTCTCTCTCTCTCTCTCTCTCTCTCTCTCTCTCTCTCTCTCTCTCTCTCTCTCTCTCTCTCTCTCTTCTCCCCCAACTCAGCTATCTGGATCCCTCCTTTTCCCATCTCTATTCCCTCCCTTCTTCCCTCCCACAACTCAGGAGACCTCAACTATTTTCCATTCCTGAGGCCCTCCATAAGTACCCTTGATAAGGTCCTCCTTTTTACCTAGTTTCTCTGGGGTTGTGAATTGTAGCCTGGTTTTTCTTTTCTTTGTGTCTAGTAGCCACTTATAAGTGAGTACATACTGCATTTGTCTTTCTGAGTCTGGGAACCTCACTCAGCATAATTTTTTTTTCTAGTACCATCTATTTGCCTACAAATTTCAGGTTTGAAGTTAGCAATTTTTCTGGAAGCAATATGTGAGCAAAATATTTTTTTCCTAATTTATGTGACAGACAAGCTGACATGACACCAGCCTCAGCTTTTTTTTTTTTAATTTGTAAAATAGACGTCTATATTATCATGGCTTCTTCACATGAGGAGAATTAGGATTGCTTTGTAAAGGTAGATTTGTATCCCCTTAATCTTTCCAAGATGTAGAGATTTCTACTTCTTTGTCTTCACAGGAACTCAAGAGACATCTGAATATGGAGAAGAAAAAGGAAAGAAAGGGGAAAAGTTATTCTTTCTTTGATCGATTTAAAAACATTTTTTTTAACAATTTCCAACAGGTAGACAATTCATTGCAACAACATTCAGCTCTCATTTCCACCTCCAACTGCCCCCATCGGAGGCTTCTCAACATGAATTCCTTATCAAAGTTCTTTTTTTAAAAAAAAGGAATTAATTTATTATTTGTATTTGTGGTTTTTTGTGTGTTTGTGCGTGCCTCAATTTATGTGACTGATATATGTCTTGGAGACCAGAGGGAAACCAATCCCTTGAAGATGTCGTTACAGGAGACTGTGAGGTCCCGGATGTGGATGCTGGGAACCTAATCTAGGTTCTCCACAACAGCAGTAAACACTCTACCTCATCCTCAAAGAGTTCTTAATTAGGGGGGAACGCTACAGCCTGAAGATATGATGGGATGTAAAATTAGAGGAGTCAGGATGAAAAAGATGACTAGTCAATTCATGAATGAGAAATAGCCAGAATTGACTGAGGAGGAGAGCTGGGACAGGAATTGGGAAAACCTGGGACTCTTGCTCAACCAAGCCAGGAGGTTCAGTATATAGATGGGTTAAAAAGACATTTTAGTGGAAGTTCAGTTTGGATGATTATAAATAAGAGGGTGGTGTCAATGAGACATGTTTGTTATCTGGGCCACAAACTATAGTGGAAAGAGAATAATAGCTGGTCAGGGAGCTGTCTTGCAGGTAGGTAGACAGTGGTTGTTTTAGCTCTAAAGAGTCAGGAGCATTTCAAAGAGAGAAAAAGCTCCATGTTTTATCAAAATGCTGGTCTCTGCTTGCTCCCTCGGCAAGCTGCCTCACGTGACTTTTAGTGTCGATGCAAGCTGATGAGCTGGAGTTCACACTTCCGCCTTAATGCTGCCAAATAAAATGACCCAGGAGCACACTTGAGCTTTTTTTGGTAATGTCTTTGGTTATTTATTGGTACTTATATCTTCGGTAACCCAATATCATTACATTAGTCTTTGAATATAAATGTAGTGCTGTATCAGAGGAGACACGATACTGAGTAGATATATTCAGGTCTGTGAAACATCAATATGATAAGCTTCATTTTTTCCAAAGGAGATAATTGTGTGTCTAATACTGTCTTCCTAAAATGGCAAATATCAATTCTTTATGTAACATATTTTTTGAACGAGAATAAAGACAAATGCGTAGATAGTGGATATTGTGTGGTATGAAAATGAGGGTAGTAAATACCCATTATACTTTCTACCAGAAATTTGACATTCATTGTAAATGGAGCAACATTATTATAAATTATTATTTAGATGAAATGAAATGTGTGAACTAAATGAGTTATATTTTACAAAGTGGGACCTCTTTGCCTGTGGTGTATCTATAATAGTGTTTTATTAGGTGATTCCTGATGGGAGGAACATATAAATGGTAATGCCATGCTCTGAAGTGATGTAAATTTCAGAAGAATACAGGAAATGGGAGTTTTGATTTGGCTGAATACATTAAATTGTTTGGTTTTATATTTGATATTGATTCATGAACAGACTTTATAACAGAGATGCAAATACTAAAAGGGAGTTCATTCAGCAACAATGTGAAATCCATCTTAAATATTTAATAACTTAATTAAATTTATTTGTGATGTAATTTTCTTTGCCAGCTAGAAATTGACAAGGCTCTCATCTCTTAAAATGTTTGTGGGCAGTATCTCATTGGATTCAATTCTTCTCTATTTTTATAAACAGTGATGCATTTTTTCACATCTGCTCAAATTGTCAAGAAACAATATGAAGTAATCATGATTCATTAAAATAAATTCAGTGATTGCATACTAATTTGGTCAAATATTGGTATTTTATCCATGAATATTTAAAGGACTCTGATTTGCTTCACTCTAGATTTCTCTCTATTGGGGTCGTCTGGCTATGCAATGCAGTTGTTTCTTTGGCCAGCTGCCAATGATTGCACTGGACCTTGAGACAAGAATGGGAGCAGAGATGGTGGTGATTAGGCCATCGGTAAGGAAGAATGATGATCCACCATCAAAAGAGTGTTCACTGTAAAGGGTTTATGGGGATCAGAGAACCCTCAGGCTTCTACCTCAGAATTTTATAGGAATTCTCAATGAACTAGTTACAGAAATCGCATAGAAAGAAGAGAGAGGCTTGCCCAAATGACTTATCATGGTGATTAATAGTCATGTTCTCACATATGGAATGATATAAGGTTCTGTGCCTGTGTAGATCAGTATAATGTGATGGTTTTTAGAAGATAAACAAGACAGGGCTGGAGAAATAGAGTGTATGTTGCAATTATCAAACAAAAAACAGTAGATTATGGGTAGCAGAAAACACAAGCTTTCTGACTTCCTAGTAACTGTCTTAATGCCTAAAAAACAGTAAACAGTAGTAAATTTTACCTTGAAATTTGCTTCTAAAGGAAAAGAGAAACAAAACATGTGGATAAGTGTTTATTTTTGCTAGATAACCACATTTAATCAGTGTAAATCATACCCCTTTGGTGAAGCTTATCAAGATTTTATACTACATGCTGGTCATTTCAAATTCCTTAATTTTGCCTGTTGTAGTAGTACATGCATTTAATCTCAGCACTCAGAAGTCAGAAGAAGGCAGGTGTCTACGAAATCAAGGATAACCTGGTCTATGTAGTGAGTTCTAGGCCAGCCATGGCTACATAGTACATCTCTGTCTCAAAAAATTGCTTAACAGCTATAATTAAGCAAGAAAACATACCCATTTAATAACTACATGAAGTCCATATCAGTCATACACACAAGAGAGAAATATTTCCATTTACTCCACAGAATTTTACCACATAGCACTGGGCTGGAGCATATGTGCTTCTGTTGTTATGTATGTATGTATGGACATACAGATTCTTACTCCGTATAGCAACAAATGGTGACGCCCAACACGCTATGATGAGTCTTGGTCATTCCCTACTTCTCTAATTCTGACATTCCTGCTTTCTAAACTGTTGTTCCCCGTGTCATGAGCTACCAGGCTCCTTCAGTCATTTGATTCTCTTCTGTCCTATATCTTTGGCATCCTGCTTCTTGCTACTCAAAGGGGAACAGAGGGCACAGAAATTGTATTACTTTGTAAACTTCTTTGACTTACAGTGATTCGATTTTTAAAATATGAAATTGCTAGTCATCCAGATGATACTGTTGGGATAATCTATCTGTACTGTAAAATTGTTTCTTGGCATGGTGATGGATAAGCTACTGGCCAAAAATAAAATTTTACTCATTGTCAAGTAAGTGGACTACAGAGGACTAGGCTTAAGAAAAATGTTGTCGTGTTAGGTAAAAGTAAATATTTTATTTGCCTTTCTAATATAATTGTTAATGCCATTTTAAATTTTACATGATTGAAACAAATTAACAATAGGCTTTTAGATGCATCTAATAGTAACAAATTACAGAATGGTAATTATATTGAACCTTTCAACAATGCTATGAGCAATCTTTATTATAACAATTAGGTTCTGAAATTAATGTATATTCTTGGTATGAGAAATCCGTCTGTATATGTGCTGCTTTTATTGGTTAATGAATTTTTAAAAAACTGCTTTGGACCTATAGCAGGGCAAAACAGAGGTAGGATGGAAAAATGAACTAAATGCTAGGAAAAAGAAGGCAGAGTCGTGAGATGCCATGTAACTGCCAGAGGAGAAAGAAGTGAGCTGACAGCAAGGACCTTGCCAGTAGGCCACAAGCCTCATGGTAAAATATAAAGTAATAAAAATGGGTTAATTTTAGAAGAGAGGGAGTGAGGTAGGGAGGGGGAAAGGAAGGAAGGAAGGCAGGCAGGGGGCAAATCTGTGGAACACAGAGGAACTTAAAGATAACCATATACCAAGTTCAGGTCTATAAAATGGCTTCATGAAGGCCTAGGAGGAAAACAATTTGACATAATAGTAAAGATTTTGATGGACACCTAGCCATCATTATCTAGAATTAAACAGCAACACATGCTTTGTTGATTGCATTTGCTGAAGCAAAACCACCCTGCTCATTTACATCTTTCAATTTAAATTTAAACTTCAGTCTTCTCTTAGTTATGTCATGACTAAAGTGGGCCAAGTGGCTAGAAAGAAACATAAAATTCAACCAATATCCAAAGCATCTCATTCCCCACCCCCTCTTCCATGGGTATCTTTATCCATTTCTTAAATATTAGTCCCTGCCTGGATCCTACACTACCTCTTCATAAGTAAATACATGTTATAGTACTTTATCTGGGGACATGTGAACTATTGTCTCCTTACAGCAGGCACATTACTTACAACAGACCAAAGAAATTATTCCATATATATGTGAAAATATATATCATTGGTGAACTAATTGCTTCATAGGCTCTGCTTCCTGATGCACACCTAAGAGAGGGTTTACTTACTGCCACATAGATATCTCCAAACAACTGTACTACCAGAAGGTCTCACCATATCAAGGGTGACAACCTCCCAAAAGCTACATAGATGAGCTGATTCAAGTAGTCTTTCACTCTGGACTCTAGAGCCTCCCAGACCATGTGAAGCCATAGTGGTGTTTTGTGTTTCTGGGTTAAGGAAGAAGGAAGTAATAGCTGGAGTCTTAGGTCATAGGTCTGATAGCCCTCTCTACCACTCCAATGACAGAATGTAAACATGTGAACAGACTGCTCTTGTTGGGGTCTCTTGCAGGTAATCACAGCTGCTCCGATTTCAAGAGAGTACTAATGGTCTTGTCAAAGACAGTGTTCTCTAAGCCACGTGCTATGAGGAAAGGTTAATTACAAAGGCTCAGAAGAGGATCCTACTGCACGCACTGGCTTTGTGGGAGCCTAGGCAGTTTGGATGCTCAACCTACTAGACCTGGATGGAGGTGGGGGTTCCTTGGACTTCCCACAGGACAGGGAACCCTGATTGCTTTTCGGGCTGGGGGGGAGACTTAATTGGGGGAGGGGGAGGGAAATGGGAGGCGGTGGCGGGGAAGAGACAGAAATCTTTAATAAATAAATAAATTTAAAAAAAAAGATGGAGAAAACAGTGCATTACCACAATTTGCATAAGGCAAAACTAAGCTCCAATCCTGCAAGTTATCCAAAGCTCAACATCTGGTATTCATTTATAAATTGTTTTGGTTTTCTCAAGAGACTTGGATCTCTTCTTTGTTCTTATACCCAGCACCATATACATGGCCTGCATTCTAAAAAAAAAAAAAAAAAAAAAAAAAGAAGAGGAAAGCTGGATGGGCATTCCTTACTCTTATGGAAAACGCTGAGTCCAGTCCTATTCTGAAGTTTTTCTCTTCATCTGAGCTCTTTCTGATTGTTCTGGTGTGAGCTGGGCTTTGAGGACCTTCCATTCTGAAAATGGGCGTGATTGCCCACACCACTTTACATTTAGGAAAACTTCAAGTTCTTAATCTATAAAGCACCAATAAATACAGTGCTTCCCCCTCCCCAGGGAGGTTTGATGAATGATGAAAAATCACTTCAGAGACAGGCCAGAGCAAAGTCCGTGTTTAAGCTCACTCGCTTTCTCATACGGAAACACTACAAGTTTCCATTTTGTAAGGTTTTAACAAGAGCGCATCCTCAATAAAACTGAGGGCCCAGCTGCGTGCTAAAGAATCTCACCTTTCCCATAGAAAGCTGCCTTTGCCTTTGTCTCTTGAGAGGTCTGTCCTCCGGAGTTCAATCTGATAAAGGTAGCTTAGTCACGTAGAGGTGTCTTTATGTCAGCCAGACAGTAACACAGTGATCTAGAGCAAAGGGCTCCAGGAAGGTAGTGTCAGCTGAACCTCTGCAATGGCCGAAGATCTTCTTGTGCAGTGATTTGTAAGATGAGACCCTGGCAAAAAAACAAGTTCCTGAGCACTGAGACTCTGGTAGTCCCCCTGCTTGGAAATGCTATGTGTATATTGTCACACATTAATGATAGAAAATCAACAGTGTTTGTCATAAGAAAGAATAAAGAATCTCTGTGTTTGGTGCTTTGTCAAACTCTTTCTCCCTGACTTCCTGGTTGATTTCGACTGCCATGTTCCAGATGACATAAAGACTAATGAGGAATATGATTCCAGTAAGGCTTATGATTTTTTTTATAGCTAAAGATAAAATCCGAAGTGATCTTGAGGAACTCCAATACTTTGGTTGGTATAAATAATTTTGGTTGGGGAGCTTCTCTAATGCCTTGTAAACATTTCTTTTAATATTTTCTCCATGGTTTTATGTTGGTCATGTTGGATTTTGTGATAGTTTTTCTTGTAGTTCAACAATATCCCATAATTCCCCAAACGGACATATTTAACATAATTAATAACCAAGAAAGACGTTAGAGAAGTTCATTCATTGCAGAGAGTCTGCCGAAGAGGTATAATCTCAGGAAAGCTAGGCCAATGACCTTGGCCCCTCTCACAGCTTTTTGCTTACATGACTAAGTGGGGGAAAAGTTTGTCCCCTTTCTTTATTACCTATAGAAACAAACATGGCACAGATTACAAAGGTATGAAGTTCTTAATTAAGTAAACATATGGGGAGATGTAGTCAGTGAAACTATGGATTTACTAATTCTGTGGCAAGCACTTTTTAATAGAATAGCTGTAATTACAAAGTTGCCCTCACCCACTTGCATTTGGTAGGCAGTCTACCTTAGGGCATGTCTCACCTTGGGTACTCTGTGGTGCTCACTTATTAGAATAAATATTACTCTAGATTTTGTGTGGAAGTTATATTTCTTTGTAAATTTGATTAGCATTTAAATTGGCAGAATTTAAGCAAAGAGGATTGCTATGACGTGTACAGACCTCATCTAATCAGTTAAAGCCCTTGAAAACCAAACAGCCTGACTAAATTAAAAGCAATCTACTTCAAAGGAACACTGTGCAAACTCTGCCTGGTTCTTCAGCTTGTAGTCTTTGAATTGATTGAAATAGTACCTTCTACCTGAATTTTCATCCTGTTCTCTAAACCATGTGAACTTATTACATTAATACAAAATTCTTACTTTCTATGTATCTATGGGATATCTGTATCTGTCTTTACTCCTGTATGTATGTTGTCTATATATCGCTACATCATCTGTGTATATCCATCTACACCCAATTGCTCTGCTTCACTTGATAAATTATACATAGTTCTGTTAGTCTATAACTATAAATCCAAGGGTGCCATAGTGTGAGCTGTACCTGGCATTTTGGAACAGAAAAAGGAAACAGTCTTCCATGTGATGATTATGCATGGACTAGTTTTCGGTTCTTAATGTCTCTTACTGAGACCTTTTAGTTGATGCTTTCATTACTATTGCATGAAAGGATGTAACTTAAAGGAGGATGTTATTTTGGCTATCTGGAGGGATATAGTCCACCATAGTGTAAAAGGAACGGTGGTGAGAGGAAGACATGGCCACAGCAATAGCAACATATCTAGGTAGCTCATGGAAAAAAAGATAAGCTTCAAAGCATGTCTGCCCAAAAATCACTTCTAGCTAAGCCCTACATTCCAAAAGTTTCACAAAATCCAGAAGGGGTGTCTCAAACTGGTGACCAAGCATTGAAACGCCTGAGTCTATGGAGAAAATTTCACGTGCAAACTGTGATACCATAAATGTCCTAAGCACACAGAGATTGCTTCCTTCACTCCTCATGGGGACAGTGAACAATAGCTGCACTGAATCCCATGTTAAAGATGAGGAAATTTACCAGGAGGTGAAGGCACATGCCTTTAATCCCAGCACTCAGGAGGCAGAGGCAGGCAGATCTTTGTGAGTTCAAGGCCAGTCTGGTCTCTAAAAGCTAGTTCCAAGACTGGCTCCAAGACTAAAGGGAATTTGTGTCTTGAAAAACCAAAAAAAAAAAAAATGAGAAAACTGTGACTCAGAATGCTGAAAAAATGTGAAAAATCAGGATTGACAGCTTTGATATCTAATTCCAGGATGTGTTATCTTTGTTAAGCAAAGATAGTTAGGATTTCCTGGAGGAAGAGTTATTGACCCTGCTTTATGTAGGAAGTAACATGGCAAAATTTAACTTTTTCCTTAAGGAAGTTTTATCCTTAAAAATAATTGGAATTTATTAACAGTTAGAAGTGAGTAGGTTGAAGCATGGCTGAGTCTGGGTGCTTGAAGATGTCATCATCATGTAGGATAGACAGAAGTCTGGGAGGCCTTGTCATGATGACTAAAACATGAATGTTCATGTAAGTGGCAAGAAGTCTATGTCTTCTTTCTGTGGTTGTTATGTATGTCAGTGCTGACTGCGGGTTTTCTTTAGAAGAACAAGGAAAAGGCACGGTGCTGACGAGGAGGTTCTGGAGCTACTCTGGAGGCCTGCTATGTGTTGTCACCCTGTTCTCCCAGATCTTCTGCTCGATTTACAGAATGATCATTTTCCTTTTTTGAAGTTAAAGCTGTCTTGCCTGTGGAGGGTGGGAAAGATTAAGTAATACCTTTTATTCCCCCAGATTGTGCAAATCTATTTGTGAAACATGACCTTTGGCAGAGCTTTCGTCCATAGTTGTTTCACACTGAGAATTGTTTATTGTGCATTTTTGCTATTTGAGTCATGTATATTGTTCATGCTCTACTTTTTTTCACAAAATATTTATTACGGTCAAGTTTAGGAAAACTCCTCAGCAGCTACATGAGCTCCACTGCTAGGAAATACTATTTTAAGTATCTTTGATCTCTCAGCCAATAGCATACATCCTGGTTAACAAACACTAGTGAAATAAATCATTTCAGAATATCACCTTGTAAATGTTTACCAGCTCTAAAAACATGAGTCTTGATATACACTCAAAATCCCATGATTCCATATTGTGTTCTTCCTTAGTACACTTAGAAACACTTAGTAACATTTAGAAACACTTAGTAACACTTAGAAATGTCCTCATTTACCTGAAGCTATTGGTTATTATAAAGAAGAGAGATTTCCTTTGACAGAGAAAATTAACACTGTTTCGGGGAATTTTATGGTCGGTAATGTAAATCTAGTCAAGCCATTTGACCCAAGATAGTGAAAACGTTTTGTGAGTATGGACCCTAAGAATGTGGAAGGTGCCAATAACATGAACATTCTGGTTTAGTGTGACATTCACTCACTTAAATCCTGTGATAAAGAATCAACACTGCTTGAGAGGTATGGGTAAAAACAACTTTGAGACTCAGTTTTCTCAATTCTGAACTGCCAGTCTCTATAAAATCTCACACAAGGATCTCAAGAAGACAGCATCTATAAGTACATGGAGAAGTTGCTGGTATGGTGGAGATCCTTCAGAAAGAGTTGGTGCCTAGACTGGGGGGAATTGGTGCTATCTAAATAGTAGACCACAATGTGGGCTGCATGTAGTCAGTGCAATAAAATCAAGAGCAAAAACTGAGTATCAGAGAATGAAATGACTGTTGTTTTAGTTAGAGAAAATAGTAGCAAATTTGCCAAAAGTTGACACATCTTTTAAAACTTAAAGTTGAGTTTCTGATTTGAGGTTTTGAGATACATTATGAGGACTTATGATTCCTAGACTTTCTGAAGAGGCAGCTGTGATCACGATAAAATTACTAGGGAAGTGGCCTTCTGTGCTTAACAGTTTCAGGCCCAGTTAGGAGCAGTTTCAAGGGGTGTGTTTCAAAGCCTGTTTCTAGCTGTAACACATGCAAGCTTTGTTACTGACTCATTATGGGAACAGATGACTTAAAGTAGGAGGGAAGGCCCTTTGAATAGAAATTCTACAAGTCCAGAGGGTGAGTTTATACAACTAAGTGCCTTCATCATGAAACTGGAGTGACTTCATACCAGAGTTCAATCTGTTTTTAAAAGTATTTATTTAGGAGCAAAAGAGATGATGGGTCAGTGATTAAGAATGCTGACTCCTCTTAAAACTTTAAATTCATTTCTAGTGCCCACATTATGTCTCACCACTCTGTAATTCTGTTCAAGGGGCTCTAATGCCCTTTTTGGTGATTGTAGGCATGAGGAATGCACGTGATGAATAGAGATACATGCAGACACAACACTAAAACATATAAAACATAAATAAAATAAAATATTTACTCATTTGTTCTGAGTGAATGTCTATATATGTGTACCACATGTGTGCAGGAGCCCAGGGAGTTAAGAAGAGGGTTACCTGGGAACTGGAATTATGAAAGATTGTGAGCCATCATGTGGTAACAAAAACCCAGTCTTCTGTAAAAACAGCTAGTCTTCTTAGCCACAAAGCCAACTTTCCAGCGAGGAGTTCAATCTAATAAAGTGATATACATGAACATGAATTTTTGTCTCAAGGTTAGGCTCACTAATCAGTACTTAGGCTGAAAATGAAAAATCTTAACTATGTGGTTTAGCTCAATAAAAGTTCATGTGTAGAATAACATGCACAACTTCACTGACATTTTAGTGTTCAATAATAAAATTATTTTATCAATAAACTTCTAACCGCCTGCTGGATTCAATGAACACATCATAGTAGAGAGAATCCTGCAAGCTTTATAATCAAAACTCTTATATTTTGATAAATGAATATAAATGAGATGGGTTTTATAGGTAAATATTGGTCTATGGTTGTGAACACTGAGACAAAAAAAAAAAACTTCAAGATGTTCTATACAGAACTAGTAAGAAACTTTGGGTCCTTAGGATCAGAGAAGAGCTAAAGAAAAAAAATTACTGAAATCTGAAAGCTGACTAGGAAATTGAGCCAGTGAAGAAGAGTCTTTTAGGTAATGGCATACAGCATATGAAGCTGTTACCTAAAAATGAAAATATATAGTGAATAAAGAAAAACACATACCAAAGTATGCCTTGAAGGCATTTAGTTCACCACTGATACAAGGTAGCCAGTGTCACAAAACATATACCGGCATGGGATATGTTTCTCCATCTACCTGGGAATTACCTAAAGATTCCTTAGAATGAATTTCATTTGTGTCTTTTTAGAACACTCTGATTTTGACAGGAACAGTTATGTATTTTCAACATAAAAGCTGATTAGGAGAAGGATAAGAATAGCTAAAGCAATTCCAAGGAAGTAATAAAAGAGGTACAAGGCATGGCACTGTCGGTGTTCAAATAAGAAACATCGGTAAAAGAGAGGGCCATCATTTTGAAGGATTTGTGAGCATCCAAATAGGAGGGCTGAACTATGTTCACTGCATCAGTAGAGATGAGAGTTAATAATGAACTTGGTGTGAGAACAATGTGCTTTGACAAGAAAGTAATTGTAGATAGCAAGAGAAATTGCTAAGAAACTCAAACCAAGGAGACTCATGGGATAGGCTGCTTGAAACACTCATTTTTTTACTTGGTGAAAGAAAGTGTAATACAGTAGCCCTATAGTAGGCAAATGAAAATTAATTTCAGTTCCTGAATGTAGGGAAACTTGGAAAAGGAAAGGTTAATTAGATTATAAGTAGGGCAAGGCTTTGCGGGGAGGGGGTGTGGGGAGAAGTGCGGAGATTATACTCCGACTATCAAATTACTAACTTTGTGACCTTGGGCAAGTCACTTAACCATTTGGAGCCCTACTTTCCTCATTTATAAAATGAGGCTAAAGATAATTGATCCAATTCCCTGAGAGAGTTTTTAATGTGAAGAGAAATCTTGACGCAAGTCTACCACAAGCTACTATAGTTCCTGTGTCTGAGATACTATGTGGTCTTCTTCTGTGAGTTCATTTCCCAGTCACTTTAGCACTGAGGTGGACATGTGACTGAGTTAGCCAGTGATGTAGGAACAGGTGATTTGTCTCATATTCAGTCCTTAGTCATTGCCTCCTTCTCAGGGATCCTTGTGTTCTTTCTGCTTCTGAAACAGATGCGGACAAGGAGCTTTGGAAGCTCTGCTACCAATATAAATAACCTGCTATTAAGTGCAAAATAAACATATTTATGTCATCATGTTGACATTATGCTTGTAGGTAAAGCAGTCTCCTGTTATTCATTGGGGACATATTCCAAGACCCCTGAGAATATTTGATACAGTGAATAGTATTGAACTCTATACATGTAGTGCTTATTTCTATACTAAAATGCCTGTATTAAAGTTTAATTTCTAAATTATTCAAAACAAGATATTGATAATGATAACAACGTAAAATTACTATAATTTTTTAATGAAAACTATGTAAATGTGGTCCTCACACCGACTATTAATGTTGGCTCAACCCTTCGGAAATCTGTTACACATATGCTATTACTAACACTAGACCACAGATATGCTTCACACTAACTGAAGGGCAAGAGCTGTGCCACCATGAGAGTTTTTGTCGTTTTATTAGCTCTTGGTTGTAACCCAGGCCCAGCTTGGCTTCAAGTTGGGTCTTGCCCCAGAACATGGATAAAGAAAGGAAGCAGCTGGAAGGCAGCAAGCAGAACAACCAGAGGACCAGATGTGGTCAAAAAGGGAAGCAAATCCTGCCGATGGTGGCGCACGCCTTTAATCCCAGCACTCGGGAGGCAGAGGCAGGCGGATCTCTGTGAGTTCGAGACCAGCCTGGTCTACAGAGCTAATTCCAGGACAGGCTACAAAGCCACAGAGAAACCCTGTCTCGAAAAACAAACAAACAGGAAAAAAAATCCAACAACAACAACAAAAAAAAAAAAGGGGAAGCAAAAAGGTTCTCATGACTCCTAGGAACCTCTAGTGGAAGCATGTCAGAGAAACTGGACTGGTGACATGGTATCGGCTGTACTTGGAACTTATCCTCCGTGACTTTTGTGCACCACAGAGTTGAGCCTTCCCAAGCTGGAAGCCTGCAGACAGGAAAGGCGTTGGGAGGATCACCAGCTGCTACTCCTTCCTCAGGGTGCCGAGTCTTTCCTTCTCTTCTCCTTTGTCACACTAACTCTTTTGGCACACTTTTATAAGCTCCCCCTGCATGCTAGTCTCCTGAAGTAGATGGTGCTGTGTCAGATGGCTGTGAACGTCCACTGAAGACTCTGAGGCAGTTCCCATTTAGAGAAGGAAGCATAAAGAAGCAGCTTACCTGTGAAGTGCAAAGTGCCCTTTCTGTGGCCTGCACTGCTATTCTGCTGCCGGGGCAACTTAGGAGGAAATTTGAGGGTTTCCTGGCTCTCTTATTTCTGTTTTAGTTGTTTACTTTTTATGATTTATCGTTATACCTGTCTTTGGTAGCAAAAAACTCACCTTTTCCCCTTTATTTCTGCATCCTGAGACTGCTGATTTGGGATTCCTCTTCCCTTTCAGAATCACAGGGAATGGACAGGAAAGGAAGATTGTGATTTCCCAACCTAGGCTCTAACACTAGGTATTGTAGGTGGACAAAGGAGCTGAAGAGAGGAAGAGAAAAAGCTGGTGGGGGGGGGGGTGACAAAATTCAAGGAAACAAAGACCATGCAAAACCATCACAGCTGTTTCTGGTTTTATTGGATGTTTCCTTTGGCTCTTTTTTTTTTTTTTGGAACTGCTCTTCATCTAAGTAGGAAGACAGGCAGCATGGTCAAGTTCCACAAGGAGGGCAGAAATTGGGCAAGGACGTTCTGGACATATCAAAACATTTCTCTGTGATAATTTTGAGGACATGTACACAATCCCATCTTGGTGCATTTGATGGAAGACTTCTGTGAACATCTTGCCCTTCTTCCTGGGTCACATTTCCAGTGTGTTCTCAGCAATACATAACCACTGAAAGTGATGCCCCTACCGCTCTAAAGGGATAAGACATCAGGACACACCCCTCCTTGTTTCCTCCAGGATAGTGAGCATAGGGGAATGTGTATTCTTCCTAAGGGATTCTTATTTTTCATGGTTACAAATGGAAGGACAGATATGCCTGCTCAGTGACCCTAAGAATGTCCTGGTATCTGGAAGCAATACCTCAGGATGGCTCACCTACCAGGATCCCCTGCACAGCATCTAGAAGATGAGTCAAAGAAAGGATGTGTAAAAGGAAGACTGTGTGAAGAACCTACAACTATTTCTTGTCTTTATAACGATTCAGAATATAAATGAAGTTAGTAAATTTAAATCTCTCTCTTTCTCTCTCTCTCTCTCTCTCTCTCTTTCTCTCTCTCTCTCTCTCTCTCTCAACAGAGGTTTGTCCTGTTAGCGCAGACTGGTGTCCAATTTTCCAAGGACTTTCTATTGCCTAAGTACTGGGATTGCTTGCAAAAACCACTATACATGGTAATAATATGAAACCGAAGCGAACAAGGATAATAAAATCTTATCTTTAAGATGTTAATTCATTTACAGTAGAAGAATATTGAGGTATGGTATATCTAGCCCCAAATCATAAAGTATATCAGTTAAAAATCAAACCAGCAAACACAACTGATGGCATCCTCAATTCCAGAATCCTGGAAGAGCCAATTTAGAACCTGAAATAACCTTGACATCAGCATGCTGGAGACACAACTAAACACAGACGTTCTGAGTTACACCAGTGTCCACATCTAGTTTAAGATTTGTTTCCACATCTTAAGATCAACAATGTACAAACTCAGAAGGAGAAGAGTAGGAAGGGCCTACGAAGCATGATCGAAGTGACTGAGGGCAATTAGAAGCAAGATGGAACTTGATTTAGCCAAATGGCCTAGCGTAGTGTGGGCTTTTGAAAATATTGCCAAATACAAAAACCCAATTTTTATCCTTTAAATCTTCCTTCTCCTTGAAATACAGGCTTATTCAGATGTACAGAAAAATCAGAAGAATACTTTAGTCTACTCACATAAAACAGCATAGCTGAGTGGGGCTTGGAGAGAGATGAGTTTGGGGCAGGATTCTGTTCTTTTGATGTGGTGATAGACTGGGAGCCACAGACTTTATTTAATCTCTCCCAGGGAGGGCCCTCGGAAGACTTAAAATAGAAAATCAAGCCTCATTACTAAGTATATATTTCTATGTTCTCATGTCCTCGGTATTTTATAGTCATAATAAAAGGGTTTTTCCAGGACTGGAGTTATTAGGTATATGAATAGAAAGAAAATGCAGGAAAGGGCATCAATCATCATCCACAAAAATGACAATTTTATTTTTGGACTTTGGAAATTTTACACTAAATTCTACAGGGTATTATTCCTGCTGATTACAAACTCCCCAGTAAAGCCCAGTCTGGAAGTGAGGAGAGAGCTGGGTGGGGACCAAGTCCTCTTCTGACAGCACTTCATCCTACCTGCCCAATCTCAGGCTTTCAAAACCATGCTTCTCTTGAGACGTCCAAGTTATTCGTGTGTCAGGAAAGTTCAGTCCTAAAGACACACTTACATGTATGTAAGGAATGCAAGCTCTGGTGGCTCCTTAACGTACATGGAGTTATCTAGAATCTCAGAAAGGGAACCCTCTGAAATGTTGGTGCCACTCTGGACCTAAGCACAAATTAGAAAGGACAGGAGGTAGGGTTGCATGAGGACAATGTGTTTATACATTAAAACATTGTGTTAACATCTCCATAAATATATAGATTTTATTTTCCAATTTAAAATAATTATATGTAATTAGGAAAAAACAAGTACCATTAAAAGACCCCTAACATTCAATGAGGAACGTGATATAAAAACATAGGAGCAGTCAGGGAGAGGACAATGAAGGCCAAGAAGGTAGATGAGTTAGTTTGTACTGTTATTATAAAGTGGGAAATAATATAAAAGTGGGTGCCAACTGCCCTCCTATGATGGTTTAATCTCCATTGTCAAGTAGACTTGGATAGAATCACCTAAGGTACAAATCTTAATGTGTCACTGAAGGTGTTTCCAGTGGAGTTTACTGGGGAGGAAACATTCACATTAAATGAGAGCAACTGTGTCCCCTGTGCTGCGTTTGTGCACTAAACAAAAGGAAACAAGTAGTTCTCTGCTTTGTAGAGTGGATACAGTGTGGCCAGCAGCCTTGTCCTCCTGCTACAGTACCTTTCCCACTGTGGTAGATATAATGCACTGTAGACAGAAGTCCCTTAAGTTGCTCTTGTCTGGTGTTTTTAGTACAACAGACACCTTAACTAACAGGGAAACTTTTCCTAAACTCTTTCCAGCCCAACAAGAACAGGATGAAAACTATCTAATTGCTCTACCTTTACCTTTTGCTTTCATTAGAAAATAGAGCATTTTAAGAATTAAGAATGTTAGGATTCTGGACCCTGCAGGCAGATGTAGAACATCCCTTTGTTCCAAGTTCGGGTAGGAAACAGAGGGGTCGGAGCATCTTTCTGTGTGACTATATATTGTTAAATGTAAAAAACAAGGATGATAACCTAATATCCTCTGCCTCTTTCTGAACCACTAAGCCCTAGACTATTCATGCAAACTGGAGAGAGACAGAGGAGTTGACCACACTGTTAGGTAGGAATTCATGAGAAGAGGAGAGAGAATGTAAAATGTACTGGATACTTTACAAACCCTGGAAACTGTAGACTCCTCTAAGGACCCCCCAGTGATTCTCCTTAGGCCTAGTGCTTTAAATGGCTTATATTGAGAATCCATGATAAATGACTTTGGTCTTTGTTTCAGGCATATCTGTCCCTTCTGGAATTCTGTCCTCTAAATTTGGAGCATAACACAGCTTTTGTGAAATCAGAGCAGCTATGATTATTCAGGAAACCCTCTCAAATCCTCCTAATATTTCTTCCTAAAAGGCTTAAGGAGGGGGCATTAAAACCTCTTTTAAGATGTCGTCAGCCCCTTACTTCCTTCTTCCCTGCATTCTACTGCATGTAATCTTTCCCTAGCTGCCCATAGTACTACATATAATAATATACTATATTGTGCTATAAAATACTATGGATAATAGATGTAAATGTTAATTGGAGGTGGAACTTCAGGGAAACAGCTTTTATGAATGGTCACACCTATTTGGATGAGATTTCCCCCAAAATTGCCCATGTTCCTGTACTCACCCTACTTCACTAAACTGAACTCAGATGGCGACTTTCCTTTGGGAGGTCCTCGGTGACCTGTCTGGCTTGCATAGGCCTGTGTTCAGTTCACCACAAAAGTAATACAGGCTGATTTTACCATCTACTAACTGAAAAGTTTTTACATCCCAATAAACCTCTCCACTGACTCAATAATCTAAATCAGACCAAATCAAACCAAATTAGAAAAAGCCGAGATTTAATGGATACCAGCTCTCCTAGATGGCCTTCCAGCCTCCAGAGAAGAGATGGGAAGGAAGAACGGGAAAACACGGAGAAGGGAAAGGAAGACAAGGATGACCAGGTGTTCATTCTCTGGGGAGCAGTTTAAATAGCCTGTGGGAGTGGTCTTGACCCTCTCTGGGAAGGGGTCATTGCTTGGAGGGCTTTCTTGGAGGTGGAGTATGGACTGCAACAACTCCTAGCAGAGGGGGCTTGGGGTAGAACTTTCCACTCAAACATTCTAGACTCCTTGGATATATAGATGCCAGGGCTGGGGTTAAGCCTTCATCCAAACATTCCAGACTCTTTGGGTATAGGGGTGCCAGGGGGCTGGGCTGAGGCTTCCAACCAAACACTAATATACTGAATAATGATAATATGAAAGAATAGAAAAAAAGTAAAAAGGAAAGAATAGAAAAGACTGCTCCTTTGATGTGAGATTCCCCTCTGTATCATTGGTTAATAAAGAACTGCTTTAAGCCTATAGCAGAGCAGGGCGGAGCAAAGCAGAGCTAGGCAGGGAAAACTGAACTGAATGCTAGAAGGAAGGTGGAGAGAGAAACGCCATGGAGCCACCAGAGATAGACATGCTGAAACTTTGCCGGTAAGCCACTCCCATGTGGCAATGCACAGATTAATGCAAATGGGTTAAGCTAAAAGTTAGCCAATAAGAAGCTAGTGCTAATGGGCCAACAGTGATTTAATTAATACAGTTTCTGTGTTGTTATTTAGGTACTGGGAGGCTGGGACAAACAAGTAGGCTTCTCCAACACTCCTAGATATAATGGAGGAGAAATTTTACTGTAAATACATGGGAAAGTATAGCCAGAGGTAGAGACATTTGGGAGAATCAAGAATGTACCTGACCATACTGAGGTGGGTCATGTGCGAAGAGGGGGAGAGGATGAGAGAGAGGAGAGGGAAATGAGGTGTAGCAGCCAAGAAGGCAAAGGTACAAGAGGGCGGGTAACCAAAATGTAAGGATTATATAGGGAAGAACCTCTGGAGAAAAGGCAGCCCAGCCTTTGACTGGAGAGTTTGGGGTAGAGGGCAGTATATGCCAGTAATATTCTGTAACAGGTAAGGACTGAGGGATGCTGGGAGAACCTGGAGGTCAGATCCACTTTGATACATTAAATAGGCATCACAGCTATTTGTCCCAGGATTTCAGTACATCAGGACTGACTGTTTCACCTTCTTCAGTCTCACTGAGATCCACACTTAGTGCTCTGAGGGAAACAAATATGAAACAGAATTTGAGAAAACGATGTGCAAAGGTAGAGCTGAAATGGTTCGTGACCCTCACCTTGAAGTGCTACAAGCCCACATTTTTTTTTTTTGTCACTTTTGATTCTTGAACAAATTATAATTAAGTGATGTCACAGGAAAACTTCCCAGGAAAGTGACTTTCAGATTTACTGATTCCAACTTTTTTTCTGACTCTGGCACTCTCTAATTCTTTCATTTTCTTTTCTCAATAAATATTTTTCTTTATAAAAAAATTCCAAATTTCAATATCTGAAATTACTGATTTCTAAAGATTCCAGAGGCCCACAAGATGCCAGCATAATGTTTTGGACATCACAGCCTCTAGTAGCATGAGCCAATAAACTGTCTTTATAGGTTGCCATGCCCCAGATGCGTTAGTAAGGCATCATCATTATTATCATCATTTATGCTCCATAAATGCTTAAGCATGCATGGATAGCCTATTTATGGTGGTTCTTCAGTTGTTCCTATCCTGGACCGTCCTAGATGCTTGTGTTATTGTCTACCCAAGGTTCCACAGTCTTCCTTTATGCTGTCTATCCAGGATTTTTTGGGCCTTCCTCTTCACCTTATTCTGTGCACACTTCCAAGAAGTGCTATCTTCAGTTATCTGCTGTCATTCATTCTCATAATACGGCCAAAGTATCTCAAGTACTGTTGCCTTATCCTATTGTTTGCTTCCTTATGTAGATGGCAATGTTTCTTAATGTCATCGTTATGCAGCTTATCTGTTCATGTGACACCTAGAATCCTCCTGAGACATGCCATCTCAAACATATTCAGCCACTGTCTGAGGAGTGTTTCATTGTCCAGATTTTGGAGTTGTAAAGAAGGCAGCTCAAGACAAGTGTCTCATATACTTGTAATTTTGTAGTAGTTATGTCTCTTGCTAACCAAACCTTTCCTAGTACCTGGAATGCTTCTCTACCTGCCTCTTGATGTCTGAATTAGTTCCATTCTTTGAACTGAAGTTTCCTTCCAGATAGACAAAGTACAGATACAGCAACAACAAAATGTACCTCAGAAGGAACTCATGACAATTCCAAACAATTGCTAGGAAAATAATTCTCTTAGGAATCTTTCGGTTTCTTCTAGTAGAGAAGATGCAGCGGCCTCAAACTATGGCAAAAAGACTTCAAAATCAAAGTCACTTTGCACTATGCAGAGTAACCTGTCATGGAGTACAAAATGCCTGGTCTGGAACCTCTACCTTGCTTATTGACATAACAATGTTTTTGTGGAGACAGGAACAAAGTCTACTCACGCAAATAAAGAGCCAACAATAGGCCAATGTATGGATACCACCACCAAAGTCCTTCTGGGTTAAACAATGCGTTTTGTCAGGGTAACTTAGAGCATTATCACTGTTTGGAGGTATGAACCTGGGATAGTGGATCCCCAACATGAGGAAGACTAATATCTTATGCAATGACCAACTTTATTTAGGGTATCAGACAATTTATATTCTGAGGGCATTCTTGAGTTAAGCAATGTCGTGTGAGCAAAGTTCATATGAGTTCAAGTTGTATAAAGTCACACGGGCAAGATCTATGAATTTTAGGCTTTATACAGTCAAGAAGACAACTCAACTCATGCATGAAATCGTCAGTTTGATTATTAGTGGGTATGATGATAGGTAATCTAAAGTAAACTTTCTCCTATTATTTCACCTGGGAGGAGCATGAAAATATAGCCATGAATGGTGTGGGAGGTCCTTCTATCTATGTGTTGGTTCTATTGGTTAGTGAATAAAGAAACTGCCTTGACCTGTGGTAAGGGTAAAAGAAAAGAGCTAGGTGGGGAAAACTAAACTGAATGCTGGGAGAAAGATAGGCAGAGTCAGGGAGAAGCCATGGAGCAGCCACCAGAGTCAGACATGCTGTAACTTTGTCAGTAAGCCACTGCCACTGTGATACACAGATTAATAGAAATGGGTTAGATTAATATGTAAGAGTTAGCCAATAAGGAGCTAAAGCTAATGGGCCAAGCAGTAATTTAATTAATACAGTTTCTGTCTAATTATTTAGGGTCCAAGCTAGACGGGCAGCCAGGAACCAACAAGCAGCCTCCCACTACAACAATGTTCCAACAGGAATTATGGATGGGTGGTTACTTATATGAATGTGGGGGGTACTTATATAGGTGTGGGGTTATTTACAGGAGTAGAAATGACTCAAAGACAGCAGCATCAACAAGTTCACCCAAGTTAAGGTAACAGCTTCAAATTCTGGAAAGGTATATCATCGTATAAAACTTGCCAACAGCTCAACAGGTTGTGGAGCACCCTTTGCAGATAGTTCAGCTCGTCTGAACCTTTCAGGCAACTTGGCTCCTCTTGTTCCTAGGAAGCTTGGCTTGACTCAATTTCTTCTAGGCAGTTTGGCTGATCTCTATTCTATTTCTTCAAGGTGTCTCTAATAACCTGAGCCTCGTAGCAGCTGGGGTCTTCTGAGAGTATCTCTCAGCAGTTTTTTTTTCAGCTTATATTGTCTTTGAAAAGGATTCTAGCGAATCTAGTCAGTTCCAGGGGTTTTCCAGAAGCTATTTTGAGTTGTTTACTTCCTGAATTTGCCAAATTCCTTGCAGAATGGAATGGTTCACCTCCCCTAAGAATATTCTGTTGTTTTACCTTCCTGTAAACACCCTGTGTCTTAAGGAACTTCCCCTTTAGAAAAAAAGCTGTTATACAGCACAACTACAGTTTATCCTGGTTAATTCTGAAAGACTCAGAGCAAGTCCTCGCTCTGTTCTTTAGGAGCAATTACTATTGCATTTCTAGGGAACCAGGGATGGTTTGGATGGCAACTCCTTGCATATTATTAGTGTGCTGGCATCATGCCATAAAAAGTTTAGTGTGAAAAATGTATGCATTAAGGACAAGATGCCATGTTAGAAAAGGTAAGTGTGTTGATCTAGCCTCCCTAGACAGGTTTGGAACCTGCTGCTTATTAACTATTTACCAGTGTTCTGCACTTTGCTTTCTGAGTCTCAATTATCTCATAATTCGCATGAGGATAATAATATGCACTTTGGAGTATTGATGAGAAGATATATTTGACTCTGATTTATTCATAGCAAGCCATCTGTTTGAGTTTAGCGTCTTTATAAATTTCATGGCCATGAAAAAGACAACTGAATTTTGTAGAAATTGTTCTGTTGGTGGATGTGAGTGAGTGGGTGGGCGAAAGCTTGTCTTCATATATTGTGCACACATTCTCGCAAATGTGTACATGTGTATACATGTGTTCTCAGGTCAGAGGTCAATATCAGGTATCTTCATCAATAAAACATCTAGTGTTTCTCATAGGTTTGAAGTTCACTGCTTTGGCTAGACTGGCAAGTAAGTCCCAGGGGTCCAAGTTTCTATCTACTGAACACTAATATTATTGGGATAGCACAAACTGATGCACCACCCAGTTTTATATGTGTGTACAGGAGAATTGAACTCAGGAGGCAAGCATTTTCCAAAGTGAGCTTCTCCTGAGCCTATGAATTTCTTTATATTTCAAATTAGAAGCCGTACCTACTTTTAGGACTCAAGGGAAGATGAAGGGATGCATGTGCCTGGTAAATACTGAATGCTAAGGAAGTGACCCTTTCTGCCTTGTGTCGTAGAGTGGCTTCATTGAGACACATTTACCAGGTGTCTCTAGTGCTGGGTATAAATTATTTTAGTGAGGTCGTGAATAGGCTTTCTTCTCAGGGCTCGACATAGGATTAGAGTTTATTTATTTTGCTTGTATGTTTGCTTGCTTGCTTGCTTTGCTTTGCTTTGTTGTATATCATGGCACCTAACATGACACTTAACAGGCTTCAGCCCTGTTACTTAGGTTTAAGGTTAGGCAGTCAATTCCACTTCATCCTCGGCATGGAGATTTGCATGCTTTCTTCATTTCCTGCCACTATTAACTCACAGGTATTTCTGAATATAATGTCTACTTTAAAAAGAAGCTAGGTTTTCCTGTAAAAGAAAGCCTGTCGAACATCCAGACATGTGTCTTTACTGGTGATATTTTTTTTTTTTTGAAAAACAACTTAATCTGTTTTCTCTCAACATACACACCACACACATTAGCAAAGTAAGATGAGGAGAGCAGGCTCTGTTGCCTCTGCTGACAGCCCTACCCATACTGACTTATTCCTGGTGTTTGACAGTTGAGTTCATTTCAGAAGTGTAAGCTCAAATAGCAAGGTAACTTCTTGCATACATTATCCTATAATAATTCACAGTACAATAAACAGCCCACTAGTACAAAGTCTTCAAGCTGAGTTACTTGAATATCTGATTTACTCTATATAACTAATTACTAAAAGGAATCCTCGTTGCTTCATAGAACTACCCAGTCCTTTCACATTATGTTTTCCAGTACTTTGCCGTCTTCACACTGTGAGTTATCTATGTCCACAGTAGCTCCTACTCCAGATTCATTAAGCTTTTAACTTCCTTGCCTATGTTTTCTGCCAGCATGCTATATTATTGACCTTTATTCCAATCATCTCCAGCTCACTGTTTTTTTCATTTATTTGATTAGCCTTTATTTTATATTTTTAATTGTTTATTTCATTTATTTATCTGTGTGCGTGCATATACGTGTGCCTGGACACATGTACTACAACGTATGTGTGGAGGTCAGAGAACAAGTGGAAGCTCCTGCCATGTGGGCCCCAGGGATTTACTAAAGATAACAGGCATCTGTATCCTCTGACTATCTAACCTGTCCTGTTATAGCCTTTATAAATAGGAAACAACTTTCTATAACTGAACTATTCAATTTTTTTTTTTCTATTGATAAAATTGTTACATGGTATTTAGCATCCTGAGTTAGCACCTAATTCCTAACTGTCATTTGTGCTTTTCCTCATTATTGGAAAATAATTAAATCATTTAAAGCATTTTGAAATTGGCTTAAAAGCCCCATCCCCATCCTAGTGAAGTGAACAATACGTCTCCTGGATGAAAACCCCTGGTTTACTATCTCCAAATGGTTAAAATTCGAGTGAGCTGTTGACAGATTACCATTTATCTTGCATTGATAGGATAATTGTAAAATGAATCATTTCCTTCCTGCTGCATTCCACAGAGCACAAAAGTCTTATTGAGTACCTAAATCCTTTAGGTTCCTATACCTGAGTTGTTACAGAGTTACAGATATATGCAATACATACTCTATTCTCAACCTTGAGATACTGTTGAAGACTTATACTACCATCAATAAAAACTCTGCATACTTCTTATAATACAAATACATTCTTTATAGAAAACTTGGAAATACTGCTAGATAAAATGTAAGCATCCTAAATCTAGCAAACTAAATGTAACCCCTGGTAAAATTCTGATGTATGTTCTTATCATGATTACCATGTGCTGTAGGAGCACATTCTGCTCCTTCAGCCAATAACCTTAAACAATGGGGATGTTCTATTGGGAACTCACCAAGGCCAACTGGCCTGGGTCTGGAAAAGCCTGGGATAAAACCGGACTCTCTGAACATAGTGGACAATGAGGACTACTGAGAACTCAAGAACAATGGCAATGGGTTTCTGATCCTACTGCACGCACTGGCTTTGTGGGAGCCTAGGCAGGTTGGATGCTCAACTTACTAGACCTGGATGGAGGTGGGGGTTCCTTGGACTTCCCACAGGACAGGGAACCCTGATTGCTTTTCGGGCTGGGGGGAGACTTAATTGGGGGAGGGGGAGGGAAATGGGAGGCGGCGGCGGGGAAGAGACAGAAATCTTTAATAAATAAATAAAAAAAAAAGAAAAAAAAAGAAAGTTAAAAAAAAAAAGATATCAGCCCACTTGGGTGTGATCTCTTATACTGTAAAAGCAGCTGTAAATGTGTACCTGCTCTCTCTTGCTTCCATTTTCCACTTTCAGCTGCTAGACTCTGTTCCCATTCCTACAGAGAACTGTTATCTAGGACAGTAATCTGTAAGTTTTCCCCTTAAATAAATAACCCTTTTATTATTCATAATTCTGAACTGGTGTGGGATTGTTTTGTGACTTATGTCATCAACCATGCATGTATAGAACAATATCATTACTTAATTGATAGCATTTAGAATTTCATATTCTATACAACTTTATATACACTGCCTCTGAAAATACAATTTTCATAATTATTAACACTGAAAGAACAATGCAAAACATTGAATGGTTAAATATATTTAACACATCAATACATGTATGGTAACATCATCTTGAATTTGCAAAGGCTTCATAAGGTATAGTCAAAAGGTAGCTCAGCTTGTTCCTGTGATATTTCCTCTCAGCTTTGTTATATATGTTATTTGTTTAAATTTTGATTTATTGTATAAATTTTTGAATTTGAAAAGATTGATATTTTCAGAAGACAGAGGGAGTGTAGGGACAGGTCCTGGTTTTCAATCCTCTTTTCAGGATGTCTTTAAACCTGCACAGGGTTTGATGGCTTCAGGAATGATAGTGGTGTATAGATCTTGAGAGGAACTGGTCTGGGGAGCTGTTCAGAAGATGGTTAAAGAGGAAATGATGAAAAAAATCTCTTTAAAGGATATCCATAATTCATGGAAGGATCAGGTTCAGAATTTCTATTTCCTACTTAAAGTCAAAACAACAAGAAAGAATATTTTGTCATTTTAAACTTATTGCTATTGCACCAAAATCAGATAGTCACCTTCAACTGTATTCTAAGTCATATTAATACATTACCTTATATATTCCCACTTTCAATAATCACTAAACTAATTCATTAAGTCACACGAGGTTAACACTGCTATCCCTCTGAATAACTGAACCATAATATAGGAATATTGAATGACTGAGACTGTGAGCGTATTTCTAATAAAAATGGAAAAACATGAGTAAAACTAAGGAGTCTTATTAATAGCAAATATGAACTTTTACCTGTAAAACAGACCAGCAAAATTTTGTACACAGCTATGATTTCTTGAGTACAATGTACCCATCAGCAAGTTTGAACACTTTCCTCTAACTAAATGACCTTGAGCTTATTCCCTGCTTGTTTCTAGCTAATTTCACTTTCAGCTAATGCTGCTATAACTGACTTAAGGCATGCCATTAAAAATAACAGAAGCATCATTCTCCCACCGTTTAAAAGCATGGAATTGGCACTAAACTTCTTTCAGTTATGTGAAAAAGAAAAATGAATACAGTAAATAGAAAAACAAAGATAAAAGACACTTTATAGATTCTCAGTTTCAATGGATGAACAATCAACCTGTATTTCATCATTATGAATAAGATTTTACAGGAAGATGCCATGAAATGAAGATGGCTAGCAACACGGGTAAAAATATTAAAATAATATCAAATTTTCTCTAGGAAGATCATGTTAAAACTGCACATAACACACTATAGACCATAACAATAAATAAACCAAAAACATTCTGGGAGCATGAAAATAGCATTTCTCAGCTAATTTTTAATTCCAAATTGGTAGCATTAGTATCCACAAGAAGCACTATCATTCACTTGGATGGGAAGCATGCACAGGGCTGTATTTAGGCATTAAAGGTATTTTTAAATTTTGTCAGTGGAAGCAGTTGAAGATCTTGTCAGAAGGCAGGTGCCTGGGCTCCCACAACAGCAATTCTGATTTCATATTCTGAGTGACATTCTGGCTTACTGAAAATTCCATCACCAGTGACTGGCCCGTGGCGGAGTGGAGAGATGGAGAATGACTTCTGTGGGATAATGACCACACAGAAGACTTGATGTGTAAGTAAGCAGAGACCCTGAAGAGCTGTCATTTCACCGTGGGGTTTATTACACCTTCTCAGCATTATTTCAGTGGTTACCGTCCAACTCCCTTGAATTCCCTACAAGTCTATCTAACTGCAGATATAGATATGTTGGCTTATTCCAAATTTATATTGATAAGTGAGTCATCTAAAATGTAGCCTTCGTCAAATTTCACAGCAAAGGTGCACATTCCTTTCTTTCTTTTCTAGGTCAGGTGACAGATTAAGTAGCATTAGAATCATCTACAATTTAAAAATCAGTGGATGATACAGAATGAATACTTGCTTCAAATTGAGCATGGTGGTACATGCCTTTGAAGCCAGTACTGTGTGACAGAGGCAGGCAGATCTGAGTGATTTTGAGACCAGCATGGTTTACATAGTTCCAGAATATCTTAGGGCTATAGAGAGAGACCCTGTCTCAGTTTGTTTATTTATTTATTCATTCATTCATTCATTCATTCATTCATTCATTTATGTATTTATTTATTTATTAAAGATTTCTGCCTCCTCCCCGCCACCGCCTCCCATTTCCCTCCCCCTTCCCCAATCAACTCCCCCTCCCTCATCAGCCCAAAGAGCAATCAGGGTTGCCTGACCTGTGGGAAGTCCAAGGACCTCCCACCTCCTTCCAGGTCTAGTAAGGTGAAGATCCAAACAGCCTAGGCTCCCACAAAGCCAGTACATGCAGTAGGATCAAAACCCAGTGTCATTGTTCTTGACTTCTCAGCAGTCCTCATTGTCTGCTATGTTCAGCAAGTCCGGTTTTATCCCAGGCTTTTTCATACCCAGTCCAGCTGGCCTTGGTGAGTTCCCGATAGAACATCCCCATTGTCTCAGTGTGTGGGTGCACCCCTCGTGGTCCTGAGTTCCTTGCTCGTGCTCTCTCTCCTTCTGTTCCTGATTTAGACCTTGAGATTTCAATCCTGTGCTCCAATGTGGGACTCTGTCTCTGTCTCCTTTCATCGCCTGATGAAGTTTTTCAAACTAAAATTCCTTTTGGAATCATGATGGTGAATCTTATGGCAATAAGATTTGAGACATTTGGCTAGAGAATGTGTCTTGAAAGTTGTCAGTGGGAATATTGACATCACAAGTGCCTGAGACCTCTCTTCTCCTCGTGACCTTTGTGAGAGGTGGAAGATGTCCTGGAGTTCTAAGATCCTAGAGTGTAAGAAATTAACTCTTATCATTCACAAACCACCCAATTAGTGATATTCTATTATAGAACTTCCCAGGCAGCTAAGACATTAAACTAAGATACCTCATGGATGGATTGTGTAAGAGGAAGTGTCGCATTGAAAATCTCTACTGTGGCTTATTCATTTTAGAGCCACTTTTCCTTGGTTTTTGAAAACTGAACATCTCATCTAAGTTTTTCAAATGTTATTGATTTCATGGGGCCAAATGAATTAATGTTATATGCTTCTTTATCTTCTTCATTTTGATGAATATTGTTTCTTTATTATTTTTCATAATGTTTTTTCTTCTTATTTTCCTCCTTCTAGGTGAATCAGGAATAAAATGGTAACAAAGTAACATGCTACTAAAAATATTTTTAAAAGCATAAAATAATCTAACACATCTTTATTTAGAAAAAAAAGGTTCATACTAAGACATCAAAATACAAATGAATCTGTCACTTTCAACTGCAGCTGATCTCTGGTGTTCTTGGTGATAATTTTGTGTTCCTATGCTTTTTTATATCATGTTTCTAAGAAAACATAGGAAAAATCTATTAATAATACATGCTGTTTGTATATTAGATTCTTCTGTTGTTTTTCCTTTCTTGAAAACGAGGATGTTGCTATATAGCCCAGACTAACCTGGAATTCATGATCCTTGCTTTCTCACCCTTTGTACCAAACGCTGCTGTTACAGATATGGCCATGATGCCTGACTTATTAATGTGTTTCAATCTTTAACATTGATATGTTAATGCTGATTGTAGCATTATATATATAAATATATATCTGTGTGTGTATGTGTGTGTATACATACTTACATGTGTTTGGATCTTCATAAATATACATACACATACTTACACATGTATGTCCATCAAGTTCACTGACTTAAATTTGGGTTCAGAATGTTGATGCTGATAAATTTGCTCAGTTTGTTTATATATCTAGTCAAATGCTAATCTCATGAAACCTGACATGATGAGATGGCTAAGAAGGAAAACAATTTGTGTTGATATTTGTTAGTAGTCACAAAGTCACTGGTCATTAATTAACATACCATCTGCAAATCATAAATTTGTTTATTATTGGTTTTGAATAAAGATTTTTCTTTCTTGTCTGAAAAGTAAAAAAGGTTAAAATGTCTTTGCTGTATTTGATGATAACAGCAGCATTTTTATTGTACTTTAACAGATACTGTTCTGCTAACAGTATTAGATACACAAATTTCTAGGTGAAAAACATTTAAACTCAGCTCCTTTTGTGTATTTAAGTTTCATTTTATACGAAACAACAAAGACAGGTTGTTTCCTACCAGAAGGAAAGTGATGGGTCGAAGGCAGAATTCTAATAACGTTTTCAGCAATTGTCGGCACCCGTGTCTCTTCTTTCCCTTGTGGGTGAGGTGGTAGAAGAGCTCATTACATTTGGAATTGCTATGACAGTTCCCTGTGCTGCAGCAGCAGGAATGGCCCTGCCAGAGCACAGTAGCTAATAGATAATGATCGGACATATTCACACCTCAAAGATGAAGTGCTGAATTTTTTGAATTTCTTTACAGAGTTCAGCACGATGAGAATCCCTCTGGAGATGCATAGATTGAGGATCCGTCCTGCAATGCCAGGTGTTGACAGAGGGCTCTGTTTCAATATGTTCGGTACAGAAAATCACAGCTTCAGAGTACCCGAGCTGGTGAGTTTTTCTCAGGTGTGCACCAGTAGTGTTACTGCCCCGTGGAACTGTCATTCCAATGCGATCTGAAAGCCACAGAATGGCTCATACTCCAGGCAATAACAATGTTCCTTGGCTTTAAAAATCATATGGTTACAATGGGAACTTCTGTGAGAGGAACTCAGCTTTAAAGACAGCTGAGAACATGATGTTTTTCAGATTGTAGACAAAAGGAGTAAGCCTTTGGCCTCTTTGCTAAGGTTTCTCCTGTCTTACAAGGGTATAACCAATGTTTGGGATGTATGTCACCCCGTTCACATTAGTTAGGAAATGCTGATGGTTTTCTGAAGCTTCTAGTGGAATGTCAAAGATGGATGGTAAGTGTGTACAAGGTACTGTTCACTTGCAGAAAATAAAGTGGAGAGCTAAAGCAATACTTGACCCTAATTAAAATTGGAAATGCTTTTTTTCCATTTTTATTTATTTATTATTTATGTGTGTGTGAGTGTCTGTGTATGAGTGTGTGTATGGGTATTTGTGTGTGTGTGTGTGTGTGTGTGTGTGTGTGTGTGTGTGTAGGCATGCACAGGTATGTCACTAATGCAGAGATTTGAAGGACGAATCTAGGGAATCAGTTCACTTCTACCACCATGGAGTCCAAGAATGTAACTTACATTTTTCAGACCTGTACACAACTCCTTCTGTCCACTGGGCAATCTCACCATATGATTTTTTTTGTCATGAAAGTTGCTAATTCTATTAATGTTTGTTGAGTGTTTTGTTGAGGCTTCTTTGGTTTGTCCAGGTGGGTCCCAGAAGTACATGGAGTAATATGTGACCATATGGGACCAGCCATATGGTCATATTTGGGTGCTGATCTCACCCAAAGTCTTCTTGCTTAGCTAAGGGAACCATGGTAACTAAGCCCTTCCTTACTTAATTGGTGAGTCAGCTCTCAGTTGAGCAACAAGGAAGGTCCTACTGCCTCTAAAGGTCTTGTCCTTAGGCATTGAATTAAAGGACAGGGTCATCCTGACCTTTGAATTTTTCAAAAACAATTACTTCCCATCAAATCCCTTCATTTTCCCTCTGTAATTGTCCCTATTTGGTTTCATCATTCTTGAAGCAGATGTTTTTCTGATCCCCTTGTTGAGGTAAACAGGACTGTCCTAGGACATCTCCAATGGACAACACATCATACATTAAAAATATTTTCAAGTATGTTACAAACAAGATTTTATTCACTCGATCGATATTTGGATATAACACAATGAAGAGATAATTTCCGTGATATACTTACATAGCCATCCATTATCATCATCATCATCATCATCATCATCATCATCAGTCTTAAATAGTTAAACTGATTGTAAAATGTAGTCAATTAAGACAAGCCAATTTCTTTTCTCTGCGATGTACATTTTCTTAACGTAGGATGGCTTGTTTCTGGTCTTTTAAATAAAGGGTTTTGGAATAAGCTGAGCTTTTTTCCACCTTTTTTAGATGCATTCCCCTGATCTTTCTGTGTGAATGACAACAGGCTCACTGACTGTGTACAACGTATCTCCCCCATCTTTCAAGCTTCCTTACTTTTTATTTCTGTAAGTCATTGGGCAGGTATTAGAGGGCTTTGGAATTTTGTCCTAAGATTCTCAGGCAGGAATGGATGACTTAAATTCTTACTGAGGATCATTCCCATCCCGGGGCCAGCTGTCTTGCTTCTCTACAGGGTCATGAGCAGAAAGCTTTAGAGTGCAGGACAGTCCCATCATTTGGTATACCTTCAGAGAGGGACTATAGGACTTCACTGTGGCTTGTCTCTTTGGTGTTTACAAAAGTAATCTTAGATGCCAACTTAGTGTATCATTAAAAAAATATAGGTCACTTAAAAAATATTTCATAGTCAAGTTCTTTTGTTGTTTTTTTTCTTTGTTTTGTTTTGTTTTGTTTTACTTTTAAAGGTAACCAAGACCATGTGATTTTACTGCTTCCTTCTGTACCATTTATGAGATCTCAGCCTATGGCTGTATGCAGTGGGGTGGAATGGTTGAATAGTAAAAACGGGAGTTTTTCAGTCCAGAGTGACTAAGTATTTTAAGTGATTCCTTTGTTTTTTTACGCAATGATAAATTTTTACAATACAGAACAATTTTGTTTGCAGTTTGGTTCTCAGTTTGGGACTTAGGAGTGTTTTGAGTTTTCTGTCCTTTGGGAAAGGTCAAAGGATGCTGGAAAGAAACATAGGGAGACTTGAATTTGAAGCTGCCAGAACTGAGACATGGAGAGACTGAGCATAGTCACCATGACAGTGCGTGTTTGAGTAGAGCGTTCACCCTTGTGCACCTAGAGAAGAACGAAGGAAGGAGAGCTCATATTCAGAAGTGTGGTCTTTGCAGGCCTCCATGGAGATGGTGCAGAGCTTCTCCTCATTTTGACCTCGGCTCCAGGTGCTTATGAGCACAGGCTACTCGGAGAATAGGCATGTTTGGATGAGCTAACTGGAAGATCTCCAGCTGCCATTGTTATGGGTGTGGGGTATAGATTTTATATACTAATCTTTCCTAGGGCATGGTTAGAGAGAAAGCATGACAAAAGGAACAGAACTCCCAAACACAGCAATCCATGTTGAAGAAAAGCCACTTATCCAGAAGTCAGAAAGCAAAAACAAGATTCTGAGTGAATGGGATGAACAGTCAGCAGTCAAGGCAAAAAAAAAAAAAAAAAAAAAAAAGGGCTCAAGTAAGCAAGACAAAGAATACTGTGGTAAAGATGCCCTGTGGATTCCTTGCGGACCTGGGCCTCTCATTATCTGTGTGAGGTGTTTTGGCAGCTGCCTTGGACTACTGAGGAAGGAAACAGTATAGATGCCATATTTAAGTAGTGTAACATAGTAGATTTACATGGTAAAATTCAATCTCTGTTTTAGCTTATTGTGACTTATGTACAATCTGAGTTATGTCCTTATTCCCTTTTCAATGTTAATCAAGTTCATTTTGATCTCTAAACAATTGTTTTTTATCATGACACTATTTTTATGAAATTATTATATTAGTCATTTAGATATATTAAGAACTTTAAGTCACTTCCCAGTGCCTAACTAAAAAGTTGCAGATTTAGAATGTAGACAAGCCAACAAGTTAGAGCTCAAAATATTCATTGTATTCCTATGATGAATATTGATTCATGTGTGTATGCATGTCGATGTCAGATAAAGATACCAGGCTTCTTCTATTATCCATATTATTGCCTGAGACATGGAATCTCCTAACCTGAACCTTGTTTTGGCTAGGCTTGCTGACGAACAAGCTATTGGGATTGCCTGTCTCTGTTCTCTAATGCTACGGTCACAAGGAGGGGCATCCACACCTCACTATTACATGTGTACTGGAGACTCAGTCTCAGGTCCTGATGTCTGCAGAGAAAGAAATCTTGCCCGGTGACCACAGCTCTACTTTTGACCATTTGAACTTAGTCTTTGAGATTTCTATTGTTATTGTTCACATTGTTATAATTTTGTTTGGAGCACCAACATGGTGAGCCTTCTTGGCTTTCAAAATCACACAGCAGGATTATTTCTTGAGGTGTGTGTAGAGAAACATAGATCAGAGACAGTAATTTGTACATGTTTCAACTGGGAATTAAAAGTAATTAAGATTGCAGTAATGGGTCTTTGGCCTAGTGTGCCTAGCAGAGTAGAAAGGGATATGGGGTACCTTTTGAAGGTAACGTGGCCTACTTTTGGCAAGGTTTTCAGTTTGAAATATCTATTTCATTGTTTTTAAATATGTGTGAGTGTGTGTGTGTGTGTGTGTGTGTGTGTGTGTGTGTGTGTGCTCATGCCTGTCATGTATGTACAGAAGTTCAGGAAGTCAGAATAGGGTGCTGCATCCTCTGAAACTGGAGTTCGAAGTGGTTTCTGGCCCAACCCTGGAAGTGGGTACTGGGAATAGAATCCAGGTCCTCTGAAAGAAAAGTAAGTGAGAACAGCCACTGAGTTACGTTTCCAGCCTGTTCTCATTTTCAAGTCTAAAAAGCAACGCTGTTTGACGGTCAGAGCTAGCATTTCAGGAGGCACTTCTCATTTCTACCTTTGCGATGTTCCTGGTTCAGTTATGAAGTCAATGGATTTAAGGAATCTGAACAAATTGGCATAGTATTTATAGACAAATATTATTTCTCTCACTGTATATTCATTTAAGCTTTTGTTATATTAAACTTATAAAAGAATTTCTGTCATCTAATTCAAAATTTCATCATTTTCTTATCTTCTCTGATGCGTGAATCTGGTGAGGTTACTCTATGCTTTAATTTGACCTAGAACTGCAGAATAAGATTCAAGACCCATAGTCATTTTCATTCTTCCATTCCCCATAGATCAGTTATGAAATACTCCCAATGCCATGGATGGGGCCTGCAACGAGAGGTATGATACCGTGATTGGTTATTAGGTCCTCCTGTTGTTCCATCGCTTGGGAATGATCCACATCTCCTTCAGCTGAAAGTCTCCTCTGTATCAAAGCCCAAGACCCCCTCACTTGTTAGCCAGGCTAGGTCCCTCCCCAGAGCCATGACTCAGCATCCTTTGCTCTAAGGGTCAGAGAACTGGGACAGGTTTAACCTTTATTCTAGGCAGAGTTCTGAATGACGGAAGGTCTGAGAGATAAACAGGACATCCCCGAGGCTGCTTATTCATTGCAGTTCTTTCTTCAGTTCTGACGCATATTGAAGTCAAGAGGTCTGGATCCTTACTGTAACTTACGTATTGGCCTCAGATAGTCTGGTTTGATAGGCTTGAGACAGACCTCTGTGTCATACTTCAAAAAATGTCTCACCTGGTGATTCTCAAACGCAATCTAGACCCAATATCCTGCTCTAAATGAAAGACTCACAAAAAGCCAAGGAAAAACTATTCTGAAAACTTTTGATGTCTGACACGTTAGAAGCTTGCTTTTCCAGTACTCACTAGTGAGGACCCCATAACTTATTTCAGTGAGATATTTCCTATTTAATTATTTTGCAATCGAAAGTGCTCAAATCTGAGATCCCATACACACAAGCCACATTAAATGGCTACAACAGGTTGCGTTCATATACTTATTCATATATATGTAACAACAATAATTTAAAGCAAGCTATCAATTTGAGAGTCAGGGAAGTGGCACATGGGAAGGGTTGAGGGAGAGAAAGGGAAGAGATTGGTGGGAGATCAGGGAGGGGGAAAGTGATACAATTATATTTTAATTAAAACATGATACATATTTTTCAAAAGAACCATACCTCTGTACAAACAGTCCACTTTCCCTCGGTTTTCTAGTTTAGATAAGGCACATGGGGAAACAGATTGAAGCAGGCTATAAGAACTCAGCAGTAGAAAACAAGGACTTCTTGAATTTTGCATACAAATGGATGGAAATAGAAAACACTATCCTGAGTGAGGTATCCCAAAAAGAGGAACATGGGATATACTCACTCATATTTGGTTTCTAGCCATAAATAAAGGACATTGAGCTTATAATTCATGTTCCTAGAGAAGCTAAATAAGAAGGTGAATCCAAAGACAAACACATAGGCATCCTCATGAATATTAACCTTCATCAGGCGATGAAAGGAGACAGAGACCCACATTGGAGCACTGGACAGAAATCTCAAGGTCCAAATCAGGAGCAGAAGGAGACAGAGCACGAGTAAGGAACTCAGGACCGCGAGGGGTGCACCCACACACTGAGACAATGGGGATGTTCTATCGGGAACTCACCAAGGCCAGCTGGCCTGGGTCTGAAAAAGCATGGGATAAATCCAGACTAGCTGAACATAGAGGACAATGAGGAATACTGAGAACTCAAGAACAATCGCAGTGGGTTTTTGATCATACTGCACTTACTGCCTTTGGGGGAGCCTAGGCAGTTTGGATGCTCACCTTACTAGACCTGGATAGAGGTAGGCGGTCCTTGGGCTTCCCACAGGTCAGGGAACCCTGATTGCTCTTCGAGCAGATGAGGGAGGGGGACTTGATCGGGGGAGGGGGAGGGAAATGGGAGGCGGTTTCGGGGAGGAGGCAGAAATCCTTAATAAATAAATAAATAAATTATAAAAAAAAAGAATGAAGGACAGAGTTGTACATAGAACCCAAAGAACACTAGTCTCACAGCTAAAGCTACATCTTCACTTTCAAAATATTAAGTTCTCAAGCACATGAAGTAAATACATATTAATCAACAAATTGAGGAAATATGCGTTCAACAGTCCCCACCACCAAACTGCATATGGCCACTCAAATTGAGTTCTAAGAAAAGTCTTCACCTCCAGGAGTTATGTGCCTTCCATTTGACCACACAAAACAAAAACATACTGCTTTGTTTATTTGCGAGGTGACTTAGATCCCAAGTAATGTTTAATCAGTAAGAATAGAGGGACAGAGAGGGAGGCAAGGAAAGAAATATCTTGATAAAGAGATCCATTATGGGACTAGGAAGATACCTGGCGCTGTGTAAATTCCCAGGAATCCACAAGGACGACCCCCAGCTAAGACTCCAAGCAATAGAGGAGAGGATGCCTGAACTGGCCTGGCCTTCCCCTATAATCAGATTGTTGACTGTCCTAATTGTCATCACAGAGACTTTATCAGGTAACTGATGGAAGCAGATGCAGAGATCCACACCTGAGCACTGGGCCGATCTCCCAGAGTCCAGTCAAAGTGAGGCAGGAGAAATTATATGAGCAAAAGGGTCATGATCATGATGGGGAAACCCACCGAAACAGCTGGCCTGAGCTAGTGGCAGCTCACCGACTCTGGACTGACAGCTGGGGAACCTGCACAGGACTGAACAAGGCCCTCTAAATATGAGTGACAGATATGTGGCTTGGTCAGATTGTAGGGCCACTGGCAGTGGGGCAAGAATTTATCCCTAGTGAATGAACTGGCTTTTTGGAGGTTATGATCTGTGGAGGGATATTTTGCTCAGCCTGGATACAGGAGACAGGCCTTAGTCCTGCCTCAACTCGATATGACAGCCTTTGTTGACAGTCCCTGGGAGGCCTTCCTCTCTAAGGACTAGATGGGGGAGTGGAGAGGGTGAAGGTGGGGGGAGTGGAAGGAGGAGAGAAATGGAGAACTGGGATTGGTATGTAAAATGAAATAAGATCATTTTTGAGGTAAAAGAAAGAATATCACTGATGCAGAAAACATTGCTATTTTTACTCTCCTCATACTTTACAATTTCATTCAAACTGCCTTACTTTGTAAGTCTTGAATTCTAAGCTACATTAAACGTTCTTCCAAACTAAGATGCTTTGACTCTGAAGAATGTCTAGTCTGGATCATACAAGGATGAGTGACATGTTATACAGAAGATACCCACTGTAATAGCCACTAAAACTCAAATGGCATGGCTTTCTGAAATTAAAGATATTCTTTGAAATTACAAATACCAGAATCGAGACTTGCAGCAATTCATGTTGAAGGAAGGATGCCACAAGGCAAATGGAAATATATATTTTTTAGAACACACCTCGTGCAAAATAGTTAATATTCATAATATGCACAGAAGACTTATAAATAAACTTAAAAAAGAAGATAGACTTTAGGGAAATGATCAGATGAAAAATTTACAAACTTGGAAGTGCTAATAAGATTATCACATTGTGTTCAACATGATTAGCAGTCTACATGAAGTAAGTTAAGCAGATACTGCGGCTCGTGTTTTAATTAGACACTAATAATCTTTTAATTTATATTTTATTTTGTTTATTTATTTGGTGTGTGTGTGTGTGTGTGTGTGTGTGTGTGTGTGTGTGTGTGTACACCTCAGCAAGTGCTAGAGGTCACAGGACAACTTTTAGGTATCAGTTCCCCTTTCTTTTTAAGTCTCAGTAACTAAACTCAGGTGTCAGCCTTGGTGGCTGAGTCATGTCACTAGGACCAAATGCTAATTTTCAGGTCCCTGAAGTAGCAGGTATTCTGTATGTAAAAGCTAGAACTCCTAATTGGTATCAATAAATAGAATTGGAGCAGTATTTGTAAAAGACTATTGATAGTATAGGTAAGTATCAATAGACTTCTTTCCTTTCAAAAGTTACCCCAATACCATGCATGTAATAAATCTAGATTAAACATAAACACACATACACACACACACACCACACACACACACATACACACACACTACATGTTCACTTTCTTTAATTATTCAGTAAATAAGTACATTTCCTTCCACATACAAATATACAAAATCCTATGTAGATAAAAGCTTCTACTCAACAGTAACACAGTTATTCTGTGATATGACTTATTATGAATGTTAGTTAAGAAATA
The DNA here is from genome assembly GCF_037038515.1 of Microtus pennsylvanicus. Lineage (NCBI taxonomy): Eukaryota > Metazoa > Chordata > Mammalia > Rodentia > Cricetidae > Microtus > Microtus pennsylvanicus. The sequence goes on from NC_134582.1 coordinate 102,834,217, forward strand.
AAAAAACAGGAGACTGAAGAGTTGGTTGCTGTTCCAGAGGACACAGTTTCAATTTCCAGCATCCACATAACAGCTCACAGCTGTCTGTGACTTCAGTTTCCTGGGGAACCAATGCCCTCTTCTGGCCTCCATGGCTACTAGAGATGCAAGTGATTCACAGGCACACAGGTAGGCAAAAAAGTGAAATTAAAATTAAAAAATAGTGAACTAGCCATTATGTACAAAAGTCATGTTTTCATTTTCACACTACTCTGAAGAATACATTATATGGTTATGTTGAGAAATATGTCATATTTCTGTGGATCTGTTTTTGACGAATAGATACTGGTCTTCATCAGAGTTTGAATCTGTTACTGGTGGCTGAAGTATACCTGGGATTTAAGTAGTAGGTAGGATATAAGGTAGGAAAACCAACAAAATCATGCATTATGCACTTTCTTTTTTTTTACATGTTTATAGACAAGTGTCATGATTATAAACACTGTGGACAACTATAAATTTGTTTTACAACTTCTTAGAGTATACAATATTTTAAGCATCAGATCAAAAATTATCTAATTAATCCTTTTCTTATTGAAACAAAACAGTCAATTTTAAGATATTTATTGATACTTATTTTCACGTATAAATGTGACTTCATGCATGTTTATTTATACACGCACACACACATATCTAGTGTCCGCAGGGAGCAGAATAAATTGTTGTGTTGCCAGGAAATGGAGTTATGGATTTTTATGAGCCACCCAATATAAGTGCTTAAAACCAGCCTAGGGTTCTCCGCAAAATCAATATTTCCGAACCATTTCTCTGTCCCCCATGACCGTTAACATCTTAAAATATAAGTCATCATTTAGTATTTTGGAGTATGTTTTTATTTTATTCAATTTGACTGTTACCTGTACTTTTATGTGTGTGTAACTGACAGAACACATCAAGCCTGGTTCGGCAGTAATTTTAACAGGAAACGAATGAATGAATTAATGTTTACATTATCAAATGCTAGATGTGTGACAAGGGGTTTTTCACACTATAAAACTAAATTTTCAACTATGACTGTGCCGTTATTACTCAGGGATGGGAAAATTAGTTTGCAGTTTGTAGAGGAGCAAATGTGTAAAAACAAAATGACAAACAGGTCAACCTTGGAAAATTGTTAATATGGAAGTTTGACATTTCTTGAATTAAATTTCACATTAATGGATTCGCACCTTTTAAGAATGTCAGTTTTTCATGCATCTCTTGGGTCAGTAATAGAAATAGGAAATTGGTAGAAATGGTAATGAATTTATAATGAAAGATCATTTAAAGGAGACTAGGCAGAGGACAATGTGATCTAGGAAAAGTTTTCATTTCTGCCTGTTGAATTTATTCTAGGCTCCAACTCTCATATAGAAACTAACATTGGGACGATGAATCCACCTGTTTTTAGTTAATTTCAGAATATAGGCCTGTTTGTTTCCTAAGCAGGCTTACTTTCATCCTTTAAGTCTTGGCACGGGTGCTGATTTAGGGAAATTGCTAAGTGATGTAGCTCTAATACCGGTCATCCTAACCCTTTGCTACCCAGTCACACCAGTCTACCAGCTTAAGCCTTCTTAAGACCCTGGATCTTTCTTACTGCAGAAGTTAAAGTATTAATGTGCAGTAGAAACACAATGTTCCAGCCGATGCTGCTACCTTTCCCTGTCCCCAGGTATTGCGCATCCTCACAAGGCTCCTTTCTCAGTGGAAATCGGGCTAGTGATGGACGGAATGATGATGAGTGACTTCTGCTTCCTGGTCTCTCCCCTCAGAGGTTTGAACAATGTCTGACTTCCCTTTTGCAAAAGCACCACTGGGGAAAGCAATGGAGACAGGGCTGTGACTCTGTTTAGAGATCATTTCTTTGCTGTATGTTTATCTTCAAAGGTAGTTTTGAGCAGACTTTCTTCTCCCTAAAATGGCATGATTTCTTCACGCAAGCTGCCGCTCCGGTGTCTGATGCTCTTACAGGTCAGTGAATTGCTCTGCAGTTCTTGGTAGAATCTGACTCTCACAAAGCCAATTTGTTTGTGTTGTACAATAGCTCAAAAAGCAAGATTTGTTTGTCCTAAACTATACTTTTCAGAATTATATATTCCCTGTGCTGAAACTGAGGGACTTTCATATACCAGACCAGCACCACCACTATGACACTGAGGCAATTATAACTCAGTCCTCAATTTTAATTGTGTTATCTTCCCCCTGAAGGAAATAAGCCCACATTAAAGACATTCCCTATGCAAACAGACAAATAAATTGGTAATAAGTTGAAAAATATTGATTAATAATTATAATTTTATGAAAATCTAATGTATTTCTTCAGTGCTGAGTCTTTTATCATGGGATAATATGGTTGAATGCTGTTGCTGGATTGAGCTGCAGAGACATCACTTAGAAATTCTCAGGATAATTCTTACTATCTGAATTTCTTCGGTAGCTTGTTTACTTATTGCACATCCACCTATTTTTGATGTTAGATGTCTCCAGGCATCTAAACCTGTCCTTTTCAGATACTGTAGATGAGCCTAGAAGACCCACTGCTAGTTCAAGGAAGAGTCTTTGTTCTGGTGAGGTGTCCTAACTTCATTTACTCAGTTATCATGGAACATAAACTGTCAGGGGGAAACAGCATACCACACCACCAGGCCTTTAGGCTGAGGATTAGCTCTATTTCATATCCAAGTGCCAAAGCTACTAGCTTTTCTCTTGTATTCTAATGATGTCCTTCCCATGCATTCTCTTTATTACCCATGAAAAGTCCTGCCGATGGGAAGGGGGATGCTGGGAGTCCTTTAGATATCTCCAGTGTAAAATATTTTAATAATCTGTGGAAGGAACCCATTTCATGTTCTATATACTGCATATAAGAAGAATATTGGTTTATTTGTTTAAAAATTGTCATATTGGTGTAGAAATCACAAATATATACAATTTACTGCTTCTTTAAGATGAAAATTATAATAGGGAAATTATGGTAAAGTAAAAATTAAGGTGTTGCAATATATTTGAAAAAGCCACAGCAGAAGTGTTTCCAAATCAACCCTTGCTGATTTGAATTCTATCATCACCACACTGGCCTCAAGCTTCTTATTTATGATAGTGATTCCCATGCTGTCATTCTAAAATTCAATCTCCCAGTAGTATCTAGTTAATCTATACAAAGAGTCAACAAGACTAATAACATTTAACTTGGAAATAAGTTTCGCTGGGGTCATATGTTATAACAGTTAAAGAATGAGATTTGAGTTCTGGAAACAGTTAAGAATATTTTTTTCAATATTGTTATCTTAACAGCTATACTAAGGAAAAGTTAGTTTATGTCTTATTAACTCTTTGTGAATTCTTGAGAACATGATCAAGTTTCTATCCAAAGTTTCAGTATGATCATATGGATTATGGAAGGTTTGCTTAGCTCTTTTACATGTGTTGAATTGTATAGTACAGAAAACCACATGGGGTCTAGACATTATTCAATACCACTGGCAGCCAAATCATACCAGAGGCCCCTTTCGCCGCATTTCAATTGGGTTTGGAGGATGACTTCATCCAAAATGGATACAAGAGGGGTTTTATGTACTCTCTTATCTTTGTGTCCTCCTCACAGAATGGCTTGATAGTTCTTATCCTTGGAAGGGGTGGGGAAATTCAGCACCTGCCAATAGTGTGTTCATGCTCATTTTCTTAGCCTGGATTCTTCTTGACATGGTTAATGAGTTCCAGGATAAAGCATTTCTGTACTCTTTAACCTGAGGTATATAAGATTCCAAAATCAAAATGCTAAAATTAATTTGTTTAATTTGGTCATTCATTCCCTTATTCATATTGAGATCCAACTTTAACTCCTCTACTTGGGGATTAAATAACAGTTGATAGCTTCCAGGATCTATGAAGTATTGTCAGAAAGACAGAACAGAAGGAGAAGCAGAGATTTTTCTGTTTCTGGTGTGGCTTTTGTTCTGTTTTGGTTTATTGGGCGTTTTTAGTTCTTGATTTGTTTGCTTGTTTGTTTATTTTGTTTAGTTTTCTTTCACGGTTGATGCAGTAGGAATGAGAAAAAGATATGGGAGAACTGAAAGGTGAACATAATTGGGGTGCATGATGTGAAACCCCCAAAGATTCAATGAAGTAAAAAAGTGAAAGTAAAAAGAAGTTGATATGTATCACCTTCAAGAATTGAATATTATATAGGGAAATCATGTATTCTAACAAATAAGGGAGATTCAGAAGAATTATCAGATGTTTAAAAGAAAATACAATATTCATTACATATCCAAAACATGTATTATAAGCCTCAACCATTTAATGAGACAGAATATCTATCATAAAGTTTTACTATGACAAATATCAGATAATTATGATGCAATATGCCTTGATCTTCTTGTGTGCATATCCAAAACTCATTTGAATAGAGAAGCTAGGATTGCAGGAAATATCTATGAATCAGTGGGAGTCTGGGTCTGTTGTGTGAGAGAAGTTGAATACCGAGAGCAGTTTTGGAGTGATGGTTATGCTCTGGAAAGATCTAAGGTTTCTGGAGCTTTCTTCTAATTGAAGCAAGAGGAGATGGAACAGGTTACAGAAGTCACCCATGGAATACTTCCTGCTTCTCACTGAAAAGCTACTATTCTGTCACGCTGGCCCTTCCTTCCTGATGTGGAGTTCATGGAGTTCTGTGGCTGAAGGAAATTTCTTGGACCCATGCATTTCCTGGGTGTTAGTGCATGGCTGTCTCTTCACCATAATCAAGAATCTAAGTCATTTAAAACATTTTTTCTATTGAAAACAAATAAATACCAAGCACTGGAAAATTAATTCAAAACACCAGATATCTAAAGAATTTCTCTGATGAAAGGGAAGGCTAGACCTTCTTGCTCAGAGGCCCAGAGGCTTTGGTGTGGGTCCGCAGTGTCTCTCCCCAGTCATTAGGGGTTCTTTGCACAAGACTTTGGGGTGATTTCATGGACAGTAGTGGAGTTTTCCAAGTTTGCTTTCTAAAACATAGAACAACAACAACAACAAAAAAGAAAATAGAGCAATTCTTCACAATGAAACGGAGCTCACTTATGTGTGTATTTGGGTGAATGACAATTAGAAACACACGTAACAAAATAAGTCCTCTTATTAATAGTAAAACTACATCCAATATATTTGTGATGCTTAAACAGTAAAGTAGAATAATTCTTGGTCCTATGGGAAAGTTTAGTAGACGTTCCCATTGCTCATTAAGGAAGCTGCTCCATCAGGCTGCCTCCGGCCCCACACAGCTGTCAGTCACTCTACAGAGCTGATCTAACATCTACACAACTTTATATGCTGAAAATTGACATTTGATATCATATTTTACCACTATAAAGTGACACGTCATAAAGCTTCATCTCACCATGAAACCTGAGGAGATACAGAAAAACAATGATTATTTTCGATGGATTTTTTTTTAATTTTAAAAGGAGTAAGCGATAATTTTTTCACTTAAAAATCATTATTTCCAAAGAATTAGGTAACAAATATCACACATAGAAGGGATAGAGTTCAGTAATTGCTTAGCTTAATTGAGTATGCTGCTAATACAAGGAGAGACATAAAATCATTTAGCATAGCATTATTTCAACAAATCACTCAAGAAAAGGATTTTAGAGGGTTTTTTTTTAAGTCCAGTGTTTGAGTTATTAGTCACCTTTAGGGGAGCCTAAAAGCCTTTGTTTATTAATAAAGAGAAACAGAGTGATTAGTGGGCACAGTAAAGTCCAACAAAAATCCCACAAGCTGTTCCCAGCCAGGACTTTGGAATCCCTGTGACCTTTGCAAAGTCACTCCATTTCTCAGTCTTGTTTCTCTTTGGATGAAAGAGCTCACTATTTTCTTTATGTCTCAGATCAAGACAACCGCTACAAATAAGAACCTTTTCTACACATTCAAGGGAACATTAATGCTCTTCAGGTTAGTGAGCAAGTCTGTCATAGATTAAGGCATTCTACAGTTTTTTTCCAGGGGATTTGAATCCCAGTTTTATCCACACAATCTCATCAGAGTGTTCTGTGTCTTGAAATTCAATCTCAATTCACACTTCTTTTACTTTTCACTCTGCATTTTCATAATTTTGTATTTGTCATAACTTTCTAATGAAAATTCATTTATATCATAAGAAAAATAAATAATATGCTCATGTTACATACACTTCTACCCCCATCTCCCCTTTTCAAATATAATAAAGTACAGCCAGCTGGTTCCCTCTGCTTGGAGGTACTGTCAGCTACAGGCTATCTCTTGCCATAATTCCTTCTTGTGTTGGATACATGCTTCAAAGAGGGGGACAGGTTTTGCACCAAGAAGATGATGTCTAAGTGGAAGTGGAAAGAGGAGAGGGCAATAGGATACTTGCCATGAAAGCAGAAGGGAGACTAGTTCGGGGAGGAAGCAGCAAAAAGGGCAGAGAACAGAACAGGAATGGAAATGGAATGAGAATAAGAAAAAAGGATAATGACATAGATCTGAAAACAGTTTGTATCTTACACAAAATTAACGTTTTGGGGGTTATACATCAGAAAAATTAAAATAAGACCAAATACATATTTCATATACAAATATACATTTAATGTATAATTCGTATACACATATGCATATATTTAAAGCAATACATTGTTGATATACATATATTTATAACAACACAAAATTATAAGGGATTGCATCCTAAATATATAAGGAGCTGATTGCAACTACATAGCGAAAACATTTACAGTGCATGAAGGACTTGCATAGACACTCTATCAATGGAGATGCACAAACAATCAAGAAGTCATTTAATTAATATTATTGAAAATTCTTATTCATTATTCTTTTATGTGTTTCTTTAATGTTGCTGTGACAAAATACCACAGCTGAGGTAATTTGTAGAAGGAAGAATTTGTTCTAGGGAGCTAAGAATCCCTTTTGTTGGAAAAGCATGGCAGCAAGCCAAAGGCATGGCTGCAGGAGCAGGAAGCTGGGTGATCATAGCAGGAAAGAGAGAGAAAAATATGGATGAGGGAAAGGTTTGAAGATCTCAAAGAACAACCTCGTAACCTTTTCAAGGAGAGTCACCTAGTAGGGATCAAGTGTGGAAATGTCCCGCCTAAGGAGAACATTTTTCATTCAAGTTATGTTTGTGGATGTGTCCTTAATTGAGAAGAGGGCAGGTGTGGAGTTCAGAGGTTAACGTGGTAGTCTGTTCTCTGCTTGTACCTTTGTATAGGTTCTAGCCATCCTGTCTGGGTCTACATGAGCTTACAGCAAGCACTTTACCCACTAAGCCATTTCACTAGTCTGTAATGTGTGTATGCACACATATGTATATTATAGTTTTCAGATATATGATACATTTTCCTGAGGCCTGCATACTGATTTCTGTCTATTACTAACCTATATTTAATCTGTTTATAAGATTCTGAACTTGAATCTTTTATAGCCCTAAGTACTTGGAATATATTTACCTGTTGAGTTGTTCTTATAATACTCCTTTGTAGATGATTCTTTGTAGAATTCTCTTTTTGACCATATTTCTAAGCTTCAATAAGATATATTGATGTGGGATTCCCCTCTTCATGCTGAAAATACCATTGGTTAATAAAGAAACTATCTTGGCCTGTGATAGAGCAACAAAAATAGAGCTAGGTGGGGAAAACTAAACTGAATGTCAGGAGAAGGAAGGCAGAGTTGATAGAACCATGGAACCACCTCCGGAGACAGATATGCTGGAACCTTGCCGATAGGCTACTAGCCTCATGGTAAAATTTGAAATAATGGAGATGGGTTAAATTAAGAGGTAAAAACTAGCCAATAAGAAGTTAGAGCTAAATTCAAGAAGTCCTGTTTTTTACTGCTGAGTAATACTCTAATATGTATATATTCCATACTTTCTTCATCCATTCTTCTGTTGAAGGGCATCTAGGTTGTTTCCAGGTTCTGGCTATTACAAACAATGCTGCCATGAACATAGTTGAGCATATACTTTTGTTGTATGATAGGGCCTCTCTTGGGTATATTCCCAAGAGTGGTATTGCTGGATCCAGGGGTAGGTTGATCCCGAATTTCCTGAGAAACCGAAAGACTGCTTTCCAGAGTGGTTGCACAAGTTTGCATTCCCACCAGCAATGGGTGAGTGTACCCCTTTCTCCACAGCCTCTCCAGCAAAGGCTATCATTGGTGTTTTTTATTTTAGCCATTCTGACAGGTGTAAGATGGTATCTTAAAGCTGTCTTGATTTGCATTTCCCTGATCGCTAAGGAAGTTGAGCATGACCTTAAGTATCTTTTGGCCATTTGAAGTTCTTCTGTTGAGAATTCTCTGTTCAGCTCAGTGCCCCATTTTATAATTGGGTTGATTAGCCTTTTATGGTCTAGTTTCTTGATTTCTTTACATATTTTGGAGATCAAACCTTTGTCAGTTGCGGGGTTGGTGAATTTTGCATACAAATGGATGGAAATAGAAAACACTATCCTGAGTGAGGTAAGCCAGACCCAAAAAGAGGAACATGGGATGTACTCACTCATATTTGGTTTCTAGCCATAAATAAAGGACATTGAGCTTATAATTCATGTTCCTAGAGAAGCTAAATAAGAAGGTGAATCCAAAGACAAACACATAGGCATCCTCATGAATATTAACCTTCATCAGGCGATGAAAGGAGACAGAGACAGAGACCCACATTGGAGCACCGGACAGAAATCTTAAGGTCCAAATCAGGAGCAGAAGGAGACGAAGCACGAGCAAGGAACTCAGGACCGCGAGGGGTGCACCCACACACTGAGACAATGGGGATGTTCTATCGGGAACTCACCAAGGCCAGCTGGCCTGGGTCTGACAAAGCATGGGATAAATCCGGACTAGCTGAACATAGCGGACAATGAGGAATACTGAGAACTCAAGAACAATCGCAGTGGGTTTTTGATCCTACTGCACTTACTGCCTTTGGGGGAGCCTAGGCAGTTTGGATGCTCACCTTACTAGACCTAGATAGAGGTGGGTGTTCCTTGGGCTTCCCACAGGTCAGGGAACCCTGATTGCTCTTCGAGCAGATGAGGGAGGGGGACTTGATCGGGGGAGGGGAAGGGAAATGGAGGCGGTTGCGGGGAGGAGGCAGAAATCCTTAATAAATAAATAAATTTAAAAAAAAAGAATAAAAAAGGAAAAAAAAGAAGTTAGAGCTAATAGGCTAAGAAGTGATTTAACTAATACAGTGTCTGTGTGATTATTTCAGGAGTCTGGGTGGCCAGGAAATGAACAAATGGCTTCTTACTACAATATATGTCATTTCAGAAGTTTTTCTTATCTATTTGTTTATTCAGTGGCATTCTATGAAGACTTTTAGTTGGAGAACATTTTAGTTATTCATACCCTATTACCTGACTGAAGAAACATGTGCCCGGTATGCTATGTTTGGGGCTATATCGCTGAATTTCACTGTGGAAAAGGCTGGGGAGGCTTCAGAGATAGACTAGGTCCCTGTCACCATTAAATAGGAATTTGAAATGAAATAAAGTAATAGGAAATAATAAATAATAAAATAAAGAAATAGGTAGGATATTTATATAACTAAAAGTATACACTCAAAATAAAGTAAGGATGTCTTAAGGGGTAAAGAATGCCATATTGTTGGAATTCTGGATTGTTTTATGGAAAATTTTTGATAGAATGGGCAATTGCCCATGAGTTTTGGCATTGGGGAGAAAGGAAGATGCAGGGCATTCCAGAAATGGGCTGAGGTTTTTTGTAAATTTGGGTTTATTCCTCTATTCTGTTTTATGTGAGGTTTTCAGATGTGTCTTGGTATCAGTCTCATGGAGGGGACAGGAGACATTGTTCCAAGGCAAATGACAGGAAGATGCCATGGTAAAGAAGCAGAGCAGCTGAAGAGATGGTTCGCTGGTTAAAAGTAGATCCATATTGCTCTTGCAGAGGATCCAAGTTCCCTTCATGTCAACCTTTGTCAGGTCATTCACAACTGCTTATAGCTATGCTCCCTGGAATCCAAAACCTTTGGCCTCCACAGTCCTGACACCCACTTGCTCATACCCACTTGCCCACACATTCACATAATTAAAACTAAATATCAAAAAGCAAAAAAGAAATAAAAATTCAAAGGATTATTAGTGAGAAAGAACATCAGAGCCTGGGATGATGATTACAATCTATCATGCTATTCCCCTGAGTGGTCACTTGATTTCTTGGGAGAGGACAGATCTGAGTTTGAGTCAGATTACAGCTACTAAGCAGCTTGACTTTTGTTTCTCCTCTGTCTTTTTAACTTGCCTTGTGTTTATGCTTTGTTCCTTTTGTTTTTACGGCCCACACCAGTCTGACTGATAGAAGTCCTGGTAATATATACTCATTAGCAAGGCTAATGAGGTTACTTGAATCAAGAAGTTCAGAAAAGAAACAGAGAGCTAAAATACTGTCACCTGAAAGTTGGAAGACATCCATTTATTTTGCAGAAATAAACCCACAACCCTCAAGCTCCCAAACCCCTATGGAATGCTTCTTAAGACATTTTCCTTAAGAAAAGTCATCTACCGAGATCTCTGCACCAATCCACATGGAATTGTCTGGAACTTTACAGCATGACCCTTATAAACCTTCTCTAAATTAAGTTCTCAGGCAGGTCTCCCTCTCCCATATTAGCTAATTGTCCTATACTCGTGGAAAAGAGAAGCATTTATTATCTTATTGTTCTTATACTGCTCAAATGCTCCCAGTGGCATTTCTGCCTCTTTTCTCATTACACAGATAAAGCAAGAGAGAGTCATTACTCAGTTGGTTATGAAGCCAGACTCTCTAACTTCACTGCCAATAATGTTCTCAACCAGTGATCCGATCATTTTGAGACCTGAGAGAAATAAAAAGCAGTTCTCCATGAAATACTTGCCTGGAACCCTGGGGAGCATGGGTAAACTGACTAATTTAGAAGAAGAAGAGCAACTTCATTACGGTGTAGAGGAATCAGAGTGAATATATGATGCCTATTTTCTGTCCCCTGAGAAAGTGTGATGAGATTTTCAGATGTATTTGTGGGATATGTAATATATTGTAAAAGGAACATGTGCTGTTGTGCTTTTTCTTTCATTGTAAGTTACTATCAATGCAGAGAGCAGGAAAGGTTCAAAATATGGTTCAGAATTTCTTAAACATCATACCAAACCACCAAGGAGTGCTTATGCTATGTATTTAACAGTATAAAATGTTTAATTAAGCTGTTAAAAATAAAATTACCTTGTTGCACTTTCACTTCTTTCTAGTGAAAGGTGTGTTTTCTGTATCACTAGAAGGAGGACAAGGGAAACAGAATGACATTGTATCAATCGACAAGACACAGGAGCAGTATGGGGATCACTGGCATTGTGTCCAACCAAAGCTCTTCTGGTGGCTATCAGTCTCCTATTTAGAGTCAAGCAGAAGAAACATCCAAGTCTTTGAGGCTGTCATTTCTCACAGGCAATGTTTGAAAAAAAAAGCAAAACATAAACAAAACGCTAATTTCAAAAGCATCACATATCTCAAAGACAAACATAATGAAGGAAACTTTGAAGAGTGTATTAAGGAGAATTGTGTAGCTAGATTGGGCCTTCATCTAGGGATTCATGGGTTCTCTGTCATGTAGGCACACCTGTGACCAATGAATCACACAGGAAATGGTCATCAGACACCTACTGTCTGAGAACATCCAGAGTTAGACACATCCTGATGGATGGAGGGTAAATCAGGCATGGATTCCTCCTTCTAGTGTTTACAGTGTAAGGGAATGAGATAGTACCTGGCATAGAAAATTAAATATATGTGTGTTAGTCAGAGTTACTGGTAAGTCAGAGCCACACTGTGTGCTGTTTATTGTATTATCATATCTTCAAATTAGTATGTGATTTGATTTTTCCTATGGTTTCTATATCCATTAGGCAACAAATAACAACTATAGAGTACTCAGGATTTTCATTTAGGTTGAGAATTTAGTGAAGATGGTGAATAGATTGTCACATATACAAAGTAGGGCCTTATATTTCTTATCACTTCTGCCCTTGTTAAAATATATGTGACTGGAATGCGGTGTAGGTGTCCACTCAGTTTTGTCATACAAGTGCTATTTTCGTCGAGAACTGGTGTACTCTTAAGACAAGGTTGTGTATTCAGTGTCAACAACTTGCAAATGAGCATAATCTCTGCATCTATAATAAGAAAAACATTGTTTGGAGCAAACCAGGAGATTTCAATTTTTTATTACTTTGCATAGGATGCACAAATGCTCACCGTAGACTATTTATGAGGTGTGGGACATATATAGGGCATTGCTTTTCCATGGGGATCTAATTACTTCCGTAGAGTTCCCTTATGTGGAACAGGAAACCTGACAACATTTATTCATGGAATGAAAATTGGTCCTATGAAAAATGGCCCAAGTGTGAAGTCTTGGAGGCTCACGATATTAGACCTTGAAATGATCAGCCGCTCTGAGCTTTCACCGTCTTATGTTACAGTTGAGAAACTGAGACATGGAAAGGTCTGCCCAAGGACACCTGATTATCTTAAGGGATCAAGCAATTTATAACCTCTTCTTATAGTTCCTAAGATTTACATGCCATAAAATGGTAGTGTGAAGTTATAATAGCGGATTTGTAGGACAAGATGTCACCCTTGAGAATTGTTTTTAAGACTCTTAGAATTTATGTGATTTTTTTCCCACCTCCCCAGATCCATCATTTTTGGTGCTTTATCACTGTAAGTTAATGTATAACCCAGACCCAGACGGCTGCCATAGGAGAGCAAATATCAATTCACAAGGCAGTATGGAGCTTGACTTTAATTTAGAAATTGAAATGGAAACCCTGTTTGGAATTAAGATCTTGTTTTCTCTGAGCTTCCTTAGGACTTTACCTGAACCTTAATGGTGTTGTCTCTTTACTATGCATATTTTTTTCACGTATTATATTTCCACTCATCAAAGGTGAGCACTCTGATTGCATAATGATAGTTTTCCCTTGGTTTACCTGGGATCTTTCATATGTGGTCTGTGCAAAGATGTTCATATGCCACACTGGGTGTGTGGAGGTCAATAGACAGAATCTGTTGTCAGTTCTCATCTTCCATCTTGTTTAATCCGGGTTTTTCCTATTGTCTGTCACTGCATTAAGTATTTCAGGAAAAGTGGCCCACGAGCTTCGGCCATGACTCCTGCCCAGGATTCAGATACTTGAAGAAGTGTACAACCATACTGTTCTGAACGCACCCAATCGTGTCTGATACTTGAAGAAATGATACAGAGCTCAGTGTCAGGTATTTCTGGCATCTGTAACACCTGGAAATTTTGTGGTTGGGCATCCCAATGCTAGTCAGCTCCCTTCCAGTGATGGCATCTTGTCCTCATTCCTCCTCAAGCCTCAATAATCCCTACTGTAAATTCTGTGAGCAATGACATTTCTTATTAAATTAGCTAGGATTCAAAATGAATTCAAAGTACTATATTTTCTTCAATTATAAAACATTTATTGTTTTCTGAGATTGCTTGGTGGAAACCAAAAACTTTCCTTGAAGATTTTTATTTCTAAAGGGCTGGGTTTTAATTGATGTAATGCTGAAAACCCAACAATATGTATTCTGCTTTTTTGTTAACTTTGCTACTGATGTCAAGACGATGTTGGAAGCATTTGTCTTTGCTGGACTGGTTGGAACTAGCCAGATAATGTTCAGTGCTGTTATTCATTAAAGGTAACTGGTTTGTTTCTGTGTATGGATGCTCGTCAGCACTGCACTTTTAACTCCTTGTGCTGTCAAACATGACAATCAGTCTTTTATGTTCTTTCTTTCTTTGTCAACATCCACTGTAAACAAGTTTTCCACATATTCAGTTTTATAGATTCTTCTATTTTGATCCCATGTAACTATATATGCTTGTACATATGTATGCATGTGTGTAAGTATATCTCTAAATTTTCTTTCTTCTCTTTGTATAAACATGTGCACTAAGTTTAGCATTGGTAATTGAGAATTTGTTGGTTGAGTTAAGGCTTAGCACACAAACATTACAATATTTACATAATCTTCAAAGAAGTGAAATAGAAATGTAGAAAACCATTAATTAGATCCCTATTAAAACAATTATTACAGTGAGTTCTCAACCTCAGATTGATGCAAATTGTCATTACAAAGATTTTCAATCAAGTTCCAGTATTTTCACATACTTATTCTTAACTCTCACCAATGTATAATTTTAATTCATGCTTAATACATATTGAAGTTTTCAATTGTTTCTGGCACAATAGCAAAATTCTTAGGGAAACTAGATTGTCACATGAAAGATTTTACAGCACACACACACACAATTCCGGCTGGGCAATAATGAACTTTTATCTAAGAGGTAATTATAATGAGAAACAATGGATAAAGAGCTAACTTAAAATCCTCAAAAATGTTAAACATACATTTATGGGCCCTCAGGTGGGCTCTTTGGTATGAACTGAATTATAGGAAATCAAACCACTCATTCACATAGAGGGTGTCAAGCTGACAACCTGGAGAGTCAAAACCTCCTGACTCAATGCTGTTTTTCTGTAGCAAAGATGTCAAATCATCCACATATAGAGTGTCAAGCTGACAACCTGGAGAGTTATACCTCCTGACTCAATGTTGTCTCTCTGTGGCAAAGAAGTCACTAGTGAATTGATGTCTATAGCATGCTAAAGTGGGCTAAAGGTATGGAAGAGAAGGCTAAGCAATTAAAAACATCGGCTGCTCTTCCAGAGAACTTAATTTGGCTCCTAGCACCACACAGTGGTTTACAAACATCTGTAAGTTCAGTTCCATGGGACCCATAACTTCTTCTAGCCTTCCTAGGCACCAGATACTCACATGGTACACAGACATACATTCGGATGAACTATCCAGAAACATTTTTGGTGTGCTTTTTGAAGCAGACGCATGATTTCTCTTTGTGGTCTTACCTGTCCTAGATCTGTAGACCAGTCTGGCTACAGGGGATCTGCCTGTTTCTGCCTCCTGATTCCTGGAATTAAAGCTGTGTGTTGCCACTGTTTTTAATAGAGCTAAATTATTATTTCTCTCTCTCTCTCTCTCTCTCTCTCTCTCTCTCTCTCTCTCTCTCTCTCTCTCTCTCTCTCTCTGTGTGTGTGTGTGTGTGTGTGTGTGTGTGTGTATACAGATATACATATTATGAATGGTGTGGGAGAATTGTCTGTATTCTGTCAATCATGTTTTAAATAAACACTGATTGGCCAGGCAGGAAGTATATGTGGGTCAACCAGACAGGAAGTAGAGGCAGGGCGATGCGAACAGGAGAATTCTAGGAAGGAGGAAGTCTTGCAGTCCTGCCCAAATCATGGAAGAAGCAAGATGTGACTTACCCTGATGAAAAAGATGCTGAGCCGTATGGCTAACATATACTAGAATAATGGGTTAATATAGGTTATAAGAGCTAATACAAAGCCTGAGCTAATGAGCCAATCAGTTTATAACCTAATGTAGACTCTCTGATTTTCTTTGGGGCTAACAGGAACTGGGCAGGACAGAAACCCCACAAAGCAGGTCCTCCTACTACATATGAACACATATATATGTACATATGAGTATGTGAATATATACATTTGTACATGTGTGTGAGGGCCAGAAGTCACCCTCAAATGTTATCCAGGAGCTGTCCACCTCATTTCATGAGATCAGGTCTCTCTCTGGTACCTGAAGATCCATGATTAGGTAAAGGGTGGCTGTTCAGCAAGCCCCAGGGACTCATATCCTTCTTCCTGCTAAGCACTGGGACTTATTCACAGCAGCAGACTCGGTTCCTCATGTGTGTCCTGGGCATGGAACTCAGGTTTGCATGTTTATATAGCATGTGCTTTACCAACTGGACTGTCTTCCAGCCTGAAATTTCCTACTTTTTACAGTGTTTTCAGAGTCCTACAAAACTAGCATTTACAAATAAAAATAGTCCTATAGATTTTTCAGGAAGGGAGACGGGGACATATAAATGACATCAATCAGACTTGGCTTTATGTCATTATCTGCTGAATTGTAACCATTCTCATTCTCCCACCTTCATGGGTAAATATTTATTTGTGTCTTCACTAGTCATGTCTGTATGTTTTCTCCTTGTTTCCCAGAGACTTTGATTTATGCCATTGGTCTGTCTTTCTTATTTCATTTCTCTTTCTTTTATTATATTCTTCCATGTTTTCAGTAGCAGGTTGTTGACCTGAAAGGTTTGCTGCTCTCATTGTCCTGTCCCCTTAGTTTGATCTGCATTTTCTTTTGGTCATCTTATTGGGAAGTGAGTGTGGGAGGGACTTGGCAGCTGCAGAGGGCCAATGAAAGGTGGGCTGCCAGACTACTGCAGGAACCCATGACAGGAGTGAGGAGAAAACCAGAGAAATGCGGCTTGCATTTCTTTTGGGTATAACTGAGTACATAGCACGACACCTCTTAGAGAAAAGAGAGGTTTCTCTTAACTCACGGTTTCCTTTAGATTATTCCATCATGAAATCTGAACGTATTTCTCGAAATGAATCCTCAATTATTGGGCAACAATGAGTGTCATCATCTCCCTTTCAGTCACTTAAGGTAAATTCTACCCTTCAGACTTAGACTAACAATGTTCTAAGATTTTCTTGGTCCCTTTATTGGTTCATGGACATAATTTTTCTCTGATCTACTCAAGCCATTATTTGGCACAAGTTTAGTGTCCTATCACAGATTACCTTGGCTCTGTTAAATTACTTAGTGTTAACCAAAAGGCACATGGAACTTCAACCTATGCAAATTTAGATAACAGATTCCAGCTCTCAAAGAGATAGCTTTGTGACGGAGTACACAGATATAAGACAAATACTGTACAATGTGAATAGACCATTGTAAATGTTCATTGCATCTATTAGGCAAATTTGCAGAGCACTCTGAGAGATAAGAACTATTATGGAAGACTGGTAGGCACATTCTTGACAGATGATACTTTATTTCAAATCTTGATGTCACCACTTGTTAGTGGAGTAACATTATACTAGTCCCTTAAGGCTCCCAGGCATTATTCTTCTTTGTATGAAACAAAAATAATGGTTGTACCTACCTAAGTTTCCACAAAGAGTCCACTTGCAGGGTATCTATTTCTGATTCCATGTTTTCTTTCTTATTTGTTTCTGTTGTGGTTAGTACAGTCCATGCTTTCCTTGTAGCTGGGAGTTTGGCATCATGTAGCATAGTCTTGCACACATATAAAAATGTCTGAGAAAGCGTTTTCTGTTTTGTTAGTGGCAAGAAAGATGAATTAATGCCATATGAAATCTGATGTTTGAAGAATAAACTCAGTTTCATAGTTTGTCCTTTTCTCATGAAGTCTTACTGGATAAGTATGTGTTCTGAGGTCCCTCAAGGATAACCAGTTCCACAATATAACATCATGGAAATGTCCAACTATACAAAAGCAGGTTGACTCAGAGTTACATATGCTGGGAGAGTCATCTCTGTCCATGCTTATTTCCCCTACATGGTTTAATTTCCAAGCATTGATAAAGAACCATAGAGCTCAGACAGATTTACCAGTTTGAACATTTATACACTGTTTACTCTTTATATGATGATAGGAAAAAATTGAAAATGGCACTAATAATTTTAAATATGCATCACAGCAGACGACAGGAGAAATGTAGGGACACCCATAGTCTAAACTGGTATGATTCTGTCTTCTTTCAGCTTAAGTATAGCATGGACCCATTGTATAAATCACTGACATTGAAGAAGAACTTTCCTGAGGCAGCATAGCGCTAAGTCTTGACATATTTTCTCTCAAGAAATTCTCTCTTTTTACTCACAGTAACCCTTAGCTGCCCCCTATATAAGTATTTTGTGTCTTCAAGTTGTTTTTATACACATGGTCCATCTAAATAATCTTGTCTTTGTTTTCATTTTCGTTTAATTCAAGACTTTTTTCTTATCATAACGAATCCATCAAACGAAATTGTATGTATCGTTAAAAGGGATTATAGCTAAAAATACCACATCCAAATAATTGACTTGTATCTTATCAAGCACTACTATGGAAAATCAAATCAAAAGTAATTAAATTTAGCTACAAATGATGCTCATTAAATGACTATTGTCGTCTAACATCTATGTAACATCTTCAAACTATTGGATACCATAATACTTTAGGTATATCTGTGTTATATTCTCTACTGAACAGAAGGGTACTGTTCTTTCTAAAGTAAAAGTTGAAGAAGTATTAAAATTTTCATATGGCTCATTAAAGATGAAGTATAAATTCAATCTTAGTATCTCTCAACTCCCAGTCTAGAGGCATTTCTGTACTGAGAGTGAAATATAAGACACTGATCAAGATGTCTAGGTAGAGTCGGTCAACCTAGCTTTACTAACAATCCATGTGGCCTCAGACAAGCTATTTAATGTGTCTACCCAAGGTTACTCAAATTTAAAACGGGGCCAAAATAACAGTTGTCTTAGTTTTTTTCTATTACTGTGATAAAGCATAATAGTGAATAACATGTTGAAACAGAAGGGATTAGTTAGCTTACATGTCCTGATCACAGTCCAGCATGAACAGAAATCTGTAAAAACTCAAAGCTGAAACCTGGAAATAGAAACAAAAACAGAAAACATGAAAACATGGCACTCACGGATTTTCTTTACAGACATAGATTCAGCTATGTTTATTATACTTCTCCTTACCATCTGCCCAGGACTGGCACTAGTTACAGTGTTCTGTGCCCTCCCACATCAAAGATCAATCAAGAAAATACCCCAGAAACTTGTCTGCAGGTCTTTCTTATGATTCCCTGTTCTCAGATGATTCTAACTTGTAGCAACTTGACTAACCAGTACAACGGTCATTCCATAAAGGATGCTTTGATTAAATGCATTCAAATTGGTAAGAGACTTAGAATAGTATATGGCAAATTGTCAGTCAGTATCATTTTTAATAATTATCATTAACAATAGGCTGTTGTATTCTATTCTTTCTAAATTTTTTAAATGATACAGAAAATTGTCTGCGACATATTGTCTATGTGAACTTCTTCATGAAATAAGAGATAGGTCTGCCTCAGACTCTAAGGAGGAAGCATGGTCCTGCCCAGGGACATGATAGACTGAGTTGTACAAGGAGACCAACATACATACCTGGGCAGTCTACCTCAGGCTCTAAGGAGAAAACCACAAACCTGTTTCGTCTGCCTGTGATGGCATGGATGAGGAAAAATGCCTCCCTCCCCTTGTTCCTTGCCACCTGTGCAGGTGGAGGAGCTGACCCAACCCCTCACCAGTTGCAATACTCTGGAGAATAGGCCCTGTGCCTCTCCTGGACATCACAATAGAGTTGACCTTGTGTTGACTGATGTTTCTGTCCTTCCTGATCCCACAGCCATTCAACCCCAAGAAATACACAGAGTTCTACATTAACTAAAAAACTGTTTGGCATAATAGCTCAGGCTTCTTATGAACTCTTATAACTTATAGTAGCCCATAATTCTTGTCTGTGTTAGCCACTGGCTTGGTACCTTTTCCATCAGTGAGGTGTTCTCATTTTGCTTGCTCTGTGTCTTGCTCTCCTCTGTGTCGACTGTGGACTGAATCTTTCACTTCCCAGAATTCTTGTTGCCCCACCTCTACTTCCTGCCTGGTCTCCCACCTGTACTCCCTTCCTAACTACTGGTGAGCTGGCGTTTATTTAAAATACAAGTCACAGGGTACAGACCATTATCCCACAGCAACACTTTAGAGAGGGACGTGAGTTAGCCAGACCTGAGGGAGTGATAGATAGCTGGTAGTACCTCCCTCATCTGCGGTGTGGTGGTTGGGGCAGGTGAAAAAGATGCTTCCCTCCTTGCCCATACCATCTCCTACTGGTGAGAAAGCTGACCCACCTGTTTACCAGCTGCAGAAATTTGAAGAGTGGGCCCTTCGGCTCATATGGGCAGTGTAGTGGCGGGTGTGCCAGCTCCGAGAATCTATGAGCATGGGAGATCTGGCCCCCACCTACCATATGGTGGCTGGACAGGGAGAAATGTCCTCCCACCATCCACTGGTCCTGGGGTTATAAGAGAAGAAGAATAGTCCCTGCCCTTTACCAGCTGAAGCAATTGGGAGAGTGGCTGCTATACCTCTCCTAGGTAGCACAGTAGATCTAGCCCTAATGATGTAGGCACGGGAGAGCAATGAACACTTGCACCTAAGTATATATGAATGAAAGTGTAAACTGCATGACTCACTCTGTCATACTACAGATTCCATAAAAAGATTTTTCTTTATTTTTTTCTCTTATGCTTTATTTTACTTTATTTTATTTTGGAAGAGAGGTTGTAAGAGTGGAGGTAAATGTGAAGGGACAGGGATATGAATAGGATAGAGATGCAAGATGTTAAAGACACAAAGAATAAACTGAAAGTTAAAAAATGATACAGTGCTAAGGAAAATTATCGAATTTTTTTCATATAGAACCATTAGAGAAGAACAGATGATTCACCAAAAGTAGTGATTTTATTCATGTTATTCATTGGAGGTCAAGTAATAGATATCACTTTAAATAGCCTCTTAGCAATGCATGTATGATTTCAGCTGGCCAAATACTAGCTTCTTTTCCAGTCTTTTTAGGGCCTTCAAAGATAATTACAATATTTAAAAACTCATCTTATATTGCTAAATTATAGTTAAATTGCAACTACCATCCATTAATCATTTATATAGCATGGACATCTGCCTTACTAATGCTTTTTGTACACAGCAAAATAGGGAAACTCCAATGGGACCAGAAAGGCCCATCCTGTAATTCTTAGAAATAGGAGCAGTTGTATCTACTCTCTCATTGCTGATATTCTAGGGTAGATACAAAGTCAACATTATTGGAATATTCAACTTTTGCATCAACTGTACTATGTAGCGTGACACACATTTGATATGGCAATATCATTAAATCCAGGCAGTACTGTGAAGATACTAAGTTTGTGCTCTACAAATTCTTCATCAGTCTGCCAAATTGGGTCCAATGCAATTCAGCAAATTTTCATTGAAAGGTTTTGTTCTGGGAATCGTGGGTCCAGAAGGAACTGGGCTCAAATGGCATTATGAGCTACCCATTGATGTGACCAGAACGATAAAGAACAGAGAAGAGTGTATAAATGCATGTGGGGAATAATGCTGTTCAACTGGAACCATGCTACGCAGCTTTACAGCTGAGCAATATGATGAGCCAGCCCTGCAATCTACCACTTCAGTAAAAGTGGGAGTATTCTAACAGAGCATTTCATTTGAAACCTGCACACTACAATGAGATAGGTGTTACTTCTTCACCTTTTTGGATAAATCAATGGCTTCTTAAATGGTCAGGTAGCTAACAAAATGTCACAGATCAAATAAACCACCAGGCCAAGACTGAAATTCACACAATGGAAGCAAAAAACACGATTCCTCATCCATATATGGTTCTGAGTTTTCATAATTTCTTTTTCTGTTCTATGCTATGAAGGGGAGTATATAAATCACTGTGTCACCTTCTACCACTTCATTGTTGCCACAGCTATGAGGAGAAATGGTTTTCATGGTTGATCCAGGTAGGCTGGGGCTTAGGAAGGCTCGGCAGTTTGCCTGTATGATTTAAATCTGCAAAGATGGAAGATGCCATTTTAATGTAATTCTAACTCTACACAAATGATTCTAATTTGGGGTGATCTCTAAATTTATGAAATGACCAAGGCTTGCCTTTGCTCTCTCTATTGTTCACTTTCTGTGGTTCCCACACAAAATTGTGTCAGATGATACCTCACTTCCAGTTAATGGAGCTCTTTCAGGAAAATGTAATATAATCATTGTTTTATCCCATTCTTTTTAAATTTAATGACATCAAGAATACCGCACTGGAACAGGAAATGTAACTTAGATAAGAGCCATCAAAAATACACCAACCTGTAATGAAAATTTAACAAGCTTTTCATCTGTCTAGACCTCAGTGTCTCAAACACATACTCAAGTTACAAGTAAAGACTGCAAGAGGTGAATTTGCCTGCCCCTAAACAACCTCCTACCTGGTACCTAATATCAAGGAGAACTCCAAACCCAACAGTCTTCCACTTCATAAAGTTTTCATAAATACCTATTTTCTGCTGCTTTACAGTTCCTTACAATGTTTGCCTATTGCACAAAATCTTAATTTTAGAGCAACTTCCAAGAAAACGTTACTTTGTATGTGGTACATGTACTTACTCATTTTGCGAGTTGACTGTTTTCTATTAAAGAAAATGAGTTTCTTATATGGCATGTCATGGCGTGCTTGTAAAGGTCAGGTGACAATGAATAGAAGGCGTGTTTCTTCCTCTACACCGTGGGACCTGGAATGGGGCTCAGGTCACTAGGGCACGGGCCTCCAGACACTGAGCCTTTTCTCCAGCCCTAACTAAATACTTTATAACGAGCATATGATACTTTTTTATTCATTGTTATTGATTTTATTGAGCTATACATTTTCTCTGTTCCCCTCACTTCCTCTCTCTTCACCTTCAACCTTCTCCCATGGTTGCCATGCTCCCAATTTACTCAGTAGATCTTTTTTTTTCTTCTTTCCTTGTACATTGAGCCATGTATGTCTCTCTTAGGGTCCTCATTGTTGTCTAGGTTTTCTTGGATTGTTCTCTGGTTTTCTTTGCTTTTTGTCTAAAAGTCACGTATGAGTGAGTACATATAATAATTGTCTTTCTGTGTCTGGGTTACCTCACTCAATATGTTGCTTTCTAGCTCCATCCATTTGCAAATTTCAAAATGTCATTATTCTTTTCTGCTGTGTAGTACTCCGTTGTGTAAATGTACCACATTTTCTTTATCTATTCTTCAGTTGAGGGGCATTTAGGTCGTTTTCAGGTTCTGGCTATGACAAACAATGCTTCTATGAACATAGTTGAGTACATGTTCTTGTGGTATGATTGCACATCCTTTGGGTATACACCAAAGATATTGCTGGATCTTGAGAAAGGTTGTTTCTTAATTTTTTGAGAAATCACCATACTGGTATTCAAATGGACTATACGAATTTGCACTCCCACCAGCAATGCAGTAGTGTTTCTTTTACCCCAAATCTTCTCCAACAAAAGTTGTCATCAGTGTTTTTGATCCTGGCCATTCCTACAAAAGATAAAATTTCAGACTTGTTTTGATTTGCATTTCTCTGATGGCTAAGGATGTTGAGCATTTTCTTAAGTGTCTTTCTGTCGTTTTGGATTCCTATGTTGAGAATTCTCTGTTTAGGTCTGTTTATCCCAACCAAAAAAAAATGCCCAGGACTCAATGCTTTCAGCTCAGAATTCTACAAGATTTTCAAAGAAGAACTAATACTAAAACTCCTCAAACTGTTCCACACAATAGAAACAGAAGAAACATGGTCAAACTCTATTTATGAGACTATAATTACCCTGATACCCAAACCACATAAAGACATTATTAAGAAAGAGAATTACAGACTAATCTTACTCACGAAAATTGATATGAAAATACTCAATAAAATACTGCCAAATCGAATCCAAGAACACATAGTGAAGATCATCCACCATAATCAAGTTGGCTTCATTCCAGAGATGTAAAGATGGTTCAACATATGAAAATCTGTCAATGTAGTCCACCATATAAACAAACTTAAAAATAAAAACCACATGATCGTCTCATTAGATGATAAAAACACCTTTGACAAAATACAACATTCCTTCAATGATAAAGGTCTTGGAGAGAACAAAGATAAAAGCAACATACTTAAATGTAATAAAGGAATTATACAGAAAGCCAACATCAAACTAAATGGAGAAAAACTCACAATGACCCCACTGAAATCAGGAACAAGACAAGGTTGTCTACTCTCTCCATATCTATTCTATATAGTTCTTGAGGTCCTAACTAGAGCAATAAGACAGCAAAAGGAGATCAAGGGGAATACTAATTGGAAAAGAAGTCAAACTCTCACTATTTTCTGATGATATGATAGCTTTCATAAACTACCCCAAAAATTCTACCAAGGAACATCTACAACTCATAAACACTTTCAGTAATGTAGCAGGATACAAGATTAACTCAAAAAAATCAGTTGTCCTCCTTTACACAGATGGGCTGAGAAAGAAATCAGAGAAACACCACCCTTCCCAATAGCCACAAACAGCATAAAATATTTCAGAGTAACTAACTTTAACCAAGCAAGTGGAAGACCTGTATGACAAGAACTTTAAATCTTTGAAGAAAGAAACTGGTAGAAGACATATGAAAATGGAAAAATCTCCCATGCTCTTGGGTGGGTAGAATTAACATAGTAAAAATGGCAATCTTACCAAAAGCAATCTATAGGGACACTGTGATTTAGCTATTCTATGAATATTAATGTTGCCTAAATATAAATGTAACCTCAGTAGTTTCAAATCAGTCTGAGGCTTTCAGAGACACAGATTCAAAGAATTACCCTGTCTTGTAAGACTCAAACTTTTTCCCATTTCACTCATAGATACTGACAAACAAATACTGGAAATATGAATGGAAAAAAGTATGACTGTTTATTGTAGGGGGTAAATTTGAAACTGTGTCGGCATCAACTTTAGAATCTCTCCCATTGGAAATACATCTAAAATTGATAAATGACAGGGGTAGACTTGGAATGGCAAAGATACATATCAGTTGGAGTAAGCTGTTAGTGAGGTGAAAGCTAGGCAAATTCAGCTTGCCAGAAGTATTTTCCTTTTAGACAGGATAGAATACACTTAATGCAGAATGAATGAATACTTGAATCTGTAAACCACTTCTATTCTTTCTGTGCATACACATATATGCATGTGCACATGTGTACATGCATACACACTCACAATCATATCTCCAGTAATAGACAAATGCTAAATTTTATATAGCTTAAGAGCTCATGTAATCTAATAGAGAAGCAAGCTTGCAGACATCTAAATTCACTTCCACGACGATTTTTGTGGTCAAATGTTATATCGTTTCTATTCTTTTTGTTATGTGTTACATGCTGTTGAATATAGAAACACAAGAAACTGTCCTTATGGTCATAATATTTAATTTAAGGTAACCTAAAAGGAAAAGGAGAGTGAATTAAGCTTTTCTACAGGAGAAAACCAAGGTCCTAAGGCAGTGAAATTTATTTTGCAAATACCAATTCAAGGCCTAATGCACAATGATCCCTGCCACTCTAAATTATACAATATCAACTCTCTGAAATTCGGTGATGTCATTGGCAATAAGCACTTTTTGTAAAATCTATTCCACCCTAACTTCTATGACAGCTTTCTTTCCTGGGCACATTTTGAATCTCAGGCACACTTTGTCCATTATCTCCTAACTGCTCTTCCTTCATTTGCTTATTAGATGTCAGCGCTTTCCTGGATTTAAACTTAGCAATCCTCTATCCAATTCTATGCGCTGTTGTGGCAGGGTTTTCAGTTCTTACCACGTCTTTAGTCCCTAGATGCCAATTACTGAAGATCATTATCTCCATTCTTCATTGCACAATTATTTCCTTAGCTTGTGAAGGGTTTCTTCTTCTATCGTCTCTCAGGATCTCCCCCATGAACAATCCAATGTACTGAAAAATTAACACTGACTTTTTCCTACACCTGCTCTTGTTTCTATGTTCTGCACATATCCAAAGCCCAGATACCATTATGAACTCATGTGTTTCCACTGATACCAAAGTGTTCATATTCATCTGGTCACTAAGTGGTATAGGATCTCCTTATTTCGAATCCCTCAATCTGCCAGTCATCTTTCAGACTTATTCTTACTGCTCTGTTTCAGGTCATATTAATTTTTCTTTGTGCTTATTTTAAGGATTTTCTCCTTAAATGCAATACCATTATAACCCAAATGAACTGAAATAATTGACACAGACTCCATGCAGCTCGAACTCATTCTGGTTTCTCTATTGATGGTATCATGATGACACAATGATATATATTCTGCCATGAGAAGACATTTCTTTTCCAGTTGAGGGTGGTGCCTTGCGAATGATAGTGTTTAGGCTAGCACTTGATGCCTGCAGAACTATAAAGTAGGTATTGACAGAATAGATCCATTGGGCTGAAAACAGTCAGTATGTGGTTCACAATCCCATACTTAAACCCTTCATCCAGGGCTATAGAACATATGTCATTTTGTGTATCGTCTTGACAAGCAGTCATGAAAGCTTCTTTACTTAAGCAATTTTCATTTCTATTAAGAATTTAAGAAGATAACACCCCTATTAAACTTGTATCCAATTAAGAGAAGTGAACAATGGCCCTCTTATGTTTTGGAGTTATAACCAGAACAAAATACATCCATTAGCAAGCAAGATGGCAGTGGGTTCATTTTGTGCATTCCAGAAGGTCCCATAATGCCAGCATGTAGGCAGTTAGAAGGAATGTGTGCAAATATAAATTGGCTCCAGAAAATATTAAACATTTGCAAAGTGCCCAGTGAAGCCTTTGATTCTGCATCAGCTGGCTCTGGACTGGATATTTATAACGTCTATCTTCCCTTTTATCCTCCTAATTGAAAATTCTGGGAAAAGCAACTTATCCTGGGGGAGGGCCTGAATTTGTTTGATAAGTCTCTGACATCGATTTTCTATGGTCCTTACTTATAAAAATATGAAATGTGGTTGTATATGTGTTCTGAAGCATTTGTGTGTTGAATACTCAGCATAGGGACATTAAAACATATAGTTTAGGTTGACTGACTTGCTTAAAAATGGATTTTCTAAAACTCAATGAAGAAGTTTTTGATTTTGATATGTCTTGTATTTTCTTTTTTCCCCATGATGCTAATATGTCTTTCCACTAAACATGCTTTCTTACATAATTTTTTCTTTTCATTCATTTCTTACATATTTATTGAGAATATCAAGAACTGCACTGGGTGTAAACACAGAACTAACTGAACATGGGCTCTCTTCTCAAGCGTCGGACAGTCCAGGGAAAGTGATAAACAAGTATGTCATGAAGAAACAGGCCAATGGGACAGTTGTTGGAAGGACTGAGAGGACTGAATGACATAATGACTTGTGTAAGAAGAAATCAGTAAGCTCAAGATGGTAACTTTAAATAGTGAACTTTGACCTGAGCAAATTAAAAGAAGGATAAGTGAGGGGTGTGTGTGTGTGTGTGTGTGTGTGTGCACAGGCATGTGCCAATGCACTCGTGCTTGTGCTTATTGTGTGTGTGTCTCTGTGTGTGTGGATGTGCATTCGTGTGCATTTATGCACATTTATGTTATAGGCATGTACTTCCAACAGCACACGTGTGGAAATCAGAAACCAAATTTGTGGCTCAGGGTCTTATCTTCTGCTTTGTTTGAGACATGACCCTTACATTGTTTTCTTTACTGTATAAACCAGGCTGACCAGGCTTTGAACCTCTGCAGGTTCCACTCTCTATCCCCTCCATCTTGCTAGGAGTGCTGGAATTTCAGACATGGGGTGCTGTGTCTTTTTACATGGGTCCTGGGGCTAGAGATTACACTTTCGTGGCAAACACTAACTGCTTAGACTTCCCCTAGCCTGGTAGAAATATTTAGATAAAAGGAACATTCGTTTTCAAATTCTTAATTTTGATATTAAGTTCAAGATACTGGCCATGTGGCCATTAGAAATATTCTCACTTCTCCCAGTTACCAAACCTCACTGTGATTTAGTTGTATGACCACATGTCAGTTGATGGCATTGTCTGACTGGCTTCTTTCTCTTTTATTTTTTTCTACCTCGGTCATAGTAATCTTTCAAAGTATAAGTCTTTACTCTTAGCTACAGTAGGATGAAATAGAGAGCTGGGCATTCAGTTCCAGCTACTGACTGACACAGGGGAATCACAGATTCAAGGCCAGTCTGAACTACAGAGTGAATTAAAGGCCAGCTTAGGTAACTTACCGAAACAATGAATGAAAAATAAATAAACTAAGGTGGTTGGAATATAGCTCAGGGTAGAGTATTGGCTTAACAAGAGTAAATATTGTGGAGTAATGTTTTTTATACCCTGTGAATATGTGTCACTAGGTTTAGCTAATAAAAAAAAATAATGACCAAATCTAGGCAGGACTTTGAAGGCAGAGAAAATGCTGGGAAGACGGGCAAAATTGCGGAACTCCATAAGACACCCAGTAAGCAAGATAGAAAGTACTAGATGAAGTAAATGAGCCTTGGGGCAACACATGCATTACTAGAAAGGAGTTGATTTAAGGCATAAGAGCTAGCTAAGAAACAAACCTAAGTTATCGAGTTAGCTTTTATAATTAATAATAAATCTCTTTGTGTTATTTGGGAGCTGACAGTCACAACCGAAACACACACACACACACACACACACACACACACATTGGAGATAGATGGACAAGAGGAAAAGAGAAAGGAAGAGAGGAGGAGGGGGGAATAAGTGGAAAGCAAAAAGAGGGAAAGAGGAGAGGACAGGAGAGGAGAAAGGAGGAGAGGAGAGGAGAGAGGAGGAGGGAAGGAGAGAAAAGGGCAGGAGAGAAAAAGAGAAGAGAGGAAATTACAAGTAAAGATATCATCTTTCTTCAGGATAATAAGAAAAGCCTCTTAATTTTTCCACATGAATCTGTTCTATTAATTTGCTGTCAGTCTCATTCTTGCCTGTGGTATTGATGGATTTGGGTCATGCTTTCCTTAAATACAGCCACTTGGCATTACAGAAGACAGCAGGACTCATAGGGCACTTATGCCACTCTTCTCTCATCAAGGACCACAATCTGCTCACTTTGGGGTTCTCCCTCTGTGCTGGGGATGGGCAGGAAAAGTATTGAGCAGATTCATGTGTCACAGAGTCTGATACCATCAGCTCTTTTGTTCAGTCAAGAGAGGCAGTTAGTCCCAGATATCTGGTGCCTCTCCTGTTTAAGGAAAATTAAGACTTAGAGTTGGTGAAAGAAAATGGATTTATTTACAATTTAGCCAAATGGGAGAAGACCCACTATCTCTCTTTTTGTCCTGATGTACTTTCCATTTTATAGAAAAGCCTGAGCTGTGAGTACTCTTTCTGGGAGGCCAGATGTTCCATTGGCTGGGCCTATTCAGTCCTTCCCTTCTTCTAGCCGAGTGTTCTTAGGAGTTACCCACCTCCTTTTGCTTGTGTTTAGATCTCCTTGTGTCACCCTGTCTGACCTGGATCTTGTTTTGTGGACCTGGCTTGCCTCAAACTTATGTTGATGCTTGCCTTGGCCTCTCAAATGCTGTGCATCACCTCCCTGATTTTGGGGTCTGTTGAATCATAAACTCTATTTCAATGCTTAACCAAAGAAAGGGAAACAAATCTGTTAGCCTCTCCCTTTATACTACCTTTCTCTCCACAGGCCCGAATCATAAGATCATAGTTACAAAACACATGGACAAATTGACCACGTTGCTATCATACCTAGCATGAAAACCCTCTTTATTTGAGTTTTTAATTCCTTGCAGGTATTTCTAAATGTACAGTTTATAAGAAATGCATTTTTTTAAAATATTTATTTATTTTAAGAATTTTTTTAAAAAAGAATGATTCCTCTATCTGCATGTACAACTTTATGCCAGAAGAGGGCATCAGATCCCACTAGAGATGGCTGTGAGCCACCATGGGTTTGCTGGGAATTGAATTCAGGACCTCTGGAAGAGCTGCCAGTGTTCTTAACTGCTGAGCCATCTCTCCAGCCCCACAAAATGCATTTGCATGATCTGTTTTTTTGAATCTGTTCTTTACTCTTCCTTAAAGCAGCCAGCTGTAGGACTTCACAGTTGGTGTTTCTGTCCCAGGATTCTGAGCACCACTTGAAAACTGTTTAAGCAAATGTATGCTATGAGATGAGCAGAAGCACAGCAGGGAAAACAGACAACTGTCTGCCACATAACAAGCAAACATGCCATTGCTTGTTTCTGGTTGTCTCTTGCTCCACTGTATAATCCAAGAGAGCAAGTCCAGCCTAGCCTGCTAGAAAAAAGGCAAGAACAGAGAAGTCAAAAGACCTTAGCTGTCCTGACTGATGTCCTTATGGACAGATACATACGTATGTAAGGGAACCCAGGCAATACCAGAGCTGTCTAGCCAAGTCCACCTGAGCACATCAAAATAGCTGACAAGATCAAAACACATGCTTACTCTTTAATACTATAGAGTTTAAGGCAATTTTTCATAGATCATATTTGCAGCAATAAAAAATGATAATAATGGAAACATTTCCATGTATATTTAGAATTTCTTTAAAAAAATCAATTCATAAATTTGATTTTTCAGGGGAAACAAGAAATGATCCAGTAGACAGGGACCAAGTGTTCAAAACATGAGCCCATGAGTGACACCTCATATTCAGATCATTATGTTAGATTTGCTTAGGGTCTTCCATAGTGTCTGCAATAGATTGAAGAATTACTCAATAAATGTTGCTTTAAATGAAGGTCCAGATAATTTCCTGATTCCTAAATCATCAGACTATCCCTAGATAAAAGTCATTTTGTTTCTGGCAAGTTTCTTTGGAAAGTATGAAAGATTAATCTGACCTCAAATAAGCCCCGGGCTGTGATGGTCAGTCTCAGTGGTAAACTTGACTGGACCTGGAACAAACTAAAAGGAAAGACACTGGACACCCCTATGAGAGATTTTCTTCATCAGATCATTTGTAGTAGGACAACTCACCTTAAATATGATTCTTCCCAGGGGCAGCCCACTTATAAGAAAGAGGAAAAAAGGGACTGTGCATTTTGCCTGTTTGCCTTCACTCTGTTGGCAAGTTCATCTACCTTTTATTGCTGTGTTCTTTTATTGATGTCAGAACCCAGCTTCTTCATCTGAGCTGAAGACCAGTGACTTTTTGAGGATTCTGCAGGTAGTGCCAGATTGGTACTTTTAAGGTCCAAAGCTTCAGAGATTGGGTCCTCAAAGTTCCCAGAATGAGATCGTTATCATTTGACAACCCAGTCTATAAGAAACCAATGAAACTACTTCTCTTTCTCTCTTCCCTTACCTCTCTCCCCGCCCACACACACTCACACATACTATGTTACTCTATGGAACTATAATCCATCAGCTCATGAACTCTTAGTTACCCTTTGAATTATTCATGGGAGTGTGAGAAACCATATAACTTTAGAGTGCATGTATATATTAATATACTTCTTATACAGGGAGGAAGCAGCAGTCATTTCTGCTCATTTTTTAGTTATTTGTTTTGACTATTAATATACATATTTCAATATATGTAAAAAACAAAACAAATAGTAAAGCCTACCTTTATCCCTCTTTCTGTTTAAAACAAAAAATAAGTTTATGAGCTAGGTGGGGCTTCAGACGTTTATTGAATAATGCTTCTCACTTGATTGCAGAGGCTTCTGAGAAAGAATGGCAGGCCTTTAGAAAGCAGACCCAGCAGACTGGAATAATATGCTTAAGAGCCAGAACATGACCGAGGAGGGTGAAATTCAGTTGTTGTTTTTCCTGTGTTTCCCCAATTACACCTGTCCTCATAGCCTAACCGTTCTCCTCTATGCCTGACTTTCTTCATCTGTCATTTAGGGACACTAATAGCCATCTTTTCTTGGACAAGATATTTGAAAGACGATGGTCATCCCTCTTGTTAATAACCCTGTCTCACTCTCACAGCCCAGCACTCAAATAGACAAAATGATCAGACCTTGCTTGACATTACTGTAACCCTATGAGCCAGTCTGCTTGCTTTTATGTCTGACCTTCATGGCCTCTGATACCTGATGAAATTCCACCTTTTGACCACTGGCCCAGGTCATTTAGCCCAGCCCAAAAGTGGGCCCCGCAGACATGACACACAGCAGGCTCTTTGACTGATCCAGCTGGGGCAGTTCCAGGTTCCTTTTGTGCCAGATGGAAAATGAAATCTCTCCTGTCCCAGGTCTAGGGAAGCTCAGAATTAGGGAGGGATCAGCAGTTTTTCTACCTTTCCCTAAATTCACATTTCTGAACAGCTGCATTAAAGCCTTGGTTATCCAGCACTAACCATAAACATTCCCAAAGTCTCTTGGCTTTGAACACTTGAACTGTAATGGAAAATTTATAATTTTATGTCTGCTTGGCTGAGATCCACTTTTTGGAGAGAGGAGAGTATGATTGTCTTTTGGGTGATTTCACTGTCACCAAATCTTTTCATGCCCACCCAAGGTTTGGGATGGAATCTGAAGAAAAAGAAAGAATTCTTCTTTCCATGCTCCATCAACATGAGACGTACAGATTTCCATGGCAGCAGCCTGT